>NC_062566.1:85289916-85914916 GCF_022837055.1 Prionailurus viverrinus | reverse complement strand
AACCCTCACTTCGTTGCATCATAAAAAAAAATACATAAAACAAACACAGGGAGAACATCTAAACACCAGTAAGAGAAAATGTAAGTTTTCTCTTCAAAGAAAAACAAAAAAAATAACAATGAGAAAACAATGAAATGAAACAAAACATCCACAAACTTAAAATACTATGCCTAGTAAGTTTTACATCAAAAATTAAGGTAAAAATAGAGATTTCTACCTCCAGCTATGACGAAGTAAATAGGACTAATACACCTTTAACCTTTTGAACAACTAGAAAAAGTATAAAAATATGATACAACAGTTTTGTATAAAGGATCGCATTGAATCCAGCAACAACAACATACAGTTTATTGTATCTGGCTTCCATGAAAAAAAAATATCAGGAATGCAAGGAAACAAGAAAATATAACCCTAAACCAGGAACACTCAATCAATAGAAAAAGATGTACAAACAAAAGACATGATGAAAATAGCAAAGCCATTAAAACAGTTACAATAAAGATGTTCCATATGCTCAAAAAGGTAGAGGAAAAAAATGACCATGATGAGAAGAGAAATGGAAGATATACAAAACAGATTGTGGGGAACTTTTAAATATGAAAAATACAGTATCAAAACAAAAACAACAACAGGGGCGCCTGGTGGCTCAGTCGGTTGTCTGACTTCAGCTTAGATCATGATCTCACGGGTTCGTGAGTTCAAGCCCCAGGTCGGGCTCTGTGTTGACAGCTCAGAGCCTGGAGCCTACTTCAGATTTTGTGTCTCCCTCTCTCTCTGCCCCTCCCCTGCTTGTGCTGTCTCTCTCTCTCTCTCTCTCTCTCTCTCTCTCTCTCTCTCAAAAATAAATAATAAAAATATTAAAAGAAAAACAACAGAAGATGATATTTTTGGCAGATTAGACACCGTAGAAGAAATTTGGAGTGTATGTGAAGACACTAGTAATAAAAGCTATACAAAATAGAGCACATGGAGAAAAATTCTAACAACAGAAACAATAAGATAAACAAAAACAAAAATGAAAAAAAATCAAGTTCAGATCATCAGTGACCTGTGAGACTACCATGCAGGCTAATACATTTGACGTTGGAATCCTAGGAAAGTTCCTGAGCAAGAAAGAAATTTGACAAAACTATGGCTGACCTATTTCCAAAGATTATTTTAAAAAATAAATGGGGTGCCTGGGTGGCTCAGTCGGTTGAGCATCCAACTTCGGCTCAGGTCGTGGGTTCAAGCCCCATGTTGCACTCTGTGCTGCCAGTTCAGAGCCTGGAGCCTGCTTCAGATTCTGTGTCTCCCTCTCTCTCTGCCCCTCCCCTGCTTGCGCTCTGTCTCTCTCTTTCAAAAATAAATAAACATGAAAAAAATTTTAAAAAAAGACAACAAATAAACTGACATATAGAAAATGCTCGACCAACACCAAACAGAAGAAATATAAAAAAACTACAGCAAGGCATATAACTTGATCAATTTTCTGCAAAACACTGATAAAAACACAGCTGGAAAAACATGGACATTACATACAGAGGAACACAATTCTAAAAATGAGAGTATACTCCTTCAGAAATCAATATGGAAGGAAAGAGTTCAGAAAGAAAAGACAGGTATGAGGGGAGACAAAAGAAAGAAAAGAGTTCAAAAGAAAAGAGTGGAGAGATCTTCAAAGTAATAAAAAAATATGTAAAATTAGCATTACAAAAATAACTTTAAAATAATACTTTTAGAACAAATGGAAACTGACAAATTCATCATTTGTGCACTTATATAAAAAATTTTTCTTGAGATAAAAGGAAACTGATACTAGATAGAATTAAGTTATATAAATGGTAAATATGAGGGTAATGTGAAAGTATTTTTCTCATTGTTTATCTCCTTAAAATGAAATTGAATGTTTAAAAATAATAATTGTATATTGTAGAGTTTATTTTACTTTACACATGCAGAGTATATGTCATATTTTACTTCTCCACATAGATAGAGTTCTATCTATGTGGAGAAGTATAATATGACAACAATGACAAAAGACAGAGTAGCAATATGGGCACAAACCACTATATATGTGAGATGGTAGATGGGCAATATGGTATAATTCAAAGGTAAACTCTGATACATTAAAAATGTATATTATAAACCCTAGAACAAACTCTGAAAAAATAAAACAAAGAGATAAAGCTATACAACCTAATAAGTAAAATAAAATGGAATAATAAAAATACTCAATTCTTCTAAAAGAAAGCAGGAAAAGAAGAAAAATTTGAACCAAAGATATATGACACAAATAGAAAACAAACAGCAAGGGGCACCTGGGTGTGTCAGCAGGTTAAGCATCCGACTGCAGCTCAGGGCATGATCTCTTGGTTCCTGAGTTTGAGTCCAGCATCAGGCTCTATGCTGACAGCTCAGAGCCTGGAGCCTGCTTCAGATTCTGTCTCCCTCTCTCTCTGCCCCTCCCCTGATCATGCTCTGTCTCTCTCTCAAAAATAAATAAACATTAAAAAAATATTTTTGAAAGAAAATAAACAGAAAAATGGAAAATTAAAACTCAATCATATTGCTAATCACTTGAAATGTTAATAGTATGAATGCTGCAATTAAAAGACAGAAATTATCAAATTGAACATAAAAACAAGAACCAACAATATGTCTTATAAAAGAAAGCCATTTTAAATCTGAGAATACAAATAGATAACAGCAAAAAGGTGGAAAGGATAGATCATGTAAATACTAATCAAAAGAAAGCTAGAGGCTCTAGCAATATCATTCAAAATAAATTTCAGAACAAATAATAACAGAAATTAAGAGTAATATTTCATAATAAACAAGGTGTCAATTTCTTTCAGATTATAATACTAAAATGGCATTCAAATGTTAGCAGGCCTTTATATATAAAAAACAATGAAGACATTTTCAGGTAAACAAAAACAAGGTATATCAACCTACCCACAATAAAGGAAATGCCAAAGGAAGTCTTTTAGGATATAACAACTGACTCTATTGTGGTAAATATTTCACGTTATATATGTGTATCAAAGCATCACATTGTACATCTTAAATTAACACAATATGTCAATTATATCTCAGCAAAGCTGAGAAAAAATAAAAAAAAATGAAAAGGTTTCTGCTCCCACATATTTGGAGGTTGTCACTCCAGTCCTTATAAGATAAACACAGCTGAACAAACAAAACATCAGTGACTTTTCTCAGGCCAATTAGAGAACTGAATTCACAAGAAAAACTGCCACCATGAAATCCAGAAAACCAGGTACAGCCAGAAAGACACAGCCAACATATATATACTTACCTAGAGCAGAAGCTGTTACAACCATAAATTGTAAGGAACAATTTAATAGTAATTTTGATACACAGCTGAAAGATGAGAGTAAGAGTGAAGTCACAGCCTTTTAAGACCCCCCACATTCATGGGTTTTACCTCCATAAATCCACCATGAACTCAGAGAGAAAAGAGAAGAAAAATCCCCTTATGCTTCTGCCAGGAGGAAGGGGAAAGTAACCCTTTTTAAGTACATCCTGATCATTCTCCATAGCAAAGGCATATTCTTCAAAGGAAAAGATTTTACCAAAGTCTTGTTCTGCTTCTAAGCCTTTGGAAAATGATCCCCAACCACCTCAGCCATATTTAGCCTTTCTGACTCACCTGCCAGGAGGGAGAAAAGCTATGACACCATACAAACACTTGTGAAGCACAGTCAAGAGTCACACCTCAGCTAAAGACAGACTAAATCATAATATTATAGCCAATTTCTCTTTTTGAACTTGCTACCACCAAAACAGAGTTCCAATACACTGAGAGTTGGTTAGCTAGCTGCAAGACAGAGACTTTTTCCAAGGATTACTAAGAGAAGCCCACAGGTATGAGGGGAGACAAAAACAAAGGCACTAGAAGAATTTAAAGACTCTGGCACTTACACTACAGTACATACTAAAAACTGTGCATCTCTAGCCAGATGAATATAAATCTTCAGATTGAAGGTCTATTTACTTCAATTCCTTTCATCCAGTACAAAATGTCTGATGTTTAATACAATTTAAAAAAATAGCAAGGTATGAAAAAAGCAAGAAAAGCACAGACTGAAGAGAAAAAGTGAGCATCAGAACAAGACTTGGCTATGACTCAGATATTATAGTTATCAGAGAGAAAATTTAAAATAACTATGATTAATTCATTAAAAGCTATAAAAGGAAAAGTAGACAACATGCAAGAATAGATGGATAATATAAGCAGAGAAATGGCAACTCTAAGAAAATAAAAAAAATAATGATAGAAATAAAAGTACACTAGCACAATTAATACCTTTAATGCATTTATCAGTAGACGAGACTTAGCCAAGGAAAGAATGAATAAGCTTAAAGATAGGTCTATAGGAACTATTCAGACTAAAATACAGGTGGGAAAAAAACAGTACATCCAAGAACTGTGGGAAAACTTCAAAGGGGAAACACAAGCAATTGGAATATCAAAGGAAGAAGAAACAGATAGTGGAGAAGAAGAAATATGTGAACTAATAATGATCAAAACTTTACTACTATTAAAAAAAACAGCAAACTATATATAGATCCAGGTATGTAAGAGAACATCACACAGAAAAAATATTGAAGAAAAACAAACAAACAAAATTTACTTAGGCATATCATCTTCAAACTGAAGTAAACCAAAGATAAAGGGTTAATCTTGAAAGAAACCAAAAGGGTAAAGAAACCTTACTTATAGAAGAATAATTGTGAGAATTATAGTAGGGTTCTCATCAGAAACCATATATCAAGAAAGTGGAGTAAAATACATAAAGTACTAAAAAATAAATAAAAATAGGGACACCTGGGTGGCTCGGTCAGTTAAATGTCTGACTTCAGCTCAGGTCATGATCTCACCATTCATGAGTTCAAGCCCTGCATCAGGCTCTGTGCTGATGGCTCAGAGCCTGGAGCTTGCTTTGGATTCTGCGTCTCCCTCTCTCTCTGCCTCTCCCCTCCTCATTCTCTGTGTCTCTGTGTCTCTCAGAAATAAATAAACATTGAAAAAAATTTAAAATAAAAAGTAAATAAAAATAAACCAATGTAGAATTGTGTATCCAGCAACATTTGCCTTCAAAAGTAAACGGGAGGGGCGCCTGGGTGGCGCAGTCGGTTAAGCGTCCGACTTCAGCCAGGTCACGATCTCGCGGTCCGTGAGTTCGAGCCCCGCATCAGGCTCTGGGCTGATGGCTCAGAGCCTGGAGCCTGTTTCCGATTCTGTGTCTCCCTCTCTCTCTGCCCCTCCCCTGTTCATGCTTTGTCTCTCTCTGTCCCCCCAAAAAATAAATAGACGTTGAAAAAAAATAAAAAAAAAAAATAAACGGGAAAAAAAAGATTTACTCTGACAAAAAAAAAAAAAAAAAGATTGAATTCATCACAAACAGACAGGCTCTGAAATAAGTGTTAAAAGAAGTTCTTTAGGGAGAAAAAAATAACATAAGCCAGGAACTTAAATCAACACACAAAAAAGAAGAGCATCAGAAAAGGAAAAAAAAGGTACTTTCCTCATTAATTGATTTAAAAGATAACGTTTTTCAAAAGCATAATCATAAAAATGTTTTACCTGAATATAACATATAGTTATGTAACATGAATGTCAACAATATTTTAAGGGACAGGGGCACTTGAGTGGCTCAGTTCGGTTAAGTACCAGACTTCGGTTCGGGTCATGATCTCACAGTTTGTGAGTTTGAGCTCCACGTCAGCCTCCATGATGGTGTCTCAGAGCCTGGAGCCTGCTTCAGACTCTGTGACATACTCCCTCTCTTTCTGCCCTTCCCCGCTTATGCTTTATCTAGCTCTCTCTCTCTCTCTCTCTCTCTCTCTCTCTCTCTCTAATAAATAAACATTAAAAAATTTTAAAAAAATATTTCAAGGGATAGGAAATAGAAATTGGGAATGCTCTGGTATGCATATAGTTGTGAACTAGTATAGTGCTATTTAAAAGTGGACTAAATTTGAAGTAAATGTATATTTCAAATGCTAGGTAAACCACTTTAAAAAATCTTTTAAACAAAAGTATCATTAATACACTAAGAGAAGAGAGAAAATGAAATAATATAAAATGTTCAATTAAAACCAGAAAAGGCAGAAAAATTAAAGCAGCTAATAAATTGAAAAGAACAAGTACAATGAATATAAAAAGTTAGAACATTGTAAAAATTAATACAACTATTCCAACAATTATTTTAAACATAAATGGTATAAATACTCAAAGTAAAAGACAGAGATTGTCCAATTCAATTTAAAAAATGCTTAACAAATACTCCCTCTCTTTCTGTCCCTCCCCTGCTCATGCTTTGTCTAGCTCTCTCTCTCTCAAATAAATAAATAAATAAATACAAAAACAAAAACATACACACAAAACAGATGATACAAATTACTAATAACAGAAATAAGAGGGTCATCACCACTGTTTCAATGGACAATAAAAGAATAATAAGGGAATACTCTCTATTTCTTAATGATACTGAATCAACAATCAACAATTTTCTAAAAAAGAAAGCACTTACCCAACTGTCTCGTTGGTGAATTCTACCAAACATTTAAGGGGACATGATATTGATTCTATACAAATTCCTCCATGAAAAAGAAGCAGAAGTAACACTCCTTAACTGATTCTGTGTGGCCAGTATTAGTCTAATACCAAAACCAGATAAACACTGCAAGAACGGAAAACTACAGACCAATATTTCTCTTTAACATAAATGTCAGAATATTTAAAACATTAGCAAACCACATGCAACATTTAAAACAATTTATAATAAACAAATGAGAATTATTCTGGGCATACAAGGCTATTTCAAAAATTAAAAATTAGTGTTCCAGGGCACCTGGGTGGCTCAGTCGGTTAAGCATCTTCCAGCTCAGCTCATGATCTCACGATTCGTGAGTTCGAGCCCTGCATTGGGCTCTGCACGAACAATACAGCGTCTGTTTGGCATTCTCACTCTCTCCTCTCTCTCTGCCCCTCCCTGCTTGCTCTTTCTCTTTCTCTCAAAATAAATAAAAATTTTAAAAACTTAAAAAAAAAAAGAAAATCAGTGTCCCATAACATCAGTAAGCTAATAAAGAAATAATGTATCAAATTGCTGCAGAAAAAAACACAAACTTTTGGCAAAATCGAACACCCTTTCATGATAAAAATTCTCAAACAATTAATAATAACAGAGAACTTCCTCAACTTGGTAATAAACATGTACAAAATGCATACAGCTAATATCATACTTAAGGACGTGAAACTGGATGTTTTCCCTCTAAATTGGGAACAATGCAAGAATGTTCCCTTTCACCACTATATACAACATCATACTAGAATTCCTAATATTTCTAACACAATAAGACATGAAAAGGAAATAAAAATTATACAGATTGGGAAGGAAGAAATAAAACTGTTTGCAAACGATATAATCCTCTACATAGAAGATTCTGGAGATCTGGCCAAAAAAACCTCCTGGAATTAATAAGTGAGTATAAATCTAACAGAATATATATAGGATATCTAAGTGAAAATCTGTGCACATGCACAAAAATGTTCTTTATTTGCATGACCTTAAGCTTGAAATAACCTAAACATTCATCAAATAGAGATAAATTTTAGTACCTTAACAGATCACCATAGAATGATGGATATTTACAATTTGCAACTATATGCAACAAGTGAAATACATTCCAAAATATTAAAAGCAGAAGTTTAAGCAAAAGAAGCAAGGTACAAAGGGCAAGTACAGTATTAATCCTTTCCTATAAAGTTCAAAATCTGACAAAACTATATTGGTTATAGAAGCATATATAGGAAGTGAAACTCTAACAGAAAACAAATCTATTATCACATGGCTTAGATTATTACACAGTTTCTAGCTCAGTGAAAAGGGATAACATTTCAGATAGAAGCAGAGAAGGACAATGGCACTGTTCTATTTCTTGAACTGAATGCTAGTTTCACAGTTATTTACAATGTATTTTTCATTAAAATATACATATGTTTTATGAACATTTATGTTGTGTTAAAGGTTGCAATAAAATAACACATTTTCAGTAAAACATTAAACCATAATCATAATGATAATAATCATAACAACAATGACCACCAACCAATGGGAGTAAATAGCAGTATAGAGAGCAATGATGATCAAAGAAATAAACTGCAAGATGGAAAACCAAGAGATTTTTTCTGTAAAATACTAAAACAGTCCCAAAGGGACTTAAAGTTTTTAAAGTTATATTCTAGAAGAAGATAAGCAAGTTTCTTTCATTAATTGTCTGTGGGAGCTCAGATAAATGAAAAATCTTTTCATAGTCCCTAATTTTTCAACTATCAGTGAAGAAAGTCACACTGTAAAATTCTATTCAATTATGTGAATATCTGCTTACCTGCATTTTTATTTATAAGATGCATTTTCTACTCACTTCAGATTCAGACTAGGAATTAAATTGATCATGCTATTTCAGTTATTATAATATTTTATATTTAAATATGTCAAAATCAAGCTTTATAAGAGTAGAGAAGGATATTATTCTGAAACTTGAGGCAATTTTCATATGATGAATATTATCAAATTTCGAGGGATTCAAAGTAAAATCTTGCCTTGTGCCCCACCCAAATTTTTTTAAAAAAGTAATCCATGAATTTTCTTACTGGTATTTTAATGCTGACTACAATGTAAATTGGGGAAAAAAGACCACATTAAATATGGAATGAGATAATAGATTAGGGTATGATGAGTTCCATCATCATTGATCCATTAGAAACTAAAACTAACCATTGCAATGGAAACTCTATATAATGTTCACTATGAAAAAATGGTGAAAAGAAAAATTTGGCTTCTGTAGTTTGAGAAAGTATATATATCCCAAATTAATACTTACCATAAAATGATCTAACAAAAACATTGTACACTATGGCAAAACATGAGAAACAGTTCCTTTAAAGTCAAGAAAAATATAAGAATGGCCACACTCACCATTTGCATTCAGCACTGTAAGAGAGCTCCTAACCTGTTCAATTAGATAATAGAAATATAATACAAAGGAAATTGTAATGATGCTATTTGTATAGATATTATAAATAAAATTATATAATTACAAGAATTGTAAATGAAAATTAATAAGAATTTATAAAAGTTGCTTAGAAGACATAATGATAAAAAGCAACATTACTATACAGAACATCATTTGAAAAATGTAACATTTTAAAAGCCCATTTACAGCAATATAAGTTTGTGAAGAAATAGGAAAAAAATGCAAGACATATAAAGAGAAGGTAGAAACCTTTATTATACAACCTGAAAAAGTTCATTGATAGATAAATTTGATATTAAAAAAATAAAAAACTACTTCTTCTCCAACCAAAATAAAAAATTACTACAGTAAATGTGGCTTCAGTAAATTTTAACACATGATTTTTCACCAAACTTGCCTATTCCAAAAATTGAAACAAAAGGATAAAAAATAAAGGGCGAACATCAGCCAAGGAAATTTTGAAGGAGAGACAAAAAGAGTAGATTTATTCATTTTACAACCTACTAAGACTTATCCCTAGAATAATTAAATTACAGCATGGTATTTGTGCAGGGATGATGAAGAGAACAATGAAATAAAATAGAAAACCAAGAAATATGTCTGTGCATGTATGAAAGCTCTGTGTATGGCAGCATAGAATTTCA
The DNA here is from genome assembly GCF_022837055.1 of Prionailurus viverrinus. NCBI lineage: Eukaryota > Metazoa > Chordata > Mammalia > Carnivora > Felidae > Prionailurus > Prionailurus viverrinus. Next base: position 85,905,224 of record NC_062566.1, on the reverse strand, counting down.
ATTCAATGGGGAAAAGATGGAATATTCAATAAACAGTGTCACAACAATTGGTTAGCAGTATGAAAAAAATAAAATAGAACTGTACTTTTCTCCAAATCCAATTTCAACACTATACAAAAAAATGTGAAGAGACTTTTAAAATATTAAAAGAATACATAAGAAAATATCTTTATTTCTTTAACAGCAGAGAACAATAGCTGAAATGATGCAAAGAAAAAAAAAAGCACACACACACACACTCAAAACCAAAAGAAACAATTGATAAATTCACTAAATTAAAATGAAAACATTTTATCTGGGTAAGGACTTCCTGAGATATTCCCTTTCCTGGAGCTTGGGATCCTTCGTGCAAACTCCTCTTTGTAAAAACGATTTACTTTCTTTGGTCACTGCACTGTCCCTTAAAATTAATAACTGAAATTATTAAAGATTAACAAAAAGCTGGTAAAACTGGTTATAATAAAATACAGTGAATTAAGTCATCCATCCTATGTGTGAAGTGTTAAATGTGTCAGTAGCTTTGTATTTAAAAACTATCCCTGGGTTGCTAGTATAGGTAAGCTCCAGATTGCTCACAGACCTACAATAAGTAAGACCTAGGAAAACTCTCAGCTGACATCGTAAAAGAGGGTGCCTAATGACCATATCCCTCTATAGTCTGAGGCAACATAACCTTATCCAGATCACCACTACTGTGCCTGCAGACTGACTAATGGAGGGGCAGTTTCCCCTGACTAGATGGGACAGTGTCAAGTTTTCTTGAGGATCTGCAAGCTGTAGGAACAATACCACAACCCCCACTCTACTATTACTTTAGTGTCTGTAAACAACTCCTGAATGGGGAAAAATATAAGCTATATATTCCCCATATGCCCTGCTGAGTATCAAGGGTCTGGTGCAGGCATTAAAATAAGCTTGTGTATGACACACTATCTTGTGAGTTTGTGACTCATTTAAGAAGAAAAAATGTAATTCCTACCTCAACCCCTGAACATACAATATTAGTCTTTGATGAATATGGTATAACATTACTAAAGTGAAAACACTGACCATAGATTAGAGGCAATTGTGTATGACTCAAGATATCCACAAAGGACTGGAATGCAAAATACATTTTTTTTAAAACTACTATCATCTGATAAGAAAAACACTAGCTAATATAAAAATTAACAAAGGGCTGGGGCGCCTGAGTGGCTCAGTTGGTTGAGCATCTGACTTCAGCTCAGGTCATAATTTCATGGTCTGTGGGTTAGAACCCCGCATTGGGCTCTGTGCTGACAGCTGAGAGCCTGGAGCCTGCTTTGGATTCTGTATCTCCCTCTCTCTCTCTCTGCCCCTCCCCCACTCATGCTCTCTTTCTCCTTCAAAAAATAAATAAACGTTAAAAAAAATTAAAAATTAACGAAGGGTTTCACCAAAAAGTTAGTATGAAAGGCCAATAAACTCATGCAAAGATTTTCAATCTTATTAGTAAATCAAGTAAATACAGGTTAGTACAAGAACGAGAAACCATTCTATATCAAATATGGCAATTCTAAAGTAATATAGATCATAATATTTCATAATATATAAGGAACTTGTTTAAAACCTGAAATACAGAAGAAAGTTCAACAATGAAACTATGGAAATGTTCATACCATTTTATTTTTAAATTAAGACCTTTTTTCAGAGCAGCTTAAAATTCACAGCAAAATTGAGGGGAAGGTAGATTACTCATATATTCAATATACTCAATAAGTATATTACTCATATACTCCCTGGCTCATACATGTCACCATTCTCCTGTTAATAATCTCCACTAGAGTGGGACATTTGCTAAAAATAATGAAAGTAGGGGCACCTGGGTGGCACAGTCAGTTAAGCGTCCGACTTTAGCTCAGGTCACTATCTCTCAGTTCTTGAGTTCAAACCCTGCATCAGGCTCTGTGCTGACAGCTCAGAGCCTGGAGCCTGGTTCAGATTTTGTGTCTCCCTCTCTCTGCTCCTCCCCTGCTCACACTCGGTCTCTTTCTTTCTCCTCTCTCTCTCTCAAAGATGAATAAACATTAAAAATTTTTAAAAAATAAAAATAATGAATATGAATTTGACGTATCATATCACTCAAAAAACCATATATAGTCTACATTACCATTCACACTTGGTGTTCCACACTCATTTGGGTTTGGACGAATGTATAATGACATGTATCCATTATTATGGCATCATACAGAGTATTTTCACTACTTTAAATTCTCTGTGCTCTGTCTTTTCAACCCCTCCTCACCTGTAAACACTTGGCAATCACTGATCTTTTTTGTTATTTTGGTGGTCTTGCCTTTTCCAGAATGTTATATGGTTGGAATCATATAGGATGCAAGCTTTTAAAATTGGCTTCTTTCACTTTTAACAGGCATTTAAGTTTCCTGCATGCCTTTTCACAGCTTGATAGTTCATTTATTTTTAGTGCTGAATGATTTCATTGTCTGGATGTACAGTTTATTTATCCTCTCACCTACCGCAGGACGTCTTGGTTGCTTCCAAGTTTTGGCAATTATAAGTAAAGCTGCTGTACAAATCTGTGTGCACCTTTTTGTAGCAACATATGTTTTTAACTCCTTTGAGTAAATATTAAGAAGTATGATTGCTGGATCATATGGTAAGAGTACGTTTAGTTTTGTAAGGAACAGGCAAACTGTCTTTCAACTGTCTTCCATACTGCGGTACTATTTTGTATTCCCACTAGCAAACTATGAGAGTTCCAGTTGCTCCACATTCTCATCAACATTTGGTGTTGTCAGTGTTCCAGATTTCGGCCATTCTAGTAGGTGTGAATTAGCAGCTCATTGTTGTTTTATTTGCATTTCCCTGATGACATATGATGTGGAACATACTTCATCTGCTTTTTATTTATTATTATTTTTTTTCCATCTGTATATCTCCTTTGGTGGGATATCTGTTAAGGTCTTTGGCTCATCTTTAAAACATGTTGTTGGTGTTTTTATTGTTGAGTTTTGAGAGTTCTTTGTATATTTTGGATAACAGTCCTTTATCAAACAAGTCTTCTGCAAATATTTTCTCCCAGTGTGAAGCTTGCCTTCTTGTTCTCTTGACATTGCCTTTCACAGAGAAGTTTTTAACTTTAATGAAGTTCAGCTTATCAATCATTTTTGTGGATTGTTTCTTAGGCATTTTATGTAAAAAAGACATCACCATACCCAATGTCATCTAAGTTTTCTCCTATGTTATCTTCTAGGTTTTTTACGGTATCGTATATGCATACAGGTTTCTGATTCATTTTGAGTTAACTTTTGTGAAGGTTATGTCCAGTTGTTCCAGCACCATTTGTTGAAGAGACTGTCTGTTCCATTTTACTGCCTTTGTTTCTCCGTCAAAGATCAGTTGCCTATATAGGGATCTATTTCCAGGCTCTCTACTCTGCTCCACTGATTTATTTGCCTATTCTTTTGCTAATACCTCACCTTTTTTTTCAACTTGTAGCTTTATAGTCAGGTCTTGAAGTTGGGTAGCATCAGTCCCCCAACTTTGTTATTCTTCAGTATTATGTTAGCTATTCTGTGTCTTTTGCCTCTTCATATAAACTTTAGAATCAGTTTGTCAATATCCACAATATAACATCCTGTAATTTTGATTGGTATTGAATTGAATCTATATATAAATTGGCAATTCATGACATCTAAATAACATTGATTTCTCCTCTCCATGAACATGGAATATCTCTCAATTTTTTTGTTTGTATGTTTATACTATTTTAATGTTTTACTTGCATGAGATCCTTTTATAAGCTCCAAAATTTACAATTTGGGGATCATATTATATTACATATTTGGGTTTGTGATACAAGATAATTTTGTATAATTTTAATCAAAATTATTTTCAGATTTATTCTTGTTTTCAATTTGTAGTAAACTTCTATTTATTGTGAATAATTATAGAATGCTGGTCAATTTACATCCTAATGAAGTAAAAATTACTCTATGCCCTCACCACAGATTAGTAATTTGCAAGGAATTACAGCATATCAAAACACACCTAATACTGAAACAAGGAATAAGATATAAATCTCTCTATAACCTACCATTCCTCATAAAATTGCCAGTGCCTTGGATTCATCATTCTTATTTTTAATGCATTTGATATATATATTTTTAAATTTTTTTTAACATTTATTTATTACAAAGAGCATGAGCAGGGGAGGGGTAGAGAGAGGGGGAGACATAGAATCTGAAGTAGGCTCCAGGCTCTGAGCTGTCAGCACAGAGCCCGATGTGGGGCTTGAACTCACAAATTGCGAGATCATGACCCAAGCCAAAGTCGGTCGATCAACCAACTGAGCCACCCAGGTGCCCCTTGATACATGTATTTTTAAAATAAGTCCCCAATATCTGCTGTTTCAAATGAGTATTTTGCAAAAAAAGTATAAATTCCAAATGTGTAAATGTGTAAATAAATTATCTTTTTTGGTTTATTTGGAGTAGACTAGACATTTTCATATAATAGTATGTCTTATAGAGTGAAGTCACTATTAATGTTTGGACTTATTTCTGAGAATGACTCAAGAAATATCCTAAGAAACAAAAGTATTAAAAACAAAACAAAAAAAACCACACCTGTTTGATCAAAATACCTGACTAGGTCTAGAGGAAGGACTTGATAGCTTCTGAGGTCTAAAATATAGGAAAACAAAATTTTTACTTGTTCATAAGGGTAACATGTGACAAATATAAACATAAAGAGCCTACCAAGAACAGATAAAGATGAGTTGGATTTAGACTTGATTGCTACATTCTTATTTGTTGTTTTTTTCAATATCCTTCTTACTTATTTATCATTATGGTTCCCAGTGGGGTATTGTAGATCCCTATATATGAATACCCTTGCACAAGGAATCATACATATGGATTTTGTCTCCAAATATTTAGAAATCAAGAAAATCACTGAGAAACTTCTCATAAACTATAATAAAGCATTGTTAAAATTTTTTTTAAATAATCTCTCCATACTTTAATAAAAGTTTCTTGCATGTTATGATGAATAGAGAACAAACCCAAGAAGTGATTCAGATGTTAGATATCTGCTGGACTCACTATTATGTGACTCATTCCTGGAAACCAGTTTCCAGACTTGGGACATTTGCATAAAACTACATCAATAAAATCCACGAATGCCATAGGTCTACCCTCATTATCACTCTAATTATTAGAGTCATTCTTTAATTAAACCTGACCTAAAATTTTGAGTTCCATTGCTTCATTTCAAGGTACATATAAGAAATATTTTTAAATGCTCCCAAATGTAGGGTGCCTGGGTGACTCAGTTGTTTGAGCATCTGTCTCTTGCCTTCAGCTTGGGTCTGATCTCACAGTTTGTGAGTTCAAGCCCCACATCAGGCTCTGTGCTGATGGTGTGGTTGGAGCCTGCTTGGGATTCTCTGTCTCCCTCTCTTTCTGTTCCCCACCTCCAGCTCTTGTGCTGTTCCTCTCTCTCTCTCTCAAAATAAATAAACTTAAAAAAAATTAAGATGCCCCAAAATATAACCTTGATTGAATGAAAAGTTACATTAAAATTACATACAATTATATATAATTTTATTTGTCAGCATGTCCTTTTCAGTCTTCTCTCAAGTAGAGAGTTATTAGAAAAAGTTTAGTCTATTTTCCTCTCTATAAATAATGAATGCAAGTTTTCAACTGTGGGTTATTTCTGCAGTGGAATCATGATTGTAGTAGGTATTGAAATAATCTAAGAAGCACTCCTTTGCTTGTAATGGAATTATGTCTTCAAGACATAAATAAGTAAGCAGGTATTACAAGGTTATTTATTTTTCAGATATTAAACAATCTGTTAAAACTTCAGGCTTTCGAACAGTAATCTATATCTACATGCAAGTGATCAAAAAGAAAGCCAGATTCTTATTATGGATTTAGAATTGTCTGACACTAAGAGGAACAGTCACCTCAAAAAAGTTGCTTTCACCTCATCAACAAAGCTTTTACCTCAGTTGCCAAATTGCATGTGCCTGACTGTTTACATAAAAACAGAGGGGGATGCATTTTTTATGTCAAGTAAGTACATCTTGAGTATTCCTGATGGTCCAAAGGAAGGTTAATTAAACAAACGAGTTTGAGCTACCACCTGCCAAATTACAGTCACCATCCAGCTTTACCTATGTAATCAAGGATGATGGAAAAGATTGTTTTTTTGAGACTAACCCATATATATGTCACCGCCTGCTTGTCACCATCCCCAAATGGTGTGTTTTACTTATCCCTTCTGGGTGATAAAATATCTTCAGCACCACTGAAGTTGTCCAAAAGTCTAGATGTTAAATACTTCTGTGTCAAAACAACATAATCTAATTTAACTGTGTTATCTAAGTTAGCACTTTTCAAAATCAAGTCTCTAGGTTTTCTTATATTATTAATGTTTTCAGCTAGCAATGATAGATCTACGAGTCCCTGATTTTTTTCACACATCCTTCCATGTAACTAATGCTTCTGTAATTTCATAGTGCTTTTCCTTCCATATGGTAAGTCATTAGAAATGTTAAGTTAGTGTGTAGGATCAATGTAGCCTACACTGATTCTTCTAGTCTGTGAGTTTCTTGCTATGGTAAATTGCAGATTTTTCTCTAAAAGAAGTCTCTGTACCCCCAATTTTTTTCCTGTAAAGTCTCCCACACTGTTTTTAATATTAATGGCAGGTGCCTCAGTCTACCCATAGCATATGTTAAAATACCCCTAGTGCAGCCCACAGTGATATAAGGGAGGTTAGCTGCATAGTCAATGAAACAGGGTGTTCATCACAATAACTGGGATAATAACTTAGGTTGAGTCTGTACTTATTGTTTTTTTTCTAATGAGTTTCATAGCCAACACTCTGCAGTGAAGATTGTTGCCATGCATCTAATGTCAGGTGTCAGGAGTACTCTCCACATGACATCAACCCCTCCTGGTCCTAAATGTAAAGTAATCATTGTCTCCTAAAGCAAAGCATTTATTCAGAACTCATCCCAGGACACTTGACAGTAAGTACTATAGTATTAGCAACCCACAGAGCCAAAACTAACAGTAGGCAGAGAGAGCAGTGACCTTTCTACATCAAGTATTGCCAGCTAAGACATTTTTAGTTTTGGTGTCAGTACTTAAGGGCTTTTGGGAGAACTGTGCATTATCTCTCTAGCTTCTGGAATTTTTACCTAAGTGAGACAACACATCGGCACATTAACAACAACTTTGATAGTCCAAAGTTGAAACCTATCACTGAGGCTGAAATTCTAAGCAGCATATTTGCGTAATCTCAGATGGAAAAACTTCTTTTTCCACTAAGCTTACATGGCTATTTGTAGCTTTCCATCACTAGTTATCTTAGGGTAGTTATTTCTGCATTGCAATACCCTTATCTCTCCTACTGATCTATAATTATTTTTAAACAAAAACTCCAATTGGATTCATTTGTTCCCACTTCATAACAGCAAGCCAGGGTCTTCATCCATCACCTATCAGAAAACAAGACCCTGAGGAATATAGTCAAGACTAAGAAGAAGAGAAAGTAGCAATATAAGGGCACCAGCAAAATAAACACCCACTGAGAATGGTGAGCCTGCCATAAAACTAGATCAAACTTTGACAACAGGAAAACACAAAAACAAAGAGATCTAATAGTTGATACTTAAAAATTGTATTCCAGTTGATGTCCTTGAAACCCCCATGGTCGGGATGGTTGGGGAGAGGGGCTCTAGGCCCATGTTTAAAGCGCCTAAAAAATAAAGAGAGGTTTCCACGATGAGCAAAATGGACATGGATCATGACCTTACAGTGCTTACAATCTTAAAGGGAGGTCAATATTAGATAACTGCACAAAGAGACATAAAACTGTAATGAATTTCAGTTATGCATTGCTGTGGCACCATATAATAATGAGATGATGTGGTCCGCAGAACAACAAAAGGCTTCCTTCAGGAACTGAATATTGTGTTGAGATACTAGGCAAAAAGGAACTGGGAGTGGTGATCTGCTGAGGAAGAAAGGACCACTCTCGAAGACTTAGGTGGGAGGTCACATGATGCGGAAGAAGGACGGAAAGGCCACTCTGGCTGGAATGCAGGAAAGAAGAGGAGTGCAGTGTGAGATGAGTTGGGGACATTTAGAAAAGTGCTAAGCCGTTTGAACATAGTAAGCCATAAGGAATTTTGTCTATATTTTGAGCAATGGTCTTTTGAGAGGTATGTCATGTCAATTTTACAGTTTGTAATACTCTCTCTGGCTAGCTATGAAGAATAGACAGAATTGAGGCTTGGTGGATGTGAGCAGATAATTTAGGAAGCCTCTGGAGTAGTAGCCCAGGAGACAGACTATGGTAGTTGGGACCAAGGTACTAATGGTCCCAAATGGAGACAAATGGATAAATTCAAGAAAATTTTTGTAAGTAAATTTGACCATATTAGGTGATGGAATTTGTGGAATGAAGGGGGAAAGGTTAGAAGATGATTCCTATTTTTTCTGGTATACGATGATGACATTTACTGAACTCAAGAATATCAGAAAGAATAAGTATAGGAAAAAAATTGAGGGTTGCTAGAAGGGAGGTGGGTGGGGGGTGGGCTAAGTGGGGGATAAGCATCAAGGAGAGTACTTGTTGGGATGAGCACTGGGTGTTATATGCAAGTAATGAATCACTAAATTCTATCCCTGAAACTAATATTACACTGACTAACTTGAATTTAAATAAAATCCTTAAGAAAAACAATGTCAAAAATAGTATTTGGGAAGATGACCAAGAGCTTAGTTAGCAACATGTTAAATTTAAGGCACTTAGATATATTAATTTGGAACTGACTGTCACTGAAAGCATATATTTGTGAGAGTCATTATAAAGTTTCCTGTAAGAATTTTATTCTCCCTTCTTTTTAAAAACATTTTTTAATGTTTATTCATTTTTAAGAGAGAAAGAGACAGAGTGTGAGCTGGGGAAGGGGCAGAGAGAAGGAGACTCAGAATCCAAAGGAGGCTCCAGGCTCCGAGCTGTTGGCACAGAGCCTGATGTAGGGCTGAAACTCACAAGCCATGAGATCATGACCTGAGCTGAAGTTGGACACTTAACTGACTAAGCCACCCAGGCGTCCCTATTCTCATTTCTTTTTAAAATGAGCACTGCATGATTTAACATGTTTCTTCTTTGCTCTACCTTTCAGGGTTATTGAACCTGATATATACCTAATGGTTTCATGTGTAAAAGAAAATCTATCTGGTTGAGAACCTATATAACTTCTTAAACTACCTCATAGAAATAAAAGGAGAATCCAATATATTCATGTTTATTAAAAAGTACTGGAAGGTTTCAAATGATAATATATTGATTATTACTATTATTATTATTTATATTGATAAATGATTAATTGGCTAAGGCACTGTCAATTAATGTGATCAGAGTTGATAATGCACAAGTCTTAAACATAGGGAAATTTGTTTCTAAAAAAATAGAAGTCTTTTAAATATTATATTTAATGCCAGTAAGAATACTTAGAATATTTAGAATGCATATTACCCTTGTGGAGTGATTATCATTACTACCACGTATATAGTAAATGATCTTCAGATGTACATATACTTGTGTACATATTTAGACAGGCAAGCACAGCTCCTGTTCAGATATTATTGTTTATTATTTAAATTGATCACAGAGCTTTAGTTAAACAAGAAAGAACAGTCGAAAGAGACAAAAGTACTATCTTACTGGCCAAGGCTAATTGAAAAATAACCATCATAACAACCACTACCACTTCAACCGTCCTACACTAGTAACGAATAGATACTCCATTGTCTCATTATTTTACTACTTCACCATGCTTTACTTCCCTTAAGAAAGTTCCCAGTATTCCATTTATTTTTAAAGGGATTTTAATGGATGTGCTATGAATTTTCAATGAGCTATTTGAAATTTGAAGAACCTAATTAGGAATGTATTTACTTTCTCTTTTTTTCAGGGTGATTAATTCCATGCAAGACTTTCAGCCTAATGTTACTCCAAAGGAAAAAAAAAACAGAAAGGGAAAAGGAGGTTCCACTTCTTCAGACTAATGGACTGGTAATTTAAAAATTGAATTAAGCATTAACTCAGAAGAGTCCTTCTCAATATATAAATTATTTCTGTTTAGCCTTCTATTGCCAGGTTAATTAAATAAATTCTTTGGCCTTGATTATAGCCATTAGTAAATGAAAATGTATTTGAATTCTCTAAGTCTTGTGATGTACACTAGAGAATCTATGTCAGTAAATCTTTCCCATGCTAACAGCTTTCAAAAGTCAGATGTTTCATTTAGAAAAAGTCAGCTTTATCTGTGGAAAGCAAAAATTTATTAATTTTCTAGTTTATTGTTTGGGCATATAAAATCTCTGTAGGTTCTTGAGGGGTTGCCTTTAAGAAACAAACCTTGTATATCTCCATATCTTCAAAATATGTGAAATCAACTCAAGCTTAGTTGGGGTCCTCCATTTCTTTAAAAAGAGCAAAATCTGCAAAATCTGGAATGTCTTCCTCGAGTCTCTTTATTTAATAAAAAGCTCAAGGACAAAAATAACAAAAGCAATTTTTAAGATAAATGAATAAATGATGCACAAAAAGAGTACAAGGTAATAAAATATGCATAGAAAAAACCTACACTAAAATAATGATTCATAATCTATCTTCTACATGCTCAGACTCATCATTTTATGCTATAGTTATAGTTATAATGAATTAACTTCAATATAACCTAATATATCCTTTCTGTTTACATCTTAAAAGTAGTCCATCTACATCACTTTGAGTACACTAGCGACATACCGAGTGCCTGTTTTAACTATGCGGTAGGTAGCACCATGATTCAGAAATAAATTTGTAACAACAGTCTCTCTGTTCCTTCAAGAACACAGACCTATCTGTTGCTGGCATACTAAAGCTGTAATATGTTGTAAAATGAAACTAAAGTTATTAACTATTTTCTACCCATTCTCTCTGAGGAAGTTTTAATTGCTAAGCACCTAATCACAATAAACAATCCAGGTGAAATCAAACTTTTACTGTCTAGAAAAGTGCACTCATAATCATTTTCTATGTGCTGACATTTTGAGACAAATATATCCCTAAAAGAAGTAAGGGATGCCTACATAAAGAATTTGGGAGAAGAGAAAAAAGAAATATGTCAAATTTAAACCAAGTAAACTAAAAAAAATGGCTAAGTAATAGGATTACAAGTACGAACCATGAGATTCTGAGCATTTTCCAAGATAACGCTTTTACTTTTCAAATCCTATAAACATAAACAATCACGTAATTGATGTATTTATCTGATATACCCAGTAATTAAGAAGCCCAAAGATAAATATGCAGCTGGGAATTTGTTTTGGGGTAGTGTATAATATATTACATTATGCATCTTGTACACTGTTCATGTCCCAAGTTCAATCCATTTCCCTGCCTGTGACTTCTCTTTTATTTTTTTAGTATGCGTATTTATAAGCTGCCATAAACTCTCCTTCAATGACTCAGAGAAGATGTCACTCAATAAACCAACCAATCAAGAGAAGTGTCATTTTCTGCACCAGTCTCTTACCCTCCATATACCACTGGACATCACAGTCACAGAAAGGGCACTTGATATTTAAGACTCAAAAGACAAGAGATGTTATCCCATATTCATAATTCATTAGCCAGGCAACTTTAATAAAATACTTGGTCATTCTGAATCCATTTGCTCCTGTGCAAACATTATTATTTTAATCTTTCCCCTGTCTAAGCCTCAAAGCTGCAAATATAAATCATGATGATCATATGAAACAATCCTGAAAAAGATAGCAGAAAATCCCATAAAGATACAGATTGTCAACATGAAAAGGAGTAACTGTATCTTCAGAAAGACAGAACTCAAAATAGAAGTGCGATAGTTAGTGATGAACAATGTTGGTTTTAATTTGTATACTAATTTGCAAGACTTCCAGTTAGCCTCCTCTAAGTGTTTTTAAAACCACTGGCAATGATCAAACTGAATGTAGTCTACTTACTTCTGAAGCCAGAAGAGTTCCTCACTGCTGTGAAGGAGTCAGCACTCTGCCTGGCTGCTGAAGAAGACGGACAGGGTGAAAGCATCTCCAAGCTGATTCTGAGGAGAGTGTCAGAAGGGTGCTCAGCTACTACACATCTTCCCAACACCTGGCTGAGTGGTTACAGGGAGTCTTCAAAGGAGACAAGCACAAAAAGAGTGTATCAAAATATGTTTATAAAGCATCTTTGCTGCTGTGTGATCAATCTCAAAGTGTATCAGGAACATCACTAAATAGAACTTAAATAGATTTGCATAATAAGGCTTTGTGGGGGAACGTGCAATACGTTCTGATTCCAACAGAGAGGTCAGCATTCTGGTTTTCATCTGTAGTTTTCTTATCTCACGATTGAAGACAGTTTAAACAAAAGCTATATAGCTCAATTTTCTTTATATTGCAATTAGTTCAACTTGCAGGCTAATGTTAAAAAAATGACAAATGTCAACAAAGGTTTAACCATCATCTAGTATATGTACCAGGCACCTGAACCTGAAGACATAGCAGTGAATGAAGCTCCCAAATCCCTTCCTCACGCAACTAATGGTCTTACGTTGTGATGCCTATATTTTCGTCAATAGAGAAGATCTACTATTGAAACACATGTGTCTATGGAGGAAAACTCAAATGTGCCTCTTGTATTTCACCCTCATATCAGAAGATTGCTGATTTCTACCTACTGCTGAGGGTCCCATGTTAACCTAAATAATAACTGGCCCTGCTCTATGAGATACAATATTTAACTTTCTTTCCCCTAAAATCTACATAGTAATGTCAATTAATATTCAAACACAATAATTTTTAATGTAGGAATGGACTGAATTTTTGAAAATGTTTTTGAAATGAAGAAAGGCATTGTAATTTTCCATAAGCTATCACTTATTTTGTCTGGAGAAGCAAAAGTGAGGAATAATACAATTCCAAAGGGTATTAATAAGAACCATATAAAATGACACAAAGACAATTCAGGTTTAGTTTATTGCTTCTGCTGTCTCAATTTGTAAAAATGTGTGAAAAATCTTACAAAGTTACAATTGAACAGGGTGATTATATTGTCCTGAGATAGCTGATAATTAGGACTTAAAAAAAAAGTAGAGCTACGGCTTACAGTTTACATTGAAATCACTCAGAAATGCTAAAAATCAATGCATAGATTAATGGTAAAATGGGATGAAAGTAAATTATAGTTTACTTCAAATCACCTTTATGAATCTGCCAACCAACACTATCTTTTTAAAATTTATATTTGTTACTAAAGATGTGTCTTATAGAATTAGAGAATAACTCAGACATACCACTCACACACATGAATATAAATCAATCATATGCCAACCACCCTGAGAGAGCTATTGTTTGCCTTATTTATTTCCTTCCATGAATATTTTAGACTAATTTTTACATTTTATATGCATGATAAAAATACAGGAAATCCAAAAGCAAATCCCCCTCCAAAGCAAGACATATACCCAATAGAAGAAACAAATTTCAAATTTCAGAGCATCCCCTCAGAAATATTTTATGCATATGTAAATGTGAGTTTGTGTGTATTTTTATACATATATATTAAACCTTGTTTTGCTCCATTCCTTTTATTCATACACCATGAAGATCACTCCTATTTTCTATCAACAACACTATCCATTCTATCCATGAGTATCAATCATATGCATACAATATAATCTGCTCATACTGTGTCCCAATTCAAAATTAGGAAGTTTCCAGAATTATATTATAAAATGATATAATCAATGTCCATATACATCTATGCATGCACACATATTAGTGAATACATTTATAATAAATTCCTAGAAGTAAAATGTTTAGGCCAAGAAGCCTATTATTGAAACTCTGAGTATGTTCCCTCTCTGTAGTAAAGAGGTGGTACAAAGCAAGAGCAAAATATAAATACCTCCAATTATTATACTAACAACAAAAAAAAGACTGATGATCAACAGGATTTCCATGTCCTTGTTTTAGTATGAAGAGTATAGTAACTGCTCAATCCTATCTAAATCCCAATCATCTAAATTTATTTTTATGTATGGTTACATCATTTATTAATGATAACATTTTCCCTTTTATTACAATACCTTTTATTAGGCAGTTACTATGTGCCACCTGCCCCAAAACATGTATTATCTAAACCAGTTCTGCCAAGAATCAAATGAAGTAAATACATATCCTTATACACTGCTATGATAAGTAAGGATAGAGATGCTTTTTTGAGAGAGAGAGAGAGAGAGAGAGAGGAAGCAAAACAGAGAGAGAGCCCCACAAGGGGCAGAGAGGGAGAGAGAGAAGCGAGGCTCACCCAAAGCAGGGCTTGAGCTCACCTAAGGTGGTGCTCACCTGAAACAGCGATCAAGACCACCCCATGAGGGGCTCAAACTCATGAACCTTGAGATCATGACCTGAGCCAAAGGCTGATGTTTAACCGACTGAGTCACCCAGGTGCCCCCAAATCAATGCTCTTATATCTGATGATGTAAGTGAAGATTTCAGAAAACCATTATAGGATTCTATAGTAAAGAAACACAAACAAGGTACTGGGTTTTTTTTAGTCCATATATTTTGGTCAGTGCAATGCTAAAAATAGTAGCTTTTTAGATTGGTATTCTAATACTGCAATTTTCTAGGGTGATCTTACTAAGATTTCCCTTTCTACTTGATATCTTGAAATAAAACATCTTATAAGAAATTCTGATCACTCTCTCAGTTCCAAGTTGTTGCTATGTTGGCCTTCTTCCACAGTTTTAGAAAATTTGGCAACTGTTATTGTTTATGTACATGTATTCCCGAGAAATATGGTTCTTCCTCCAACAATTATCTTGGATGCCAACACTAAACTCTGAAAGAACTCAGGAAACACAGGAAAAACTCAGAAAGTTAATAGGGAATTATTTTTTCAAAACAGAATCATGACCCCTTTAAGTTCCTAATGGTATTTTCTTCCCCTCTACAATGTCTTTGTTAAGTGTTCTTCAGTTGTCTGAACACACACTTTGATTCAAATCTCACTATCAATAAAGGTAGTACTTTAAAGTCTTATGAGCCTGGATTGGAATCATAGCAGTGACCACACTACTCAACTTTCTCTCTTAACATGAAAACAATATTACAACAATTTGTAATTATCACAAGGTATCATACATCTGAAAGTACCAATAATGGGTTAAAATTCATTGCAGATATGTGCTAATGTTGTTTCCCTCAGGACGTTCTTCCTAAGGTTGCCCTAAATTTTACCACATTAAACACTAAAGAAACCCTTGAGATATTTAAAAGTAGCAGTAACATAATCTCCAATATTTCCTTCAATTTTAAGATCCAGTTTGAAAAATTATGAATATACCATCACTACTTCTCTTTCTCCATCTTACTTCCAATTGTACAAAATAAATAACATGAGGGAGATGCTCTTCATTAGTTTTTAATTATATGTACCTTGTATTGAAAATGATTAAAAATTAAGCCTTTAGTCATCTGGATGTTGGATCTACATGATGCAAAAAGCCAGCTGTTTTGAAATATATGAATAAATGAATCAGATGTCTTCACTGTAATTTAATCACTTATCTGATAATCATATGATAATATGTTATTTGGCATAAGATAGCCATGATCTTCAGTGGACTACTCTAAAAATGCTATTTTATTAAGACAAGTAAGTTGAAAGAATTTGGACCAGAAAATATAGAATAAAACTGGAAATTAACAGGGGCACCTGGGTGGCTCAGTTGGTTAAGCGTCAGACTCTTGATTTTGGCTCAAGTCATGATCTCATGGTTCATGGGATCAAGCCCCCTTATGGGCTCCATGCTTGAAGTCTGCTTGGGATTCACTCTCACCCTCTCTCTCTACTTCTCTCTCTCTGTCTCTCTCTGTCTCACTCTCTCTCTCTCAAAATAAATAAACTTTAAAAAAATCAGAAACTGTTTCACATTAATGTTTTCTTAAGTGCAAAAATATTTAGTGAATTTATATAAATACTATTATTAAAACATGCCTACTAGATATTTATCCAAGGGATACAGGTATGCTGTTTCAAAGGGGCACATGCACCCCAATGTTTATAGCAGCACTACCAACAATAGCCAAGGTATGGAAAGAGCCCAAATGTCCATGGATGGATGAATGGATAAAGAAGATGTGGTACACACACACACACACACACACACACACACACAATTGAGTATTACTTGGCAATCAAAAAGAATGAAATCTTGCCATTTGCAACCACGTGGATGGAACTAGAGGGTATTATGCTAAGCAAAATTAGTCAGTCAGAGAAAGACAAATGTCATATGACTTCACTCAGATGAGGACTTTAAGATACAAAACACATGAACAGAAGGGAAGGGAAGGAAAAATAATATAAAAACAGGGAGGGGGACAAAAACATAGAGACTTAAATATGGAGAACAAACAGAGGGTTTCTGGAGGGGTTGTGGGAGGGAAGGATGAGCTAAACAGGTAAGGGGCATTGAGGAATCTAGACCTGAAATCATTGTTGCGCTATATGCTAACTAATTTGGATGTAAATTTTAAAATAAATAAATAAATAAATAAACAAACAAACAAATAAATAAATAATTTAAAACAACAGCAACAACAAAAAACACGCTTACCTCATCACCAGTACTGTTAAACCTAATTTAAAAATTAAATTAGAGGCACCGGTTGAATATTGAAATGCATCTGTGTTACTGAATAAAATTGTAGTATTATATACTCAGCTATAGCAAATGTTGACAAATTGTCATACACCTCTAGGATCATATGATAAATAAATTAATGCACCACTAGAGCATTTGTTGCTTAATGTAAATGTCACATTGCAAATGAGAACAACTAATCATTCCTTTCCTCTAATACCAAGAGTTCAGCAGTGAAATAAAACATAAATCTTGGTGACCTAAAAATTTTATTACAGCATTTGTAATTTTCTGTTAACAACTCAAGAAAATAATTTTAAGTCATGCTATAATTCAATAAAATACAACCCAAGGTAAAGTCTTCCCTGGGATGGACAGAGAGAAGCTAGAGGTAGAGTTGGCTCTACATTGCTTTAAGGAACACATTAATTCATTAAATTTCATAGTCATAATTTACAATAATGGATTCTTCATCATAGAAAGCAAACACTAAATTAATAACTTATTTAGTGAAGAAATCTGATTTTAGTTATAAAAATTATATTTGCTAGGTTGTGGTTACAAAATTCTTATACAAAAATAAATAAGTGTAAAATAAGGCCCAACTGAAATTTGTAGAGCTAGTGAAGCATTTTTCTTTGCATAACTAATATTTCCTTTCAATGACAGAATCAAAAGAATCCAAATAGTAACAAAAAACTTCAATATATAAATCTTTCACAAGATAACTTCTTGAAATGTCTTTGATTTTCAAAGTTTTGGAAACATTTTTTTTTCTTCCAAAAGTCAACTGAGTGGCATATCTTCAACCCTTGGTGAAGGGAGAGAACTGTACTTGTACTTCTTGCTGTCCTAGCTCATGATCTGCTCTGAAAAAATAAATGTCAGTCCTGCTCTGTTTCTTTGAACACATGGAAAAATAAAATGCAACATTTTTGTTAGTGGTTTGACAAAAGTCAGCATGCAGATATTATGGTTACACTAATCTGCATGTCAGCCTATGACTCTGATAATAATCTTTTTCAATTAAAAGAAAATATAAACATGTTCTTATCGATTTAATGTTTACTTTAACTACATGTATCTACATGTAGTGCTTTCTTCTTTCCTCCTCATTCCTTCCTTCTTTCCTGTCTCTCATTTCATGTCTTCTTCCTTCCCTTCCTTCCTCCCTCCTTCCATCTGTCTTCAGTGACTCTTAAGGATTTACTCAAACTTTATGTTTCTTGGTTTTAAAATGATTATAATAAAACCAGCACCATAATGCCATTGTGAATGTTATTTGTATATTGCACATGTGCACATACCTATATATGTAACTTGCAAAAAAAAAGTTTTGTTTTATATAAATCAAAAATCTCTACATTTCAACCTATTTTTCAACTGATTTCCCCTTGATGTTTTATCTCTTCCCATTCCTTTCTTCAGGGTGCTAAGTTTCATATCAGGATGAGATGTCATGTCTTGAATATTAGTCCATACTGACCACACTAGTGCTTACTGTGAACATCATGTCATCACAGCTGACTATTACACAGTAGCAAACCTGCATATTCCTGTCTTCTTATCTCAATCGACCTCTGACCATTTATTTGGTTCCATGATGCACGATTCATTGAGACCCTTTATATCTGCCAACTCTGTCTCACTGTCCCTCTCTCCCTTCTCCCTTTCCTCCCTCCTTCCTGTCTCCTCTTCTTTGTCTCTCTGTTTCTCTTTCCTATCCTCCCACACTCTCTCTCTTCCTTCCTTCCTTCCTTCTTTCCTTCCTTCCTTCCTTCCTTCCTTCCTTCCTTCCTTCCTTCCATGTCACCTCTTGCAGGTGAATTTGGAAGTTATTTCATAAAGAAATAATAATCCTATATACTCCCTAAACATAAGAATTTTTCAAAACACATTTAGATAGAATTTCAGAACATGCACATTATATTACGTATTCTCTTCAGAATTCTGACTCATGCATAAATTTGTAGAAATCAGATCTTCTATTTTTTGATATGAATATGATAAAGTATGTGTACCATTTATTAATATTCATTATATAAGTAATACATGAGTACATTTCTTCTTTTAACATTAAATATAATAGATAGGAGTTAGGGGTGGGAAGGAAGGCAGTTGTGGTTATGAAGGTAGCAGGAAAATTGTGAGGATAGAACTATTCTATATTTGGACAGTTTATATATTCCTACATATATGATAAAACTTAGAAAAATAAATGAAAATACCCACAAGTATATGTAAAACTGATAAAATCTGAATTAAGATAAGTAGATTGTCTCCATGTCAGTTCCCTGGCTGTAACATTAGTATCTTACCACAGTTATATAAGAGGTTACCGTTAGGAAAAACTATGCATAGGGTATATGGGATCTCTGTGAATTATTTATCTCAACTGCATGTGAATCTAGATAATGGTATGCCGTGTACCTTAGAGTGACCTTTAAGGGCCAACAGTTGCAAGCTGCGATCTTAGCATTCATTAATAGAAAAGGAATATCCAGAACATCATGTTTAACACTGCAGCGAATTATTGGGTCCTTATCAAATCACATCTGGATTACAGTGTGTCTCACAGAAAGAATAGGGAAAAACTTAAATCCATTAGTCAACAAAAAGGACTAAATTTCTCCTTGCTTTGGGTACTAGAGTTCATCAGTGGCTTAATTATCAGGACAGGAATTAGATTTTTATCAGGAATGTGGTAGGGTAAATTATCGAACGGCTGAGTGCCCTACTGGGCTGAGGTTGAGTAGAGCCTCTATCTGCTCTTAATTGATATTTTCCTTTTTTAGTCAATAATCAAAGAAAAATGTAGATTTCTGGCGTTTGGGAAATGTGAGGTGACATAAGAGTGGACGTAAATGCTTAGTAGTGTGGAAAACAATTCTTCTGTGTTTTTGTAATGGTAGCTGTTTCTTCATTTTTAATCAATTTTAAGCTCTGATAAAAATGCATAACAAATTATTTTAAAAATGCATCCACTTAAAATGCATATATCTGAATAAATACATCTATTATATAAGAAAATTGAACACACACACAGGCGAACTATATATATATGGTATAGCAGGAATATCTGTATAGTATACAAGTAGAAATATATACTTTAAGCATATATGAATAAAGTAGATATTTTGATTAATATAAACAGAAGTGTGTATTAGAACACTATATAAGTATAAATAGTGGGATATCTTAATGTATATATAGAGATATGTGGATCGAGAGAGAGAGCATGCCTATAATAAAAACCCTAGAACATATATATTTGACTAGAGTGAGTTGAACATGAAGCTATAAGTCCTGAGGAACTACTGAAAAATTGCAAAGTAGACTCACAGTAGGATAAAAGAAGATTTGGGAGCAATCTTAGACAATCCAAGGACCACATGAACATTGGGAGATGAAAACACTGAAAGCAAGCTGAAAAGCAATATGGGCATAGAAGATGTTTAAAAGCATAAGGAGTACTTCTTTGGAGTGGATGAGGGCTGGCTTAAAACCATACTTACAAGGGCTTCTTAGGTGGCTCAGTTGGTTAAGCATCCAACTTCAGTTCAGGTCATGACCTCACGGCTCAGGAGTTCAAGCCCTGGCTCAGGCTCTCTGCTGTCAGTGCAGAGCCCGCTTCAGATCCTCTCTCTCTCTCTCTCTCTCTCTCTTCCCCTCCACCATTCATGCTCTCTCTCTCAAAAATAAACATTAAAAAAAATACCACGAGAGAAGAACTAAGAGAATGGAAGTGACAGAAATCACACTTACGATGTACAACTAATGGTCCATCATGTACCTTAGATCTCCTATTGGCCTATAAGCTCTTTTGAGTGCCTGGAATATATATCACACAGATAATTGTATGCCTCATAGCATCACCCATGCTCACCTACAGACAAGAGACACTCAAGAAATACAAATTAAAGTTTAACTGCAAACAAAGCAAAATCATATACTAAAAAACCTCAAAGAAGTTACTACTTGAGAAGAAAGTTTCTAAGAAAAAAAGATGACTCAAAAAGAGAAGAAAGTTCTAAAAGTAATATCTGTACGGGATGATTAGAAATGATTTTTGATGGCAAAGAGGTTATTGGAAAGAAAGTTAAACGATGAAGAAGACTGCACTGGAGAAATTCTCCATAAGGTCAGATTATAAAGTGTCATGTATAAGAGACAGAAGGAAGGACGCAGAACCAAAGATGAATAGAAAATAATGTTTGCAAAGCATTTTCAGATACATTATTTCATTAGACAGTAACCCTACTGTCCTTGGTCTCTTCTTGCTCTGCATTTTAATACTGACTTGCAAGAGGATGAAGAAACAGTGCTTATTAAATCGTGAATCTATGACTGACACAAAACTGGGATTTAAAAATGTCTCCATAGGTTTAATGGATGGGCCAAGACTGTCAAAATGAAATATAATAGAGCCAAAGGTAAAGATGCTTAGATTAAAAAACTAAGCTATTATGTGTAGGGTGAAGGATAGGTCTTTAAAGGCAGTTTATGTGAAATACATTTAGGGTATTAATTGTCTCCATGGTCCTTAGGGTCAATAGTTTCAGGGATGCAATCTCAGCATTCATTAATAGAAAAGAAATATCTAGAAAAGCAAGTTTAATAGTCACAGTGAATTATTTAGTCCCTATCAAACCACATCTGGAATATAGTGTGTCTCATTCTGAACGCTTGTGAAACATACCTGGAGACAGACATCCTGGAGCATGGCCCAACCCAACCACTACAATGAAAAACTTGGGAAAAAGATAAGAAACAGGGACAATATCTTCAAAATATCATTTATAAGAGTGGGAGAAGGTGGTGTTAAAGTCAGAGAACATGATTTGGAATAAAGAATAAAAACTGCATGGGGATTTTGTACATTAAGGAACATGCTATTTGAATAGTCCCACATTAGTATGGGCTGCCTTAGAGCTCACTGTTTGCCAAAACATTCAGTCTATATTGTTATCAAAGATGACATTCTTATGTGGAACTTAAGGTCAGAAGAGATGGCCATGAAGATACCTTCTAATGTTAATATTTTATAAGATTGTCTCTAATGATCCAGCCAGGTTTAGGATGGTCCTTCTTCAAAAGCAAACTGACTTTCCTGCACCCTGAGAGTATGGCTTTGTGGAAAGGCCTCTTCCAAAGTAATAAGGAGAAGATATGCATGTATATTTCATCACTGGATTTATAATATGATAAATATTTAAGACAATAAATGAGAAAATTAACACAAATCCTAAGACATATCTATAAGCAATACATTCCTATTCCAACACATATGTGTGTGGGCAGGGGTTTTAGTTTTAAATAGTTTTTCAGTATGTTCTAGCTTGTGAATATTGATTGTTGACCAAAGGATCTGTAATTTCCTTTATAACTAAAAATGTATGCATTTAAATTTTACTGTAAGTGCTATTAGCTCAGTGAACTTTAAGTCTCTAAGAGCACAATTTTATTTTCTTCTTTATGGTGATTACATGCATTAGCCAAATGATTCTGCATAGGTGTAACTCAGAATAAAAACCAATTTCAGTATTTTATGTGTGTACTTAACCATTTTCAAAGCTTTTTCACACATATTATTTAGTGTGGTCTTCAAAATAGTCTTGTAAGACAGGTAGCACTA
The DNA here is from genome assembly GCF_022837055.1 of Prionailurus viverrinus. Lineage (NCBI taxonomy): Eukaryota > Metazoa > Chordata > Mammalia > Carnivora > Felidae > Prionailurus > Prionailurus viverrinus. The sequence goes on along the minus strand of NC_062566.1, from coordinate 85,882,860 downwards.
TTATTTGATCTCATTTCCAAGACCCAAATACAAAAAGCATTTGCACAAAGCCATGCTGTTATTTGGTAGCAGGTAAAAGAACAGCCTATAGAATCTCTGATTCTTGGAAGTCTCTTTCCATTCAACTCCATTTTACACATTTTTGGAAAAAGTTATTCAAGCACAAGAAACTTTAACCAGGTCATGTCAAGAAAGAAGAGAATTGATAGCACTATAAAGGACGTGAGCAATAAGAAATAAAATGGAAATTTAATTCATAGGAGCCAAATTGGTAAATCATTTATGCACACTCCTAATTTATTTTGGAGCTAACGGCAATATATGTTGAGATTGATCTCAATATATCAAAAATGAATAAACTGAACAGAAAATGTACTTTAATATGGAAATGTAAGTTAGAGACAGTTTCAAAATGTGCATGTATGCCTACTGATGTTGACTTAAAGTTGCCATTTTTGAAATTAGATTATTAAAATATGTGCTGGTTTTCTGACCTGCATCAGTAACTCTACTTCTCATCGAATATTTCTCATCAAATTGATGAAGTTTTCTTGATTCAGTGTCCTTAATATCTAGCTCTATCCGCACTGATTCCCCACTACCGTTATCTCAATTCACAATTTCACTCTCTTACCTACATTAATACACCTTCATAAACGGAATTTTTGTTCCTGTCCTATCACAAGACAACATATCTTCCATATTTAATTTTGCCACCACATAATTATCTCTATAAAATGTATACAAATTCTGTGTCATATATAAAATTCTAGTATGGCATACAAGGCACATATACATCTGGCTTCAAGCATTCTTCATGCCCCTAAGCTCCATGCATACTAGCCCATGTATTTTCAAAACCAAACTTTAAAATTTCACACTATACTTTCAAAATCTCAAGCCAACTCGCCTTTTGGATAAGTGAGGCCTCTCTGCATTGGTGGCTTCCTTGATATGGAATACTCTTATCCCTCTTCTTTGCCTAGCTAACTCCTTATCTTCCAAACTTAGCTCCAATGTTGAAGTGAGACAGAGAAGGGGAGGGAAAAAAAAACTAATGGGTTACATGATCAATTTATATTAAAACAAATTATTCTGGCTAATGCTGACCAATGTGGAAGAGGAGAAACCAGTTAGGAGATGATTTCCATAGTCCAGGATACAGATAAAATTTTTAGAGTAGGATGGTGGCAGGAGCACGAAAAGAACTTGGTAGAGATCTGTCTGATGCTGAATCAGTGCAAACATCATGCTACTATAGAGCATAACTGAAATTGTGACTCTATGACTGACCAGCTTTACGATTATGGGAAAGTCCTTTTACCCAAGCACCAATGATCTCATCTAATATATTTTACATGAAAACTTAAATGGGATCATGTAAGTGAAGAATTAACACAAAAGCCTGGAATATAGCTGGTAGACAAAGAGGGAGCTTACCTTGTAAAAAGTATCAAATATGCTAACTTTGAGACAAATTTAAAAAGACAGAAAAAAGTGACCCCCCTCCCGAATTCATATGATCTAAAAACAATAACAACAACAAACCAACAAAAACCCAAAAGGTTTAGATAATTTCAACCACAAGCAAAAGGAAAAAAATAGAGTGACAAAGACTTGTAGTCTGTGTGTGCTCAGACCTTAGTCCTAGACTCAAGGCTCTCACATTTTTAAAAAAACTTTTTTTAACGTTCATTTATTTTTGAGACAGAGAGAAACAGAACATGAACGGGGGAGGGTCAGAGAGAGAGGGAGACACAGAATCTGAAACAGGCTCCAGGCCCTCAGCTGTCAGCACAGAGCCTGATACTGGGCTCGAACTCACGGACCGCGAGATCATGACCTGAACCGAAGTCGGAGGCTTAACCGACTGAGCTACCCAGGTCCCCCGCTCACATTTTTTTTTTTATTGTTGTTGTGGCTGTTCTTGGGCAAGTTAACTAATTTCTTGCACTATCAAATATTTTGATTATAAAGTAAGGCATTTACACTATATAAAAAAATTTCTTTTCACTTTTGAAACTGAACATCTAGATACCAAATGCTCACTTTTTACAGGGCATTCTACTGGGCACTACCCATGTAATAACCTCAAAAGGGCCTTTTATTTAGTTTAAAACTGGAGTGCAAAAATAAAGAAAAAAAACTTTTAATGTAAAGAATCACCTCTTTATAGATGGTAGTTACACTTGTGGTGAGTATAGCATAACATATAGACTCAAATTGCTGTGTATGCATGAAATTAATGTAACACCACACATCAACAATACTTTAATTCAAAAAGTCATCTCTTCCATAAAAGTACTGAAAGCATCAAGAGCTGTTGAAGTATTATCTAACAAATTCAAGAAATTACTGAAATTACAAAAGTATTTTCATTCAAACTAGTAACATTCATTTCTGTACTTCAAAGGAAATTATTGTTGCAAAAAAATAAATAAGGATAGGGAATATTGCTTTTGTTAGTTTGATTAAATGATAAACTGCAAAGAGTGACCTTCACTTTCAATATTTAACTGCAATTCAGATTCATTTTTTTAAAATACATATGTAAATAAATAGCTAATTAATGTGGTGAGCTGAAGGGGAGTTTTTAAGCCAAAATGGATGGGTCTTTAGCATTATTGGTTAGTACATTCATTTTTTTAAAAGGCCTCACAAAAACAACATACTTGATCAATTTTTGATGGAGTCATTAAAATTAAAGTTGCCATTTTTGTCAAAGTGATAAAAATGTCTCTCATCTAAAATGCTCAGATATTCAACTGAGTTAAGAACATTAGAACCAGGAGACTCATAAAATATTTTGGCTTCAAAATAAAAGACAGCTATAAAATTTGGAAACTTTCCCAATCTTATGCAGTAGACTTGATGGATTCGCTTAATGATGAAGAATTAAGAAAGTCAGAAGTCTAGAAAAAGACTATAACTCTTATTTGTAAACAAAATTTGAGAGTTAATTAAAGGACTAGAAACATTTGTAAGGATCATGCGATGTCTTCCACTCTTATTAAAAGATAGATAGGGATATGGGTTTCAATTTATTTTATTTTTAGAGTTGAACTTTCTATGGCCATTTTTTGAGAGGGATAAACAGAGATGTGTTTTTCCTTCATTAAAAATATTTGAGTTCATTAAGATGATCTATCTCTAGAAGTCTCAGAAACTGTTAGACTTTTTTTTCAGAGTGATTCTATGCAGTCTTATTTTCCTCTCAATTATAGATTTGGTTTTTTTTTTTTAATTTTTGGTCTGAACTCTCAAAGAGGTAGTTCCAGCCATTTTATTTGTGTTTTCTTCAAAAAGAAGCAACACCAACTAATTATGTCTGCATGTACTTTACTGATTGCTGACCCTGCAAGTTTATCCAGTAAATGTGACTAATGGCACATTGCCCAAAGGGAGATTACAGCCCCTTAGATTTTGTAAAAGCCACACAGAGTAGAAATATTGCCAGCGACATCACCAGAATCTTTCCACTAAATGAGGACTGATCTGAAAACAAGGATGGGTCTATGTTACTGCAGTGTCATGAAAACAAAGCAGATACCAACTGAAATGAAAAAAATAAAAGCTCCTTAGGGATGTTCTAATGTAATTTGCATGTGATTAAAGCTAGAAGAAATTCCTAAAGAAGAATTTAAGGAGAAACAAAAGTGGTTTTCTTAGGAAACACACCATAGACAACATTTCAGAAAAGGTTAAAATGAATTTAGAACCATTTAGATGGTTTTCTTCCAATAGACTTCTCAATAAATCCTAAATGCTACAAGAAGATTCTTCCAAAAAACTCTGAAAACAACATCTGGGTGTTTCTAAACATGGAGATCCTGAAAAGTAAAGCTTGTTTTGGTACTTCAAAAAAGGAATTAATAATCAACCCCTAATTATGGTGGGTGAATTATTTTTTCTTTGATCTTTCTCTTTTGGCCACCTGTCCCTTTTCAGTCTCCATTGTAGGTATCACAAGATAGTAAGTAACTCCATGCTATCCTGGAATATCAAATTCAGTCGTATCTGCAACTAGCCTTTCTGGAGTGAGAGAAAGCAATTGCAGTAGAGGTTTATTGGCTACCCTGACACTTTCTGCCCCCCAACACACACACCTCCCAACACCAACCCAACTTTCACGGTTGACATATTTTAGGCATACAGACACTGAAAGGACTTTGACTCAGAATCCTGTTATGCATCCAAAGGCATTGCCAGTATGAACAGCCATAATTTTCAGATTTCAATTCTGAATATTTTGAAATTTTTTGTTGTTGATACTGTTTCTTTTTATTTTTATTATTATTGTTGTTTTTACTCTACTAGGGTGATTGACTTTTGCTACTTTACCTCAATTGCTGATTTGAAATTCATAGAACACTTATCTCAATATTAAATGTTATTGAGGTAAAACCTTACCAATAAACAGCTCACCATTTTACACTAAAAATGACTTTTAAATTAATTTTCAATATTAAGATTATAGTTTTCCAGGCATGTATAAAGTCATTAGCCCCAAATAAATGATTAATAGAAGTTCTGTCACTGCAAAAGCCCAATGGATATTCCATTTTTTTAACTTTTTTTTAATGTTTCTTTATTTTTGAAGAGAGAGACACAGAGTGTGAGCAGGGGAGGGGTAGAGAGAGAGGGAGACACAGAATCTGAAGCAGGCTCCAGGCTCTGAGCTGTCAGGACAGAGCTTGATGTGGGGCTTGAACTCAGGAACTGTGAGATCATGACCTGAGCCAAATTCGGATGCTCAACCGACTGAGCCACCCAGGAGGTCCTGGATATTCCATTTTCAACTGAAAGTGCCTTACTGTGTACCAGGATTCACGTATTACAAAGGTTTCATAAAATACCAATATACTATAACCCTGTCCTGGAAAACATTCAAACGAGAGTAAGGATGAATAAAGAACTAGTAAACAGTCTGAAAGGCAAATAAATGATTTTACATAAAAATGTTAATATTACAATTACAACCCTTTATTTATATTATATATTGCATATAATGCATGTATTGCTCTGGCGAACATTATGTTGATTCAGTCTTTTTACTGAAAACTTAGCAACTATTTTTAAACTAGCACCCATATTACTATCTGGTACATATCTATACATTTTAACAATTTAAGTATAAAGCAAAATATGCTTTATAACTTTGAACCTCATGTAAAGAAGGGAAGTTAATAATAGAATAATCTGACAGAGAAGATGGTGCATCAAAATCAAAAGGCCCTTTGAAAGGTAAGTGACTGATTCCTGTAACGGCCATTAAAAAGTCAAAAGAGTGGGGGGTACCTGGGTGGCTCAGTCAGTTAAGCATCCAACTTCAGCTCAGGTCATGATCTCATGATTCATGGGTTTGATCCCTGGGTGGGGCTCTGTGCTGACAGCTTAGAGCCTAGAGCCTGCTTTGGATTCTGTGTCTCCTTCTCTTTGTCCCTCCCCCCTCATTCTCCCTCTCTTACTCTCTCTCTCTCTCAAAAGTAACCATTAAAATTTTTTTAAGTCAAAAAAATAGGAAAAATGAATGCACTTTTAGAGAAAGTATGACTAAGTTCATATACAGTTACAAGGGCACATCCGGCTTTAATCTCAACATTCTAATGTCCCTATGGAAATTCATCATGATAGCTGTTCTTCTACTTATTACTTATAAAATGTTCCTGAAAGGATATATATATATATTACTTACTCTAATTCACATTAGTAAAGAATTACATTTCACATAGTCTATTGTTTATTTAACAAAGATTGAGGGGAGCCAGGATGGCTTAGTCTGTGGACCATGCAACTCTTGATCTTGGGGTCATGAGTTTGGGTCCCTCGTTGGACATAGAGCTCACCTTTAAAAAAATAAATAAATAAAAGATGGAGTTCCACCAAACTATAACTTAATAAAGAAGAGCTTTAACTGATAGGAATTGGGAAGGAAAAAAGTAAGGTACTTTATAGAAAAACAATGGTGAAAGTTCCATGGATTCCTTTGAATAATCAGATTTATAAAATCAGATTATTAGGAATACAGATGTTGAAAACAGTAAATAAGGGGAGCAAAGACTGTATTTTACTTTTGAGCTCCAAATAGGGACAGTCCTACAGCAAATAACAAACCAAGCTATTTAATTAATGTGTTCCCGTTTTGTCTAATTAATCTATTATCATCAATCATACTTGGTACTACATGCTTGGGCTGTACAAGTAAGATTTTAAAAACAATAACTAGATATAAGGACTATCAAATAAATAACTTATGAGAAATTTCAACCAACTGCATCATAATTTTCTATTCAGGAGATCAGTTTAGCACTTTGAACAATAACATTGTCCGACATGTGCTTTAAGCCTAACATGAGAGAACACAAAATATATATAAAATTGAAGAGTTAGGAGTAAATAGTGATTATTTCAGAGAAGAAAAGAATGTGTCTTCAGCATACAGTGACCTAGATGTCCCATGAAGTAGATTCTAGGAATATATTCATGTCCCATGAAGTATTCCCTAGGAGATCTGCAGAGATTTTAAAAAGTAAAACAATACAGTTCAATGGAGACTGAGAAATATTTGGCCAGAAACTCTGAAATAATTACATAGCCTTGGCAATTTATAGTAATCCCTATCAAATATTAACCAACACCTGGCAAATAGATTGGGCTAAGGGTAAAACAGGTATAGATATAAAAAAAAAAAAAATTGTTCTCCAAAGGATGACATTGTAAAAGAAGAACTAAAGAGGACTTCTGGGTTTCTTTTTGAGCCAGCTGACTAGTTTCCATGTGTCAGGCAATAGAAAATATCTGGTAAGGGTTAGAAGAGACACGTTAGAAGATATCTTTCTAGGCCTAACTGCCATACGGAATAAAATTTATGAAGCAAGATGCAGTCAAATGTCAACTGCTTCCAAAAAAAAACAGATGAAGCCATGCAAGAAGATGAAAAGCAGAAAGCATGAGGTAAGACCTTGGGTTCCAAATCTGATAGCCATGGTTTCTTATGCTGAGCCTTAATACTTCTTAATAACTATCACTCGGGGATGATGTGAAGGCCTTTATTTTTTTTTTTAATGTTTATTTATTTTTGAGACAGAGAGACACAGAGCATGAACGGGGGAGGGTCAGAGTGAGAGGGAGACACAGAATCTGAAACAGGCTCCAGGCTCCGAGCTGTCAGCACAGAGCCCGACGCGGGGCTCGAATTCACAGACCATGAGATCATGACCTGAGCCGAAGTTGGACGCTCAACTGACTAAGCCACCCAGGCGCCCCGATGTGAAGGCCTTTAATCCCCCAGTTTTTCATTCTAGAATTAGGATACTAATTCTAGGCACCTTGGTAAAGTGCTCATAAACTTAAATGAGAGAATGAGTGTAAGGCTCTATTTCTGATGTATAAGTGTATCATAACTGCTGCTAAATTTGACTAATAATATGAAACTACTAAGAAATAAGAAAGGAAAAGGACAGGGGTGCCTGGGTGGTTCAGTCAGTTAAGCATCCAACTTCAGCTCAGGTCAAGACTTCACAGTTTGTGAGTTGGAGCCCCACATGGGGCTCTGTGCTGACGGCTCAGAGCCTGGAGCCCACTTTGAATTCTGTGTCTCCCCCTCTCTCTGTCCCTCCCTGCTCACAATCTGTCTCTCTCTCTCTCAAATAAGTACACTTTTAAAATTTTTTTTTTTAAAAAGGAAAAGCCCCAAGGCAAAATATCCCAGTGGTTTACTGACTTAATATAGTCAATAAAAGTAACAATTAAGGACTGTTAAAAAATAATAATCTGATAGAAGGCAGGAAAAAAATTGGGGAATTTGGTGCTGAAAAGTAGTAACTGATTACTTAGACATGAAATAAAAAGCTCAAAGAATAGGAAAAACGATGCTTTTACTGTGGTTGTGGGGAAAAGATGAATTAAAAACTGATATGATAATCATGTGGTGGGTAAATGAGATTAGTGTACAGATGAAAATAATTATTGCATACAATAAATTTCTAAGTTTAGCTCATTACATTATAGTGCACAGTAATGATAGCACATTGCTGAAAATATGTTTACAATTTTAAATTTCTTAACCATGTTGGCCCAGATTATATCTACCCTCAGCCATACAAAGTACAACTTTATAATGTTCTATAAAAATGGAGTATGCATATTTATTACATTAAACAAAGATAAAAGAAAAAAAATGATAATATTTGCTGTTTTTCTGCTTAAAACATACTGTAATTTAATAGGTCTTTGTACTTTTAATTAGCGTATGTCAATTCATGCGAGCTCATGAACATCATTTTTAAAGCTCAAATGCATATTAGAATAAATTTTAGATAAAGGTGCCAGTTAATTGATAATGAAATATAAATGTCTTAATCTGTTTTAAAAGCTTTTAGTTTGTAATTTTGGTGGCCTCAAAGACATGCTGTAAACTTAAAAGGTTGTTTTAGTCTTGCTAAATGTGACAAATTAGGGATGGCTTTCAATGTTTTGAAGTCATTTGAATAAGATATTTAAAAGAAATATCCTTTAAACATTGGGGTACAAGTGCCCCTATGCATCAGCACTCCTGTATCCCTTGGGTAAATTCCTAGCAGTGCTACTGCTGGGTCATAGGGTAGGTCTATTTTTAATTTTTTCCTTTGTAGCAATGTGGATGGAACTGGAGATTGTTATGCTAAGTGAAATAAGCCATACAGAGAAAGACAGATACCATATGTTTTCACTCTTATGTGGATCCTGAGAAACTTAACAGAAACCCATGGAGGAGGGGAAGGAAAAAAAAAAAGAGGTTAGAGTGGGAGAGAGCCAAAGCATTAGAGACTCTTAAAAACTGAGAACAAACTGAGGGTTGATGGGGGGAGGGAGGGAGGGGAGGGTGGGTGAGGGGTATTGAGGAGGGCATCTTTTGGGATGAGCACCGGTGTTATATGGAAACCAATTTGACAATACATTTCATATATTGAAAAAAAAGAAATATCCTTTTTTTTCTTTTAACAGATATTGTCATTAGATTTTCTTTTTCTTTTCTTTTTTTTTTTAATTTTTTAAACATTTATTTTTGACAGAGCAAGACAGAGTGAGTGGGGGAGGGACAGAGAGAGAGGCAGAGACACAGAATCCAAAGCAGGCTCCAGGCTCTGAACTGTCAGCAGAGAGCCCCACATGGGGTTCGAACTCACGACCACAAGAACATGACCTGAGCCAAGTCAACCGCCCAACCGACTGAGCCACCCAGGTGCCCCTTTTCTTTTTTTTATTGCATTGTGGTAAGAACACTTAACTGAGATCGAACTTCTACACAGATTTCTAAGTTACAATAGAGCATTGTTATCTATAAGGACAATGTTGTGGAGCAGGTCTCTACAATTTATCAATTTCGACTAACTGAAATTTTATTCCCATTTCCTCCTACACCCCAGCCCCTGGCAACCACCACTCTATTCTTTGCTTCTATGAGTTTGGCTATTTTAGATACTTCATATAAGAGAAATCACACAGTATTTCTTCTTCTGTGATTGGTTTATTTCACTTAGTATAATGTCTTCAAGCACAATCTGTCATTTCTTATGTTGAATTTTACTAAAAACTTTTAGCAAAAGTTTTTATTTATATTTTTGGGGTCTGCTTTTTTGTCTTTTGTCTTCTCTTCTAATATTAAATATATGTTGTATATATATTATATATATATTCTCTTCCAATATTTTATATATATAATAAAATCTTAAAGGATGAAAATAAAATTATTTGAACAATATTTGGTTTGTCACAAACAAAGGTGTTATTAGAGAGAATGTAGGGGAATATAATGAAGTTGTATTAGAGGTAAACTGAAAGTTACAGATCACTGAGTTATATGGTGCCATGATAAAAACAGTGGTGAAGATAAAGGCTGCATGTGGATGATTTGAAATAATAGCTCTTATAATAGTAAGATAATTTTAGCAGTGATTTCTTAAAATATACATATGCATAATGGATGTAAAAATACCATGCAACATGACTACAAAGGAATGCTATAGTCGGGCTGTTCCCATATTTTAAAAACTTACACATTTAAAAAGTTATCAGCTTAAAAATAAGGTACTCACTCAAAATACACAATTTTTTCTGAAATAGAAAAGCTTAAATAGAACAAACAAGATGATATATTTCAATAAATACATATGTAAGCCCCTTATAAATTATTTGAGTACCCACAGTCAGTTTAAGAGCAAAACAACAGGGGTGCCTGGCTGGCTCAGTCAGTTAAGTGTCAGACTTCAGCTCAGGTCATGACCTCACAGTTCCATGGGTTCGAGCCCAGTCCTGCAGTATGGAGCCTGCTTGGGATTCTCTCTTCCTCGGCCCCTCCCCTGCTCACACTCTCTTCCTCTCAAAACTGGATAAATAACCGTTAAAAAAAAAAGAGTAAAACAGCAACAAAGACACAGTCCTACTGAGGTGTCCTTTTTGCTTTTCATATGATTACTAAAGACAAAGGATTCTACCAGTTGATGATCCTGGAAGTCCAGAGGAAAAGTACTTGAGAAAAGACGTGAAGACCCTGGATCTTTCTAGTCTGACACTCTGTAAGTCCAGCATTCAGCTTCATCCTAAGGCTACTCCCCTTTGTGGTTGTAAGATGGCTTCTGGAGGCACTTGCTTCTTTAATTGCACCTGCTGCAAGGGATGCAAGGGCAAAAACCTCTCTCTCTAATCCTGAAAATTACTCTTCTACCAGTTTTAATGGCCCAACAGAGGTCACATGTCCATTCATCAAGTAGTAGTGGAATGTCAATTGCTAATGCTTAGAACTGGGTTTCTGAAACCAGTTGTTAACAAGACAGACGGGATTATTATGACTGGCTCAAGTTAATCAACCCTAGGCTGTGGAGCTTTGCCCACTCACCTAAATGACCATGCAGTCAGTGAGAGGTAAGATACATTTGAGGAAATCAACCATAATGTCTACTGCACCTCATAAGGGCATCCCTTCCATACAGACATGGCATGATAAACAACTACAACTAATACAAACAATTTTACTTGTAGAAATAAAACATTTTATAATTTTTAAATGTGCAATATAGGTTAAGTATGTACAAAATAAAGGCTTAAGAATAGTTACAATAACTGGTATTTTTGCCTGTTTTTAGCGAAAGACATAGTTCTGTGCCCTTTCTAATCCATGTCAAACAAATCAAAGGACAGGTACATAACTTGACATTTAATAATATGGTTGGCTAATTCAATAAACTCAATGGTTACTTGTACCAGTGATACTTCAAACTGCAAGACAGAAAAGTACATATTCTAGAATTACATTCCATAACCATCTTATTGTGAACTTACTATCTGTCAGGCATTTAGCTTTAATAAAGTAGGTATGGTATTTCCTTCTGACAGATGAGGAAGTAGATGTAGAAAATGGCTAAGTAACTTCTCCAAGGTCACTAAGTTAGTAAGAGACAGATCCAAGACCATAGTCAGTTCTCTTAATATAAATCCAATTATCTTACACTATATGCATTTAAAGGTATCTACATTTTATCCATGCCTAATAAGACATTAAAAGTGGGTACTTTCAGTCTTCGTTTTGGGAGAGGTCCCAAAAGCTAAGAGCACAAAGGTGACAGGTATAGCCATATTTCATAGTGAATACATTTCCTCTAGGTTGCCATGCATGACTCTTGTTTCAGCCATCAGACATTTTGTCTATTACCGATATTGGGGTAAACTAAAATAAACCTAGTCTTGTTTGCTAACATGAGTTTCATATTTGATCAGCTGAAGTATAGTTACGTTTGACTCATCATCGATGGAAGTATAACTCTCTTTATTTTCTACGACCCTAGCCAGAACTCCAGCCATATAGCCTAGATCATGAATGCAGGCTCTAAATCCTGTTTAATGACTTTTGGCCCATAATCCTCTTGTAGGGTAAATAAGAGGCTTGAGGCTGAAGAAATGAGGAGACTTCTTGCAGGAATTCATAGGAATGTCGTCACATTTTTCCTCCTTATATCTCTGACAAGAAAGGAAGTATGAGAGTCCTTTCTCTTAAGTTCAATGAGGAACATCAGAGGCACTGTTCCTAGAGATTGATTTGTGCTTCCGAAAGGATACAGAGGAAGTTGAGACTGATGCCGGACCACAGCTTAGAATTTCTAAAGGTAAGGAGGCTATCTGGCTGGCATTCTGGCTAGGGACATAGAAAGTAAAGAGGGTTATACTTCTATCAGTGACGAGTCAGAAGTACCTATATTCCAGATGATCATATGTGAAACTCTTGTTAGCATACAAGACTGGGTTTATTTTAAGTTACCTAAATATAGGTAACAGACAAATTTCTGATAGCTGAAACAAGAGTCATGCACTGCAACCCAGAAGAAATGCATCGTCTATGTAATAACGAGAGAAGCCAATCTCTCAGAACCTACAAAAGTAACTTCCAAAATATTTCATAAGAAAAGCCAGGTTAGAATATCCACCAATCCCAGAAAGCACTGATACCAGCGAATGTCAGTACCAAGCAAGCAGGATTCTTCCCCATCTTCAAGTCTTTCTCCTTTTCCAAACTCCAGCCTCACATTGGAAACCAAGACACAGTGAGTGGGGGAGGGGAAGAAAGAAAAGTGGGAAAAGAGAACAACTTGAATATTACTCCCACTCTACCATACTGAAGAGTCTAACTGGAAATAACTCTGAGCTGTAAGAGGGTAGAGCACCAGGAATTTACGTAGAAATGAGTAACTGGAAAATTATATTGGACTGCCATTTAATTTCTGAAATTAGATTGTTATTATTTTTTAAACTTTTTTTAACATTTATTTATTTTTGAGACAGAGAGAAACAGAGCATGAACGGGGGAGGGGCAGAGAGAGGGAGACACAGAATCTGAAACAGGCTCCAGGCTCTGAGCTGTCAGCACAGAGCCCGACATGGGGCTCAAGCTCACAGCCCTCACAGACCGCGAGATCATGACCTGAGATGAAGTCGGCCGCTTAACCCACTGAGCCACCCAGGCGCCCCAATTAGATTGTTATTATAAGCAAAAGAGTTTGAAAAGCATTTATATTTTCCAACAGTGACTGAAGAAGTTGTGGGACTTGCATAAAATTGGTACAAATGGAAGGACAGCACAGTCCATGTTGGGACAATAAGAGAAAGAAGTGGTTTCTTTATGAGTGCACCCGGATGAGCACTGTGCTTTCAAGATGCTGGTACCATACACCAAAATACTAACAATAATAGTAACGACGACCTTGTATTTGAATGAATTACCTTCCAAATCGTCTATATGCAGTAACTGTACTTCTTTAACTTCATTATGCACTGCAAAAGGAACTAAAATTGGGGGGATTATAAAGACTTGGGTGCAAACCTTAGGTGTTTGCGTATTCTAGTTTTGCACTCTTTATTCACTTGTCATCCTCAGCTTCTTTGTGTATAATTATGATACGTATGCTTTCCTTTAACATGGCTTTTCTCAACCAGATATGATTTTGTCTCATGGAGGATATTGGAGATGGAGGATATGGAGATATGACATGTCTACTTGTTACAACTGATAGGTGTGCCTGGCATCTGACAGGTAAAAGCCAGAGATGTTGTTAAATATCTGACAGTATCCAGGACAGTCACCCAAAACAAACAAACAATTATCTGACTCCAAAATCAATGTTGATGAGGTTGTGAAAACTTGCTACAATGCCCATTAGAATTATAAAATATGTAAAATATCAACCTCAGGATGTGACACAGAATAGACACTTAATGAAAGCTAACGTAACCATTAGCACAGATCTGACTACAAGTAAAAGAAAATCTAACTTAAATTGGCTTAAAAGAAGAAAAAGTATTAGTTGGCATAAAGGAAGCTGTGGGGAGGATGGGCTTCACCAGTGATCAGAGACTCAGATTATTAGGGACTCAAGTTTTTCTAGCTCCCTTTACATGCAGTGTTCATTTTACTCTAAAGATGGGCCCCTTACCATGTAGATGCCACTGAGTTTAAAGCTATATGTTTTGGCGTTCACATTTAGCAAAGAGATAGACAAATACAGTTTTATAGATCTCTTTTAAGTACAAGAATATGCTGTCACAACTGTGCCCAGCCAATGTGTCCTCAACATGCATTGACTGATTCCAAGCCTGGCCCAAGCCATTGCCGACTGTATCATGGCAAGACAGAAAGATCAAGCATGTTTGGTTTAAGATGACCAGATGGGATATAATGGAAAGTAGATGTAGAGAGGATAACCACAATGTCTTGAACTGCTAATTAAGGGGCACCTGGGTGGCTCAGTCGGTTAAGTGTCCGACTACAGCTCAGGTCATGATCTTGCGGTTTATGAGCTCAAGTCCCACATCAGGCTCTGTGCTGTCAGCTAGGAGACTGGAGCCTGCTTCAGACTGTGTCTTTCTCTGTCCCTTCCCTACTTGTTCTGTCTCTCTCTCTCTCTCTCTCTCTCTCTCTCAAAAATAAAACTTTAAAACATTTTATAACTGCTAATTAGTATCATCACTGTTTTCATCCTTCTCTATAGACATGGACACTGGAAGCACTAATCTATAAGCTCATGAAATAGTATCACAGGAGTGTGTAAGAAAAGAAAATGATCACTGATATCATGAGATTATGTGTGTGTGTCTGTGTGTGCATGTGTGTTTCCAGTGCAGTAAGTATAAAGCAGAGAGGAAAAGATTAAGGAAACAAATTGGTTTGATAAAAAACAAAGATTGAAAGAATAAGGGAGAAACTAGAACTCAGAGAAGCAATTTCATCAAAACAAAGATTCCATTGAGAATTATGAATTAAAGAAGAGAAGCCAGGAAGAAAAACAAACAGGAACCAGGGAGAATTACAAATTTATTTGTTTCTGAAAGAACAGTCTCCACTTGCAAATTAAGACCAATGTGAGATATGATTTGAGGTGCCTCTGTTAAAGATGGAGGTTAATAAAAACCAAAAAGCCAGAGTTGGAATTTCGACCTTAGATAGGTGCCATAGAAAGCCATTCTGATTCCTACATTATAAAGCTAATTTAAAAGCCAAGATAGGGGTGCCTGAGTGGCTCAGTGGGTTCAGTGTGCACACTCTTGATTTCAGCTCAGGTCATGGTCTTACTGTTAGTGAGATGAGGCCCCACATAGGGCTCTGGGCTGTCAGTGAGGAGCCTGCTTGGGATTCTCTACCTTCCTCTCTCTCTGTCCCTTCTCCACTCGCTTGCGCGCTCTCTCTCTCTCTCTCTCTCTCCTCCCCCCCCCCCCACAAAATAAACTTAAAAAAAAAAAAAACAAGATCAAGTCAATTAAACAGTCCACATGATTGGATCAGAGGATAGAATGTTCTGATGATTCAATACAAGAGGAACAAGACAAGAAGAAACATCTTTTTAAATGTCAAAGATCTGGTATTATTAGAATTCCTCTTTGATTTTTTAAACCATTTCAGAATAATAGTGAGGAGCCATTTATTTGGGGAAGCACTAGATTTGGGTGATGTTTTCTTTCTCATTTAGTTTTCATTCTTTCCATTTCATTATACATATATATTTTTAAATATACAATTTCCTTCAATTCATGGGTATGTTATTCACAAATATGAGGATCCTGAAAATCTGTCTGCCTCTATATATTCTTCCCCAGGAACATTTCATATAACCCCATTATTAGTCTTTATTCTGGGAAGTTTGAGGAATTTATGGGGATAGCACTGTTGAGATGAAAAGTTCTGGAAAATCATGATGATTTTAGTATATTTAAAAAAAAATCTATGATACCACTGTCCTCTGTACCTTAGAAAATAAGAAAAGTCTGTCTGATTTAAATTAAATTTCTATTAGAGTAGGAAAGCTCACCAACAGTTCACTATGGCAAGGGGAGAAATTTAATCTGAAACTGTTAAACAAGAATAGTTTATAAATAATGAAGAGTATTCAGCAGCCATTTTTGTATGATAATTATGTATCAAGTATTATTCAGCTTTGGAGGTAAATTAATACATTGACACTATCTTGGTAAAGCTCATGGCTTAATGCAGATCTTCAAGGAGAAGAATGACCAAATATATGTAGGCTGCCAAAAAAAAAAAAAAAAAGAAACAAGCATCCATACATGTACATACTATCTCAATAAAACAATAATAATGACTCTCATTCTATGTTCCTTCCCATTCTGTCTCACCCATATGCAGTAACCATGTTCTTGAGTCTCATGATTTCCATTTCCATTATATCATTAATTGTGCCTGTTTATGCATTTATAGTTCATTTCTTTGGTTGTATAACGTTCCCTTGTACAAATATACCACAATTTTATATATTCACTGCTCTGTCAGTGGACATTTGGATTATTTCTGACTTTTTGCTATTATAAGAAATATAGCCATGAATACGCTTGTCTCCTTATCTGCATTAAGAAGAGCTTCCCTGGAATTATATTCCTATAGTAAAATTATCAGGTTATAAGATAAGTACATATTCAAGTTTATAGATTGTAATGACAAATTGTTTCACAAAGAGATTGTATCAATTTATCTCTTACCAGCAAAAACTACAAATGTTAGTTTGTGTACTCTAACAATTTTATTTATAGATATTTTAGGGTTTGTCAAAATGGTAGACGTGAAATGGTATCTGATTATGTTTTAAATTAGTATTTCTTTTCTTTTAAGTTTATTTATTTTGAGAGAGAGGGAGAGAGAGAGAAACCCAAGCAAGCTCCATGCTGTCAGCACAGAGCCGAATGTGGGGCTCGAACCATGAGATCATGACCTGAGCCGAAGTCAAGAGCAGGATGCTTAACCAATTGAGCCACCCAGGCACCCCTTAAATTTTTATTTCTTTGATTACTAGTAATAGTGGATTCACTTTTATTGGTTTATTAACCATTCTTATTTCCTCTTCTGGAAAATATCTATTTATGCCCTTCACCCATTTTACAAGATGAATGTGGAGATTTAATTTGTGTATAGAGTTTTCACATTCCTGATACTAATTTTTTGTCAGTTATGTAACATATAGATCTTCAAGTTTATGTTAACAAAGGGAAGCTTATGACTTATCTGTGTTTTATGGAATGTTCAGATTTTTAAAAATCTAATAATATAGGAGTCACATTTCTCAATATTACTCTGTATGGTTTGCACATTTTTCTCTGTGTATTGATTAAACATTTACCCTTATATCATCAACAGTTTCCCATTATTTACTTTAAACATTTTTAAAGATTCATTTTTTCACACTTAAATCTTTACTCCAAATGCAGCTGATTTTAGAATACTATAGTCACAAAACTCAAGTATTTTCAGATGTATAATCAATTGTTCCCAAAGCATTATTAATAATTGATTCTTTCCCCCCACTTATCTGCAAAGATACTTCTGTTTTGTATAATTTTCATAATTGTGTGGATTTGTTTGTAGATTCTTCTTACTTTGACTCTTTTTTGAATATCTCAGTTCTAATGCCACATGACCTGAATTACTCAAGTTATATGAAAATTGTTGCTATTTGATTTGGCCAAGACCTAAACTTGTTCATTTTTTTAAATCTGTCTTGGCTCTTCTTGATACTTTGTGTTCTACATTAATTTTATAATTGTCAAGTTTCATAATAAAACCTATTATAATTGTGTTTGGAACAACATCTAATCTATGGGTCGTCTTTAGAAGAAGGTATCAAAAAGTAACACTAACTCAAAATTCGAAATATTTTCCTGGAGAAAATTATAATCATTAGAGAAATTTTTAAATCCTTTCTTGAAAGACATTAGATAATACACAAACACACAAAAAAATAGAAAGATACGCCCAGTTTATAGATAAGATTGTTTTAACATATATTAGATTTGCAAACTATCCTTCATGTCTCTGCATATCCCCATTTCTACTTCCAATGTTTTTTGTGTAATTACTCCAGTTCTCCCTTCAACTCACAAATTCTTCCTTTCATCGTGTCTAATCTGCTGTTCATTGTATTACTAATTTCAAGATTTTTTTTATTTCCTGAAGTTTCGTTTGGTTCTTTTCATTTGGTTCTTTTCATGTCACCTAATAACTAATATCATATAACATGTGTTAATATGTTATTACAAATTCCTTTCTATGTATCTACACACACACACACACACACACACACACTGGTTTTATATTTTGACATCCTTCTAAAATCTGAAAACACTGAGTCTGACTTTTTTTCAATTACTTCTGTTTGGTCATATTGTCTTATAAATAGTGTTTTTCCCCCTTGTATATTTTGTGACGTTTTATTATGGATTTATGTTAATAAAATCTTATCTGTGAAATTATTTGAATCCTGTATTTAAGGAGGGTTTCTTTTAGGGAGAAACTAGGATTATATCTGCCAGTTGTCTGTAACCACTACCAACCAGGAACTAATTTGAAAATAATTTACAGCTTAAGAATGCATGGAATCAGAAGTATGATACATTCACGTTACAAATCTATCCCATATATGATAGCCACTTTGAGGTTTTGAGTTCTCAGGAGACTATTTACACACTTCCCATAGGTCCAGTGTTATACTCAAGGCAGTAAAGTTTGCTTGTTTTTTCCCCTCTGTGTAGAGCATCTTTTCTTACTTCTCTCATTCACTAAGTATGTCACTCTCCAGGACTTTGGCTCTAGAGAGTCATCTCCTATGAGTTACCGCATCTGATGCATGCCCTGACTGTCTACCATATGTACCCATCTAAAACAAGAAAGTTCAAAATCTTTCTGAGAGCAACTAACAAGTTTGTAAGTTGCCTACCTCTCTAGGTTTCTATTTTCAACTTCATTTATGCTTCTGTCAGTATTCATGCATTTCCTGCAAGACGTGTGCGTGCGTGTGCGTGTGCATGTGTGCGTGTGTGTGTGATATTTAACTAACTAGTGTTCTTATTTACACTAAGATACTTGTTCAGGATGTCAGATCTTCCCTTCTCTGAGAGAAACTCATAAACAAAGTTTAAATATATACTTCCAAATGTTATTTTTTGAGTAACTTTTAGAATTAAGAGCCATTAAATTATAGATCATTAAATGTAACAAATTTAAAAATGCATCTTATGTAACACTATTGTCTTGATATGAACTACTGTTACCTTCATAAAATGGTTTGATGTTGTTACTGTAAACACATTTTGCATTAACAGGAAACCCTCTATGGGGTACATATTTAACAGAACCACATTAGCTATTTCAAAAAAGATTTAGAAAATTTATGCTAAATGCTTTCTATGACTTTGCCCTGAGGTAATTTTCATAACCGATGATGCAAGAATATGCCATCTATGAAACTTGATTAACCTTAGTTTTTTTCAGTGATTGGAAGCTAAGACAACTGGTCAGGATCTAGAATTACTTCATACTAATATGTTGATATCAGTATAAATAATATATTGATACTTATATATTAATTTTAATATAAAACTAATATATTAATACTTCCATGTAATTTTGTATTGGGGTGCAGAAATAACTCATCTAATGTATTTATATCCTTACTTTAAAAATGTTTTGCCCAAAAACAATCTGATTTATAGTCTTTAAAGTTGCAAATTAGGCAATATATTTTTTTAAAGAACTATGTATTCTCTCGTTACATTTGAGTTTAGAATAGATAAAATTTATATGTAACACTTCAGTTAATCTATCCCCCCCCGCCCCGAGAAAGAAATCTGAACTCAGACCCTGAGTTTCAGTATTACAATTTGTTTGGTCTTACTTTTTGTTTCTTTGGTTGTTGTTTCTTTGGGCATCCTTACATCTAACAATAAAGTCACTTGGGCCAGAATATGCCATATTTTCCTCCAAATCTTTATATAAGATATATTTATATTTTCATATTTAGGTAAAATTGAAACAAATCTACTTAATGTTTCCAAAATAATCTTATATTTTCTTTTAACTTTCACACTATATTATTTGGATTTTCTGAATACATATTTTGAAAATAATTGAATTCAAACAAATACAAACTAAATAAAGATGGATGGCACACAGGGACATTCCTGCTTACAAAAGAAAATCCCAACCCCATAGTTAATGCTATACAAAGGCTGGAAGGTGAGATTTTTAATAGGCATAAAACACTCCTTTTACATATTTTAGGAACTATTCAAAGCAAAATATGGTAAGGAGAATTCATAAATGGGAAAATCAATATAAGTATCAGCCTGTCAATATGGTTGTTTCACAAACAATGTGAAAAATGAAAAGTAATTTCAAGTTCTACTCCTCAGAAACCCAAATGAGATTCCAGGACTGTGTTCAAAAATATACAAGAAGAATCTGGATCATCTAATGTTAAGCAATGTTAAGCATCTAATGTTTAAGGAAGACTACTGAGGTCTAACTAAAAGTATTTAGGAAGCAAAAAAAAAAAAGGAGCTATACTAGACAAATTTGGGGTAACTTAAGAATAGTGGAACTGAACAAGCAATCAATCCAACCAATTTAAAAACATACTGATTATATTCGGAGGATGTCAGGAAACCAAAATTTTGAAAATATGTAAATAATATAAAAGAATCAAGCTTTTATCCTGCTCTTCCTTTACATGAACTATACCTAAGTATAACAGATACTTGATGAGAGTTTTACTTTCTAGATTTTCAGCTAATAGATGAAGAAAGAATGATAAGCCTAGAATATCACCACTTTGCAAACCATAATAAAATAACGAATCTCAGCAGTGATCAACAAGTCGTTAGCGAACAGCTAAAGGAAACTACATAACAGATGTGTCAAGTTCTCAATACCTGAGAGCTCATACCTGAGAGAAACCCAGATATCATTACCTCCTGATAGAAAACAATTGGAAATACACAGCACAATCAACAAAGAATACTAGTCAAGAAAAAACAAAAGTGGATTTAAATCTTATCTACCCTCTATATCTAACCATCAGTCTACAGGAAATACAGTCAACAGAAAATATGTAAAAAAGCAGTAGTCAGTAAAATCATAAGATAGAGTTCTATAAAATACAAAATAGCCTAGCATCTTCAATTAATTCACTGCAAGGAGGGAAAAAAAAAGAACGAGAATTCATAGATTCAAAGATACCTGAGAAACATCAACTAATTGCACTTTTGGTAACACCTCTGGACCTTAATTATAAGAAACCAATCATGAAAATAATGTTATGAAGCAAATATGGAAATCTGAACACTGATTAGCTATTTGATTATAGAAAGAAGTAATGGTATGTTTTTAGATATGATAAGAGTATTGACAGTGTGTTAAAACAAACATTTCCTAACTTTAATTTTTTTAAAAATTCCATAACTGTTAACAATGCATGCTCAAACATTTATAGATGATATAATATGATGTGGGGGTTTGTTTTAAAATAATTTGAAGTTGTACGATGAGGTTATTAGCTAGATGAATGAAATAAGATGGGCTATTTGGTGATCATTATGGAAGCTGGGTAATGTGTACGTGGGGGTCTATTACACTGCTCTAATTTTTAAAATGGAAGCTTGAAATTTCCTGTAATAAAAATTGCAAAGTTATTTAAAATGTAATGTAAGACAACCCTTATTAGGGATGTTTATCTCCGAAACAACTTCATTAATAGTGAGAAACAAGTACTGATACAAAATGTTTTACTGTCTAATTCTCTGCATAAATGATGGTCTTTTTTTAATGTCAACAATTGATTTTGATAATGTAACTATATATTTTGTATTGGTGTGTATATATGTCACCTTATTTACTGTTCAAAATAGTTCACACGTGATATTTAAACATTAGTAGATGTTTAGTATCTGAATACCTATACATTTGGCAAAGAGCCACCCAATTAGCCATTTGGGGGGAGTAAACTTCTGTAAGGAGACAGACGATTGAATTCCTGGTTTTATGGCAATACGATCTCTATCACAATGACTCACCTCTTCCAATGTAGCACAAAAGCAGCCATAGATGGTATGCAAATTGATGGCACGACCATGTTCCAGTAAAACATGCTTTACGAAAATAAGCAGTGGGCTGGATTTGGCCCATGAACATTCGTTTTCCAACCTCAGATAATTATGTATGATATTCAACATACTTCAGATTGGTATGTTGTTGACAAAAGAATAGGGAAAAGACAAGAAAAGGAAGTCTAAAAAGAGATTTCAATACATATAAAAATAGAATAGATGACAAGGGTGCTATTTTTGTTCAGTAAGAAAAAGGTTCTAAATTTCATCACTTTAATCAATAGTGGTAACAAACTTAATATCCATTAACAAAAAAGATAATTTTGACCCTTAGCCACATTATTTAGGAAAGTATGTCGATGTCGAGATTGATTAAATATTTAAAACATGCAGAATAAAGCAAAAATAGTCTTAGAAAAACTTTATCTAATCATGTACATTCAGTGATTGAGGAAGTGTTCTAACCAACACAGAAACCTTAGAAAAAAAGCACATATTGACTATATGAAAATTAAAACTTTTATGCAATATTTCATAAACAAAGTTAATATATGAATGATATACGTTGCTTAATATTTGCAATGATGTCATCAGGGAATTACCTCAAATTTAATGGAAAAGACAATCCAAAGCAATATAAGAAAGAATATGGTTGGCAGAGCATGCCCGTGGCTTCCTAATATGTATGTTTGCCTTTCTTCTTAGTAACAGAAACCTGCTGTTAAGCCAGGTATTCTGCCAACACTATAAAATATCATATTTCACAAACTATATTATAACTCCATGCAGCAGCATCCACCTTCTAGCCAATGTAATATAGGCAGGAAAAGCGAATATGTGCATTTAAGGAAGATTTATTTTAAAGGGAGGGAGCAAACACTAATTTCTCTTCTTACCTCCAAGTGTCTCGAATTTAACAGCTAAAGTTCCAGCCTGTGCGAGTGGACCAAGTCAAATATTTGCCAAGCAGGGTACAGCACCGAATGGACCCAGAACCCAGGTCACAGCAGAAAGCCACCAATACTTGCACTGCCTACTTGTAGATTTCTTTTATAACAAAGAGAATCAACCTTCAGTGTGGTTCAATGTACTACCATTTTAATGTGGCTGAAGCTAGCTCTAATGAACAATAAGAACACAATTCATATAAAAGAAAAATGAATAACCAATAAACACATGAAAAGATGCTCAAACAACAGTGAGATATTAGATAACATCCATCAGTCTGACAGAAATTTAAACAATTATAATAACAAAAGCACTGGGTGTTGTATGGAAGCCAATTTGACAATAAATTCCATATTAAAAAAAGAAGAAGAGCAGATGGCCTGGATATGAGGGGAAACTCACATATTGCTACAGGACTGTAAATTGTGATGGCATTTTTCAGAAATTAAATGGATAATATTCATTGAATTTTTGACCCAAAAAGTGTTCTTGAAATGCACCTCATTCAAGGGGGAAAAAAAGAATTTAAAGATCCATGGACAACAATCATATATTTTATGTTGCATGGTTTTAGTGGTAAAAATCAGCAGAACCAATGTGATATCAATAAATGATATCAATGAGTATATGGATGAATCAACTACTACCAGATTTATTATGAAGGAATTACAATAAATAAATTGGAGGTATGCTAGTTGATGTGACAGGATTTCCATAAAGTATGCTTAAATAATGAATGTGTATAATGTGAACCCAGGCTCATAAAAGCTAACAGTGATAACTTACATGCATAAATATGGGGTTTGTGTATGTTTGATATAATGGAAAAAATTGTATTGCAGAATACAGAACAAAAGACACATGTATGGACTGTGTAACTATCATTTACTATAAATATGTAAACCCCATACATATCATATATATGATATGTAAGCATGATGAGACAGATAACATTATAAGCATATTGCCAAGGATTACTTAGCGTAGGGATAGAGTCACATGAGATATAACAAAGTATATCTTAGATTTATCCTTCATTAAGAGCATTTAAGTCATGAGCAGATAGAATCCAGAAACCTAATTACTTACAATAAGCTTATTTCCCCAGAGATATACCATATATTCCAGCTAACATAATAGGTATCTTCTTTATTTCCTCTCCCAAAATATTTTTAGAAAGGCATTTACTCCCTGTTGAGTGCAAACCAAGGAGCTGCTCAGAGAGTGGCATGATCCTTCATACTTCATGGTGGATATGATATTTGAAAATCAGCCAAGGAAGTGAGTTGTTACAAAGAAACTTGTCTTAAATATTGACAACAGATAAAAGCAGAAGAACTATCTGCAAACCTAAAAAACAAGCTTACAAATGAATAACAAATTTGTTTTAAAAAAAGTATAAAAGAGGGGCGCCTGGGTGGCTCAGTTGGTTAAGCACCCTACTCTCGATTCCAGCTCAGTTCATGATCTCACAGTTTGTGAGTTCAAGCCCTGCATTGGGCTCTCTGCTGACAGCATGGAACCTGCTTTGAGTCCTCTATCCCCGTTTCTCTCTGCCCCTACCCTGCTCATGCACTCTCTCCTTCTCTGTCTCAAAAATAATCATTTTTTTAAAAGTACAAAGGATAAAAAAATACCCTAGCAATGGATATAATCAGTAACAATATATTTTGGACATGAGGATAAGGAAAATGATGTTAAGTAAGTAATCAGTCTAGAAAATGGATGTGAAATTCTCATTGGAGGCTCGGTACAAGCAATATGGTACCTGTCATAAAGTACTGAGAAGATGAGACAATGTGAGGGAAAGGAGAGAAAGAGAAATCATATGGCTACCCTGGGAGTTTAAAATAATTCCCCAAACTACACCTGTGGGTGATGCCATCTAAACATGGCCTCTGTGTATGGAGAATAAGATAGCACTCTTTAATTAAAAAATAAGATAAAATCCAGTAGTCATTTGGAAAAGTCTATTTTGGCCACTGTTGGCCCACAGACTTTTAAAAATATACTGCCCTTAATTTCTTGTGGAGATATTATCTCCTTGAATCTAGAATATAGAGGTCATATTCTCAGAGTAGGAAGTTCTGGGGTAAATAATGGAGCTAACTAGTTTGTAGTGATAAGCAAATCAGACCCAGAGTTTTGAGAACCTCTCCACCTATACACTGTGCTTCACATTATCATGAGTATTAAGTCCTATTAAAAAAATCCCCTCAAAAATGTCCCACTAAAAAACTAAAAGTGAAGTGATTTCCCCTAGTAATACTTGTATAATAGGGATTTTAGGAAACACTTCAACCTTAAAATAAGACTGGGCCCATAACAGGTAACACCATTGAGGTGACAATACTTTGCAAGGCTGGGGAAATTTTCTTCAGAAAACTGTTTATGCTCTGAATCAGTATCCAGTTGTGGGGGATAAGCTTGGGAATCCCTTGGGCTTACACCAATGGCTTAACAAGGCATAAAGAAATACAAAGCCATAAAATGCTCACATCTGAGTTTGGGTAAATCAGAATGGTACCCCAAGAACAGGGGGGTGCAAGGCACCCCTAGAATAGTGAGGCACAAAGGTGCCAGGAATAGGGAGGTGCAAAGGCACCCCAAAATAGAGAGGGGGTGCAGAGCCCTCAGAATAGAGAGGGAAAGGCAAAGGCCTAAAATAGGAACAGGCGCATAGGGGCCCAATACATAGGTATATGAAATAAACAAGATTAGATATTCAGGGCGGAAGCACCCCAAATTTAGTACCATAGCAGAAAAGCTGCTTTCACAGGAGGATAGGGCCAGGTTAGGTAAATTGGTGAAGTGGACTATGGACCACTGTGCTGTAGGCAAAGCAGCCCAGAGTGGAGATGGTTAACAAAAGAAAAGGTGCCTTATTAACCCTGAGGTTATCCCCCCTATCTTCCTTATTCCCTAGGCTAGCAAAGATTAATAGGCACAGATCCTCCTATCTGCTGTTAACAACCATCTACTCATCTGCCTGGCACCAGGATTTTGTTTTATATTGACC
The DNA here is from genome assembly GCF_022837055.1 of Prionailurus viverrinus. Lineage (NCBI taxonomy): Eukaryota > Metazoa > Chordata > Mammalia > Carnivora > Felidae > Prionailurus > Prionailurus viverrinus. The sequence goes on along the minus strand of NC_062566.1, from coordinate 85,856,984 downwards.
CAAACCCCAAACACTGTATATCTTCAAAATCCCCCTCTCCCTCACATCCTGCTCTTTTGCTAGATAAGATAGAACTTTAGACCCAGAGTCTACAACATCCAATAAGTCCAGGAATCAAGGGTGGAAATGCAGGTGGCACTACTCACCATTACCCCTAGTGACTCACTAGCAAAATTTTTGATTCCTGTTCCCATGACTTGATGCTCTGCTGGCCTAGAGATCTTAGTTTCAGAGAAAGAAATGCTTCCACCATGAGACACAACAATGATTCCATCGAACTGGAAGTTAAGACTGTCACCTGTCCATTTTGGGCTCCTCATGCTTCTGAATCAACAAGCAAGGAAGGAACTTTGAGTGCTGGCTAGAGTGATTGATACCGAATACCGAAGGTGAAATTGGACTATTATTCTACAAGGGAGGTAAGGAAGAGTATGTCTGGAATATAGGGGATGCCTTAGGTATCTCTTAGTATTACCATGACCTCATGATGTGACCATGACCTCAGGTCATGATCTCATGGTTTTGTGAGTTCATGCCCCACATCACGCTCTGTGCTAATGGTGTGGAGCCTGCTTGGGATTCTCCCTCTCCCTCTCCCTCTCTCTGCTCCTCCCCTGCTCACACTGTCTCTATATCTCTCAAAATAAATTAATAAACTTAAAAAAAGTGACTATAAAAAGAAGTGTACAAGCATGTAACTTGTTACAGAAATAGGGATTGCACTCGTGATGAGTGTTTTCTCCTTATTTTTTATGTTTATATGTATCTATACAAATATTAGGCAAATGACTCTGGTTGTTCTCTTTCCTGTTTTTTTTTCTTTTCTTTCTTATTCCCTTATGACATGACAAAAGTTATATGGACTTTATATCAGTATTTAAGTATTGCTAATTTCAAATCATAGCATTTGATTATCAAAAGAATAAACATTTAAGGATTCTATGTGGAAGGGATTAGTGTTTTCAGTTATACACAAAATAGTTGTATCATGTTTGGTGAAATTATGACCTTGTTATTGGTTTTGCTTGGAGATTAAATATGCTTTATAGAGATGAGTACAGATGTCCAATTGACAAGGGGTGGATTTGTGATGGTTAATTTAATGTTTCTACTTGACTAAGCTAAGGAATGCTCAGAGACCTGGTAAAACATTATTTCTGAGTATGTCTGCAAGGCTGTTTCTAGAGGAGATTAGCATTTGAACTGGTAAACTGAGTAAAACAAATGGCCCTCCCCAATGTGATTGGATATCACCCATTCCACTGAGAACCCACGTAGAACAAAAATGTAGAATAAGGCAAATTCCATCTCTGCTTAAACTAATAAATCCATCTTCTCCTGCCCCCAGACATTCGTGCTCCTAATTCTTGGGCTCTGAGACTTCAATCAAGAATTATACCATCAGCCCCTCAATTCTCAGGTCTTTGGATTCAGACTGAATTATACTAGCAGCTTTCCTGGTTCTACAGCTTGCAGTCAGCAGATTGTGGGACTTCTTGGGTTCCTTAACCACATGAACCAATATCTATAATAAATCTCCTCTTATACATATTTCTCTTTCTGTATATATTCTATTGGTTATTTTTCTCTGGAGAACCCTGACCAATACACAATTGGGCCTTAAAATAGGGGCACCTGGGTGGCTCATTTGGTTAAGCATCGGACTCTTGATTTTGGCTCAGGTCATGAGCTCATGTGTTCATGAGTTCAAGCTTCACATCGTGCAGAGTGCTTGGGATTCTCTCTTTCCTCTCTCTATATAACTTCTCCTTCTCTCTCTTTCTCTCTCTCTCAATAAACAGTTTAAAAAAATAATTGGTCCCGTGACAGATCAAAATTCAGAAATTTAATAGTTTAATGTACTATGACTTTCAGCAGATTGGAAAGTGTTTCTAATCATGAATAAGTAAATACTTCTGAAAACTAATTTAAGCAGCACAAAAATTACCTCAGACTTAAACAGAATCTCAACATGGCTACCTAAAACATTTGGAGGCTGACTTCCAGGAAGAATCTCCTAACATAAAGAGGTGCTAGACCTTACAAATGACTGGATTGGAAAGGTAGAGGATTAAAAATAAAACACTTTCCATAAGAGGAATCTTTTCATTCATAGAATTATGGTGAAAAGAAAACCGCCTCCAACTCAGGTGATACTAATCTAGCTCTGAAGAGCAGATACACTGATTAAAATCTCAACCAGAAATGCATTACCTTGGGGGTCAACCTGATGTCAAAGTGTCTTCTCAGTGTGATGAAATGCACCTCAGAACCCAGTGCTACAGGATCATTTATGCATTATGCAGCTTTGGAGCTGAACATGCCTGATGTTCCATTTTCCCACATCCAACTGAATCATCTACTGCCCATAATTATGAGCTCCCCCTACTTCCAGGGAAAAAGGATGAATTAAATATTAAGGCTGGTTTCCAGAAGAGCCGTATTTGGAAATACTGCACTTCCCACATATAATGAAAGAAAGAAAAAGATATTCAATCACTTACAACCCTAAAGAATGAAGTAATGCTATTATCAATATTTAGGCTAATTCTAAGTATAGGCTAAGGAGGGAATAAAAATGAAAGTTTGTCTCTAGGAGAGTCAAATCTGAAAATGCCACCAATCCTCATATATTAAAATATTAAAAATATTTGCATTCTTTTCTGGTCCCAGAGAATGGATTAGTATCAATCATCCAACTTAAGTAATTCAGGGGTGTGCAAAATTAAGTTATAGTCTTAATTCAGGTATATTCTTTTTCTCCCACTTCAAAAACTTGGAACTAAGCAGAGGAGAAAGCACTTTGATGTGAAAACACTCTGCATTTATACACAAAGCGTTCATTCAGGTAAGAGTTGAGTATTCTGGAAAGTCAGAGGGGCTTATATATTGTGTGAAGTATTTTTTGCAAGGTAGAGAATATATTCCACCCATTTTAATTAAGAAACCAAAATACATGAAGGTTAAAGTCCTCCAAAGGAAAAAAAAATACACTATCAGGGTGTGATTTTAAAAAAAAAGGCAGACATAATAATACTGATAAAACACTTTGACATCTATTGTACCACCTGCCAATACCGTCTTAGAGACTGAAGTGTACTGATTTCCAAGGGCTTTTACAATGAAATGATCATCAAATCTGGGGCATTTACCCTGGGAAAAGTGCACAGCATTCTAGACAAGTATTTATAAATAGTCATTCTCCCAAAGGAAAGAGGACAAGGAGCAAAAACTGCAGCCCTTTTAAAAAGGAAAACACTTTAGCCGGGAAAGAGCACTGTCTTACTGCCATTGCTCTGAAGGCCATTCTGTTTAATGGGGAAAATAAAATGTACTCAAAAAGAACACTGAGAAAACTGGTCAAATAGACAGTAATTAATGCTATTTTTTAAAAGCAGGAAATATTTTGATTCAATGGACATGGAGAATAATTTGATTTTTCAAGAAAAAAAAAGTCCAATGCTAGATTGTAGAAAAGTTTTCTTCTAAGGAGACATTTTTGAGGCAACATTAATTATCTTAAATTTCCTCTAACATAATCACATGGTATGTAAGTCGACTCATCACCGAATATCACTACCCATCATCTACATTAAAAAGATTGGGAGATGGGCTCCTGGGTGGCTCAGTCAGTCGAGCATCCTACATGGGCTCAGGTCATGATCTCACTGTTCATCAGTTTGAGCCCCACATCGGGCTTTGTGCTGACAGCTCGATGCCTGGAGTCTGCTTCGGATTCTGTTTCCATCTCTCTGCCCCTCCCCTGCTTGCTCTCTCTCTCTCTAATATAAAATAAAACATAATTTTTTTTTAAAGATTGGAATAAATTAAGTAATTAAAATAATGACAATATTTAATTGCTAATTAAGCAACTATATTCCATTTGTGGATAAATATAGACATCATCATCAGCCTTTGATGGCTACACTGAAGTCTTAAAATATTCCTAATTTTTAAATTTGGATTTTCATTTCTTTCTTCTTGAAGTCTTACCAGGACATCTAAGAGGATCTTCTAATAATTAAATCAGACACCAGAATTTGACAGTGATACAAGAGTACCATGGTTTGAAGAGCTAGCTGGATTACTTAAAGCACATAATAATATACTTTGAACTACTTCAGCTTGAGAGAAGGAGGCTGTTTCACCAAGTTCTTTCTGTGTCTCAACTGAGAAATAGAAAATGTATACATTTAAATAGTATTGTATATACATCGGTTTCCAGGGAGTAGAGTGAGAATTAGCGTGATTAGGCTTGTAAAATATTCCTGAGCCCTTAAATAGAAACTGGACTTTTTATAATCAGGATTTTAGTTAGGTATTGTGCCAATGTGTTCATATTGACTTAATTCAGAAGTGTAGGTTGTCTGTGAGATGTTGGATTTACTGTTTGATCATTCTCCTGCCAGCACCCCCAACCAACTCTATCTTCATTCTGATAAGTTACTTTGCCTCCTTTACCTCTGGGGGCCTCTCATCTTTCTTCTGATTTTTTGCTATCATTCTTGTGAGCTACACCTGGAATTCTTACTGTGTAACTCGCATTTGAGTCAGCTTTGTCTCTTTTGATGACATTTCAAATCAACTGAGTCCTTTTACTACCAAATTTTTATCACCTTCCATCTCCACTTTTTTGCGTTAGCAGAAACTTGGCATTTCCCACACATCAACAGCCATCTTGCCCAAGTGCTCATTACGAAAAGGCCATATTGTCTCTCTTGGCTCCTGATTATGTGTGAAAATGTAGTGAGGGCATACTTTCTGTTAGACAGGTCACTTTTCATTTAAAATACTGGCAGTAGAGCAAGAACAGACTCTCTGCACCACTTTGAGGAAGTTACCTTTCTTGACCTGTGGTGTCTTCATTGGTAAAGTAGACAAGACCTCAATTTTTCTAGGCTTCACTGACTTGTGTTTACAGATGGAGTCCTGACAATAATCATTACCAAGATTTCATTTAAATGATCACCCCTCTGCTCCCATAACATCTTTATCCATCTACCATATCTGTACAGAATCTTCACAAATCCTACATCTACTCCTGGGCAAGACTGATCTCCTTGCCATTGTCACTGCTCTGTGTGGTTCTGTTTCAGTGAACTGCTTGGCTAGGGATCACCTACCTTAAGGTGGGAGGCTTGTTAAACTGCAGTTTATGAATCAGTAGATCTGGGGTGGGGCTTGAGGTCCTGCATTTCTGAAATGTTCCCAGATGCTGCTGCTGGCCCATGGGCTAAATCTGAGAGGTCACAGACTTTCAGATTAGTGTGCTAAACTCAATTTTCCTTTGCTATGATACTATTACCATTGTCTTGAGCCTTTCCCAATAATAAACTGTCTGTGTCAAAAGAATTGAGGGAATTTACCTCTCCATCACATTACTCATTTCCCTAAGTATTACACCATTACTTAGGTATAATGCAACAATGGATCCATGCAGCTGAACTGGGAAAATTTTCCATCTAACACGTCAGAAACTCCCATTTGGTAACTAATGGTTTTGTTTTTTGGTTTTTTGGGTTTTTTTCCTTTTAAATGGTTTATTCATTTATTTATTTATTTATTTATTTATTTATTCATTCATTCATTTATTTTATAATTTAACTTTATTTTTTATTTTTTAAAATTTACATCCAAATTAGTTAGTATATACTGAAGCACTGATTTCAGAAGTAGATTCCTTAATGTCCCTTACCCATTTACCATTTAGCCCATCCCCCCTCCCAAAACCCCTCCAGCAACCCTCAGTTTGTTCTCCATATTTATGAGTCTCTTCTGTTTTGTCCCCCTCCCTGTTTTTATATTATTTTTGTTTCCCTTCCCTTATGTTCATTTGTTTTGTCTCTTAAAGTCCTCATATGAGTGAAGTCATATGATTTTTGTCTTTCTCTGACTAATTTCACTTAGTATAATACCCTCCAGTTCCATCCACATAGTTGCAAATGGCAAGATTTCATTCTTTTTGATTGCTGAGTAATACTCCAGTGTATATATATACCACATCTTCTTTATCCAGTCAACCATTGAGGGACATTTGGGTTCTTTCCATACTTTGGCTATTGTTGATAGTGCTGCTATAAACATAGGGGTGCATGTGTCCCTTCGAAACAGCACACCTGCATGCCGTGGATAAATGCCTAGTAGTGAAATTGCTGGGTCATAGGGTAGTTCTATTTTTAGTTTTTTGAGGAACCTCCATACTGTTTTCCAGAGTGGCTGCACCAGCTTACATTCCCACCAACAATGCAAAAGAGACCCTCTTTCTCTGCATCCTCGCCAACATCTGTTGTTGCCTGAGTTGTTAATGTTAGCCATTTAGACAGGTGTAAGGTAGTATCTCATTGTGATTTTGATTTGTATTTTCTTGATGATGAGTGACCATTTTTTCATGTGTTGGTTGGCCATCTGGATGTCTTCTTTGGAAAAGTGTCTATTCAGGTCTTTTGCCCATTTCTTCACTGGATTATTTGTTTTTTGGGTGTTGAGTTTGATAAGTTCTTTGTAGATTTTGGATACTAACCCTTTATCTGATATCCCATTTGCAAATATCTTCTCCCATTCTGTCAGTTGACTTTTAGTTTTGCTGATTGTTTCCTTCGATGTGCATAAGGTTTTTATTTTGATGAGGCCCCAGTAGTTCATTTTTGCTTTTGTTTCCCTTGCCTCTGGAGATGCGTTGAGTAAGAAATTGCTGCGGGCAAGATCAAAGAGGTTTTTGCCTGCTTTGTCCTCGAGCCCACTCTGGCTGGCATCGTCTTTGTTTTAGGAGACATTCTTTTCCAAGAAAATCGTTAATCTTCCTTCTAAATTATCTTCTGTATGTTTTGCCCAATAAGTTCACCATATATTACTAGCCGGAACTTCAGTAGTAGGAAATAATTTAAATACATTAGGTCTCCCATATTATAATTATTACTTTCAAGACTTGTTATGTAGATAAAAATAATATGTACATCATATGGTTCACAGTCTGTGTTAAATAAGTGTTATCTATCCTTACTGTCCATCAATACTTAATGAGCACTTGAAGTGATTAGCACCAAAAAAAAAAAAAAATTTGCAAAGTCATAGTTTTAGAGCAGCAGCTAGCTGATTAGCAAATCCTAAATTAAAAAAAAATGTATTTACTCATATATCTAGCAGATACACATGGAATACCAAATACCTATTATGGATATACCAGGGAATAAACCAATTAAAGTCACTTCCCTCGGGGCACCTGGGTGGCTCAGTTGGTTAAGCATCTGAAATTGGCTCATGTCATGATCTCACAGTTTGTGAGTTCAAGCCCTGCATTGGGCTCTGTTGCTAACAGCTCAGAGCCTGGAGCCTGCTTTGGATTCTGTGTCTCCCTCTGTCTCTGCCCCTCCCCTGCTCATGCTCTGTCTCTCTCTGCCTCAAAAATAAATAAACACACAAACAAATTTTTTAAAAAGTCACTTCCCTCGTGGAGGGAACATTCTGGAGGAGGAACTAGAATCAGAAATTCATTTTAACTTGTTTGCATTAGCTATGAGCAAAGTTCCTGTCTACAGTAAACCCTTGGTATGTATACGTATGCCTTAGCTCATATTGTCAAAATTGTTGCCATCATCTTTACCAGCACAAAGAACAATAGGGGTCAATCATCTTATATCTTAATTCCAGTTCTTTTGGACAAGTAATTTACCTTCTTCATTATGAGCCTCCTCATCTATAAGTTATAAGTATTGGACTGTATTAGCTCTAAATCCTTTCCCAACCCTATTAATCTATAATTTTACTATACACTCTTTCCAAATGTTCAAAACTGGGATACATTTTCTCCCTCCTTGATAAATCCAAGAACTGGTGTGTATGGTTTATTTTCCATCTCAAATTTGCAGACATCTACTAACTTTAATAATCACATTGTGAAACTTCTCTCCCTCAAGCCATTTATGATAATATTCACTCTGTGTCAGTCATCTGTGCCTTGTACAACCATGTTTTGTAATTTATCATCTCTTACCATATTCTAATCTCACCGTTTCCAATATCTTTTCACCCACAGATCTCACAAAGTAAAACATTTCCCTCTTTATATTCATCAGAAACTTTAAACCAAAGTGCCTTCTAATTCACTCAATTCATTGGTTCATTTCCAGCTACTTATATTTTCCCTGAAATGTATGGTCAGCCATTCCCATTCCCAGTAAGCAAACCTTACTCCTCTCCACAATTGGGTTCTGTGATACTATCAACAGTATCCTCTGTGATGCTATCAATGAGTCCCTCTCTGCACACACTCAACTACTTCTCTGCTGCCTCCCCTAGGCTGCAGAGCATAGGTGGAGGAGACATCAACACCAAGCATCTATTCATCCAAAAATGTATGGGTCAAGTAGCAAGTACACTCTTAATGTTGCTTTAAAAGTGCTTTAGGCACAGGCGCCTGGGTGGCTCAGTCAGTTAAGCATCTGGCTTCAGGTCAGGTCATAAACTCACAGCTCATGGGTGAGCCTCAGCCCTGCTTCAGGTGAGCACGGGCCCCACTTGGGGTGAGGCCTGCTTCTCTCTCTGCCCCTTGTGGGATTCTCTCTCTCTCTCCTTCTCTCTGCCCTTCGCTCACTTGCACCCTCTCTCCCTCTCTCAAAAAAGAAAAAAAAAGTGCTTTAGTCATGTCTTGCTGATTACTTTTCTCCTGATCTGTAAATCCTCTCTTCTTTTTCATTGCTGACAGCTATTTCTCCTAATGTGAATAGCCCAATGATACACTTTCCCTCTTCAATTTGTTTTTCATTGTTGAAACAGACAAAAATGGGTCTTTTTCTCTTTCCATGGTTACTCTCAATTTTAATTTTATTTTATTTCTCTCATTGCTCTTTGTAATAGTCTTCCTTTTACTATTGGCTATATCTCCATATACAGTGCATGTCATTTTCTGATTAGTACCTGGTCTTGACTCAATGACCCTGTTCTCAGTAAGGCTCTCATCCATGTGATATTAATGTCACATAAACAGGTAAGGACATGTGTTCATGAGGTATGTGGATTTTGACACTATGACCAAAGTCATTTGGAAACAAAACAGCCCTGCTGTACCCTAGATTCTACTTACTCTTTCAAAGACGAACCAAGTTCTTGAAATAGTCTTACCTTTGTGAACTGCAGAACCTCTCTCCCCAAACTCCTCCCTCGTATTATTTTGACATATTGCCTTATCTCTAACTGCAGTTTATCTCATTTTCACATGTATCTTTTAAAGTTGTGCCCCTATCTTTCTGGGGGTAGGGGTGAGGGTGAGGGTGGGGAAGTAGTGCCCAAGGACTAAGAAACAGGCATGAGCAGATTAGCTTTTAGCAAGATCCTCACTCTGCTTGTACCTTGCAGGAGAGCTTCTGACCCTGCTGCTGTAGGTGTGGTCTCCATACCAGAAGCATTTCATCACCTTGAAGCTTATTTGAAAAGCAACAGGCCCTACACCCAAGACCTACTAGGTCAGGATCTTCATTTTAACAAATTCTCCCAGGTGATTCCTGTGTACATTAATGTTTGAGATGCCCTGATCTAGCTCCTGTCATTTCTCTGGTGGTCAAAATGGGGAAAAAAATCTGTAAGTCTGTCATCTCAAACTCTCCTCAACTTATACTCTAATAAATTCATTGGCTTATACAGTTTCATTTCTACAAACCAACTTGGATCACTTCTCCATTTTTGATACAATAGATGCTTCTGATCAATACTGTACGTTCAATCCCTCGGTTACAACCAGCAAATTTTTTTTTACCACCCACTTGCACAGTGACCGTATACAGATGATTACCACCAATCCATTAGCTATTACCAATGATCTCCCAATTTATAAATCATAGACAGTAAAATCAGATGATTTAGGAACTGGTGGGGTTTGGAGATTATTAATCCAAATCCTCTCATGGTGTCTGGCATAAAGCATGGCCTTAATAAATATTTACCAAATATAAGAACAAAAATACAAAGAGAAAACAGATTTTACAGAGAATAAAGAATTCTATCCATAGCAGAACAAAGACTAGAATCTAGCCTCTGAAATCCTTCCCAGTTCTCCTTGCTCTGAATCATCTAGTTCTAATCCTTGTTCTCTTATGTGTCTCTGTAGCACTGGATCTCAACCTTGGCTACAAGGGAACCACCTGAGGAGCTCTCAACATACTGATTTCTGAGTCCCAGACTTATAGATTCTGCTTTGGTCTGGGCTATAGCCTACATGGTGCAGTGTCTCAAGGTTCCACAGGTAATATTAATAAGCAGCCAAGATTGAGAACTACTGCATTATACAGTGTTCAGATTTAATGTGTAGGAAATCATTTTGCAATTTTTTTAAAAGTAGAATCTGATAAAGGTCCTAGGTGAATCTAATGCTACTGGTTTTAGAACCATATTTTATTTTATTTTATTTTATTTTATTTTATTTTATTTTTTAAATTTTTTTTAACGTATATTTATTTTTGAGACAGAGAGAGACAGAGCATGAATGGGGGGAGGGTCAGAGAGAGAGGGAGACACAGAATCGGAAGCAGGCTCCAGGCTCCGAGCTGTCAGCACAGAGCCTGACGCGGGGCTCGAACTGGTGAACCACAAGATTCATGACCTGAGGCGAAGTCGGACACTTAACCGGCTGAGCCACCCAGGCGCCCCTAGAACCACATTTTAATAAGAAGTTTCTATAGCATTTGGCAAAGTTACCCCCTAGTCCAAAAGGAAGAGTTTCAGAATGTAAACTATCCAGGTTCTCCTGTAATCTCTCAGATTCCTTCCCTTTATTTTTCATAGGTTTCTCTTGCTCTACAAATTTCTTAAAGTTGTCCATCACCTAAGTGTAACCTATAGCCTGCCTTTTTTTTCCCAAATAAAAAATTTACATATAATATAGAATATCATTTGGCCATGAAAAAGAAGAAAATCCTATCATTTGCAAAAACATGGATGAAACTCTAGAGCATTATGCTAAGTAAAATAAGTCAGAGAAAGGCAACTACTATATGATCTCATTTATATGTGGAATCTACAGATAAAAATTAAAAAATAAAAAACTGGGGTGCCTGGATGGCTCAGTCAGTTGAGCGTCCGACTTTGGCTCAGGTCATGAGCTCGCAGTTTATGAGTTTAAGTCCCACATCGGGCTCACGGCTATCAGCGCACAGCCTGCTTCAGATCCTCTATTCCTCTCTCTCTCTCTCTCTCTCTGTCCTTTCCCCACTTGTGCTCTGTCTCTCAAAAATAAATACAAGAAAAAAATAATAAATACAAAAAATTAAAAAATTAAATGCATAGAAAAGAGATCAAATTTGTGGTTAACAGAAGCAGGGGGTCGGGGTTGGGGAATTGGATAAAGCTGGTCAAAAGATCCAAACTTCAGTCATAAGATAAATACTGGAGATGTAGCATACAACTTGATGATTATAGTTAACACTGCATATGGTATATTTAAAAGTTGTTAAGAGGGGAGATTCTAAGAGTTCTCAGAACAAGGAAAAAATATTTTTTGTATCTTTGAAATGATGGAAGTCCAGTCAGTATAGTAAGCATTTCACAATATCAAGTCATTATGCCGTACACTTTAAGATAATGCAGTGTTACATGTCAATTATGTCTCAATAAAACTAGAAAAAAGGGAAAAATTACATCTGTCCTCTCTGTGCACCAATTCTGTTAATTCCCACCCCCACCCCAGCCTTATTGATTTTATAGGAAATCAATATCTCAAACATGTGTTAATTTTAATAATTTTCTAATTTCTCTGACCTCATTCCTTGCCTTAGCAATGACATAATCTAATTCTCCTACAGTAAAATCCTCATGTTATTTTAACTTCAGAAATATTTTAATAACCCATGTTGTCTGTGGTATAAAATAAAATCTTATAAACATATTAATTGCATAAAATGTAAGCAGACCAGAATTTCATTTAAAATACATTTAAAATATAAAGATTGAGACACTCTTTAAAAACTATATTCTGTTTATAATAGTTATACCTTAAGTAAAAGGACATAGAAAAGTTGAAAATAAAGGGATGGAAAAAGACAGCTTTCTCAAAAAAAAAAATCACACACACACAAAACAAAAGCAAAAAACCACTGGTGAAGTTTCATTTACATTAGAGAAGTATATTTTAAAAGAAAACCCTAGTGGTGCCTGGGTGGCTCAGTTGGTTGAGTGTCCAACTTTGGCTCAGGTCATGATCTCATGGTTCATGGGTTCAAGCCCTGCGTTGGGCTCTGTGCTGACAGCTCAGAGCCTGGAGCCTGCTTCAGATTCTGTGTCTCCCTCTCTCTCTGCCCCTCCCTTGCTTGCACTTTGTTTTTCTCTCTCTCAAAAATAAACAAACATTGAAAAAAAAAATTTAAACAAAACTCTCTAATATAGATAAAGAGGAAAATTTAATGAGTCAATACAAAGGAAATGTTAATTACTAAAATCTCTGCTTTTTATAGCATCAAGATATTTAAAGAAAAATTACAAAACTTGAAGAAATAGACAAATCCAAGATTTTAACATGTCTCACAGTAATTATAAGATAATCAAACAATAAATAAGAAGACTTCTGCTTCCAATCAGGAGTAGAAATTTCTTGACTTCTTAAAGCAAAAAAGTAGTTAACAATGTATTTTGAAGTTTATAGAATATGCTGATATAATGATTGTACAAGAGGCACCTGGGTGGCTCATTTGGTTAAGCATCCAACTTCAGCTCAGGTCATCATCTCACGATTCATGAGTTCGAGCCCCACCTCGAGCTCTGTGCTGACAGCTCGGAGCCTGGAGCCTGCTTCAGATTCTGTGTCTCCCTCTCTCTCTGCCCCTCCCCCGCTCATGCTCTGCCTCTCTCTTTCTCAAAAATAAATAAACATTTACAAAAAAAAATAATTGTACAAGTGGTAGGAGATAGTATTGGATAGATCATATAATGAATATTAAACATACAAAGAAGAAATGAAACACGTAAAAAGCAAAACAGTAATTGTAAAGGGAGATTGTTAGAATGTATAATAGGCTAAAGACATAGACAAATTGTAAATAAAATGAATGGAAAAACAATAACCTGGCAACCACTAATCATAAGAGTCCTCTCAGGGTAAAATCATAATCCTAGACTGAAATGTGGTAGAAAAGTAGCCTTTCAGCTTTTGGCTACATATGCCTATAATAGAGCCTCCATAACATGGAGCTGTGGGGTATAAAGGTAATGCAGCTAGTCACGGTTCAAATGCCACAGTCTCTTGCTGTTCTTTCAAAAATATAGTAGATACTCTTGAATAGATATTTGTTTGTTACATTCCCTTATGGTTAATTTCCGTAAACTATTTTTTAAAGTTTATTCATTTATTTATTTTAAGTAATCTCTACACCCAACGTGGGGCATGAATTCACAACCCTGAGATCAAGAGTCACATGCTCTTCTGACTGAGCCAGCCAAACACCCCAATTTCAATAGACTTTAAGTAACAATATTTTATAATTTTCATGTAACTTGTTTTGCTGAGGAGTTCTGCCAAGCTCCCTACTTCATCTTGACAGAAGTTAACAAACCACCATTTATATTATTTTTTTTAATTTTAAGTAATTTCTACACCCAATATGGGGCTTCAACTCATGACCCCAATATCAAGAGTTAGATGCTCTACCAGCTAAGCCAGACAGGCACACCTTTCACCATTCATTTTTTAAAAGCATCAATTTCATTTGGACAATTACGGGGAAAAAAAAGAAATATTCTTTAAGTCTTCATCTAGTTAAAAAAAACAATAAAAATGGAATCATAAGAATCTCATATACTTAATTCTTAAAATGCATATCTTGCATTGAAAACATGGAAGTTTAAGCAAATGATAAGATATATAACATTAATGATCAATTTGAATATTATTAATTTGGTTCCTACTTACCAAACGTGGATAAAAACAAATAATTAAGAATGGTTCCTAGTATTTTTGTGGGCGTACCACTTCGCCTGGAGAAAATACACATATTCCCATACCCCAAATTCTGCAATTTCAGAGGCTTTGCTGCCCTTCTGAAGCCCATTCACAAATCCCAGTGACAGGATTCTTATATTCAAGGAACATCCAATGAGTATCATGTAAAAATAAAAGACATGTGGATTGCCAATATGATGAAAGGACTAAAGGTCATAATTTTTTTTCAAGTTGGGTCCAGAAGATGTATATACCTAACATGTAAGAAATTTGTTGTTTATTGATTCTGTCTTGTTGTGAAAGAAGCCTCAGCACCCAGGCATTGATGGAATCAAATAATTAAAACATGATCTCTACTCCTGAGTAGTATGTGATTAAGAGCTAAGTGGAATTTGCAGTCTAGTGCTATTAGGTGTCTGGCTGGAGTGCACAGAGATATCTGTATCAGAAAGAAGCCACTTAAACTGTGATCTGAAGGAAGGACAGAATTTGAATAAGTAGAGATGAGGAGGAAGAGAATCTTAAACACAGGAAACAGATATACCTAAGGGAGAAGTCAAACACAACCCTGACTCTTCAAGGAGGAAGGGAATAAAAATAGTGCATATTTATAGAGTGATTACTATATACCAAACACATCTCCAAAGCATCTTACATGTATCAACTTCATTGAATCCTAACAACGGTAATGTAAGTATACTTTATCATTCCAATTTCACAAATAAGGAGACTGTGGCATCTAGAGGAAGGGTACTGGCCCTTGCTTACCTATGAGAGCCAGAACTTGAAAATGAATTAAAACTCTGACCTCCAGAAAGAGTGATATAGGGAAGAGAGGAAATAAGTCTCTGTAGACCTTGCAACATGCCTAGATGCTCAATAAATAGATTTGGAATCAAGATTTGACTCTGAGGCATTTTATCTCTCTTGAACATACTGTGAGATATTAGAGCTTCTTTGGGCTTGGAAGTGATACCAGAAGGTGGTACTTTAGAAAGATTTATTTAACAATCTTGTTTGAAGAGAGGTGGATTGTCGAAAGTGGTACTGGAGTGAAAGAAACAAGGATTAATTGCCTCAAGAGAGGCAAGGATGAACAAATACAGATGACAAGCTGAAGCATCTGGTATCTAAGATGTAAGAGCAGCAAATAAAAGATGTTAAGAGTGGGGGGAAAATACTTTAAAGAGGGAAATGCTAGTTAGTTGTCTTTCATTTTTGGGCTAAAATAATTGTTAGTTTCCCATTAAGACAATTTTTAGACTTCAGAAAAGAAAGTCCAAATTCTCATTTTAGACAATTATTGTATTAAGAACTTGATTCGTCTTTAAATTATAAAATTTCTTAATAGAAATCTCTTTACATAACTTTGTAGAATATTCTAGACATATTTTAAAGTATTCTCATATTTGAAAATGAATTCCCTTTGTAGCAAAGGATGATCTTAACAGACTAATAATAAATTAAAAGAAAAATAGATATTAATATTTTTAGTTCATAATTCTCATGTTCCATTTTGCTAACATTTTGTCCTTGAAGAGGCTGTTCAAGGTTTTTACAAAATAATAAAATAGAAGCTTTTAGCACTAAAATAGAACATGTAAGAAATGATAGTGCAATGTAATAGAATTCAACATCATTGAAGGAATACTGACTGAAAGTTAGAAAATAGAAAATTTAGTCCATTTCTCCCACAGTCGTGCTTTCTGACATTATGCAAAGGTAATCTTCCTGGGTTTTATTTTGCTATTGGCTGAAATAAAAATGATACAAATTTCGGGACTATTCCAGTGAGGAATTATGAGTTCGTAACTTAACGAAATATAACCAAATATGAAATTTAAAACAATGAGCTTCAGAGGCCCAAAGATCCACTGTGCCAAAATAATAAATGAAATTAATATTGTTACAGATGGCTTGAAACATAAGTTATAGAAATACAATTTATTTTGAGTTTCTCAAAGGGATACTTCCCTTAATTAACATTTTTATTCAACTTATATGTATATTTGAATAGGTAATACATCTATGCTGTTCATAAATCAAAACATATATAAAATTATACAGTAAAAAGTTTCTTTCTAATCCTTATGTTCATACATCCAGTTCCTATATGAAAGTTCCAGTAATATGCATTCTTCCAGAGGTTTATATATGTATGAATATACAAGCACATATTTTTATTGGACTGTATTTCTGAATTATGTTATTTACTTCACATGCCATATAGAAACTTGATTCTTTTTAAGAAGGTCTGGCCAGTTTTATTAAGGAAAAATTTTGCATGATTTATAATTTACCAGTCTGTTCTGACATGCTTCTAATGATATCAGAATCACCTGGATCAATGAGAACCAGTGTGCACTCTGTAGTACTTCCCACATGCTGTGCCCAATTCAATATTATTGCCACATAGTGACAACAGTTTGGGCCAACATAGTGGACTACTTTATTTCAGATTTCCTGAAGGCTGGGCAGTCGTTAAAGATGACTAGTTTTGTTTTACTATGTCTCATCATTTTCTGAGTCCACTTGTACCCCAGCACATACTTTCCACTTTTCATAATGAGTTGGAACCTAGAGTTGATTGACTCCACTGACTTTTTCTTCTTTTCAGCCACCACCTCCCTGCCTTAGATGCAGGACAGCCCCAACCAAGAGCAGCTGCCAAAATGGCTGGGAGAGAGAAAGGAAAGAGCTCCCACAATGCCTTGATTCTTTAACTTAACATTATAGCTTGGCTGTCTTTCATATCTCTGTATAGGAAACTTCCTTATTCTTCTGTTTTTTTTTTTTTAATTAATTATTACAGTTGGGGAGGTTTCCATTGTACGGACATACCTTAATTCATTTAACCATCAAATGTTACAGAAATTTAAGTTATTTCTGCTATTATAATAATACTACAGTATAAAATTTTTAATGCTTTTTTATTTTGGTGTGTGTGTGGGGGGGTGTGCATGTGTTTTAAGTAAATTCTACCCCCAATAATGGGCTCGAACTCATGACTCCGAGATCAAGAGTCACATGCTCCACTGAATGAGCCAGTCAAGCACCCAACAGTATAATTTTTATACAAATTTTATGTCATGAATATTCAACCATAGAACCAGTAATAAATTCATGGGAGAAAAAAATGTCTGGGTTAAAATATGCATGGAGTTTTAATATTTATAGATCTTGCAAAACTGTCCAACATGGGAGATGTACTGTTTACATTCTCACAAGCAACAAGTGAGAGTGTTATTTTGCTACTAGTGACTACACCAATAGTGTGAGTTTAACAAGCTTACAGATGTCCATCAATTCAAGAGACTAAAAAATTCTATCAATGTTGCTTTAGGATTTGAATTTCTATAGGATTCTGATGGACATTAGGGTTAGGATTAAGACATAATTCCCTATGTACAAGAACCATTTCATCATCTTCTTTTATTAAAAATGTCTTCCCTTTGGGGCGCCTGGGCGGCTCAGTCGGTTCAGAGTCCAGCTTCAGCTCAGGTCATGATCTCACAGTCTGTGGGTTCGAGCCCCGTGTCAGGCTCTGTGCTGACAGTGCAGAGCCTGGAGCCTGCTTCAGATTCTGTGTCTCCCTCTCTCTCTGCCCCTCTGCCTCTCTCTGTCTCAAAAATAAATAAAAACATTTTTAAAAATGTCTTCCCTTTGTGTACAGGTTTAATTTTTGTGTTATTCTTGATTTCTAGAAAATCTTGAGCAGTATTAACACATTCCTGTGATATAAATTGCAAATAGTTTTCCCGGCCTATGTATTTGATTTTGGTATTTTTGCGATACAGATTTTATTCTAATGTAACTGATTTTTGTAATGTTATCATTCTTCCTTCCATGGGCTCCAGACTAGGAGTTATGGTTATGAAACACTGCTCCATTGTAAGATTATAAATTCTCTCAGGTTTTCCTCTTATATTACTAAGACTTCATATTTTACACATAAATGTTTTATTTTTTCATCTTGGAATATGGTTTTTTGTTTTGTTTTGTTTTCTGCTAGTTGGCTAACCATTTCTCACAACACGACTAGTCATTTGTCTCAGTAAACAAAATTATATATTTCTACAACATAGCTGCCAAGATTATTCATCTTGATTTTCCACTTTTTCCTTCTCTTCTACAGGGCACAAATGCTTAAAAACAACAAGAAATTACCAAGATATACATGCATATACACATGTATGTGTATATTTATATATGAATTGACTGTTTAGAAGAACAGAAGCCAGAACTAAAGTCAACAGATAAAGTCAGTGGTTCTGAATGAAGATAAGTGCACAGTGTCCTTGGCTTTGTTATTCTTTAGGAAATCTGCCTAGTATCTGGTAAAGACACCAATTATTAACAAATTATTTCAAACCTGAGAGACACTAATCCTAGCCAATAAATGTAATATGATTCTCTTACAAGTTATTTGAAGAGCTTTCTTGGGCTTGGGGAGGGGATTCTGCGTGGAAAAATTCTAAAGCTTTTTGGGTAGCAGTAAAACTCAAAAGGGCATATGTAATTAATAACTGATGGTTTTTAAACTACCTTCTAAGAAGTTCCTATTGACCCAGGATTTGTTATCAAACTAGACAGTAATGTGAGATAGGAGAGAAAAAGAAAACACACACATATTTAATGGCCCAAGGTCACAGATTAGATCATTTAGGATGAAAATCGAGCACTGAATGAAAATTTCAAGTTCTTGAAGTTAAATATGTAATATGGTCACTTTCTTAAGCCTCCCCTACAACATTTTCAGGCTAAATTACAGAAAAAATTAAAAGAATGTATTTTTATAATATTCTGACATGTAATAAAAATGAAGAGCTAAATGGAAATATTTTAATCAGAGCATCTGATGTAAACCACTGAGGTACTGTTACTAATGGTGATTTATACAACAATCATATATCCAAGCACCATTCAAAGCCCCTCTCTTGTATTAACTCATTTATTCCTCAAGTAACCAAGTGAGCTAGATATGAGTATTATCTCCATTTTATAAGGAAGCTAGAGCAAACAGATTAAATAATTTGCCAAATGAGCCAGCTGTGCAGCAACAAAATGAAAAATGACAGCTTCATCACCAGATTTGACATGCAGGCATCTATGACAGCTGCAGAAACTAGCTATGGTGCCCTAATGAACACAGCCAAGATGTCCACTGCACATTACTGAAAGGAACTTCTATGTCCAAGAATCGAAAATCACCAATTTTCGATTGGCTGGAAATGGTATCTATAACTGACAGAAGGCATGCTCAGTAGCTGTCAGTGTAAGCCAGAATTGGAAGGAACAGGATCCAGTCCCAATTACAAGAAGACTCAGAGAAAGCAAACAGGCAACCAGTGGTGCAAAGCTAGAGGATGACCAGGAGACGTTGGCTAACCAAAGACTTTTATAGATAGAGATCTAGCTATTCAAGCTGGGCCCACACTAGGGAAAAAAGAATGCTCAAATTTGTCAATGAGGTAGGTGTCAATGAGCCCTAAGAAAGAACCAGCACTCCACATATTCAGGAAAGAGTCAGGGGCATGGACATTTGGCAGTCACTTCTAGAGCTACACACATCACTGCCCAGGGGTGTTCGCCCACATGGGGCTATTTAACTTTGACTAAGATTAAACAGAATTGAAAATTCAGTTCTTCCATCACAGGAGCCACATTTCGAGTGTTAAAGAGTACAAATGGCTACGACTATTATATTAAACAGCAGTGCTAGAGTATATCAACTTTACCAAATATTCCCCTTGCTAAGTATAGGGTGATTTTGTTCTCTATTATTGTTTTATGTCAAATTTTAGAATGAAGTGACTCCAACCCTAATGTGGACAGCATGTATGTATAACCATAAAATTTGAGAATATAGAGTCAGGAGAAAAAAACAAGGAGTGAGTGACAGCCAACATTGCATATTGAAGTCATATCATCATTCTTGTCTAAACCAACAGTCCAATATGTTCTGTTCACCTTGATCCTTACTACTCACAAACTCCAGAAGTAATTGCTGACAAGCCCTTGCAAAGAACCTTCTACCCCATGGAAAGGTCCTATTAGAAGTCAGAATTTTCCTGGCTTTTTTTTTTCTTCCTTAGCTGAACAATTCCTAAAATACAAAATTGAAACTTTAAAAGAATGTAATCCAACAATAAAAACAACACTTTCATCAACTGAAAATTAATTCCTCTAGCTCGCATTTCTCCCTCAAAAACATGCATGCTCCCTACTTAAAAAGAGCCTTGAGAAACCACAGAGGGGAAAAAAATGCAAAATCTATTGCATGATTCACTTGGCCATTCACAGAAGTATATTTCATTTGAAATATTCATTAAGGAAACTACTAAAATATATCATCTTTGTTGGTTAGTGTGGCCCAGCACAGCATACTTTAAACACGTCCCATATCAGTTTTCGTTTCTGAAAAATGGGGACAAAACTAGTATCTTCCTCTATGGCTAGGATTTTGAGATTTTTTAAATTGTGAAACTCTTCTGTGCAAACTGGTTTCAAACATTTCCTCAATGATCCAAAATTACAATCATGAGGTTTTGCAGAAAATGTCCTCTACAACCCAGAGATACATTTCCAATGTCATGATAATCATATGATAAAATTACTGCACTCTTCCCTTTGCCTACCAAAAAAGAAAAAAAAAGTGTAAAACTACTCTAAATGGACTTCAATGCCTTGTAACCACAATTACTACTCAGGGTGTCGACAAAACAAGAAAAGCACAAATTAAACAATTTTCTTTCAAAGGCACCTACAGACATCCAGATAACATAATGTAAAAACTCTTAGAATATGTGACTTCTTACCATCTTTCAATTACTGTTAATAATACAGATTCTTCCTAAGAGAACAAAACAGAATGCGGTTAAATTTGGAGTGAGAAGTGGTCTCTGAAGAAATCTCTCTGGTTAAAAGAAAATACAACCATGAATTAATATACAACCAAACATATTGAACACTGATGCAAAATATGCCTTGATAACAAAGTTGGTAACTTAAATTTTATGAAATATTCAGTCACAATGGAATATGAGAGATGTAAAAATAAATTTAACACAGTATTATAGTTGGATTTACATTTCTAACTAGAAATGGACATATATATCATAAAAGAAATGTAATTTGTAATTTAGGTGAATAATGGGTATCAGTTGTAGACATTAAAACTGCAATGGGTCTTTTTTAAAGAACCACTATTCTCTTGTTGAAGAGAACTTCAGCTTCATCTCATTCCTGGTTTCTAAAAATAGAAATTGCATGTTTTTACTAAAAATTTCAGAACTAAAAAAGGTAAGAAACTAAGCAGGATCATATGATAGTAAAGTGTATTTGCCCTTGAACTGAATATCCTAAATATTTCTTCTTTGTGGGTTGTTTTTCTGGTACTCTGATGTTTATCATTTCTTAGTTATGTAAAATGTGTTTCACTGACTGATAATTAACACTGCCAATCTAAGAAATGAGTAAGTGGTGGGAGAAAATGCCCCGGTGGGCTTCTTGCACTGGATGGAGGATAGATTAGAGACTTCTAAGTCCCACCCAATTACATTGTTCTCTGAATGGTACTTCTTACCCCTTCTTTTGATAGTCCCTTATAGAAATTCCTAATGTAATCTGCTGCTCTACTTCCTTGGTTTTCTTTAGCCTTGGTAAGCAGAAATGTCCCTAGTAGAGAACATTTCAGTAGCTGCAGTAGCGTATCATTGTCTTACACCTGGGCACAAGCACCTTCCTGCCTAAACCAATACTGGAAACCAGACAGCATGTGGATTCTGAGACCATCCATTCTCTGAAGAGCCAGATAAGGAAGTCAAATTTAAAAATGGGCATTTTCAACCCTTCTAGTCTTAATATATAATATATATATTACATATATAATATAATAATATTGATATAGTAAGCAAAATGTATATTTTGAGGAAAATAAGTATTATTTTGTAAGTCTGAGAAAGCAAAATGACTTACTGACAAATTATCATGTGCTGACCAGCCAGCTGAAATACAATCATTGGTACCCAGACATTTGGCAGTTACCCTGCAGATAGAATTACTGTCATCACACACAACTTGTCTTCTCATGTATTGATTTGTGTGGACCATATCTCAATTCAATCAATACGAACACGTTAGGAGAAAGTCTTTTAAAAATTCTTTCTGATTGGATTCTACCTCACAGTAGAAAAACAATTCTTCTGAGATTGAATGTACATTGTATAATTATTCCTAAGTGGTTTTTTAATGTCATTGGATTAAAAAAGAAATTCCAGAATGTCTGAGTGCTAAAACACCCCAAGTAAATTAAGAACTTATTTACTTAGCTCTCAAGCTAGTGAAAGTCAAACTCATTAATCTTAGTAATAAATACCACCAAGAAAAACTGCCACTAGGAAAAAAGATACAAAATGTTGGCACAAATAACTGAAAATTGCTTTAAACATGTTCTGGCGTGCTGTTACCTTTTGCAGTTAGAAAAATAGCATACATTTTGCATTTTTAAATACTGTTTACTTATTAGCTATTTTGGACACCACTTTAAAATTTAGTTAAAAGAATAGCATGTAGGGCACCTGGGTGGCTCAGTCGTTTGAGGATCTAACTTTGGCTCAGGTCATGATCTCACGGTTCATGGGTTCAGGCCCCGCGATGGGCTCTGTGTTGACAGCTCAGAGCCTGAAGACTGCTTCGGATTCTGTGTACCCCCCACCCCCACTCTCTCTCTGCCCCTCCTCCATCTGAGCTCTGTCTCTCTCTCTCTCAAAAAATAAACATTAAAAATTCAAAAAAAAAAATTTTAAACAATAGCATGTAAACTTGTGAAATCACTGTTGTATACCTGAAACATTGTGTGTCAACTACACTTCAATATAAATAAATGAATGAATGAATGAATGAATGAATGAATAAATAAATAAATAAATAAATAAATAAATAAATACTAAAGGTGTAACAGCACTCAGATAAAATTAGCAACTGCCTATGGGAGAGAATATTACTGTAACTTTAACTCCTATGTATTCCATACAAATGATCTGCAAACACTTATAAGGAGAGATTAGTTTTGTAGTTATGTTTCTGGGAATGATGGAAGGTGAGGTAAATGAGGATATTTTCCCAGTGTTTGTAACACTCAGGACTATTATGTGAGAAAAAAAGGGGAGGAAAGAAATAATGGAAAACATATTATCATGATTGCTACTGTGAACATATGAACAATTTCAATCTAAAGTAAACCTATTTTGGGAGTGCCTGGGTGGCTCAGTTGGTTAAACGTCCAACTTCGGCTCAGGTCGTGATCTCACAGTTTGTGAGTTCGAGCCCCGCGTCAGGCTTTGTGCTGACAGCTCAGAGCCTGGAGCCTGCTTCAGATTCTGTGTCTCCCTCTCTCTCTGCCCCTCCCCTGCTC
This sequence comes from Prionailurus viverrinus, assembly GCF_022837055.1. Taxonomy (NCBI): domain Eukaryota; kingdom Metazoa; phylum Chordata; class Mammalia; order Carnivora; family Felidae; genus Prionailurus; species Prionailurus viverrinus. The sequence goes on along the minus strand of NC_062566.1, from coordinate 85,833,651 downwards.
ACACTCTCTCTCTCTCTCTCTCTCTCTCAAAAATAAACATTAAAAAATTTTTAAAAATAATAAGGTAAACCTATTTTTGTTGTTTAATGTATATTGATCAAGCTGTATCCCTCCCATGAGATATTTTTCATTTTCAAAGAATAACATTTGATTTTTGTATCAGCTCACCTTAATATTTAAGTATAATCCCTTTATAAACTAGACTGGACAGGTATCATTTACCTTTTTTCTCCCTATAACTAGTAACTCTTCCCACATTCTTTAATTCCAAGTTCATGGCTCCATGTCCTGCTTTGTTTGCATGAAGACCAGCTTACAGAGCACATATGAACAAACAAACTCTCTGCCAGATTCTCACTAGGCTATCAATGCACAACTAAAATGGACAGTCACGTTATGCTAGAAAGTGAAGAATGGAATAATTCTTATGAGCAGTTGCTTTACATATGAGCAATGTTTTCTAAAAGGAAAATTATACTCCATTCAATTGATCCTTCCTTACTCTTATTTTTTTCTGATAACTAGATATTTCTAGGTACTCTTCCCGCTCTGTCTCTACACAAAGGATTCAGAGTAGATTAGAAACTAGGAGGCTTTCCCCTACCAATACCAAGGCAAGCAATTTACCTCCTATCAGTTCTTTCTGTCCTGTGAGGCTCTGTACTATGTCTCCCAGTCCTCTTTGTTTTGGTGAGCTGTGACCTTCTGGTTGGCCTTTCTGTCAACCTCTGGCCTATTTACATCAAGGGATCAAAGTGAGTCCTCTCCAAACAGGAAGAAGTATAAACACCTACCTGAACTCTGGTCATTCTTCTTACCATTATTCAAACTAATAATGAAATCCTAGTTTTTCTCTCCATAGCACAGTGGTTTGACTATACTCCTGAATCTAACAAACTATGAGTAACATTTTTTTAAATAGAAAGATCTTATAATTTTGCCAAATTACTCAATATCCATTAACCTCAGCTCTCTCATCTGTTAGAAGAAAATGATAATGTTACCCTAGCTCTCATGTTTCTAAGAAAATAAAATTAAACTGTGGGTAAACAATTTCCACAGTTCATGCAGACCATAGCCAATAAAAGCTATCTCTTTATAAAGTAAGAGGAAGAGGAGAAATAAGAACAATAGTAAAGACTGCCTTCTGATTCACATGGCATCCCTTCTGTTGTTGTCAAGGCACAATTTCATAACGTATGTGGAACCATCATGACTCCTAAATACAAAGTACAGAAGACTCCTAAACACAAAGTACTCCCAATATAAGTTATGGGGTGATTGTGCTGTGGCAACTTGGTTAAGCTGGGAACTATGCTTCACAGAATTTCCTTCTCTGAATTGCCCAGGTGAGAGTCAACCAAAAGTTGAAATTCTGCAAGATTTAGAAAGCAGAAGTGAAGCATCTATCTAACTTCCTGACAGTCTTTTTGCAGACAAACGTGGTTGCATAGTCATTATTTGGTATTTAGCATAGAAGACAGTTAAAGAGTTTAATGCTATCTGGCATAAAAATCATGCTAGTACTAGAAATATAAACATGGGTGTTAAGAATGATGTGTTAAAGGGTACCTGGCTGGTTCAGTGGGAAGAGCATGCGACTCTTCATCTTGGGATCAGAAGTTCAAGTCCCATGTTGGGTGCAGAGATTACATACATACATACATACATACATACATAAAATAAACAAAGTAACTAAGAAAAAAAAAAGAATGATGAGAATGGTGTGCTAAACTACCTCTCAGTAAGAACCTAAAAACTTTTTATTAAAATGAATGATGTGACAATTTAAAATGCTGTTCTGCCCTTCTCACATCCCAGCTCTGTGATCCACTTACTAAGTCTTTTTACTAAATCTTTTTACTAAGTCCTTTTACTAAGTCTTTTTTTGGGGGGAATGTGCTTCAAATTTGAAGATTCCTAAATGTTTAACTTTTGGATAAATTAGATCACTGTATTGGCAAATTAGTAAAAACCTACAGCCTCAGAACTCAAATAAAGATACAAGTTATTTGGTAGTAAGCAAATTATCCCAGAGTATCTTCTGAAGTCTCTAATCAGACAATAACATACTTAAGGACTCCCAGGGTTTGTGTTAATTCAAACAAAATACAAAAACAAAAATCCTCCATTGACCTAATCACCTTCCTAACTCCTGCCTTGCTTACATAACAAATCTTATCTACACTTTATCTACACTTCCTCTCCCCTGTATATTGGTTAAAGTTTTTCAGTTCTGTTCCTACCACATACTGAAATACATTTCTCTAGTTCACTGGTTCTCAAACCCCAGTCTGCAAAATAATCTCCCAGATATTTTTTAAGTCAAGATCCTTAAGCCATATACCCCAGAGATTCTAATTTAATAGTCCCAATTTGGAAGGCAGGGGTGTGAATATTTATCAGCATTCCTAAACTATTCTTAACCACCCACATCAGAATCATGTCATGAAGAGCTAACAACCTTATCTGTTGGAGACTCTTCAGCTGTTATTCACATTTGACCTTTTTGCAATATTTGATACCATTTATGATATCTCCTTGAAATTTCATCTTCCCAGATGCTCAAGGCCCAGGTCCTAGAAAATTGCTGGCTCTCCCACAAATAATTAGTGAGTTCATAAAAATGAGCTATAGACAGTAGCATCCGCCCTAAGTATTTATTCACTATTTGATATAAAGCTTCAAGTGGCCTGAGGCCCTCCCAAATCAATGTCTCTCATGGGATTCTCTTTCCAATTTCTTACAGCCTTAGTCTGCTGTTAAATATACATAATGACAAGCATTTCCCGAATGTTTACAATGGGTGCTAAGCACATATATTATATCCTGTAACAATCCTATGTGTCATGCTTTCCCTCATCACAAATTTTTGTTGTTTATGGTTCCCCCCACCCAAGCTACACGCACTGCCTGAGAGCCCTAGGTCACAGTCTACTCACCCCATCAAGGTCACTTTCTCTGGGTATTTTTCCTGATGGCCTTACTGACACTCCTTTCCCTGTGCTCCATGTCATCTAACACGCTGTAAATAATTCATTTGCCTAATTGTCACCACCACCTCTAGCCAGTGGGTTTCTTGAAGGGTAAAGACTAAATCTATTAGCCCAGGGCCTCCTGTGGAGCCTAGTTGAATGATTTTCCTTAACTAATTAAGGCTTGTTATCATGTTTTATTTATTTAACTCTTCAACCCTTTTAGCAGGATATTATACAATATTTCACATAATGTGGTCTTTGGACCACTTATACTCAAATCTCCCTAGATGATGGTTAAAAAGATAGTTTCCTGGAACACCTGGGTGGCTCAGTTGGTTAAGCCTCCAACTCTTGGTTTAAGCTCAGGTCATGATCTCACTGTTCATGAGTTTGAACCCCACATCGGGCTTTTATGCTGACAGTATGGAGCCTGCTTGGGATTATCTCTCTCCCTCTCTCTCTGCCCGCCCCACCCCCACCCTGCTCATGCTCTCTCTCTCAAAATAAATAAACATTTACCAAAAAAAAGTTTCCTATGCTCCCTACTTACTATATAACAAGATTTCCAAGGTTGAGTCCAGGAATATTCATCTTGATAGGTATCTCAGGTTATTCTCATAAATAGTAAAAATTTTAAAATATTGCTTCAGGAGCTCCTGAGTTTGTGAGTTCAATCCTCAGATTGGGCTATCTGCTGGCAGCATGGAGCCTGTTTAGGATTCTCTCCTCCCTCTCTCCCATTCGTGCATACATGTGCTCACTCTCTCGCTCTCTCTCTCTCTCAATAAATAAACTTTAAAAATAAATAAATAAAATAAAATATTGGTTCAGTGGGAAGAAGTTCCTACTTAGATTGAAGAGACCTGTCTTCTACTAGTGACGATACCAATAACTAGCTTATGTTTAATTTAGAAAACCTTTAAAAAGACTAGATTTTTTTTTTAATTTAGAAGCAGGGGATTAGAATAAATTATCTACAATATGTATCTTCTATCTCTAAAACATTCTCTTAGTTTTAATAATTTGAAGAACCAGTGATATACTTGCAAGTTAAATTTCCTCTAAGCCATCTGAAACTGGGGTCTGTCTTTTGTACGTCATAGAAATAAATTTCAAGTCATATAAGGATGCAAGAGATTTAAGTGTAATGAATCCAAAGTTGGGGCTAGAGCTATTCTTACTGTTGCAAATAGGTAGAAAAAAGTAAAGGACTTGGCCAAAGTATCCTAACTTCTTTAATTTCTTACCCTAAGTAGTTCATAGAAGGAGAAATATTACCATTTTTTATTAAAGAGTATAATCCTTGGACCACATGAACCAGAATCACTTAGGTTTCTGCTTAATACTATAGTTTCCCAGGTAGCACCCACTACCTACTGAATCAGAATGTTTGACCAACAGTAAGTATCTCTACAAGCACCCCAGGTGACTTACCTACCATCGGAGTACCACTGATCCACATAATCTAAGTAGTTACATTAAGGTAAATATGACAAATGAATTGCTCCAATCTCTAGAACAAAAGGATAAATAAATCCTCTAATGTCTTATGCAAGCCAGTCTTCTGAACATGCACAGAAAATCCTTGCACAGTCATGTGGACTAAAACAGCATGTTTTCTGACTTTAGGAGTGGGAGAATCAAGGCTGTGGGCCAGGATACAATTATAATCCAGTATATAAGTAGTGCCTTGCAAATGTTCAAAAATTTTGATCCAGCATAGTTCTGGGTAGAAAGAAAGGCAATGAACAGGATCTGAGAGATGACCAAAGAGTAGAAAGAGGCTCTGGGGGCTAAGACAAACAACAACAACAACAGCAATAAAAACAGTATACAGAGAGGCAGGAGAAAAGAACAATTAAGGAAGAGAATTATGAATTAATAAGTAAATGCAAAAAAAATAATAAAATAAAAAAAATAAGTAAGTGCAACCAGTTTTGCTTAATTAGATAAACTGGTGTTAACCCTAAAATCCGTGATTACAGGGGCACCTGGGTGGCTCAGTCAGTTGAGCATCAACTTCCTCTCAGGTCATGATCTTGTGGTTTGTGAGTTCAAGCCCTGTGCCAGGCTCTGGGCTGACAGCTCAGAGCCTGGAGCCTACTTCAGATTCTGTGTCTCCCTCTCTCTCTGCCCCTCCTCTGCTCGCTTGCTCTCTCTCTCTCTCTCTCTCTCTCTCTCTCTCTCTCTCTGTCTCTCAAAAATAAACATTAAAAAAACAAAAATCTGTGATTAGAAATCATCTGATGGGTTGAACAAAAACTACGTGTATTAAAATGTAGTGACCATTGATATATCATATCCAAGGGCATAGGTAATAGTAAACTAATAGTAAATAAAGATTGTCCTTCTTTCTAAACTGAAAAATAAACAGTGAGAAAATTTTCAAGGCATTAAAGTATTTGGGAAACTTATGCTAAAAATTTGAAAAAGCTAGGGGCGCAGGTGGCTCAGTCTGTTAAGCAATCAGCACTTGATTTTGGCTCAGGTCATGATCTCACAGGTTCAAGATCCACCCAGCATTGGGCTCTGCATTGTCAGCATGGAGCCTGCTTGGAATCCCCTCTCTCCCTCTCTCTCTCCCCTTCCCATCCACCACTCGTGTGTACATGCTCTCTCTCTCAAAACTAATAAACATTAAAAATTTTTTGAAAAAGGTACATGTAATTCAATCTTTTAATAGGATAAATATCTGTCATTGGCTACATATGCAAAATTTTTATGAAGTTCATTATAAATTATTTACATTTACATGAGAAAATTTTGATATATTAGAAATGAATTCCATGGCACACATTGAACAAAAAAAAAAAAACGGTTTGAAAGACACAAGATTTTAGAGGTTACTTTCAGAGAGTAAAAAGTGAATAACTAAAGCATCAATGAATTATTATTCACCACTTTTCCTGAACAAAGTTGTATGTATTAATTAAGTCGTGATTAAAGGAAGATGGTCTAAGTGCCAATCACACACTTACCACAAGTATATCAAGTAAAATTATAGGTTCTTCTTTCCCCTTCATAATTCTATGAATAAAAATGCCTGTCTTTTCATTGGAAAATCAGTCTGGTATTTTCTCAAGGTCAAATATCTCTGACAAATGTGTTTTCAATATCTTATTCAAATGTAAAATACTAACAGCTATTGTCTGCACTGGGTCTAAAATGATTTATAGATTCCTGTGACATAACTTAACTCTTTAAGCACAGGACCCCACAAAAATAATGATTTTTTTAGGTTTAAGATTTAAGAAAATCTCTTGTTCCTTTAATTAATGGTAAAGTAGTATTAAATTGTTGATTATTTAGTACTTTGTAAATTATTAGACTACAGATGAATGTAATAATTCAGGCCTGAGGGCACCTAGCACAGTTGGCCACCCTGTCTTCCGGGGCCAGCGAGAACGCCCACACTGCCCGAGGGAGCAGCTCCAGCTAGAGGCCAGCATGGAGAAAATCAAGGTCTTGCAGGTGGCTATCAACAGCACAGCCTCAACAGCACAGCATTCTGCATGCTCGCAAGGGTGCCTTGCTGGTAGGTGCTCCAGCTGGAAGGAACCCCTTTGGGAGTCCAGATCCTATGCTTTATTCTAAAGTCTGTAGGGAAGAAGTTCACTGAGGAATACTTGTAAGTGCAAAGCAATGAATGACTGCCTCCAAGTCTCAAGAAAACACTTTTCTCCAGCCAAATGACTTTTAGATATTTCAATCCTTTCCTGTCACCTGATCCTAGAGCCAAATTCTACTGTTTCGCCTCTGATAAGGAGACTAAATAATAATGGCCTGATTCTGTTGGTGAAGTGCTTTTATATTTAAGACCAAAAAAAGTTACTGGTGTGGGAAACTAAGGCAAGTGAAAAAGTAAATTTCCCTACTGTCTACAGCCCATGGACAAGTCCTTGAAACAGGCAGTGACAATCCTCTAGGAACTCAGCTGCGGGGATGATGACACTTTGCTAAGGGCAGAAGGCAACCTTAGCTTGACATGAGCCAGACCTCTAGGACCCAGTAAGTCTTCTTTAACATATAAAAATCCCTTTGGAAACTTCCTTTATCTCCAACCCACCCCCCTGCCCCAGATATATGTTAGCAATAATCCTCCAAATTTATGGCCCACTGAAATACATCTGAAGGGTCTCATGACTAATATTTTACTAGAGAATAGTAAATAACCTTATCTTAACAATAGCTAGCCCCCTCAAGGTCCTGGAAACCGTGCTTCCAAAATTCCTTAGAGGCTTAACACTGTCCATGACCCCCTCCCAACTTGAAGGTATATAATCAGTCACCAGTCAACCCTGGGCAGCTCTTTCTGCCATGGGTCCTGTCCCTGTGCTTTAATAAAACCACCTTTTTGCCCCAAAGACGGCTCAAGAATTCTTCCTTGAGCTCCAATGTTTTCTACATCACCACCACCAAATATATACTAAAATATACCTCTTTCATAAATGAATTACTAGTGTTTCTATACTTGGAATATTATGTTTGCTTTATTTATTGAATGTTTACATTTTGAGAAAGAAAACATTTGTGATTGTTAAAAAAGTGCATATTTGTAATTTGTTCCTAAGATCTTTATAGACCATAACAAAACCTGTTTTTTTCCTCATGAATTTACAGTTTCTAAATGAAGACAAGCAACGCTAAAACAGGGGGAAGAACAGGCTTTATTAATCAGATGATGTCTTGATTTTTCTAAATGAGAAGATTGTTTTATTTGTAACACTAAACATGGGAGCTGTATTTTTAGCAAACTTGTTTGGAAAGATTCACATTGTGTTGTGTATTAGATTGCCCCATCCTGTCTGTGTATGATGCAAATTAGGTCTTTGTCTTAAGTTCCTCTACTTTATACTTATGGTTATACTTAAAAACAAATAAAAATGCATTATTTCATGTCTTTAAAAAATTTTTAAATGTGATCTTCAGAACAAGTGCAAATGATTAAAAACAAAATAATGTGAAAATACTACAACCTAAATGAATTATTTTTTTTCAATTTTTTAACATTTATTTATTTTTTAGAGAGAGAAAGAGCATGAGCAGGGGAGGGGCAGAGAGAGAGGGAGACACAGAATCCGAAGTAGGCTCCAGGCTCTGAGGTGTCAGCACAAAGTCTGTTGTGGGGCTCAAACCCACAAATTGTGAGATCATGACCTGAGCTGAAGCTGGACACTTAACAGACTGAGCCACCCAGGTGCCCTTACTTTGATGATGTGCCTTTGATTTAATGTGGGATACTTTTAAAAGGATACTTTGTGTTTGTAACAATCTTTGATGACTTAGAAATAAAATTCCTGCTTAATTCATAAAAATTAATTAAGGCTTGAAAAAATGCAGATATAGGCTACAGGGTTTTTTTCAAATCTCATATTCAAAAGCCTCTTTCATCTAACCAAACAATTCCTATTCCTATTCTCTGTGTAAAAGAAAGCAAGAATATTCCTGATAACAAATATATTTAAGACTCATCAATTCCATAAGGTGTCTTTGACAAAGAAAAGGGGGGGGGGGTTTGGACTTATTAAGTTATTTCATACCTATTCCCCTTATAACTAAGCTTTCAAAATGACGATGTGTATATATATATATGTATATACATATATATATGTATACACACACACACACACACACACATATATATATGGCTTTATCACGTGATCACAATATTGCCTAACAAGTTATAAATACTTAAATATTTTAGGGACATCTGGGTGGCTCAGTCAGTTAGGCATCTGACTTTGGGTCAGGTCATGATCTCGTGGTTTATGAGTTAGAGCCCCATGTCGGGAGGCTCTTCAGATTCTGTGTCTCCCTCTCTCTCTGCCTCTCCCCTACTCATGCTCTGTCTCTCTCTGTCTCTCAAAAATAAATAAATGTTAAAAAAAATACTTAAATATTTTAAATGGCTTTAAATGTTTTTCCCATATTTTGAAGGTGCTCATAAATATCAAAGGGTTTTAAATCCTATTTGTATCTTAGTTACAAAGGAATTTTTCAAGTTACCTTATGAGCTTCCTACCAAATGCAGTAACTATTTTTATACAGTTATTTTATATTTAATTCTAAAATGCTACATTTCTGATATTCTCCTGAGATGGGTCAGACAGGAGAACTAATTCTGGTGACAAGCACAGTTTTCTACTTGCTCTTACATCATTTATGGTAAAAGTGAAATGCATATGCACATGCTGGCTGAACAGATTACATAAGGACCCCCAAACCTTTACTGAAAACAGGATTGTGAAGTTATTTTATCTGTCTTGTGTTTAAAACTTAATTAAAATATAACCTTGCTTCTTCTCCATAAAACTTTTATAAAGAAATGCAAAAGCTCAAATATCACCTTTTTTTTTTTTCTGCTGATTCGGACAATTCTGATACCTAAAGACCAATATTTCATAAGCAAACATAGGTCCGAAATGTAGATGGGAGATACAGAGGACCCACTGGAAAACAAGGTTCTATTCCTGTCTTTCCACTTAGTAAGCAAATGACCCTGTGATTTAGTTTCCTTTGGCCTCAATTCCCTTTTCTAATAATTAGGAATAATTATATCAGGCTAAGAAGCATAACTCCATGGGTGAGAGAATGAGGATTTTTAGTTTAAAATAAGTCTACGTGAAGAGATCTGTGAGCCGCAAACTCCTATAAAATAATGAACAGTGGTGGTGCTATGTGTTCCTACCTGGTTTAAGAAAAACATACAGGGCTTTTTCCCCCCAACTTCAGTCTCAGTAAGAACCTAACAACTGAAATGAGGTGAACAAAAGCCACCCTCAGTCCCTTGGTGTTCCTTCCTTAATTTTTGCATAAGTGATCAAAGCATTCAAAGCCTAACAGTAGTGTTCCATAGTCGTACCCTGGCAGCATCTAATATGCACTAAGGTGTGGAGCCCTCTTAGGTTGAATGACTTAAACATATATTCAAAACTGCCTTCTGCCTCACTCCCTTCCTGGGTCCAATGTTCATCCTGAGTGAAAGATTTGGGTTCATTAAATCTTTTTAAAAGTGGTTCAATAGAGCTGCTCAGGTCTCAATAAATCCCAAACTGCGAAATATAAAAAACAAATCTCACCAATAAAAACATTCAAATATCACCAAACAAGAATAAAACTCAGTGTGAATGACTAATGCATTCAAATTCATTTCTTTCATGCCTTTAAGTGGCTAGGATTAGCATAAAGAGCCTTCTCAGAGTGTAGGCAACAATAAAAACTGCAATAACTCATACTTTGTAGTGACTTTCATTTTTGAATCTAGATATTCTTTAATTTTCATAATAGCCTTGGGAGGTAAATATCATTATCCTCATTTCATAGGAGATGAAATTGAGAGATTAGTAATTTGCCCATAGCTACACAGTAAGTGAACTATATGCTGATTTCAGGCCTAGTCTTTGGCACTAAGATTACTGCGTTACTAAAATTTATATAGCTAGATGGTTAGCAGTTGACAGAAAAAGCATTAAGGTGTCAGCCAAGTTAAAATCCAGAAGTCAAGAACATGAAAACAAACATAAAGGCATAAAGAAAAGAGTGGAAAAAAGAGTGACACCCATGAAAAATAGTAAAAAGCCCACATATATTGATTGTTTATCACGTCCTAGGCCTTGTTTGAAAATGCTTTATATGAATTATCTATGTAATCTTTATCATAGCCCTAAAATTAATGGCCAAAATTGTGAAGCCATCCTTGATTTCATTTATTCTCCCACATTCTACATCTGACCTAACAAATCCTGCAGTCTTCATCTTCAAAATATATCTAGAATCTGACCTCCTCCCACCATCTGCCACACCCTATCTGCAGAATAATATAGGATCATTGCAATAACTACTCTTTCTCTTCCTAATCAAGTCTGTTTTCTAACCAATTAGCCAGAATAATCAATCTCTTTAAACCATATCTGATAGTGTCACCATTATTCTCTCGAAACTTTCTAATGGTTCCTCACACCCCAGGCAGAATACAGGTCTCTACAAATTTCTAAAAGGCCCTCCTGACATGGCTTCATCCTTGCCACTTAACTGTGCCTCCTACTGACCCAGGTCCACTACCACGGCCACCTGTTCTAGAACATTCCAGGTATCACTCACCCTTTTAAGGGGTTGTGTGCTTGCAGTTTCTTGTCTGAAAAACTCTCCTAGTCATTAGCATGATTTAGTGCTCAACTTGCCTCAAGTCTCTGTTCAAATATTATCATTGAGCACTTCTCCAACCGGTCTGTATAAAATCGCAGGCTTCCCCAAAACCACCCACCCTTAGCCAGTTTCATTTTCCCTTGGAACCTATCAGCATATACACATATATATTGTTTGTCTGCTTGTTTTGGAGGGGACGGGAGTCTATCCCCCCATGACAATGAAGGCTTCCAAGATACAGTTTGCCTGTCTTGTACACAGCTGAGTATCTGTCACATATTAAGTGTTCAATAAAAATACGTTGAACAAAAGAACGGAATCACAATTCAATGAGGTAAGTTCTATGTTACATCCCTTTTAGAGATGAAGAGGCAAAGGCGTACAGAGATAAAATAACTTAGTAAGTCACAAAGGTAGATCAGGCGCAGCTTGGAAAACAACAACAACTGTGTAATGTGGTGGTAGAGTGCACACTCCTAGCCACTGAACACACTGCTCTCTAGATAAATTCCAGTGACCTAAAAATACCTATGCTATTACAATAGCAGTACTGTAGGAATGCCCTGCCCTCACTTATTTTCTACTTGTTGTTATAAGGCTGCTTTTTAAAATTTTTTTTCAACGTTTTTATTTATTTTGGGGACAGAGAGAGACAGAGCATGAATGGGGGAGGGGCAGAGAGAGAGGGAGACACAGATTCAGAAACAGGCTCCAGGCTCTGAGCCATCAGCCCAGAGCCCGACGCAGGGCTCGAACTCACGGACCGCGAGATCGTGACCTGGCTGAAGTCGGACGCTTAACCGACTGCGCCACCCAGGCGTCCCAAGGCTGCTTTTTTAAAAGACATCATTAAACCTAATGCCCAGACCTTGGTTTCTAAACACAGATCCTATTAAGAAGAACTAGAATTCCTGGAGACATAACTGATAACAAGACTGGTAGGAAGAGGACAAAGCAACCTTCTTGTGCCAGAAGTAAGGAAATACTGGAAAACTGAGAAGTTGTATCAAAAGGATATACATACTTCATAACTATCATGTATAGGGCATCATTCTGTGTGCTCTCCCCAAATCAACTCTGCATATGACATACATTTTACTGCGTGTGAGGCAGCAACGTATCTCGGATGTGGTAGACACCACCACAATGTCTTTGCCTAGTGGAATTATAGAAAAGGAAACTGAGATCACAGTAGGTATAAAGATTGAACCCATGACTCTGCAGTGAAGTCACAGAAGGAAAGGGAAAAAGGAAGGAAGGAAGGAAAAGAGGGCCGGACAAAACAAGAGAGACAGGTAGTGTGTAGGGAAGGAGTGACACGGGAACAATCAAAATAGAAATAATCACTTTGCCATAAGCTTTTAACCCTTCAGTTTAGTCCATGTTCTTCAATAGGATTAAAGTTGTCAAGGAAAGCGATTTTTACATATTCCTAAAATATCACCTCTCTGATTACTTATCAATGACAAAAGGGAAAAAGGTAGTAGCTTTCCAATGGAGAAGTAAGTCAGACACCACTGTTAACTACATAGACACGTGACATCAGCAATAATGGGGGAAACTAGTATCACAGGCGTCTTAATGCAATACCCTATGACAAATGTTCAACTTGAATCTACTCATGAGAAAATGACCAGACAAATGAGAGCTCAGAAACATTCTGCAAAGGACTAGCTTGGACCCCTCAAAAATGTCAGTGCCATTAAAATATTATCTTTAAAGGCAGAGAAAGTCATCCCAATAACTAAGTGCAATGCATGATCTCTGTTTGCATCCCAGATTAGGTTAAAAGCTAGCTAAAAATGACATGACTAGACAATTAGAGAACTTTGAATGCACGCTATATTTAGATAAGAGTATCACATTTGTGTTACATTTCTTGCATGGCAAACTGTATTATTTTTATACGGAAGAATGTCCTGGTTCTTAGAGGAGATTTACGCTCAAGTATATAGAGGTCTTGGGTCATGATAACTACAATAGCTCATCTAGTCAGCAAAACATTTGTATCTCTAGCTAGCTAGCTATCCATTTATCTGAGAAAGAAACAGGAAGAGGGAACAAATATGTGACAAAATATTACTCATCTCGAGGAAAATTTATTGGAAATGTATTTTTTCAGCTTTACTGCTAATTTTTTTTTTCAAAAATAGTTGGAGAAAAGGCTCTATTTTGGGTTCCTGGACCCAACATGTGTGTGTGAAGGCTTCCTCACACCAACCAGCAATTCTCAAACACCAGTGGGGTGTCCTACAATTCAATTCAATTCAGACACTACCCAGAGATAGATAGCATCAGTCCTACATACAGGACTATCCCCCACCCCCTCCTACTTTAGATGCTCAGGCACAAGCCCAGGTTGTTACCATTGCTTCTGACCGACCTGCTATAAATCAGAGGCTCCAAAACCTCCTCCTTCGATGCAATTAACCTGTTAGAGCAGCTCACAAAACTCAGAGAAACATTTTACTTACTAGAGTGCCAGTTTATGGTAAAGATATAACTCAGGAACCGCCAGGCGGAAGAGATGCATAGGGCAAGGGAGAGGGAAAGAGCTAGGAGCATCCATACCCTCTCCCGGAGGCCACTCCCCCAGCATGCACCAACCAGGAAACTCTGAACCCTGCCCTTTTGGGTTTTTAAGGAGCCTTCATTTCACAGTCATGATTGATTAAATCCTTAGCCTTGGGCAGTTTCAGTTTCCAGGCCCTTGCCCCTCCCCAGAGCTCAGGGGTGGGACTTAGAGTTCCAACTCTCAATCAAACGTTGGTTCTCCTGGCAACCAGCTGCCATCCTCAGGTTGGGGGGTGGGGGTGGGGGTGTCTAACAGTCACCTCATTAACATAACAAGAAACACCTTTGCTGCTTCTGTCTGGAAATTCCAAGAGTTTAGGAGCTCAGTGCCAAAACACAGGGACAAAGACCAGATACATATATTTTTTTATGACAAATCACACTATCACAGTCTGCTTTCTAAAAACATTAGAGATTTTGAAACATTTAAAAAACTTTAAAAAGTAAAAAAGAAAAAAATTTGCTGTCCCAGGCCCATTTGTATTACTACTGAGTTTTTTGTACCCTGCAATTCTTCTATAACAATTCAAATTCTGTAGCTTTTCTCCATTGTTTGCATTGATTTCTCAGATATTAGAAATTTATTATAAAAACATGTCAATAACAATGGTTAAATTTGAAGATTACACAATAACTGAAAGTAGAATTTGTGTCAAATTCACTTTTTTTCTACCACTGGGATTCTCCCAAATATTTCAAGTTTGTAAATGGGGTCATGGGTTAAATTCTAGGAGATTACTTCCATAGAACACTAGCATTAGCTCCCAGAGCACATCATACCCACTATTCACTTTAATCTCTGACCCAAATTTAAAGGGTTAGATTTTCTATGTGCTGGATGAAAATATCTATTTAAGTCCAGCATTTCCTCAAAGGTACTAAAGTTAATAATAGTAACAGTTCACTTTCAGTCATATTGTTCTCTAAGTCAGCTTTTTATGAGGCTAGTTATCTCTCAAAAATGCAAGTGTGTTTGTTTCTGTTCCTGTGGCAGAGACAACTAGCTACTAAACTAGTAAATGTCTCCCTCTTTTGCAGAGTACTGGGAAGCAGTTTCTCTGTCAAGGACTGTGTTTCCCAAATGCCTCTGTTCCACCCTGCCTGTGCATCTCCGCAGGCCCATGTGACTGCTCTCTATGGAATGTGAGCAATCTCTTTTAGGTTGAAATTATTAACTATCAGATACACAATCTTCCTCAAATCGACTCAGTTCTTTGGGCAGCTGAATGCTGTCGATGCAGCAGGGGAATGTGAGGACACCCTAGAGAAAACAGAGCAATGGGAAGAAAGGAAAGGACATGTGGGTTCACACTGAGAGGAAAGCCACCCAATCAACCTCCATTTGCTTCAAGGGAGCAAGAAATAAATTTTTGTTAGGTCAAGCCTTTGAGATTTGCGTTTGCTACCGTATGTACTGTTAAACCTACTATTACATCTGTCAGAAATCAGTTGGCAGCAAACTTCCCTAAGAAGAACCACCTACACGAGCTTACATCCCCCTGTTGAAGTTGTTCCCTAAACCCAGTCTTCCCTGTTCAAAATATTCATCATATTTAATTAATATGTTTTGTTAGCATCTACCTCTGTAGCAGACAGAAAGCTTTATGCTGTCAAAGATCCTGCTTGTTCATTCCTTACCTGTATTCCCAACACCTAGCCTACTGGCTGACACACACATAGGCTTTACCATAAATATCTCAGAAATTAATGAGTGACTTGTTTCAAGTAACATTTCTGTCTAATTGAGAATAGAAAGGTGAATAGGAGAAAAGAATCGATAGTATGTTGGTGAGGGCAGTTTCTGATTCTGGGAAAACAGTGTCATGATCAAGAGTCACTTTATAGCATTTCTAAGCTACTCAGCAATATTTCAGAGACATATGCTTACCCGAGTACGTGTGCACATGTGCATACACACACACACACACACACACACACACACACACACTACAAATCCACTCAAGATTATCTCTCTCCAATTATCCAGTGAATGAGGCTCACCTTTTATAAGTAACATCCATGGGGCAGCCTGGGTGGCTCAGTCAGTTAAGCGTCCAACTTCGGCTCAGGTCATGATCTCACGGTTTGTGAGTTCAAGCCCCGTGTTGGGCTCTGTGCTGACAGCTCAGGGCCTAGAGCCTGTTTCTGATTCTGTGTCTCCCTCCCCTGCTCACACTCGGTATCTCTCTCAAAATAAATAAAGATTAAAAAAAATTTGTAAGTAACATCCATTATCTCTCATAAATGACTTTATTTCTAAAAAAAAATCATGAGAGAAAATTTGATGATCCTAGTTAATACTTCTTAACTTCCCAACAAATGTAATATTAGATCGGCTGCCCAACCTCAGGTGAATCATCTACATTGGGGAGGGGTGGTTTTAGGAAAGGAAAGAATTCACTCTGGTAGTTTAAGCAAAGGACATTTATCATAGGATATACAATGGTTTAAAAAAATCACTGAGATGGGGCACCTGGATGGCTCCATCGGTTAAATGCCAACTTCAGCTCAGGTCGTGATCTCACTGTTCATGATTCTAGCCCAGGGTCAGGTTCTATGTTGACAGCTCAGAGCCTGGAGCCTGCTTCAGATTCTCTCTCTCTCTCTCTCTCTCTCTCTCCCTCTGCCCCTCCCCTGCACGCGCGCTCTCTCTCTCTCTCTCAAAAATAAAATAAACATTAAAAAAATATTTTTTAAATCACTAAGACAGGGGCACCTGGCTGATTCAGTCAGTAGAGCATGCAACTCTTGATTTCAGGGTTGTAAATTTGAGCTCCACATTGGGTATAGAGATGACTTTTTAAAAATCCACTGACAGGGCCCAAGAGGCAGATTCCAGGCTATGCTTCCAAAAATAATGCAAAGGAGCTGCTACTATTTCCACTAAAACCAGGTGTTGGGGCTGGGAACTGCCAACTGCACAAGCATTTTGCCCTCTCGCCATCTGTACCAGCAGAATGACGATGGCCTTCTTCGTGTGCCCTCCTCCCCTTAACTCAGTTCCAAATTCAATTCATACTCAAACCCATTTGATTGACAAAATCTAAAACACATACAGAAACTCTGTTGAAATTTGGCTGGGTACTATAGCCTTTAGTCTTCCAGCCTTTGTCGTACAGGAAGGCCCATTAGATGGTGGTTGGCATTGACACTGATTTAAGCAATTCAGGAGATGACAGATACCTTCCTGACTTATGTTCTACAATGACTTAAAAATACCTCCAGCCATAGGAAAATCCAGAGCCTTCCTCCACCCAGAGTCCAGCCCTTCTTCAATCACCTCCTTTTTCATGCATTCATTCTCCCAAGACTACAAACAACTTCCTTGAATGGTCACTGCACGTTTTTCCTTCCTTGACAAAATTTCATCAGTCCCTGGTGGTAGGTTCCCTGATATTTTAAATAACATCCAGACCTAAGGACCAGAGATATTGCTATGATACCTTACAACTATTCCTCACTCATCCATCATTAAAACACCAATTGTTGTGATTATTGTATTTAAAACAATATAATTCAATTATTGTATTGTATTCCCTCACAAGACTTACTATTATTCCCTTTAAAACTTGCTCTCTGATTCTCTAATTCTTCTCTGAAATTCACTTCAACTTATTACTCTGATACTTGGCTCTTCTTGAAGACATGCTTCTCCTTCCCCTGCTCAAGAAGAGGCTTTTTTCCCCCTCTGATACACAGAAGTAGAGGAAGTAAATAAGGAGAGTAAGAAAAGCATGGAGGTAGAGTAAGTGTCCTCTTTGCTCTTCCCTGGTATTTTTTAACTGTTTCCTCCCTCTTTCAAAACCCCAACTCCTTTGAAATGCATGTCATCAGACTTTTCCACTCCATATCCTCCCCAGTTGTTCTCACCAGCTGACATTCTTTGTATCATATTCCTCATTCAATCATTTTTGGTTCCTGGTTTACTGTATCCTCATCTACAAATGACACCCTCATCATTCTTAGCTACATTTAAAGTCAGAAATATGATCCATCTAACACCATGGGCTTTTATTTCCTTGTATCTTTGGCTCAGTGATATTGTCTTCCATCATACCTCAGTCACTCAAGCATATGGTTGTACAACAGACCTCTCATAACTGAGAATAGCACCTCCTATCTGACTATCACATCCAATCCTTCCCAGTCACCCTTATTCTAAAATAATCACTTCAACAGCTTTCTGATCTTATGGAGGCCTCTTCTCTACCATATCAGATTTTCATTATTCATCACCTTCTTCACATTTTCAACATCCTTCTTGCTCAGACAACATTCATTTCATTTTCTCCCATTCTGTAGGTTGCACAGGGAAGGAAACCATCAACAAATGAAAAGGCAACCTACAGAATGGGAGAAAATATTTTCAAGTTACATATCTGATAAGGAATTAATATCTAAATATAAAATGAACTAACACAAATCAATAGCAAAACCAAACAACATGATTTAAAAAATGGGCAGAGGATCTGAATAGACATTTTTCCAGAGAAACACACAGATGGCCAACAGGTATATGAAAAGGTGTTCAACATCACTAATCACCAGGGGAATGCAAACCAAAACCACAATGAGATATCATCTCACACCTGTCAGAGTGGCTAGTATCAAAAAGACAAGCAAGGGCACCTGGGTGGCTCAGTTGGTTGAGTGTCCAACTTCGGCTCAGACAATGATCTCATGGTTTGCAAGTTTGAGCCCTGCATCCGGCTCTGTGCTGACAGCTCAGAGCCTGGAGCCTGTTTCGGATTCTGTGTCTCCCTCTCTCTCTTCCCCTCCCCCGCTAGTGCTCTGTCTCTCAAAAATAAATAAAATGTTAAATTTTTTTTTAAAAAAGACAAGCAATAACAAGTGTTGGCAAGGATGTAGAGAAAAGAGAACTCTTGTACACTTTTGGTGGAAATAGAAATTGGTGCAGCCACTATGAGAACAGTATGAGATTAGTCAAAAAATTAAAAATAGGACTACTACCACATGATCCAGTAATCCTACTTCTGGATATTTATCAGAAGGACATAAAATCAGTATCTCATAAAGATTACCTGCACTTCCATTGCAGCATTATTTACAACACCTAAGACATGGAAGCAACATAAGTATTCAAAATGATAAATGGATAAAGAAAGTAAAGAAAATGTTGTGTGTGTATGTGTGTGTATATATATATATATATATATATGTGTGTGTGTGTGTGTGTGTGTATGTGTGTGTGTGTGTGTATACACATACACACACACCATTTTCTTATATATATATATATATATATATATATATATACATATATATGTGTGTGTGTGTGTGTGTGTGTGTGTGTGTGTATAGGATATTATTCAGCCATAAAAAAGGATAAAATCTTGCTATTGGCAAAAACACATATAAACTTTGGTGATATTACGCTAAGTGAATTAAGTCAGACAGAAACAGGTAAATGCTGCATGATCTCATTGATATGTGGTATCTAAAATAAAAATTTTAAAAAGGGCAAAAAACCGACCTCATAGATATAGATAACAGATTGATGGTTACCTTAGCCAAGAGACTAGGAGGTAAATGAAATGAGTGAGGGGATCAAAAGGTACAAATTTCTAGTTGTAAAATGAATAAGTCATGGGAATGTAATGTACAGAAGTATGACTATAGTTAAAAATACTGTATGGCACATTTGAAAGTAGTAGGAAAATGGATTGCAAAAGTTTTCATAATAAGAAAAAAAATTGTAACTGTTGACAGATGTCAACAAGACTTCTTGGGGTGATCATTTTGCAATACTTACAAATATTGAATTAGGTTGTACACCTATAATTAATATAATGTTATGTCAACTATACCTCAATTAGAAAAACAAAAAACTCAGTGGTTGAACATTACTGTTTCACTCAGCATGACCTGTCAGCTGTGTTTCCAAAATATATCCAAAATTTGGTGACTTCTCTCCATTTCCACTTCTCCAGCCCTTCTGGAGTCCATCTTTACCTCTTTCCAATACCAGTAGAGCAGCCATTCTAGTGGTCTCCATACTCCTCGCCCAGCCTCCCTTCTGAGTAAGAGTGATCTTTCTTAAGTGTTTAGGGGGTCAGGTTACTCTGCTGCCTCAAATTTTCAATGGAATATACTTACACTTAAAACCTAAACTTTATAGTGAAATTCTCAAATCTCTGTAATCTGAAGGCGTCTCTCTCTCTCTCTCTGTCTCTGAACACAATCCCTCCCTCCACTTTCTTTTATCACACCATTTTAGACACAATCACCTTCTTCTGCCCTTTCAACACATGGAGATCATTCCATCCTAAGAGTCTTTTTATAATGTTATATTTCTCTTTATATCATGGATATATCAAACTTTTGTCTCTACACTAAGAATATCTTTTACCAACTTATCATTTGCTTATTAACTGTGTTTTCATTTCTTTTTATAAAAAGAAAAACATAATGTTTAAGAAATGAAACCTGAAATTCTTCATGATTCTTGCCTTGGAGCACTACAAAAGTACAATTTGTTCACCTCATTTTATCCTAGTATTTGAATAGCTAAATATTTTATATTTGGGTCTTTATTTTGATCTCTGGTGATAAGTAAATATCTTACCTTAAGTGTTTTCCAAATTTAAAATGACCTCAACATTATCTGCAAAAGTCATCTGAGTAACACTGCATTAGTATAGTGTAACTCGAACACTCATTAAAAGTTTCCATTAAAGAAGCTCAAATTGACTGTGGTTGTGGAGGATTCTTGACAGTGTTGCAATAGCAAATAATCTGCACAATTTGCTCTCTTTCCATGAGCTGAGCACAGAATCTATTTGCTGTTTTCATGTCTAAATAAATAAGACAATACTTATAAATAGGCTTATCTCTGCAGCCACAAATTAATATATGCTTATTTTATATACAAAAGAGTACAAAGAAGAAAATGAAAATAATTTATAGGCCCAGCATCATTTTTGTGATTTTGGTGTATATATTTCCAGCAACTGCATATTAAAATCATGTATCTCTCCCTTTTCCTCTACCTGTCTCTTTTTTACCTAATCGGATTGTATTACACATGTAGCCTGTAGTATTTACCTAAGAGTATATTGTAGACATGTTAGTTTAAGTATTTGGTAGCCACACCATATTCCAGTATATGTGTGTGTGTATGTGCGTGTATTTGTATACAGCAATGTACTTTATTTTTTTTTTTTCAACGTTTTTTATTTATTTTTGGGACAGAGAGAGACACAGCATGAACGGGGGAGGGGCAGAGAGAGAGGGAGACACAGAATCGGAAACAGGCTCCAGGCTCCGAGCCATCAGCCCAGAGCCTGACGCGGGGCTTGAACTCACGGACCGCGAGATCGTGACCTGGCTGAAGTCGGACGCTCAACCGACTGCGCCACCCAGGCGCCCCAACAGCAATGTACTTTAACTTAACCATGACTTTTATAATTTAAGATGCTTTTCTTTTCTAGTTTTATAATATATTTTGGTATTCATATTTTTAAAATTATTTTTTAACAGGTATTTCTCAGTGTGGATTTTTTGAACTAAAAGTTTTGTTTACTTTCAAATTTTATACATACAATCAGGTGGCCCTTCAAAAGGACCTATCAATTTATCTTCCAACAAAGAGTTCATGTAAATTCCCATTTGCTCACAGACTTGCACATATTTGTGCACTGAGGCACATATTTGACTGCCAATGAATTTAGTTATATCTTCATTGTTATTGGCTTTGACCATTTTGCCTATTATAAATTGCCTAATCATTGCTGGTCCTTTTTATATTGTCATGTTTTTATTTATATCATGGACATATTAAATCTTTGTCCTTCATATGCAATGCAAATATCTTTAACTAGTATATCATTGACTTATTAACTTTGTTTCTGTTTTTTAACAAAGAAAATAATGTTTACATACTGAAATCTTTTTTTCTTAATGATTCTTACTTTAAGCACTACAAAAGTAAATTTTATTCACTTCTTTTTATTTTAGTACTTGAATAGCTAAATATTTAATACCTGAATGTTTATTTTGGCCTATGGTGATAAATAAATATCTTCTCTAAGTATTTTCCAAATTTAAAATTACCTCAACATTATTTACTAAATAATCTAATTTTTCTCAAGATTGTAAAAATTCTAGCCTCAAAAGTAAATTGCCATATTTACTCGGGCCTGCTTCCCTAATAACTTTTTAGTCCCAATGAATTCCTTGTCAATTTTTTCATCAATATTATTTTTTTAAGTTAGTTTACTTACTTTTGAGAGAGACACAGACAGCGCGAGCAGGGGAGGGGCAGAGAGAGAGGGAGGGAGAGAATTCCAAGCAGAGTCTGTGCCGGGGCTCAAACTCACGAAACTGCAAGATCATGACCTGAGCCGAAATCCAGAGTCAGATGCTTAACCAACTAAGCTACCCAGGTTCCCCTTTTTCATCAATATTTTAATTACATGTTAGAAAACAACATGTTAACAGAGCAAGTTTTATATTATTATTATTCTTTGCCATAATTTTCCTGATTTATTCTTTCAACGTACAGGTTTATTCTTCAAATGAAATTGGGAATTATTTGGTCATGTCCCAGAAAAAGATCTGTAGGGAGTGGGTGATACAGGGACTCTAATAAATGAATAGAATATTTTGGGAGAAATGATATCTTTAAAATATTGGGACATCTTACCCAAAAGAGTTGTTAATGCCATTTATTTGTATCTTAAGTTTCCCTCATGATATGTTACAGTTTTATTTACTTAAAAGATTCTATACATCTGGTTGCTATCATTCTTGGGTATACTATGCTTTTGTTACTATTTTGACAACCGAAGCATTTTATTATTGCTGATTTTCAAAAGCAACCTCCTCAATTGTACATATTTATATTCTGACCAGGCATATGAATCAATTCCTAGTATTTCTAATATATTTATTGATTTGGGGAGAATTCCAGATTGAAAAATTAATCTGCAATTAATAATAAACAGAACTCTTGATTTCCAACACTTATTTTTTTTTCTAGTATACTTCAATGAGAATAATGTAAAACAATAATGATAATTTCCATTCCAAAACCTTGCTAATTTTATTTTCTTTTGATTTTTTTAAGTAATATCTATGCCCAGTGTGGGGCTCAAACTCAAGACCCTCAGATCAAAAGTCCCATGCTCTACCAACTGAGGCAGCTAGGCATATTCCAGAACCTTGTTAAATAGTATTGGTGATAACAATAATCACTGCTATTGTTCGATTTCCAATAATGGATTTGATGGTTACCCACTAGACATGATGCTCACATAACTTGGATATTAGCTTCAAAAGTGTATTCCTATTTTTAAAAAGTGTTAAAACAATATGAAAATATAGAGAAAGATACAGATGCAGATAAGTTAAAACGGGTTTACATAGAGACAGATCTCAAACTACTAAGCTGAATAGTAGTTTGGTCATTATTCTTATTAGCTATGATTGTATTCACTTCTATTTGCCTACGTAATCTTTACTCTTCATGAAATTCCCTGGGTTTGGATAGTGCTCCTCCTGTTATTTAAAATTTGTCATTATTCTCCCTACCATGTAGGTCCATTCCTCTCAATTTGTTCCCAATTGATAGGCTTATCCATCTAATCACTTCAACATTTCTCTAATTGACCCCAAATCTCTTGATCCAGCTTTGGCCTCTCTTTTTACTTTTATTTTATATTAAAGTATCCTGCTCTTATCCTACTTGCAACTGAAAAATCACCTTAAAATCAACATTTCTAAACTGGCCTTCCCTCTTCTTGATGACCCAGATTCGCCAGCCTTTATTACCCTTGTTAAAGTCATAATTCTTCCATTAATGAATCAGACAAAAACCCCATAGTATCATTTCAACTAATCCTTTCCTCCTTTTCTCTTCCCCCTTCATTTGCCAGTGTCTGTGGATTGTGCTTCTTCATGGCCTCTTGTCTTCTGCTCATACCTACTGCAGGTCTCCTGAGGAACCCAAATCCCATCTCCTGTGTATTGTTATCCACGTGAAATTGCTGGTCATAATACTTCTTGCCTAAATTCCTCCATAACATAAAATATTTATAGAGTAATGTTCAACTTCCTTTTTTCTGATATTTGATGACTGATATGCTTTTCCAGATAACCTGGGGTCACAGGCCCATTATATGATCCATATTCTGGGTACCTAGCCAGGGATTGTTATGTGTCATCTTTTGTTCCTGTGATATGGTGAGTGGTGACCACTGAAAGCATTTTAGGATATGCAGAAACAAAATCTCTTCATGATGTCCGAATACATAAATTATAATAGCAGGATGGGAGGGGCTATTGGTTGTAAAACCAACAAAGTATAAACTACAGGGGAACTTGATGAGACAGGGCTCAAAGAAGGTGGGAGCCAATTCCTGAAATAATTTTTGAGCTAATGTCCAGGTGCCTATATGGATGTATAACAATAAAAGCATAATATGCACATCTACACTTCAAAACTCTTTCATCAAACTTGCCTTTCCAGTTATGTCTTCTACTTCCTCACAGACTCCTGGAAAACCAATGGAGTCCTAGAGTTCTGTGAATACTCTCAGCCCTTGTGTAAATTTACATTTGTTAATGGTGGTGACCACACAGGTTCTGCCTTGATCCAACTCTAAATCAATTAGACTTGAAGGCTCTTGGGAAACATCCTGTCAGTCACACTTGTCCACAAGAAGGTGGCTCCCAAACTTGTATTGAGGCCCACGGCCATTATCAAAGGTGCTTTGTGAGGAGAGATCCCCCAAATGGCAGGGAGCACAGTGTTGCACAGCATAGATACTCAATAAATATTCACTAAATTGAACTAAACTTTCTAACACAACTGAGGATATACTAACATTAAAAAAAAATTAGCCCCATGTAAACTGATACTGTGAGCTCATCAGAGCATAATTAGTAGGCAGATTTCTCATATTATCTTACATAGCTAAGGAAAGAATTTTGGGGGTTAGTTACAGGGGGAAGTGAGCCTGGGAAATGGGATGGAAACAGTAAGTTTGTGTCCCTGAGACTTCTGCCTTGTCTAGGGAACACTATTTCTCCTTCCCCTTTGAATATCCTCACCAGGAAACTGAGGCAATACTTGCTCTAGTCTGGTAACAGACAAGATGTTCTCAGGGGCTTCAATTACTTTTATAGGAATAGAGGGAAATTTCTTAACTAAGACTTAAAAATATCAATTAAAGGGGAGCCTGGGTGGCGTAGTCGGTTAAGCACCTGATTTCAGCTCAGGTCATGATCTCGTGGTTCGTGGGTTCGGGCCCCTCATCGGGTTCTGTACTGATGGTGTGCAGCCTGCTTGGGATTCTCTCTCTCTCTGCCTCTTCCCCACTTGTACTCTCTCTCTCAAAATAAATAAACTTTTAAAGAAATATATCAACTAAAACTAAGATATACATGATGAAGGAAACATGGCAATAGCATCCAATCATAGGGACAGAGAATAAAATCATTTCAGATTTTGAGTTGGCTGCAAACTTGATTTCAGTGATGCTGCTCAAACCGTCATGTGCAACTGCCTCAACATAACAAGAAAACTTAACCTGTTTAAAATGAAATGTCAACTGCCATCATATGCAAAAGTGCCATCGGCAGCAGAAGCAGAGAACATAGGAAAGGGTGGTGATTATTCTGCTTGACTCTGCCTGTCCAATCTGCTACAAGTACTGCATTGAATATCTACAGAAATATTAATGCATACTCAATACCAAGAGGAGAACAGTCCCAATGATAAATCATGACATATGAAGAGATCAAATGACTTTTTAGCCTTAGAAAGATTTAGAGAAACGTTACAGGTACTGAAATCCTTACTTAAATGGTTCTCATTTGAAATGGACAGTCCTTTTGAATAACTTCCAAAAGGCATAAACTCTTCTAAGTTGTAAAAGCATGCTTGTTTGGGACTTAAAATATGGGGAAAACTTTTTAATGAGCTCTCCAACAATATGATCATATAAAAATAACTGCTAATAGGCATTGAGAGTTTTCTTCCAGGCACTATGCTATACTTGAAGTGCATCATCTCTTTTAATCTCCTCAACCACTCTGAAGTAAGTATCATTATTACTAACTCTATATTACAAAGAAACTGAATCATAAAAAAGGTTAAGCTCTCTGAGCTAGCAAAGGTAGAAGAGATAGACCCAGTTGGACTTACCCACAGCAATAGCTATTAACCATTACATTAGTTACTTTGCTGTGATTGTTCTCAAGGAAGCAGACAGCTATTTTAGAAGACTATAAAAAAGAATTTGTGCTTTAATTTGGAATGGTAAAGATGATCCTTGAAATTTCTTCTCATCTCACTTTTAAGATTCTCTGTGCTTGTCTTCTTTAGGAAAGATAAACCCGTGTCTTTAGCCAACGTTCTCCCAGGATTTGGGCTTCCATCTGTTCTGGTCTTCGGTGTCTGAGATTGAACTATCAAATAATAGAGTGCCTGAAAGTTGGAGGAAGCAAGGGAAGGACATAAAACTCATGCTGACAGAAACATACATTTTACTTAGGATCATCCCTGTTTCCCCTTTCATTACAGGCATCAAAAGGTATCTTCAACTTTTACCTCTGCCAACACACACACACATACTCTCTTTCTCTTTCTGTCTCTCTGCTTACTGCTATCTGCCATAGTATGTGCTATATCTATATGGTTCATGATATGTAATGAAACCGATGGCATACAGTAGGACACGTGTCATTTTATAGATTATGCATTATATATAATTATTATACAACATAATTTATAGTTTATAGATTATTATGCTATAGAAGCATTAAAAAGCAGATTCAAGGGCACCTGGGTGGCTCAGTCAGTTGACCGTCCGACTTCAGCTCAGATCAGGATCTTGCAGATCCTGAGTTCAAGCCCCACATGGGGCTTGCTCTCAGTGCAAAGATAGCCTTTGATTCTTTGTCCCCCACTCTCACTTGCACTCTCTCAAAAATAATAAATATTAAAAAAAAAGAAGATTTAAAGAAACTATATTTCTGGTTACATGATAGTATTGAACAGTTATTGAAAGCAACATAAATGGCTTTTGTGGTTTTTATCTTTTAATGTGCACTAAGATAAAGCCATATTATTTAAAAGAGATTCAATGACCGACTGATAACACTTGGAATCTGCCTGCATGCACACTGTAAATACATATGGTTTTAGTTTGCTGGTCTGAAATTCATATACGAAGTATCTGAAGTACCAAAACTGCTTACAATCATTTTATAGGACTTTTAGGATCTCAGAGTGTCTGTTAACTCTAAAGCTCTCAGAGTTTGCACAAATAAAGCAGCCAGTGAATAGTATCAAAAACAAAACACCACTTCCATTGTCAACAGTGACTTCAAGAAGCAGGAAAAGTATTCTAATTACTTCTGATTTCAATTTTCTACATTAGCAATTTATTTTTACATCACCACCTGTTATATGGGGCAATTTGCCAAACTGTGCATTGGCTACAGTGGTTCTGAGGAGGAAAAGATTACTTTTGGAAAAGTGAAGAATTCACTTTGAGACTTTGGCAGGTAGAGATTAGAATAGGGAGTATTCCGTCCCAGGAAAATCTGAGCACAAGCAAAGAGAGGGAAACAATGGTTTCCTGTGTGTGAAAAGATGAGAATACTAGAGCACCTAAAGCGGACAGTTAATGAATATATGGAATTGACAGTAAATAAATTTAAGCAGGAAGTGTGTGTGTGTGTGTGTGTGTGTGTGTGTGTCCCAGTGGCGAGGGAGAGGTTGTGCCCAGGGAAGATAATTTTTTTTTATTTTTTTAACGCTTATTTATTATTGAAAGACAGAGAGAGTCAGAGCGTGAGCAGGGGAGGGGCAGAGGGAGAGGGAGACATAGCATCTGAAGCAGGCTCCAGGCTCTGAGCTGTCAGCACAGAGCCCGACGTGGGGCTCGAGCTCACAAACTGCGAGATCATGACCTGAACCAACTTCGGAGGCTTAACCGACTGAGCCACCCAGGCGCCCCAAGGGAAGATAATTTATAGAAGAACATGAAATGACATTATTTATGACATTATTGAATTTACCTTTTTTTTTTTTTTAGTGCCTGCTGGGGAGCTACTGAAGATGGAATCAGGATCTTGAAGGAACCCACTCATGTAAAAACAATGGAGTTTCAAATATACTAGAACATTTAGAAACTAATATGCATAATTTATTAGTGGGTTGGGGAGATATTTTATTTAGCTTTCAAAAATACCCATGAAAGGAAATACATTCTAAAATATTTCTCCACCTCAATATTTTCACAGGATATTGTATAAATCAAAATATATATCTTTAATTGCACTAATATATATTCAACATTCCATTGGTTTCAATTGTTTCATTTCTGTTTGGCCAAATTTATTTACGCACCATGTTCTAACAAATATAGTGAAATTTAGAATATTTTAAAATTCAGATTGGTATCTTTTCCTCTTGATTTATTTTATGAAAAAGTTACAAAATTCATACCTGTACAATCCTAAATTAGTTTACCAATAAAACATCTGGAGAGTCAAAAGTACAAATGATTTTCCTAAGCATTAGATTTGCTCAATTATAAATCAATTAAAATGTATTTTTATACTGAATTTAGTGTGACTGATTACAAAAGGCCATTAATCCGTTTTTATTACATTTTGTTAATATATATGGTATAAACTGTGACAATGAAGGATGAGGTATCAGCATATAGGCATACCAAATGATTTGCATTTAAATGACTGGTGATTTAACCCAGCTAATTAATCTTTCTCTAACCTTTACCTAGCATTCAAAACACCTATGTCATATTATTTACAATTTTGTATAAGACATCTTTTTTGTATAAGACAGCCTTTTACTTCAGAGTGCAAGATGCCAAGGAAAAAACAAAAAAGGAGAAAAAAAAAGCTGGTTAATAAGTCTACGAATCATGGTGCAAATTGTCTTTCTATCAATCCACATTGGCAGTCACCATTTAATTCAAGTCATCAGGAATGGAGAAGTGGGGAACAGGGCTAAAATCTCGAAATTTATGCCAGTTCTTCATGATTTCTCATGTCTCTTGGCAGACAGCCTGCTTTGATCTTAGAATGGGAGAAACCAAATATCAGTGAGGAAGCACCTGCCTTAGCCAGTAGCTTTGACCTACACATTACCTCAATCTGCATAGCAACTTTCTTTCAAAGCTCTGTGAGCTATTCGAATATGCTGTCTCATCTATTTCTGTAACATTCATTGAGCTAGATGAAGACTAATGTTATCACCATTTTCCAAATGGAAAATGTGAAATGCAAAGGGATGATATGGTAAATCAGAAAAGCTAGTATTCAGGTTACAACACAAACATCCGTTTGCTCTAGAGTCTATCTTCTCTGTATGTTTACTAGACAGGTGTACTTTGTAGTAACACAGATGATTCAGCATCCATATATATATTTCAACACCTTATCAGGGGACAAAAGTGTTATAAAAGTTATGATGGATAATCTGTTAACTCTTACATTGAGTATAAGGCTTGTGATGTTTACCAAATGTTACAAAAAATTCAAATAGTAAGACAGGTCTTACATGGGTTTTTTTTCAATGGAAATTATTTTTGCATCTCTATTAAGGTATAAAACAATAAATATCAACAACATGAAAGGAATCTATTGTCAAATAAAACATAGTTTAGGGTTAATTTCAATAACTTCAAAGTATTACAGAAATGCACTTTCAGTGATCAATATACATTTTTCTTGCTCAAGAGGCTTTTATGCTGATGCACTCATTTTCAACAAGGGAAAATGTGTTGAACTATGAAAACAAAGGGAAATCGGTTGATTTATGGACTACAGTAATGTTTCACATTATCAATTTGTGATGTTTCAGGGCAGTAGAATTATCCTTCACCTTTCAAAATCTTTTAAATCATAAAGCCATTATCAAACCACAAAGAACCACATGAATATCTGATATAGGACACTACAGACCTGATAATTATGACTTTGGCAACATATTTGTGGAATTTAAGGAGCAATCTGGTGTGAAATTTTGTGTTATCTTCCCAAGAACTCTAAATATATGCATATAAAAATGCATAGGAAAGTCATTTCATACTAAACGTACTCATGTGTACATGAAATGAGAAAAATAGTAATCTTATTGGTATAGCATGGTGTTTTAGAAAAATATACTATTTTGAAAAATATATTATCATAAAATAGCTAAAATTTGTAATTTAAATTAACCAAAATATTACTCTTCCAACCTATAAGCATGTAATCAAAAATGATTACATGGTCATATTTTCTCAATGTTGGTGAAACAGAAATAAGAATTTATTGCATCCATCCATTTTTTTTCTGAAATCCACAATCAAATGCATTCTCATTTTTCTGGAATTCTCTAATATAATACTTGAATGTATAGCTAATATTTTATATGACCCATCCAGTGTCCTTTTCAGACCTTCAGAATATTGCTTTCAAATGCCCACCAAAGATCATCCTGTCTCCAGAAATGATCAAATATGTCTCAAGTTACTGTGCTGTGGTTTTACATTAGGAGGGGAATATCAGCCGACAGTTTATATAATTTGCACTTGAGAGAGAGTGATTTTTTTTTATTCTTTGTCTACTCAGCCATCCTATATCTTTGAAAAACATAAAGTTCTTAGTGCTATTTCTTCAAATACTCATCCTTGAAATTCTAACACCAGGGGATTCAGATATAGTTCTAAGGTAATGCCCTGTGTATTCTATTTAGACCTGAGATCTTTCATCTTTCGCTGATATAAGCTACCAAAGATAAAAATAGGTCATTTAGGTAGAGAATCTCAGAAGTATGCAAGACAGAGGTGTAAAATCATGAGATATGAGACAAAGGGCAAAGAAATTTGACTAAGAAATTTCTTGGATAATCTTTTAACTTGATACTGTCTGTTATCCATGGTATATTCTTTGATAATAAAGAAAGTTCTGATTTATTTAATTATAGTACCCAAATACAGGTTAATCAGTGACTATGATATATAAATTTAATAGAGAATATATATAAATTTGATAAAGAATGAAATGACCTACTTCTGGGTATGCTGAGGGCATTTAATTTTTCATGAGTGCTCCCAACATGATTCTGTCTTCACAGTGTCCTAGTCTTTCCTGTGTGTCGCTCCTTTGATGATATAAACGCAAGTAAAATGTGATATAATAAACATCACGATGGAAACAATCACGGGGTGGAAACACAACTTCGATTTGCTTATCCCAAAGCAGAAGTTTTCCTGTAGTGTAGAACTGCATTACCATATAGTGCTCTGATGTCTTCCAATGTTGGAATTATTATACATATTTCCACTTGCTTTGGCATAAAAAAATACGTTTTTTTTTTGTTTTTGTTTTTGTTTTTTCAACTTTTATTTATTTTTGGGACAGAGAGAGACAGAGCATGGACGGGGGAGGGGCAGAGAGAGAGGGAGACACAGAATCGGAAACAGGCTCCAGGCTCTGAGCCATCAGCCCAGAGCCTGACGCGGGGCTCGAACTCACGGACCGCGAGATCGTGACCTGGCTGAAGTCGGACGCTTAACCGACTGCGCCACCCAGGCGCCCCCAAAAATATGTTTTTATATTAACAGCCCAAGGCAAGGGAAAAATGGCACTCCAATCTACCTCAGACTGTAAGACTATATTGACAAAGCTTACTTGGAATGTCAGGATCTTCAGACTGACAAGTATGTTTTTACCTCTGACATTTCCATCACCTAAATTTCCTTTCACCTCTGATCCTAGTAGATAATGGCACCTAAAGAATGTGCTAGAGGGGCGCCTGGGTGGCTCAGTCGGTTAAACGTCCAACTTCAGCTCAGGTCATGATCTCTCAGTTCACGAGTTCGAAACCCGCGTCGGGCCCTGTGCTGACAGCTCAGAGCCTAAAGCCTGCTTCAGATTCTGTGTCTCCCTCTCTTTGCTCCCTAGTCACTCACACTCTGTCCCTCTCAAAAATAAATAAACATTAAAAAATTTAAAAAAAGAATGTGATAAATATTGTCAAGGTGGCAGTTTTTATCATAACTCCAGTTATCTGTAAGGAATTTCTCAACACAGTATCCAGAATTAGACATTATTAGTCTGTATTTGTTTAGTCCTCACACATTTTTCTATTTCAATTTCACCTAAAAAATAATATTTTTTTCTTCACACCAATCTTGTGAGGTAAGTGGGGTAAGTTTTAATATGATTGTTTTATAAATGAAAAAAAGTACTGAGAAGTTTACATGATATTCTCAAAGTCATACAAGTTAGTTTCAGAGGCGAAGACAAAAACCAGATGTCCTGTTCTTAGGAGAGTTCCCTTTTTAAGGCTATCCACTCCAACTCAGCAGAAAAAAAAACAAGTAGATCTGGATTCATGACCTTCTCTTTGCTCAATTAGTAACACTGTAGGAAAAAAAAATAATACTGAATCTTATCATTTGCTAAGGGAACAAGAGGCAAATTATTCCCTATGTCTGTGATTTCCAAATTAGGCTATGACATGGTCTATAAAAAATATTAACCAGACCATCCATCCTTTGAGGGCGAAGGCAGTATTATCTACTTTGCATTCCCAATGCCTAATAAAATACTAGTCATAAAAGGAAAAGAATGGATTCCTGCTATTGACGAGTAGTTCATGAGCTCTGTCTCTAGGGAAAAAAAAATTATCTTAGAATTTCAACAGAGGCAGGGCACGTGGGTGGCTCAGTCAAATAAGCACCCGACTCTTGGTTTTGGCTCAGGTCATGATCTCACAGTTCATGAGATTGAGCCCCATGCCGTGCCCTAGTGCAGACAGCACAGAGTCTGCTCGGGATTCTCTCTGTCTCTCTCTGACCCTCCCCTGCTCATGTGTACTCTTGCTCTTTCTCTCTCTCTCAAAAATAAACTTTTAAAAATTTTTAAAAATTGTTAGAATTTTGATAGAGGGAAAATGGTACTAAGAGTCAGAATAATACTAAGATACTAAAATATTAGGAATCCATTTCTGTCACTTTTCAA
Source organism: Prionailurus viverrinus (assembly GCF_022837055.1). Lineage (NCBI taxonomy): Eukaryota > Metazoa > Chordata > Mammalia > Carnivora > Felidae > Prionailurus > Prionailurus viverrinus. The sequence goes on along the minus strand of NC_062566.1, from coordinate 85,800,943 downwards.
GTATGTTTTATTGAGCAAATTTCCTATCTGTACTGTAACAACAATTATACCAACCTTTTCTACCTCACGGTATTTCTGTAAGGATTAAATAAAACGACATGAGAAAAATGCTTTCTATCAGATGCAAAGAGACACACAAATATAAATTAATATCATTCTTTCTGTATTATAAGTACCACATCTAATGTATTTCCAGAAACATAATTAAAGGCCCTGATAAAAATATTTAATGTATGTTAACATATTTCATTATCATTACTTCTAAGCTTTACACAATTTAAATTTGCTTATGTTGCCTATAATTTAGCTTGTGTTATAAAAATACATATCTCGTATAATTAGGTTATATTAATTTTAAAACTGACTTCCAAAAATTAAGATTGCTTAGAATTACTTTTTTTAAGGACTAGGATCTTTTTCTCAAAGAATATAAATTTTAGTGAGTACTGATATTCAACACTAGAAGAACTGCAAACTAGAAGTTAGCAAGTCAGATATTTTTCAGTGCTTTTTTTTCTTTTCATTTAGCAAGAGAAAGCAATTAGAATATTATACAAAATGTTGGAACTTTATTTTTTCTTCCCTAAATGGGTAGTGAGCCGCCTTACAGTAACTTCTGAGGACAGCAGGCCCTGACAGTGTGGAGTTGCTACAAAAAACCCCGCTGAATTCGAAGGAAAATGCAACAGCTCTTGGTAGAACCATCCTGAATCCTAAATGCCCTACCATTTTAATTAGGAGAAACAACAAGAATATATATTAGCATCAATAAATTCCTCACTAGTAACAGCAGAAACCCCAGAGGTCCAAAGTCCTCAGGGTTGCATCATGTCTGTGAGATGAATAAAGAATCCAGGGTCTCATGACCCATGTAGATGGACTCATCTCATATGATAGCATCTATTCAGAATGTCAGAACTCCTCATAGGTGAAGCCACAGGGCCACAGCCAAGTGGGTTTGGTGTTGATGGGAGAGGCATAAATAAATCTGGGAATAAGGGAAGGTCTCAATCTTAAATCTCTTATATCCAAGGGAGTAAACAGAGAACGGAATCTGTTTCATGCAAAACCTGGAAAGATTCCCTGAGGAAAATTTAAACTTGAGAAAGAAACCTTCCTAGGTACCCACAGGGTAGCCCAGGGGCACAGAAGAACTGTTCAAGGCTCTGAAATGACTTGATCAGGTTCCTGCCACAAGGTTTTAAAGACTTCCTTGAAATTGTGAAGAATGTCATCATATCTCAGGTTCTTAATTTAAAAAAGCAAGTCAAGCAGCTCTTAATACTTTTGATCCTGCCCTTCAACATACACTGCAATTTTCACTTATCCCTAAGCAACCCTATATTTATCTAACAACTCTAAATGAAATGTAAAAAGCTCAGAACAAAAAAATAAAATAAAATAAAATAAATACCCCAGAAGGCCTGGCCCTTGACTGAGATAAACCCCAAAACTGGGTAAATAGAATAATCCTAGTTCTGACTATTGCGCTGGGATACCAGGCTAAGGGTAGGGTGTACAAATTCAGAATGGAATTCTTTAAGAGTTAGAGATGACTCTGGACAGATTCTGGATCTAATCACAGCACCTTGGCTTATGCCTAGAAAGGAAGAAAGCAGCTTCAGAAAAAGAAATAAAAATCCCGTCCTCTTCCTTACCTCAATTCTGGTAGTTTCAAAGTGCCATGTAATTAAATCAAAACAAAACAATATACCTGAGCACAACATGCTGAAAACTAAATAATTCTACCATCATAAAATGATGGAAGTACAAGAAGAGAGAGTAATTCTCGCTAATTAAAATCATAGACTAAAGGAGCCTGATTGACAAGGAGCACCTCCCACTGAAGACCATTGCCTGAGCACCTTTTTTCTATCTGGCCTAAACAATGGAACTGGTACTGAGGGGCCCAAAGGCCACAGCAAATGCCCATAGTCAGTAAGAGTGTGGGAGATCCATGAAACAAATCCCCTTCTATGAGCTTGAGATCAAAAGACAGTTTATTAATAACTCTTACTGTGATCTCACAGAAGAAAATGTATTAAAACAAAATTCCTGAATTCTAATGAAAGTAAACTGGAATTCACTGAGATCACTGAGCCAGATGCTTATTTCCATTTCTGATACAAACTCCACAATGCAGGTCCTTATTGCCTCCCACCCAGAATGCTTTCGCTGTCTTTTAACCAGTTTCTTTACACCCAGTATTTCTCTAACTCATCAGATGAACCATTTTCTGATTATACTCACAAGGAAGTTCCAACTGTGTAATTCCCCAATTCATTAAACTTCAATTCATTAAACTTCAATTCATTAAACTTCAATTTCCATCAAAATTTCATATGAATTCCCTACCTCTAAAATATTTTCAGGCATTTTCTTCCATTGCTATCCTATTTATACCCTATAACTCCAGGAATATTTAGACTAGTCATTCCTAAATATGACTTGTTCATCCTCCTTTTGTTTTCTTCACACAGTCCTCTTGTTCTAAAATTCCTACTCTGGGGGCACCTGACTGGCTCACTTGGTAGAGTGGGTGACTCACTCTTGACCTTGCGGTTGTGAGTTTAAGCCCCATATTGAGTGGAGAGATTACTTAAAAATAAAATCTTTAAAAATAAAATAAAATCCCTACTCTCTCACTTCAAACCACTCAAATTCTACCAGTTCTTCAAGAACCATATCAGATACATCCTTCTTCCTGATATTTTCTGGGTTCCTAACTAGATCTTATAAGATATACTTTTATAAGTTTTTTCTGTCATAAAACCTCATAACCCCATGGTCTCCTATTGCACCATTCATATTCTCCTTTGACTAGATTCATTTGTGAGGTTGTCATATTTCCCCAAAATATAACTATTTTATTTAAAACAAAAATTACAACTTCCTTATCTTTTAATCACTCACATTATAGTACATAGTATATTATGATACTCAGGAAAATCTGTTAAATCATTACATTTACTTGAAGAATAAGGCATTTCAACTTAACTTTCTACTGCAGGTATTAACTTTTAAAACTGAACTCAAAATCTTGACATATAAATACTTGGGTTTTTTGACTTGTAAAGTTTCAGATATATTGTATATAGAGAGTCCTGTGAATATACAAGCTTTGTACCTGTCCTTTAAAATAATTTATAACAATTAAGACAGTTTTCAAAAATATCATGGTACAGTTTAAATGTTCTTTTTTGAAGGATATATCTGAGTCAGTGTTCAGAATCCAGTATGGTTTGCTGGCCTTAACAAAATACCATTTACTGCAAAGTAATGGGTTCTAGTCTCATCACAAAACTAAAACAATGCTTTTCTTAGTCCTAAAATCAAAAATATTAACATGCTGTCCTTTTATACTCATCATTTGGGAACAATTTGTAACCACTGGTGAACTGTTTCCTAGAGGGACTATAGTAATGCAATTCCTAAATTATATACCATGTTGAAGAATAACCCAGAGGAACTTTAATCCACTATATGTAGAAAAGTGAAAGAAGAGATCTAACTTTCAATATGTAGAATCACAACTGAAAATGACAAAAATAAAAATGGGCCCAAAAAATAGAAATAAAAAAACCAAAATGGACCCAAATCTCACAGCTTAAAGGAAATCAGATCACTTTGGTATAATTTAGGCAACAGGTCTTTAGTTATATACTGGGACATACGGTTCTTAGAGTCAGTCCACAAAATATGTTAGTTAATCATGCCTTAGAAAAAGTTTCATATTTCAATGTCTCATGAATTATATCTATACAGTGTTTTCATGAAAAATTACAAAACTCTCCTTTGGCTCCCAAATTATATTATTCTCTATTTTATTTCCCCTCTTAAAGTACAGAAGCTCTCATAACTGGCCAACAGCACTATATGTCCTGTCTCTGTATTAAGCTATTTGCTTTAATGTCTTCTTGACCACCAGGAGACTCCATGGGGAGAAAGTGCATTAGACGAACAGGTATTTCTGGAGGACTGCATCACTGGAAGCACCTCCCAATATAGAGAGACTTTTCTGGCACTATTAAAAAATGAGTATAATCTAGAAATGTTAAAACATTTAATTTCAGGAAAGTTAGAATCATTAGCGATTCACACAGGTCTACCACTGAGTGGATGTAATGAAGCTCATTATGGTGAATGTCCTTCACACACTGAACCTAGATTTGCTTAGTTTTATTAAAAACCATTACATAGTAATCTTGAATTTACTTTAGAACAATCATTGTAATATTAAAAAATCCAGTAACATTTAAGAATAGTGAAAGCCAATGAAAATAACTGAATTTAGAGGCAAGGCAAACCAAGATAATGCAAATCATACAACAGTAATTTAGCATTTTAAAATAACATTGCAGAAGACCGCATTGGTTTTTATTTCTTCACATTCCTATCCCCAGGAAAAAATGCAATTCAGTCACATTAATTGATGCCTAACAGCTGTTCATTTGGATTGCTAGATATAAGACATGGTAAAATTTATACACACATACATATTAGAAAAATAGGGTCTATATTATTATCTTAGGGGTGCACATAACTACTTCATCTAAATACTTTTCCTTTTATGACATAAAAAAATCCTTAACTATAGAGGGCAACATTTACAAAAACTGCAGAGAACATTTTGCCTGCTGTTTTTTAAACATCTATATGTATAAAGGAATATCTTAACTTATACTCATGACATTGCACACATAATGTCATACTTGCAACGTTTTTTATGGAATCACACCTGATCCTAAAACCTGAACGCACAATGAACTAAGATGGACGTCAGGTGTGGTTGCAACAAACGTCAGTGGAATTTTTCACCAAGGAGCAGTAGCCCACAGTAGAGCAGTATCTAAAAGTGGTCCTTCATTGATTATTTTTAATTATTCAAATCTATTTAAAAGTACTCACGAAAGCATTTTAAAAGAAAATCAATATATGTTAAATATTTTTAAACATTTAAAGAGAAAATAAATTCCATCCTCCAAAGTAATATGAGAGCCTATAATCAAGGCATGACATTGGGATATTTTAAAAATTGAAAAATTAAACAAAGTTCTTAGTTGAAATTCATTTTCATAGCAATTAATTAGAAACAGATTACAGCTGTATTACTTTATATATATTATGGTATTGTATCCTTTGTCTTATCTATTGAGTAATTAAATCCAAAAATCTACATAATATGAACATGATAATAACAGTGACCATTTTGTTGTACTCTATTGTTTCAGGAATTGTGTCTAACCCATTTTGTTAGCCATTTGCATCCTGAAAACCAGTCTGAAACCTTGGGATTATTAGTTTCAGTGTATAGATAAGACAATGAAGTTCAGAGAGGCTAAATTATTTGCCCAAGGTGGTAGAATCGGAAACCAAGTCTAAGTATAAATCCCATACTTTGTCAATTATTATAGGATTTAAAAGTCCAGTAAAGTGGGTTTAAAAATCATGACTTTCACATTTAACACTTATTAGATTACAAAAGCGATATCGTTATTTATCTAAATATAGGAATTTAAAAATAAGTAAAGGAAAATCAATATTCTTAAAAGGGATGCAGGTAAACATAAATAAGAGAAAAAATTATCTATTTTTCTACCACTATTAACAATGTGGTATATTTATTCCTTGCTGTTTTTTTTCCTTCTCTAAGAATACAAGATAGATACATAGAAAATTTTCTTATAATTCAACCTGTCTTCCAAGCACCTCATATATAAAAATGTAACAATAATATTGAATACCTACTCTCCATCAGGTTGTTATAAGGTTTAAATAGAAATAATGGAAGTCAATAGTTTAGTAAACAACCTTGCACAAGATATTACTGTTAAAAATAAGTAGCAGCCGCTTTGAAGAAAGAGTCTACAAAATGGTGCTGATATTTTGTGTGCGATTTCTTACTCTCCTTTCAAACATACTTCCTTAATTCACAAAACCATTAAGTAAACTTAATGTGGTTACTTCCTACACCAAATCCGGGTTCAATCCACCATCAAATCTTGACCCACGTATCCTTTTGCGCTCCCTTGTGTTCCCTCTGTGACCTTGTAGTCTATTTCAAAGGCAGCAACCAGAGTGATCCATTTTAATAATGAGTTCATGTTAAGTCTCCACTCAAAACCCTCCTTGGATTACTATCTTTCATGTTAAAAGTCAAAATCCTTGTGCTGGCTCATAGGACTTACTAACCCCTTTGGTGACTCTCTTGCTCACTTACTCATCTTTAGCCACCAGTGCCTGATGGCTATTTTGTAAACATAGCAAGCGGGCTGCTGCCAGAGAGGTCTTGAATTCACTCTCTTGCTTCATTCTCAGGACTTCTAGATATCTCTGTGACTTAGTCCCCTGCTCATTTAGGTCTCTCTGAAAATGTCCCCTCATAAGAGAGGACATATGCCTGATCACCCTTAATAATATATAAGGCCTCCACCTCTGATTACACATTATCATGGCACTTCTAATATTTTCCTTCATAGCACTTATCAGCACTTAATATTTTATATTTTTATTTCCTAATTTATTTATTGCCTAACACCTTGGCCTAATAAAAATAACTCATTATAATAAAGCTCTTAACTGTCTCATTCATTGCACCCTTGGTTAATGCCTGACAGATAAGTATGTGTTGAATAAACAAATCAGGAGATGCTTCTTAAAGACAGATTTCTGAAATAGGTTCTGAATAATCAGTTGAATTTGAACAGTCAGAAATGATACAAAAGCAGGTATTCCAGGAAGAAGCCCAAAGAAATATAAGGAGTGAAATAAAAGACAGTAGAGTCTGTGAAAACCAAATAATTCAGTTTTATTGCTATATGTAGTGTGAACAGAGGAGTAGTCATAGTTGAGACTAGAAACTGGATTTTACTGGGGTTTGGAGGGTCATGAATGTCAGAGAACAAGTTTGAATTTAATTTCATAAGCAATGGGAAACATCTGGAGGTTTTTGACTAGGGAAATTACATGAGTGAAGCACTTTAGGAAGATTTATCTTGCAGGACTAGAAGTATAGATTAAAAGAAGGAAGAGTGTAAGTAGAGAGTTCAGAACTTTACATAAGCCACTGCAACCTAATTCACCCTAACATTTAATAAGTCAGAAGAGACAATCAGATTTTAATTTGGAAGTCTTCCATTTCAGGTCAATAAATTAAGAATAAAAGATGTAAACAAAATGGTAAAGAACTAGCACAAATATCAAAGGAAAAAATACTAAGAATATAAAATATATCTAATTGATATAAAGGACTTTTTTTTTTCAGCGTTTATTTATTTTTGGGACAGAGAGAGACAGAGCATGAACGGGGGAGGGGCAGAGAGAGAGGGAGACACAGAATCGGAAACAGGCTCCAGGCTCTGAGCCATCAGCCCAGAGCCTGACGCGGGGCTCGAACTCACGGACCGCAAGATCGTGACCTGGCTGAAGTCGGACGCTTAACCGACTGCGCCACCCAGGCGCCCCATAAAGGACTTTTTTAAATGATCAAAGAAGATGAGAGTAGACAAATTCATGTCCAGTGATTAAAGCAATCATATGTCTTATATGATTAAATTATTCTACTGTAAAAGAGAATTATGTTTCCACTAATGTCTTCTCAAAAGTATCTGATGCAAAATAGTAATGCTGCTGAAGAAATGAGAATCTTCTCACTATTTTATTATTGTACATCTGAATTGCAAGTAAATGATAACTATACTATATGTACTATATTATCATATAGCATATGTATATATATATATATATATATATATGAAATTATACTATACTATAATGTACAACATGGAATTAGAATTTCTGTATTCCGAGAAAATAGTATGGATTCAAACAAATGGGAAGATTATAATCCAAGAAAGAGAGCTGTTCTAAAGTCATGCATTCCTCAAAAAGAGCCTTCAGAAATCCCTGAAAAGGATCAATAATTCAAATTATAACTTTGAAATGATAAACATTTACAGTATCTTCTAAGTTTACATGCTCTAACAGCCAATTCAGAACAATAATTAAATATCTGAAAGAAGTCATTGCTTTAAACTGGTTCAACACAGAGGAAATTTTTTCTTTAATTTTAATGGGGATGTGTACAAAGATCCTTCTTAGTTTTTCCCAGTATTTTTTTTTTCTAAGAAAAGGTCTTCAAGTATTATTTGACAGCAAATCCTTAGCTTGGTATCAACAAACTTGGGAGAATTTTTGAGAAAATCATTGCCTGTATTTTCTGTCACCATTACGGCCTTACCCATAAATGAGTGATTCATTTCAATAATTCAATTGAATAATTTCAAACACTATTCTAGGCATTTGGATAAAAAGAAAATTTTAAATACGTTAAGTATACCATGCCCTCAAATACATCAGAGTCTGTCTAGAAAATGTGGAGAGAAAGATAAGAAAACAATTTAAATAGAATGTGTAAGTGCTGTGATGTAAAAAAAAAAAAAAATGCTCTGATACAGAATGGCCATGACATTACATTTGCATGGAAACACAGAGAACCACCTGAAGCCTCTCCAGGATATATGCTATGAGGGCAGGATGGAAACAAGGATGTGTGACAACAACCTCAACTCTGAGGCATCAGAAAAGCCTTCCCAAAAGAACATTTTGGAAATCCTGTTGAATAAATAATTTGAGGACAATGAGAAAATGATACTCATTTTTTTGTCTGTGAAACAAACAAAAGGAAGAGAAAACAGAGTAGAATCAAAGACAGAAACATAAAATAGCTAAGTATGTTTAGAGAACTGCAAATACTTTAGTAATGCTTGGACAAGATTTTGTACCCACTATACTGACTAACCAATTAGAAAATTCCATCCAGAGAAGTAAAATGTAAATAATGTATAGGAACCTTTGAACACCTGGTTATGTTGAAGAAAATGAGTTGAAGTAAAAAAAATGTAATTATTTTAACAAGTAAGTAAGTGTGAATTCTTTCAAGGCCATAAAACAGCATGGAAGTGGAACCCACAAATAAGTGAGCCCAAAGTTGATTGACTGAACAGTAAATTTCAGGCTCCAGTTGTTGGATAATTTATCTGATAGTATAATATAAGAAACAACCATAAATGCAAATAAAACATAATATGGTTTTGATTAACAGAAAATACTCTTCAAACAAATTTTTAAGCCAGCACTTGAGCCAGAGCAATCTAAATTATCTAAAATAGAAAGAAAAGCAGGTTACTTCGGATTCTATGCCTCCCTCTCTCTCTCTCTCTCTCTGTCCCTCCCCGACTCATGCTCTGTCTCTCTCTCTCTCAAAAATAAATAAAAACTTTTAAAATTTTTAAAAAAAGACATAAAAGCAGAAAAACCCTCAAACCTCATAAATAACCAAGGAAACGTATTTTTGTGTGTGTGAATAAAGAGACACATGGTATTATACACACATACGTATATAATCTGCAATACTGTTTTTTTAAAAAAACAGCAGGTGACGAATCTAGCCTAACATGTGAATTTTAATAGTTTACAGATTAAATGAGAATTTACAGGGGACAGAACAGCAGTCCAGACAGAACAAGATAGCCCAGCATGCACCATGATTCATCGGCGTGCAGCATGGGCTCACCCAGAAGGTGAGCCTGACAGATGGGATCCCACCTTGTCCATTCCCAGAGCACACTGGGAGTCAGAAGTCTCCACTCATGCAAAGCAACTCTATCTCTTTAATGCCAGCACCAGTTATCAGACACTTAATTGATGCTAAACAGAATGAATCCATGAATTCCCAAGTGTCTTTCTCCCTGCTACTATGTCCATTCCACAAGGGCAACAATCATATCTCTCTTACCTACTGTTGGATCTCTAGATCTTACCACTATTTCTGGTATATATGGAATGTTATCAATAAATATTTGTTGAATAAACAAATCAGTAAGTTAAAGATACAGCACCCAACTACAGAAAAAGAGAACCGGCTTAGAACTGTTTTATCTATTCTGATAAATGGTTTCACTGACACTTAGTGAGAAAAAAGTAAATATTCTTTAGGAGAATTGAGGTATAAAAGGAACTTAAAATATAGTCAACATTCAAGAACTCAGAATTGAGAGGCCAGATAAGCTTCACTCTGGACAGAATAGTCTCTGCACAGCGCATAGACCTTCTGTGCAACAAAATATTAAGTCAGCAATCTTGAAATAAGTTATCAGTCAAATGTCATTAAATCTTAGAATGCTAAATACTGATAAAATATTAATTTTCTTATCTGTAATAAATAAAATGAATTCCTAATATACAGCAATCACAATCATCAATTGAATACATGGAAACTTTAAGTATATTTCATTGTCTCTCTCTAAACAGGGGAAAAATATATATAATTTCAAATGATATACAAAGTGGCTAAAGTATTCTTTCCTCTAGTCACTGAAATTTCCAGATTGTCTCAAGCAGCAAAAAGTATTGCTATAAACAATATTCACTACTGAACTATTCACTTATAGAACTCACCCCATTCAAATCTCTTTCCACTTACCACCATTATAGACAGATGATTGGATAGATCAATATAGAGAAAGCTACATCTTTGACCACGTTGCCAATTTCTTTATCATTATTTTTTCCTTAAAAACATATTGCATATCTATAGTAAACTGCAATTTCATTTATAAAAATTAGTACTTTGTGAATTCAATGAAATGATGTGGAGTAACTACTATAATCAAATGCCTAGGCAAATGAGGATCTCACAAAACAAAACTGCATAAACGAAAAAATATATCTACAAGAATGTGTCAAAAGAAATCGGTTTACTTATCTGAAAGATTAAAAAAGGCCTTTGGGAAAATTAATTCTTTGAGAAGCTCTAGTTTGTTTTCTGTGTACTTATTTTCTTTTTTGTGTTTTTTTCTCCCCCCAAAAATTAGCCTCCTGAGAGGGGGAAATAGGGAACAATTGCTAATAGATGTAGAGTTTCTTTGGGGAGAGAATAAAAAAAAAGTTTGGGAATTAGGAGTGACTGGGTAGCTCAGTCAGTTAAGTGTCGACTCTTGATTTGGGTTCAGGTCATGATCTCACGGGTTTCGGTTTGTGAGTTCGAGCCCCGCCCCCATTGGGCTCTGCCCTGACAGTGTGGAACCTGCGTAGGATTCTTTCTCCCTGTCTCTCTGCCTCCCTCTCTCTCTCTCTCCCTCTCTCTCTAAAAAATAAATAAATAAACTTTAAAAAAAGTTCTGGAATTAGATAGTGGTAATGGTTGAACAACCTTGTGATTATATTAAAACCCACTAAATTCTACACTTCAAAAAGGTGACTTAAATGGTATGTTAATTACATATATCTCAATAAAAATGTGGAAAATAAATTTCAAGAAATATACTCCCTTAGAATTCAGCTGTGAAAGTTAAATGTGGAGTAAAAACTAACCTTTTATACAAAGGTTAGTTTTGTACAAAATTTAAATAATACTTTTAATCTTTGTTAATGTGGAATTTAGTGGTATTTTTTTCCTCCAATTTTCTAGACTGGTCTAGCAAGACCTCACATATATTTGTGTTTTGTTTTATTTAGTCTGTTAATATGTTGAAGAATATTAGAAAACATAATTTTATCTTCAATTTACATTAAGATTCTAGAAAAAAAAGCTAATTACTTTTTTTGATTTAATGATCCAATCTTTAATCTATATGGCAAACATTGTGCTGGGGTCTGATGCAAACACAAAAAACTCAAAATTCCTATCTCCGGAAATATAAAGCTGTGAACTTAAATAAAATCCAGAATGAAACATCCTTTATCATGGAAGTCAAATTTTCCTATTACTTTATTTTTTTTTAATTTCAATTGCTTATTTAAATTCTAGTTGGTTAACATACATTGTAAAATTGATTCAGGTATGGAATTTAGTGATTCATCACTTACATATAACACCCAGCGTTCATTACAAGTCACCTCTTTAATACCTATCATCCATTTAGCCCATCCCCCGCCCACCTCCTTTCCAACAACCCTCAGTTTGTTCTCTATAGTTGAGTCTCTTGTGGTTTGCTTCCCTACCTTTTTTCCCCCCTTTCACTATGTTCATCTGTTTTGTTTGTTAAATTCCCCACCTGAGTGAAATCATATGGTATTTGTCTTTCTCTTATTACTTCAGATTAAATGTTTAAGTTTTAGAGATACTTTTCCTTTAAAAATTTGCAATATAAGACTGAGCAGAAACTCTAAAGCAATTGAACATTTGGTATTTCATATTGTTAAGGAAATCCACTCTAAGAGGCAGACATATAGTTTGTTTTAAACAGTGCAAACAGTATTGTAGATAAGCTTGGTTGCTAAATCTCTGCAATTTATCTATAAAAATAATTTGCAAGTATCATTCACATTTTTGTTGACTTATGTAATATTATACCATCGAGCATATAATAGCCTTTAATTATTTAGAAGATTCATTTTTTTTTAATTTTTTTAACGTTTATTTATTTTTGAGACAGAGAGAGACAGAGCATGAATGGGGGAGGGGCAGAGAGAGAGGGAGACACAGAACTGGAAGCAGGCTCCAGGCTCTGAGCCATCAGCCCAGAGCCCGACGCGGGGCTCGAACTCACAGTCCGTGAGATCGTGACCTGAGCTGAAGTCGGAGGCTTAACCGACTGAGCCACCCAGGCGCCCCTAGAAGATTCATTTTTAATTTTATTTGATCTATAACAATAATGGTCATTTAAACCCTATATTTAAGCTTTTTATTATTACGAATTACAGCATGTAAAAGTAAAAAAGTTTCAAACTCTCTGTAAGGATAAAATTGAAAATCATTTGACCCTCCCACCCAGAGGAAACCACCATCTACTTTTTTGTGGGTATGTACCCTTCCAAAGAATGCTAATTCATAAATATGAATCTATGTGTACCTGCATATGTGTGTGTATTATTTTTTATGCAAAGAGGATAACATTATAGCCACCATAACTTCTATTCTTATGTAACCATCTATTTTGGACAGCTTTATCAACAAATATAGATCTATTTCAGTTACTTAAAGAATAGTACAATATTCCGTTAAGAAACCTCCCTGTTATTGGTGAATACTCAGTCTGTACAATGTTTTGTAAAAGATGTTTTTGCTATTACAAACACTACTGCAATAAACTTTCTTGTAATGTACATTTAACCTAAGTAGCTGTTTCTGTGAGATAAATTTCAAAGCCATACTGTGATCCTATCCTTTAACAACTCTGAAGTACTCTGTAATGAAAAGCACTCTACAGTTGTACTCTCCTCTCTGACTCATTAATGTATCTCTAAATATCCATCACTTGATCATGATGAAGATAATACAGTAATCTATATCTTAGGAAAATATGAAGGCAAATACTAGCAAAAAGTATATCCTGAGAGTTGCTTCATTAAAAATTAAACTGGCAACTGATTAAGCTGTAATTAAGATATTTTATCTGGAATTAATCAATTTTTGGAACTAAGACAAAGAAAAAAGGAAGAAGGAATCAGGAGGGACATTCTTCACTGATTCAAACAAAAGACAAAAGAATGGAATACAGAAAATTATGTTTTTGTGTATGTGTGAACTGTGAGAGAACCCAATATAAAAATGTATCATGATTCAATCATTTGTTCCTTTGTTTTTGCTTTTTCCTTTAGTTAGACTCTATACTCTAATTAAGGTTCCCAGCAGCGTTGTAGAGTAACAGTATTTCATAATTCAACCAGTGCTTCTTCAAAATGTCACTTTAGTCTGTCACTGGTTACACTTCAAAAAGCTCAGGGTTACCTCAATTAAAAGTGAATCTCTCAGCACTCTGCAAATTTCATGAGGAACCATACAATGAGTGTTCGACTCATATTGTAAAAGACAGGGAAGAGAGTGCTATTTTTATATCTCTTGCTATATTCTATTTTTGCTGATAACCTTCCAGCTCAATGTTTTTCCTGTCTGTAGAATCATCTTAAGAGGTTGCAAATGATATCATATTATATTACATCTTCTTTGTTCACAATTTGCAACAATCTATTGTTGATTTTAATTAAAGAATAGCAATGATACTTCCACAAAAAGACTAAGTGCAGGAAAACTAACCAGTCGTTCACACTGCAGTCCACACTGACCGATTAAAAGTGCAGTGTCTTGGGGACGCCTGGGTGGCACAGTCGGTTGAGCGTCCGACTTCAGCTCAGGTCATGATCTCAAGGTCTGTGAGTTCAAGGCCCGCGTCAGGCTCTGTGCTGACAGCTTGGAGCCTGCCCTCTCTCTCTCTCTGCCCCTCCCCCGCTCATGCTCTCTCTCTCTCTCTCTCTCTCTCTCTCTCTCTCTCTCTCTATCAAAAATAAATAAACATTAAAAAAAAGTCCAGTGTCTTTGACTATACTTTAAAAGATATACAAAATATGTTTTTTTTTTGAGGTCCACTCAAAATATGCCACTTCAGCATATGGACTATTTTGAGTTGAAAGCAGACTCTGAGGACTCAAGAGAAACCTTTGTCCATCCTTAACTACAGAGAAGAATCTAAAATTGGGGGTCTTTCTCAGAACAATTGTTATTACCAAAGATAATTTTTATCTGAGTGACCCATCTGTATGGCAGGGAAAACATCTAATTACCAAACATCCACTCCTCTTAGGAGTGCCCTGTGAGCTGCATTCCTTCCCTTTGAGGTTCCAGACTCCTACCCCTTCTCCTTTGTTCAGAATGACATATATACCTCGTTTTGCCTCACTGTCTTTGGAATTTCCACATCTATTTAGATTCCTGGTATATACGATATTAAATCTTATTTTCTACTGTTAATCTGTCTCATGTCAGTTTGATTTTCAGTTCAGCTAGAAAGATTTAGAAGAGGACAGGAAATCCTTGCTCCCCAACAAAATTATTTCAAACCTTGGATATCTGAAGCTCAAGGTATTTGATATTAAAATACCACATATATAGTGGCCAGGAAACATTTTCTTTTTGGTAATTCAGGAACTTAACTGCTGCATCTGTAATTGATTAAACTAGTCACACTACACTAGAGGAAACAGGAACATTGGCTAACCACACTACATTATTTTCTTCCCAGGCTGCCACCAGCTTCTTCTCAATGAAGAATGCAGAGTTGTGATTTCACTATAATTAGTAAATTTTAGGGTACGCTGGCCAAAAACTGACTATGAAAAGGATGTTTCTATCTCCACTATATTGAAATAAACTAAAATGAAGGCAAATATCCAACTCCTAAAGAATGGATGATACCTTAAGAAGCCTCGAGCAATGAAAATCTAATAGAAACATGAGTTGAGGGGCGCCTGGGTGGCTGGGTTGGTTAAGCGTCCAACTTCAACTCAGGTCATGATCTCACGGTTCGTGGGTTCGAGTCCCACATCTGGCTCTGTGCTGACAGCTCAGAGCCTGGAGCCTGCTTCGGATCTGTGTTTCCTTCTCTCTCTGCCCCTCTCCTGCTCACGCTTGGTCGCTCGCTCTCTCTCTCTCTCTCTCTCTCTCTCTCTCAAAAGTAAATAAAATTTAAAAAAATTAAAAAAAAAGAATAAAAAAGAAACACGAGTTGATATCGGGGTACCTAGCTGGCTCAGTCAGTGGAGCATGTGACTTTTGATCTCAGGGATGTGAGTTCCAGTCCCACATTGGGCATGGAGATCACTTAAAAATAAAATCTTTTAAAAAAAAAGAAATATAAGTAGATATTGCCTACAGTTGTCAATTAAGGCTAGCGAGTCAGAGCTACACTTTTTCTTTATGACTTTTTAAACAGAGACACTGAAAACTGATTATTAAAACCATTTAATAGTGGGTCCATACACCAGTAACTGTATTATAGTAGAGTTCCCTAAAAAACACGGGTGTGGGTGTGTTTGATTACTTTTCTGATGTGCCACTTAATAGGAACTCAAACACACAGCCATTTTTTAAATCCCCACAGGTATGAATTTTAGCCATTTTATTTCTCAAATGGAAGTTTCTTTCCTTAATAACTGTAGGAACGCTGTAGTCCTGAGGGAACAGCAATGAGCCTTTAGGGAGATGGAAGGCTGAGCTTTAACAGCTGAGCTGACCCTATGCTGAGACAGCGGCTCTCAAACTGACCCTGCTCACCCCTTGCCAAGGGTTTCTTACTTCCTTCTTTTGACTGAAAGCTTACCAAAAAGACAGTACAAAATGATGGCTTATCCCAGCTAAAACCCAGTTCATTATTATTGCCTATAACATCTAAATTAAATTATAGTAGAAAGTTAGAAAAGAGGTTCATCAGAAAATACAGACTTCTTATCAAAACAACAACAACAACAACAAAAACCAGTATGACTTTAAGAAATGAGTAAGCCACAATGGAGAATGCTACACTTCAGAAGTCTGAAAAACAGTGAGAACAAATGCAAAAGCTACAATATGGCAACATTTGTATGATCTCTGTTTTACCAAGAGAGAAAGAAAAAGAAGCTACATGCTACTTTTAAAAAGTATTATTTAAATTCAGTCATTGTCACTTTCTTATAATTTTACTGCACATTATTTTAAAATGAATAAAAGATGATTATTTTTCCACAATCATTTAGCCTAGAATTTATTCACAATCTTCCCTTTAAAGTGTGATAATTGCTAGCAGTACAATATATAGCATGCATATTAATAATGATTTAGTTTTGATAAAATAAACAAGCTCTCTCTGTGTGTGTGTGTGTGTGTGTGTGTGTGTGTGTGTATGAATACCCTCTTACTCTTTTATTATAATAAAATGAAGCCTGCCTTACATAAATATTACAGGTGTTATTCAATTCTCTATGATGAACAGATGGATGTAATTTCCTTTGTAGCTAAATTCTATTAAAGCCATTCATTTTATCATTTTTTATTTATTTTTTAAAGATTTTATTTTTAAGTAATGACTACATCTGACATTGGGGCTGGAACCCACAACCCCAAGATCAAGCATTGCATGCTCCACCAACTGAGCTAGCCAGCTGCCTCTAGAGACATTCATTTTAAAGATTTTACAGTCAGACTATGGCTTGACTACTTTCAATTTGTTTCCCCAAAACAACGAAACTTGCTAAGAAATCTTAAAGCAGTGAAGGGGAGAATTTGACACCCCAAAATATGCCTTTTTGGCATAAACATTAATTTAGGTTGATTACTTTTAAGAAATAGCAGACATAGGAAAGGCTCTGAAAACCAAGTAGAAGTTACCCTTTTGTAATAGACATTCACATTTATAAAAGAAGTCTCCACTTGTAAGGGTGTCTTCCTCTCTGTACTAGGAAGAGGAGGACAACTAAACCTCTAAAAACTCTTATCCATAGCAGAGGCACAAACTGCATAACAACCATACCCGTAACAATCATTACTGTGTTTTGCTTGAAAATCTCCCATAACTGGCTTTCCATCCCCTCCAAAATTGTTTTTTTTTTGTCTTTAGTTGGAGATAGTATTTTTTTTAACGTTTATTTATTTTTGAGACAGAGAGAGACAGAGCATGAATGGGGGAGGGTCAGAGAGAGGGAGACACAGAATCCTAAACAGGCTCCAGGCTCTGAGCTGTCAGCACAGAGCCCGACGCGGGAGGCTCGAACTCACGGACCCGACCGTGAGATCATGACCTGAGCCGAAGTCGGCAGCTTAACCGACTGAGCCACACAGGTGCCCCATGGAGATAGTATTTAAGGTAATGGCTTGGGCCATTTAGGGGAGGTACTCAGTTTTCCTGGGTATCTCTACGTATACAGGAAGCATACACGTTGTTAAATTTCTGTTTTCTTCTGTTAATCTGTATTTTCATTACAAGGGGGTTTTAGGCAAGAACCTAGAAGGATAGAGGGAAAATTATGTTGGTGACCACTGAAGGGGCATGCTGAGTAAAACACCATACGCACGCTGGAGTTTGCAGATGGGATCCTGGAAGTTGATACATATCATGCTAAGAAGATAAATTTTTATGTACATCGAAACATGCAGCAGATGGAATATGTACTTGGTTATTTTAGAATTCACTAGTAGATGGGGTGCTTGGGTGGCTCAGTTGGTTAAGCATCCAACTCTTGATTTCACCTAGGGTCACGATCTCATCATTGGTGAGTTTGAGCCCCACATCCAGCTCTGTGCTGACAGTGAAGAGCCTGCTTTGGATCCTCTGTCTCCCTTTCCCCAGCTTGTGTGATCTCTCTCTCTCTCTCTCTCTCTCTCTCTCTCTCTCAAAAATAAATAAACATTAAAAAAAGTATTCACTAGTAGAAACTTCAAGTAATTAGCACAGCATATATTACCTACCTTATATTAAACTCTAAAATCACAGAAAGAAATAGCAAGAAGGAAATGTAAATAAAATTGATCATATTTGATATATACCAGAGAGATTTTCAAATCCATTGGACAACACCTTCATAAAAAATATTTAGGTGAATGTGACTTGCATTCCCACACACCCCCTCACAAACGTATCTCTTTTACTAAAAGTAAAAACACTCAGTTTGACTGTATTCATTTTGTAACTATGTATTTTTTATAATTAAACAGTAATCAGAAAAGTTACGAAGCCATTATAATTATCCTGCCCCATGGCCTACACCCTGCACCTTATTATACCTATAACAGTATGTCAAATGCCTGTAGAGTAATTTGATACATAAATGAGAACATCATTTAAAAAAATGAGAGTGTATAAAGTCCCAGAATAAAGTAATTGTGCAATCTAGATGCAATTTACAGAAGAAATGAATAGTAAATATGAATCACTGAAACATAATTAGAAGGTAAAATAAAATTTTGGAGAATTGACAAACTGTCCCTCTGAACCACACCAAGCTCAAAATGCAACTTAGAGAAACAAAGACCAATTCTCCCTTGGGCTTTAGGTGAATGGCATTATCCCTAGCATAAGAGGACAGCTCTTTCAGAGAAACTTGTCTAATGCAATGAAAAGTGGGTACAGCAGTAAACAGGCAAATCAAAATTAATCCACATGTACATTCAGCCATGTTAGGAAACACCTTAGGAAAAGGAAATCTGAGGCATTTAAGGAATCAGCAAATTACTTCCAAAAGCTTAAGCACTATATTCCTCTTTAAAAATCCACGAATCCATACATGGGGGCAGCATACCTAGATCTAGTAGATATTTAACCAACATTTGTTGAAAGGATAAAAAAGAGAGACAGGACTGTCTTCCAAAACAGGCATGATGGCTGGCTGCATCCCATCACCCCAGAGCATGTCTCAGCTATTTACTCCTACCCACAACTTAGTGGCTTAGAGTAACAACCAGTTTATTTGTTCATGATTTGTACATTATCAATTTGGGCTGGTTCTTCTGCTGGTCTTATATGGGGTCACCCGTGTGACTATAATTAGCTGGAAGCTCTA
Source organism: Prionailurus viverrinus (assembly GCF_022837055.1). NCBI lineage: Eukaryota > Metazoa > Chordata > Mammalia > Carnivora > Felidae > Prionailurus > Prionailurus viverrinus. Next base: position 85,781,632 of record NC_062566.1, on the reverse strand, counting down.
CTGTGTCTGCATGCTCTAAGGAGGCCTCCTTCACATGCCTTACCACTGGTACCAGCTGTCAGCCGGGCCACTTGTCTCCAGCAGGGTAACCTGGGCTTCTTCACATGATGTTAACATTTTTTTCCAGGAGGGCAAGAGGGATGACTGTATGATCTCTGGAGGATGCAGCTTGGAAGTTATATCCTATTACTTCTGCCACACCTACTGTTCAAAGCTAGTTGCAAGGCCAGTCCAGACACAAGGGGAAGGGAAACATGACATGTACTCTTGATAGGGATACCTATAATGAGTTTGTGGCCATCCTGAATCCGTCAGAGGAAGTAAGAAAGCAAATCACAGATGGGAACACACCACAGGGCTTAATCTAGAAATGGTCTGTTCTGCCAACAAATACATCTATACTTAAGCATCCAATTTTGGCTATCAGGCCCCTCTGTCATTGAAATAACAGCATAGAAATCCGGATTCAGGATGACACAATGAGTTTGTTATTTGACCATCTTTCCAGCCCTGTCTCAAAGGAAGGAGGTAACTAGGGGTAAAGACTGAAGCACTCATTAATGACAGCAACAGCAGCACAAAAGACATAGTAACGGGAATAAGAGGTAAGTGGAGTGCAGAGCACAATTAGACAAATACAAACATTTTAATGATGAATGATCATTAATGATCTCCAAGTTCCATCTCATCCTAACTAACATTTATAGAATTCCGATTTATTCCAATTCTTCTGTACTAGGAAAAGCGCTACAGGGAGCAATTACTTATTAATTACTTAAGACACACCAGCAAGTTCACAGTAGCTTGCAAGACCCTTATGTAGATGGAAATTAGGAGGAATTAGAAAGAGTAAATCACCCAAAATCACACAGTCTAGTTTAGCAAAAAAAATTTTAGGATATACTTAAATCTCAGAGCCAGGATCAAACATTTCTCCATACAAAGAGCTACCAAATCCCCTAATGAATAACCATAAAGTCTTTCATAAACTTCCAGATATAAAATACAGTAATTCACAAAGTACCAGAAAGGAAAAGAAATTAAGAACAAGGTGCATATTCAAAGGATGGCCATCATCCTTGAAGGAGGTTAAAAACACATTTATGTAATAACAATCAACAGAAAACAGCTTTAACAGGGAGAAGAAAATGGAAACCTCCAAGGTATAGTAAATACAGCATGTTTCTTTAGAATCAGAAGTATCTGGATTTGAATTTTAGCCCTATCATCTGTTAGTCATCTGATCACGGACAAGTTAACTGCCCTCAGCCTCAACCTGATCTTCAAAAACAAAAAAAAAAAAAGGAATACAATCATGCCCAAGCTGTAGGATTATTGCATGGGTTAGAAGAAAGTAAAAAGCAATAGTATCCAGCATAGATGATATTCTAAGAAAATGTGTTTATGATCATAATCGTCATCATCTATTATATTTATTAGATAAAGATACATTATCATTTTTAAGTACTTTCCACATAAAGTATATGAAGGAAAACTCATGTGCTTTCCTTAGCCGAGAGAGTCTTAGAATATTATTCATCCTCAGGTTCTTAGTTCACAAAGATATCTAACAATCTTGTCTTTTGTTAATAACTTCCTATCAGTGATTTAAAAAAGAAAACAAACCCACTGAAAAAGTTTTCTATATGAGAGCAAGGAAAAGAAAAATCATACACAGACAGGAAAGAAAAGAAGCTGTGGAAAATGTCATATCCGTACAAACATCCGTGCTTTAAACATGACATGGATTGGTCCCTGAGGGCTTTCTGGCATCACTAACATATACAACAAAGACTTCAAGTCTTTCAGAAAAGGTTAACTGTATTTACAATTGATGTGTCAATTTCAATAACTATTACCATTCACATTAGAATTAAAACAACTTTTACGGGCACCTGGGTGGCTCCGTCAGTTAAGTGGCTGACTCTTGATTTCTGCTCAGGTCATGATCTCACAGTTCATGAGATCAAGCCCCACATAGGGCTCTTTGCTATGTGTGGAGCCTGCTTGGGATTCTCTCTCTCTCCCTCTCTGCCCCTCCTCCACTCATGCTCTCTCTTTGTCTCTCAAAATAAATAAATAAATACTTTTTAAAAAGTAAAATTTCAGGGCGCCTGGGTAGTTCAGTCAGTTAAGCATCCGACTTTGGCTCAGGTCATGATCTTATGGTTCACAAGTTCAAGCCCCATGTCAGGCTCAATGCTGACAGCTCAGAGCCTGGAGCCTACTTCAGATTCTGTGTCTCCCTCTCTCTCTGCCCCTCCCCTGTTCATGTTTTCGCTCTCTCCCCCTTTCTCTCTCTCTCTCTCTCTCTCTCAAAAATAAAATAAAAATATTTTTAAAAATTTTTTAAAAAGTAAAATTTTAAAAGAAACATTTTTAGGGGTGCCTGGGTGGCTCAGTGGGTTAAGCATCTGACTATGACTCAGGTCAGGGGCTTATGATTTGAGCCCCATGTCAGGCTCTGTGCTGTCAGCTCAGAGCCTGGAGCCTGCTTCAGATTCTGTGTCTCCCTCTCTCTCTGCCCCTCCCCTGTTCATGTTTTCTCTCTCTCCCCCTTTCTCTCTCTCTCTCTCAAAAATAAAATAAAAATATTTTTAAATTTTTTTTAAAAAGCAAAATTTTAAAAGAAACATTTTTTAGGGGTGCCTGGGTGGCTCAGTGGGTTAAGCATCTGACTTTGACTCAGGTCATGATCTTATGATTTGTGAATTTAAGCCCCATGTCAGGCTTTGTGCTGTCAGCTCAGGGCCTGGAGCCTGCTTCGGATTCTGTGTCTCCTTCTCTCTCTGCTCCTGCCCTACTCGTGCTGTGTCTCTCAAAAATAAATAAATGTTAAAAAAGAAAAAGAGGGGCGCCTGGGTGGTGCAGTCAGTTAAGCGTCCGACTTCGGCCAGGTCACGATCTCGCGGTCCGGGAGTTCGAGCCCCGCGTCGGGCTCTGGGCTGATGGCTCAGAGCCTGGAGCCTGTTTCCGATTCCGTGTCTCTCTCTCTCTCTACCCCTCCCCTGTTCATGCTCTGTCTCTCTCTGTCCCAAAAATAAATAAACGTTGAAAAAAATTAAAAAAAAAAAAAGAAAAGAAAAAACAAAAGAAACATTTTTAAACATGGCGTCTAAAAAGAGTAACATTTCTAAATTATGGAGAATGTTGATAACCAAGACTCATCCTGTATGGATACCAGATAAAGAGAGTTTTACTGCCATTCTCTCCAGTATTCAGATTATTTTCCCATTATTAGAAATCTGGTGACCTCATACAGAGGCTATAAAAACGGTTGGAAGCCCAATCATCAATTTTATTCAATTATGGAGAAGGTAACACAAGCTTAGTAAATATTCTAGAAATCAGTATCATCTAGGTTTAAAGGTAAATTAAGAGGCAAAGATGCAAAAGTATCAAGACCGACTGAAGAATACGGTTGCCTCTCTGAGAGAATATTTGTTTCTCACTCTAGATTGCAGTTTCCCCACAGTGGGTTCTTTTCTTTTCTTTTCTTTTCTTTTCTTTTCTTTTCTTTTCTTTTCTTTTCTTTTCTTTTCTTTTCTTTTCTTTTTTCTTTTCTTTTTTTTAGCGTGCTTCCTGCATGGCTTAAACTCACAACCCCGATATCAAGGCCCGAGCTGAGATCAAGAGATGGGCCCGTGGGTCACTCAGTTGGTTGAGCGTCTGAATCTTGATCATGGCTCAGGTCATGATCCCAGGGTTGTGAAGTCAGACTCCACTCTGGATTGATGAGTTGTAGCATCTTGGAGGTCTATGTTAAGGACTCCAATGCCTTGTTCAGTCTCAAAAGGAGAGAAGGCATTGATGAAAGAGTAAATGTGACAGGAGTGCTGGATGGACAGTAACAGTATGTGCCTGCTTTCTCTGTTCCAAAAGCAAGAAAAGAATAGTTCTGCTCAACGCTACACTAGTCATGCCACATGGTTTGCTGGAGCTGGTATCACACTTCAATGTAAAGTGAGACAAACAAACCGGGTCCATCTAGAAAAGGGTGGTGATAAAAACTTACGATAGATAACATTTATTGAGTATAAAGTGTAAAAAGGCTTAAAATCATGACACATAGAAAACTGTCCCAAACCAGTTTAGGCCTAATTATGTTTAATCATAAGCAGAGCAATCATGGTTTGAAGATCTCAAGCAACTCAGTTTAAATATTCGAGGTACTGTCACTGGGAATTAGATTTATTATGTGCCCTTCCTTCCATATCAAAATTAATTTGAAGCCAAGGATGCCAGATATTTGGCTCAACTCCAGAAATAAATTTTATGATATGCCTATACAAAAATGGAATAATCTGGTTTAGGTGGAATGATTTTAGAATCCTTGAAGGTACTCAAGTTTTGTCAAAATGACCATTTGGCAGGGATGCTTTAGTGAAAATCTAAATTTGAACAGATGTCAGAAGAACTCAGAAGTTTTATAATGCCAGACCCATCAGAGGTTAAAATGAATTTAAATTTGAACGTCTTGTGTAAATCATGCAATCACCAGAGTACCAGAGATCCTCCAACCTATAATTTCTTAAACCTCGCCAGATTCCCTGCTTTACATGTGCCTGGTCTCTGAAGACAGTGGACTGTGGGGCCCTTGTTTTGAATAAGCTTTAGCATTCCCTGGAACCCTGAGGGTCTACGACCCCAGGCATAGACTCTGACATCATTCAATTACTACACCTTTAGTTTTTTCCTCTCCGCTCATGATAACTAATGATGAAATGATAATGATGATGGCAAAGATGTTGGTGATGATAGCAGCTAAATGTCCTTTATCATTAGCCTCCTTTTATAGGTGAGGACACTAAGGCTCAGAGAGGTTACATAAGCCTGAAATACAGGTTTGTGCAATCCCAAAGTTCATGCTTCTAACCACTGCACAATATCAGCCTCCACAAAACACATTAACAATTTCCCAATTTCCTTTGTCCCTCTTACTACAGAGTATAACATATCAAGATAGAATAAAAAATATCAGCTAACTTTCCAGCCTATGTATTTGTTTACATCCTTCCTGTTACTATGAAAATAAGTTCCTTGAGGTCAGGATCCAATGTCTAGTTTATATGCTGTTAAAGTGCCTGACATTTGAACAGTAAATACCTGGCCAATATCCTACAAAATTCCTATAAATAACCCCTAAATTTCGGTATGAAGGTAGGCACGTTCCTGTTAAATGAGGCATTTTAAATTAAAATATCTGTAACTATTAGTTCTATAACAGTATCTCTCCATGTAGAAAAAGTGTATGTGTTGCTCCATACAGTGTTCAATATCGCCATGCAAGTCATATGCATTTTAATGTTGCTATACAAATGTCTTAACACTAATAAAATGAATGCATAGAAATCACTTAATAACCTAACTTACATACCATGGAAATATAACAAAAAGAGCTAATTGCTAAGAAAACACCACAGCCTGTACTTCCAAAGAAGATAAGAGAAAGTTAGTTTTCATAACAGGGTTGATATGTTCCCACTAATAAATCACTTTAAAGCAAATATCCAATAACTTTGGAAGCAACACCACTAGGATTCATGAAAAATCTACTAAGACAGGAAATGAGAAGTCAACATGGGGGATGGAATGGAGAAAGCAACTAATATGCAAACTTCAGGTCTCTAGCATTTCCTCAAAAGAGCTGCACAGAGCAAAGTAAAAAATAGAGAAATATAAACAATACTGTTTTGGCTTCTATCCCTGATTAAATACACTGGTTCTATTGAACTAAATAGTGTTTTCTTGCATTTTTCCACGAATTCAGAAACTGCTTCTAGAGTTGGGAAAAAAGGTCCATGCTATAACATTATGCATTTATCCTATGACTTCTTTCTAGAGGCTTTTTTGCCATAGAATCTAAAGTAGATTCAATATCTAATGGTAGGATTGGAAGGATTTTTAAAGCAATAAATTGCATATATGGTCCCACGAAGAAACAAAGAGTAGCATGAGGTTTAAGTTTAGACAGATTTCTTCTATAAAAAGATACATATTATCTAGGAAGACTCGAATTGATCAATTTGCATTTTCTTCCTAATGTGACCTAGTTTGTAACTTAATAAACATAGACCCTCAAAGCCAAATTCTGAGAAATCTTACTGATATAGCTCATAGCTTAATAATAAGGCCTTTTCATGTGGTTTACAGGCTGTCAATAAAATGATACTACATTTATATAACCATGTAATTTCATTATTATTTTCTATCACTTGTTAACCATCTTCATAATTAGTATTAAATCATGTCATAGTTCAGTAAAAAGCATTGTGTCAGAAGAGTATGTATCAGAACACTATGATGAAAAGCTTTAAAATGGCATTAGCCATTTCTAAATTAAATTCTTATATTTCTATCTCTTGTTGCACTTATATGAAACTGGAGTTTTCATAAAAACACACAATTTATGTTGATAGGGCATAACAAAAATGGTTCACTTCTAACCAGAATAGCTTCAATACTGATAAACATAATTCTTCTTAATTTTACCATGCACACACCATGTAATGGACAAATTATACTGCCTTAGGTTTTAAATAGTTCTCAATGATTGAAGGATGCCACAGGAATAAAAATGTGGGCTGTAGAAATGTAATAAGCAGTCTCACTTTCAAGGTTTACTGAACAAGGCAGAGCCATACACATGTGTGACCGTGGAATGATTTAGCAAAATTACCTGTTAGTCATGTGTCCTATCTATTTAAAGGCCTAAATTCTTGTATTTATTCTTCAATAAAGCATAAAAGTTAGAAGTGATTACCCTATACACAAAACTATGAAAATAATGCCAAAATGTTATATTTCTAAGTAAATGAAAAATATAAATCACTGGAATGAGTTAACAAATTAGCCAGTTCTAGGAAGTTTTATGTAGCTTTCTTTCTCCAACCTCAAAATTGGCACATATTTATCAGTAATCTTATCTATTGTCAATTGTTCTTAAAATAACTGAAGATATATGATATAGAGCTTATTACATGGTACTTTTATGCAGAGGCAGGGACACTGTTAGATATCTGCAAGCATCTCATCCCAACCACAGAACAACACAGCAATAGTATCAGCAGAAAGCAAGATCCTAATTTCACCAGCTAGAAAACTCAGCAAAACTACTGAGCCTAAAGTGCTTCAAGCAGCAAGAGGAAGCAGAACATTGGTGTGAATGAACAAAAGAGAACTGATGGTCATTCATGAAAAGATTTAAAGCAGATAAAACATACGATGGTCATTCAAACACCAACGCCATAACCACACAATGCTTTGCCACCAAGAATGCATTTAATGACAGAGGAGACAAAAATAATGGAAGAGGGGATATAGGTGGGACAATTTTCTTTCAAGTGACCAAAGCTCTTGCTAGTCCCTCATGAGAAAAAAGAAAAAAAATCATCTCTGCCTGGTATTAGTCAAAGATGTATCTTAATGAACCCCTCCCAAATCACTCAAGCACAAAAGTCTCATATTTCAAAATTGAAGTAGATATGCATATGTCTGTGTGTGTTCACATATACATCACATGTGTGAAGTGGGAAAGAGGTGTGTAAAGCACAGAAGACTGGTGTTGCTCAAGGTCATTCTCCTCTTGAAAACAGAAAAGGAAAAGTAACTAAAAGAAATGGTCTGGGGGACAGGAGTCAAGGGGCAACTTCTTTGCACCTGCCTACATGCTCACATCTGTTCCCATGGGTGCCCTGACTTTCCTACTGTTTTGGCCCTCTTGCTGGTAAACATAAGAGAGCTTAAAAGGAAGGAACATTCTGCTGGGAAATTTCCTATTAACACCTGACAGTCTTAACCCATTAGTGAGCCAAGCCAGCTCTATCTAAGTACAAGGTCAGTGGTCTCAGATCTTCAAACTAACTGGTGTCTACCTCTCTGCCACTCAAACAAGGGAGAAGGGAAGGGAGACAGAAATCTCCATTTTTAAGTAACTTCTGTATATGAAACTCTGTGCTAGGAGGTGGATTTGGTTTTGACATTCCACCTAACTCCATGTACCAATGAATGCTGATTCTAAACATATATCACATAGTCATCCATGTTTAGGCTTCTAAGCACTCAACAACCAGATAATGCATTTGTTTTGCCTTCCCTCAGGGTGAGGACACAAACCTGCAGAATAGTGAATTTGTGGTGAGAAAAGGCCAGAGAGAAGTGAAATGAGGAGGGAAATAGAGAAAACCCACTATTTTCCCAGTCACTGATATTCTGCCCCAGAATTTCTTCTTTCTTGGGTACCCTCTAAAGAGGTATGCCTTATCTGCTAACAAATATTATGAATATGGTTTCTGTTGAAATACTATTCTGGAGATATCTGGGGGACAAAGAAGTGTCTTTGTCAGATTTTTAGTACACATAAATAGGTATTCTGTCCAGGATTTCCTGAGTGATGAGGGAAATACATAGAAGTTAACTTAAAAAAAGAAGATAAAAGATAAGAACCTCCCCCCATCTAATTCTTCCCAAATGCCCACTTATTTTGAGTTTTCATTCAGGCAAGTACCCTTTTCTTTCTGAGTCTTCAGAGAGGAGAATGTGGACCTGCTTTTCTGTTAAAGTCAAGTTACTTTCTATATCCTTTCTTGGTTCTCCCTAGAGCTGGAACTTACAGAGCAAATCTGTCTGAAGAGTGGCCCTCACGGCCCTCGTGTTTACTGGGCTTGGGGGTCGGGGTGGAGAGCGCAGTTGTCTTTTCAGTGGTATTTCAACTGGAGATAAAACAGGAGTATAAATGACCTAATTAAATCCAGGCGAGCTGGAGGAGAGGAGAGAGAAGAGACAGGAGGAAATGGAAATCTAGGAAAAACACTTAGTTTCAGGTTTCCAACCCTGAGAAATCAAGCGACATTTGAGTATCAAGGCATTTTTGCAGCCAGCTTTTCTTCTATGTTCTTGAATATTCATTTACAAGGGGGTGGAGGACTGCAGGCGCAGGAAGTCAGGCAGGACCTCACTGCCCTCCACGCGTCTCTCTCCACCTCCTTCCTCTCATATCCAGGCCGCCACCTCAGCCATGATGCGCCCGCTGTCTGCCAGGGGGCCCGCTGAGCTCTCCAGCCCCTCCTCAAAAAGTGTCGACCAGGGCCTGGCAGCTGCAGTGGCGGAGCCCAGCCCCCAAGCACGCTGCATTTACGGCCTTGTAGCACCACCAGCCTGCGAGGGCTGCAGCAGCAGCCGAGCCCAGACTCCAGAGCAGTCAGGGACATCAACGCGCAGAGACCGCGAGAGCATCCAGCTAGTGGCCAGCTTGTAGTCTGCAAATGCCATCATATGGATATCTATAGAAACGCAGCAAGCGGAGGAAAAGAGGCAGCGCCCTACACTTTCTAAGCGGCTGTGGCAAAGAGAAACCTTCGGTGCATCTCCAGTCGCTGCCTCCTAGAGCAAGGCGCCGAGCGCTCCGCCCGGCCACATCCTCCGCTGGGTGCACCCAGCAGGCAGCTACCGAAGACTGGAGACAAACGAGCACTCCTTAGCTGAATTATTCAGACCGCCTTCACTATGGAATAAAACATTGATGAGACTACTTTGGAAGTGCTTTATCTTGTTAATCCGAATGCTCTCTAGAAGGGGTGAAATTTCTGTAGGGGACGCAGAGGTGATGCAAAAAAAAAAAAAAAAAAGCAAATGAGAGAAATAAGCTGCAAGGGTAAGGGGCTTTGGAAGTTCGCTAAATTTGTTCCGACTCCGCCAGCCCTGGGAATCTCCTTTTTAACGTATCAGACCCAATATGTTAATTAGGTAGTCGCAAACCCACCCTATTCCTTGTAAATCAATGCTCTGGCAAAAATGCTCAAAAATACATATTATACAGAAACAAGCACACCAAAACCAACCACACAAACCATGCGTACCCAAGCTCCACAACTGAGACAATACAGCTGGGGACAGTATTGGGGTGGTGGTTATGGTTTTAGCCTTGCTCCTTTAGACATAAAAATGACTTCTCTCTGGGATGTATTTTGCTACACAGAAGCAAACGCTGGCAGTTCAATACCATATCTCAGCACACACGCCGGTGACAATGAATTCCCTTTCATGCAGAGCAAGTTCCAAGAAAACTCCATTTCAGATTAAAGTCTCCAGATGCGTAATTTACAACTACTAAAGGATCTGGCAAGCTCCTCCACAATAAGGAAAGGAAAACAACCTGGCACCAGAGGTAGAGAAGGGTCAAAATGGTCCTTGCCTGAAATGATGGGTGGAAACCAAACACCCTCTCGCACTCCACAGTCTGGGGAGGGTTGGATACCAAATGGTCCGTGGCAACCATAGCCTGAAGGAAACACGGAATTTTAATCTCTGGCATCTTCAGACAGGTTCAATATGCCTAGCTTTCCAATATCATCACTTAGGGTGGAGCGTATCCATATTCCCTTAGCTTTCACTGCTAGATTAAATGCTCAGGTATAGATTTATATCCCACCTACTAGAAATTATATTACAACATCACAGAGCGCCCTTGGATATTTCAGCCCTTCCTGATGATTTTCGAAACATTAATAAGTAAAGTAGCCTGCAATGCAGATAAGACACTAGAAACAAGATCAGAAGGAAACTGGGTGAGGCGGGTAGTCGTTGGGTTGTTACCTGGTGCCTCTAGAGGAAAAGACGGTCGTAGGAGGACTTTCTGCCCGCAGGTACAATCCCGGCAAGGTGGCTCCAGGTGGCTTTCACAGTCGTACGCGGGTCTCGCTCGTCACTTTGCTGCCCTTTGCCATAGCTCAGCACCCGCATCCTAGGGAGTCCGAAAGGCGGCTCCTGCCACTGCCGCCGCTGCCCGCAGGTCGCGCTGGGTGGGGGATCCGCGGAGATCGCCCCATGAAACCCGCGTTTCTGCGCCCGGGGAGCGGGCAGAGGCAGGGCGGCCGCGCACGCACACACAGACACACTCAAACACACACACACTCACACACTCGCACACAGGCGCGCGCGCACTCGCATTCACTCTTGCACACGCACATCCAGCCCAGCTCCGGGAGGGAGAAGCAGGGAGGGTACTGGTCCTTCTCACGATCAGCTTTGATCCCCACCGGACCACAGGCAGAAAAGAGAGTGGTTTGGCAAAGCCTTTTGATCACGTTTCCTTTAAGTTCTCCTCCAACCCAAATCCACGCAATTCAAGGGCTGATGACATTTTTGTGGAGAGGAGAGAGCCGGGAAAGGGCTGAGGAAGAGTCGGGAATTTTGTTAAGCAGTTTGAAAAGCAATCCTTGTTACCTTGTTTGTACAGAACCCAGCTCGAAGGGCTGAACTTTTGGCTTCAGATGATGTGGACGGAAACATAAATATCTCTGGCCAAGACAGGAAGGTCTAGATGCACGGAAACAAGACGGCTACAAGACCCTCTGGTGACCTTGTGATGTACCTGGAAGCAAGTTAATACTGGCGCTTTCCAAGCCTCTGGGTAAAGCGATCCACACACATGGGTCCACAGGCAGGCAGCGGTTCCGAATCCAGCCGGGAAAATGGGTCTGGGCGTCCTCCCTGCTCTTCAAGAACCTCGGCATCGAGGGGGCACCGACGAGTTAACATTTGCTTCTGGGCAGTTGGATAAAAGACAGTCAAATGCATCAGATAGGCGCGCGCGCGCATACACACACACACACACACACACACGCACGCAGGCACACACACGCAGCTAGCTGAAGAGCGGCTTACAAAAAAAAAAAAAAAATAGATGCCAAGATGATTTCAAAAGGTAGAAAAGATCCAGAATCTTTTCTGAAAACAGAAGGGTCAGCAGGAAGGTTATAAAAATCTTCCCGGGTCTTTCATTCTTCCTCTCTCTTGTGAATGTGTGTGTGTATTTCCAGAAGGTTTCCTCGGTCGGCCCCACCCCCGTCCAGTTGCGCTTTTTTCTCTTGATATAAACCGACCGTGCAAAATGGATTATATGGGTGGGTTGTGCTCACAGCCCAGAGCTCCACAGTCAAGAATCCTAAGGGAGCAGCCAGCTGCGAAGCCATTCACATCCTCTAGGGAAGAAGGAAAAACACGCGCAAACACACGCGCACACCACACACACACACACACACACACACACACACACACACACACGAGTCCTCAGTTCGGGCCGCTCTGCACACGGTGGCCGACTCCCTGCGAGCCGCTGCACTCAGCGCCCCGCCCGCTGCCCACCTCGCCAGGGCGAGTCCGCAGCTCAGGCGTGCGGCTGGCAGCCAAGGACCCCGGCTGCGGCCAGGGCGGGCCCCGGTCCCAGGCTCCCCACCGCAGCCTGTTCGGGCAGCGGCAGCCGCCCCGCCGGGAAGGACTGCGTCCAGCGCTGCAGCATGGAGGCGGCGGCGGCGGCGGCGGCGGGCGCGCGGCCGTGGGCCCGGCCCTCGCCGCAATGACGGGAACTACAGCGCCTCCCAGACTCAGAGTCAAGCGAGACCCCCGCCGGGGCCACCGTGCCTCCCTCTGCCCTCGCGCCTGCAAGCCCGGCTCGCTCCGGACTGATTAACCCCGAGCAGGAGGAGAGGGTCCACGAGGTGCTTGCAAATCCCCTGGCAAAGGAGTCGCGGGGGCGTTGCAGGGAGGGGGAGGGGAGAAGGCGGAAAAACTGGAGATAAAGGCGAACTTCTAGGGGCGTCCTCAAGCCTCTTGCAGAAGGCAACTTGCGGACTACGTACAGCCCCACAGTTACAGGATAAAGGAATGTCACCGGGTCAAGCTGCGACTACTAACAGCGGTGGGAAAAGTCATTAGCTATAACCGCCAGGAAAATCTGAGACGGAAGGCTGCTGACTTGAGGTCTCTGTCGCCTGCGACTGGCATCCAGGGTCCCCTTAGTAGTAGGCGGTGGTTCTCTCACTAAGCAGATTGGAAAAGAAGCTGAAAAGAACATTTATATGTGAGAATCAACTCAGCCCAGCATTAGACATTACAGTGCTGCAATTGGCCACATTTTAGTATGTCCAGGGCAGAAAGTCAGTCCAATAGTCGATATTAGCCAGGACTGACCACTCAGGTCACTGGGAAAGAGATCTGATCTGAAGCAGCAAAAAGAAGGGTGGTGGGGAGAACGCTAGACTGGGTCCTGCCGAGAGGGGTCGAGGGGGCGGCATATCTCGTGACCCTGCGCAAGTTCGTCGAGCTTCTCTCCTAGACCCTCCAGTCAGTCCCTCCAGTCTGGAAAAAGCTTCCTTCCGGGACCCCCCCCCCCCCCCACTCAGTGAAACCACGCCATTGCTTTCTGCTGGAGCCAGGAAAGCCTTCCCCTTCTCTTTGACGGGTTCCCCAACACTTGGTCTTCAGCCCCAGGAGGCACCTGCTGTCTCAGCTCTGATCTAGGCTGCCCTTGACACTGGTCAGAATCCAAAGGAAACCCAAAGGGAACCCAAAGGTAAGGGAAGAGCTAGGGGTTGCAGAGGGGGGAAGCAGGCTGCTAAGGGCCTCTTCCTGGCCTACTTGGCAAAGCCACGTGTTGGTGGGCCCCCTCGGATGGGCGCTCTCGAATTTTGCTACCAATTGGGCTTTCCCAGGCGTGCGCGTTGCCCTGCGGAGGCACGAAAGCACTCAGACAGTAGCACACCCACTGAGCTCACCCACGGAGCTCACCCAAGCGCGCACACGTGCACCCACGCACAGGCAGGACCCACATAGCCGCCACTTTGCGGAAAGAAGCCGAAGGGTGGAGTGCTGGAGGTGCCAACCGCTCCTCTCCTTGCTCCTCTCTGCTTCCCCTCCCCGCCCCCGGCTCCGGGTCCAATCCAGGGTTTAGGAGTCGGCAACCCTCGCCGCTGCTTTGTTCCGAAGGAGCGCGGCTCCGGGGCTGCAGGTCCGGCGGCGCCTCCTTCCGCCGGGTCAGCCGGAGGCGCCCGGTCCCGGGCTGTGGGGTGGGGGAGGAGAACCGCGGAGCCCGCGCGGCGCCGGACGGTCGGAGTTCCAGAGCTGGAGCGTCAAACTCACACAGCCGGGGGCTGCGCGGCCACACCTCACAAAGTAACCCTCGGGGACGCCGCTACCGTCCAGGCGAGTCTCCTCTAAAACCGTCAGTGCTTCCCCAGCGCCTTTTTGTCCCCCGAAGTGAAAACCCTGAGAGTCCGAGAAGTCTACGGCAAGCACCTGCGGCGACCCGGGTCCGGGGACTCCCCGTGGAACAGGGAGAGAGAGTGCTGCCATCCCCGCTTCACTTTGTAACTTGGCCACTTCTGGGACTTCGCTGGAGGGCGGCGGAGGTGCACCAGTGCGGAGGAGAAGCAGCCGCGAGCGAGCACTTCCAAATACTTTAGGACGCGGGGGTGACTCTTGTTCCTTCAGGATCATCCCACTTGCCACCCTTCCCTGCTGAGCTGATAGAAACCGCTAAAGTCCAGGAAGTGAAGGTCTGCAGTTCCTCCTGGGACGTATAGAGAGATGTTGAATAAGAAATCCAAAGACCTTACATCGCTGGACCAAGAAACTTTTCTTCTTCCTTTTCGTTTTTTCCCTTTGTCTCTCCCTCCCTCCCTCCCTTCCTTCTTTCTTTTTCCTCCCTTCGTTCCTTCCTTCCTTCCTTCCTTGCTTCCTTCCTTCCTTGCTTCCTTCCTTCCTTATCTTTCTTTTCTTTCTTTCTTTCTTTCTTTCTTTCTTTCTTTCTTTCTTTCTTTCTCTTTCTCTTTCCCTCCCTCCCTCCCTCCCTCCCTCCCTTCCTTCCTCCCTCCCTCCCTCCCTCCCTTCCTTCCTTATCTTTCTTTTCTCTTTCTTTCTTTCCTTCTCTCTCCCTCCCTCCCTCCCTCCCTGGCTTCCTTCCTTATTTCCTTCCTTCTGTCCTTTCCTTCCTTCCTTATCTTCTTTCTTTCTTTCTTTCTTTCTTTCTTTCTCTCTCTCTCTCTCTCCCTCCCTCCCTCCCTTCCTTCTTTCCTCCTTTCCATCCTTCTTTCCTTCCTTCCTTATCTTTCTTTTCTTTCTTTCTTTCTTTCTACCTTCCTTCTTTCCTTCCTTTTTCTAGTGTCCGGACAGAGGTGAGAAGGGGGCATGCTTAACCAGCTGTAAGAAGTCTAGAGTTGAGAACAGGGCAAAGTTCAAATATAAGTATGTGCTTTTAAGAAAAGGTGTGTGTGTGTGTGTGTGTGTGTGTGTGTGTGTGTGTGTGTGTGTGTGAAAGATGACATCAATGTTTCATTAAAGTGAAGGAGTAATAATGTATAACTTTTCAATGTTCTCTTATGTTGCAAGCCCTACCAAGCTCATAAAAACATCCTTTCTTCATTTAGTTTAGCCTTTCTGTACATTATATGTTATATCTGAAAGTGCTTTCCTCTACTTTCCCAGTTTTATCTCATTTCAAGAAAGCACTGGCTGGTAAAGCCTTGTAACTCTTACTGTCCACATACAATGTTTGTTCCTTTCCCTCCTGTGGAAGCTGAGTAGTTTGAGCTTTTTTTTTTACATGGTTGTCAGTAGAAGGTGGCAAGACTCTCAAGGAGAGGCTAGGATACTCTTTCCAAAAGGATCTCAAAGGTAACAAAGGGTAGTTTAATTTTTATTTCCTTCAAAGGTAAAAGGGCCTCTGAAAGCAAGAGAGAGAGCAATTTCTGGTTTGCCTATATGGTTATTGTATGCAGTAACTGACTATTGTAATTGGTGAACTTTTACGAATCCAAACAAATTCCTGGTAGAACAGAGTCTGTTTTTACAGTGGCAACTAAAGAGATCTAAAATGTGTTTCACTAAATAATTTAGGTTTTGCTTTTCTCAGTATATCTTCCTGACTTTATTTTGAAATCTAATGTTAATGCCAAATCACTTTTAAAATTATGTTAAGCTTCTCTCTCCCAGGTTGTTTTTCTAATGATCATGGTCATAAATGTTGCACTGTCTTCCCAGAATAATCCACAACTTGAAAAAGTTGTGTTTTGCCAATTTAAGACAACAAATGGAATTGTGAATGTTTTTCAGTTAAAATAATAACAACCAAAAGCTAACCTGAGTTTCTGGTTACGTTATTATTTGGCATTTGAATTTCTTCTTAGGCAGTAGGATAGGCATGATTTACTCTAAATTTTTTGTTAACAGGTTACTCCATGAATTTTCTGACTTCTGTGGATTGATGTGTGTGATAAATTGTCTTTTCAGTTCATTGTGTGTTGATATACACTTTTAAAATCTTATTTAAGTTGGGATTGTGTCCAGATTTTCTGGGTGATGAATCGCTATTATGAAGAGCTTTCAATTCTTCTTACTAACATAAAATTCTCTGTTAATTAAAGACTGAAAAATGACATGAAGAAACAACAGGGAAATTCAAGTTTTGAAATGAAGTAATAACATTAAAAATTAGTTAAAGTAAGTGAAATCCAAACATCAATATTTTAAAAAAATAACTGTCATAGTTGTGCCTTCCATAGTTTTGAAATGTAAAAAGAGATTTGATTATCTTAGAAACATGTTTCTCACGTTGTACCTGCCTATAAGTTCTAAGGTACAAATTGTGTTGCCAATTAGATTTAAAGAAACAAACAAACAACAAAAAACAGATTCAAATGAACTCTAAACAGAGTTGAAGACCCAGTATATTTCTTTCATAAGTAAACAGATTTCTCATGTATCTATTTTTGGGTCTTCCAAAAAAAATCAAGCTTATTTACTATTTAACATTCTTACTAGATACAGAAGATATTTTCCTTTTTTTTTTAAATAAAAACTTTGTCTTGATTTGTAATTTTTTTTACTTGCGTAAAATATACATTTACTTTTTTTCTTCCTTTATCTTTGTTATCTTTTTAACCTTGATGATTGATGGTAATGGTGTATTATGTGATCAGGGTCTACCTCATGAAAGCTGGAACTCGCCCTAAGAACCCAATAAATTATTTGGGCAAAAGTGCCCATTTTACTGAGAAAGGTCTTTATTGAAATTAATTATTGAAACACAAATGTAATGATTTTTAAAGATTGTGTCAAAAACAAGAACTTTTTGAGAGAGTTCAAAGAGAAGGGGTTATTTCAGAGATAAACATTGCTGGAGAGACAAGGCAATTCTTAGGCAATATTGCAAGCAAGAAGTAGATACTATCTTTCATATCCATCCATCTGTGTTTCTTCCTTATTTGCTTATGTCCTGGTATCAATTCCCTGTTGTCTGGTGCTTCCATTTAGTTAACCCAGAAGCCCCAAAACACAGCATTCTACCTAGAAATATCTAATCCAGAGATGAATGGTACAATATCGTGATTTATTTTCCTCTTGTCAAAACCTCTATTTAGTCATATTATTAGATGGATCTAATTAAATTCTTAAGAAAACAGTCACATCACGCTAATTCAAACTAAAGTGTCAATGACTAGTTGTTGACCTACTTCAGAAATATGAAGTAACTTAGTATATAAAAAGTAGAATTTCTGGCAAAGTGTGTTACATGTCCAGGAAGCAAAGGCACCACAGTCATTCTTAAAATTGCATTATGTTAAGTAGGGTACTACTTTTTCTATTTCTTTTTTTATATTTTTGAAAATGCTATGAACCTAGTTTTTAATCTGGGAAGAATCATTTTGAAAGTCTTATATTTATAGATCCAGATAGTATTTCAGGAACATTTCCACTTGATTTTTTTTTTTTTAAGTAAGCTCTATGCCGAATGTGGGGCTTCAACTCCTGACCCCTGAGATGATTGCATGCTCTACCTACTAAGCCAGCCAAGTACTCCACCACCTGATCCTGACACTCTGTTTTAAAGTGAAGCCAGTCATTACATAATTGTCTTAAAAACAAATTATCTTAAAAAGTTGCATGATTGTTCTTGTGACTTGATTTGTGAGTATTGGTAGGCAAACCAAGTCATATCAGATGGCAGTGATGCTGTTGAAAGTCTATGGACTTAACTTCTTCAAACTGAATATATTACTCTCAGTTCTAAAAAAAAAACCTGATAATAAATTATATGAGAAAGCTTTCACTTTTATGCTTTAGTGTTTTACAGAGTCTGTTTTTTAATGTTTATTGTTCTCCAAAATCTGCCCCTGAATTTCAGTCAGGTGGCCACAAGTCGGCAGTAATGTGACACACTCATGTGGTTGAAACCACAGGGTTTGGCTTTCCTCTTACAAGCCACCACAGATTTAGAATTAAGAACTATTTTCTATCTATTTTATTAAAGATGCATTTTCATTAAGATAAATAATGTTACATAAGTTTTTCATGTACATGAAAACAAATAATTTTTTTAGAACAATTACTTGTTAACATTAATTCCTAAAGCATGATTAGGTAATTTCCTCCTAATCTCTTCACCAGTTCCCTACTCCTTTAATTGCGGTCTCTTTAGGAAATTGAGTTACTTCTCACTACTCTACTCGTGTTTTACCTCCTACTCTTTTGGGTCCTTTCACTGATGGAACATTCTTAGGTAGCTTGGCCGTAAAGTTCTCTTGGATTTATTTCTCAGCTGCAGTGCCAGTGATTTCTGTAATGAAGAAAGCCTTTTGTGATTGTTTACCATAAAACCTTCTCTCCATAGAATGACTTTTTTCTGCATGCAGTGCTAGTCATTTCATTGTCTTAGGCAGTGTCCAGCACCAGGCGCTGGAGAGAATAATCATAATTCTCTTGGTGTCTGTCCCCATGATAGCACACACTTACCATCTCATGCAGATTATAGACAACAATATGACTTTGCTTTATTTCACAATGACAATTTGCTATTAAACCAAAATCTTCTTCGGTTAGACCTCTGGAAACCATCTCCCTTGACTCCAATAATAGCTTCTTTACTGCTGTTAGTTTCTAGTTTGCTTTTTCCCACATTTATCCAAACTGTCTTAAAAGGTAGCCTATGAAATATCCAGACACAACCTTTTACCAAAGTACAAGATACAACACAGTATATTTGATAAAATGTTAGAATATAACATGTCTGGGATTCGAATCTTGGGTCTGAAATTTACTGCATTGTGGAAATTCACATTTAACTCTAGCCTGAGTCTTTGACTATAAAAATTATAAAACTCATGTTTGTGGTTGGTTAAGTGATTGTAATAATTTTGCCATTTTAAACTACCCAGTAGAAGCAAGTACTCCATACATATCACTTCTGTTCTTTGTCTTTAGTCTAAAATTATGTAATGAATAACTAATTTTACTGAAAATGTATTATAAATTATCTAGTTTCTGAAAATAATCTATTTATAATCAATAAAATTTGTTCATAAAAGTGAGATAAAAACCCTCAGGAAGATGCCTAAAACATTCTACTAATATTTTTATTTTCCTTTATATTAAATATTCTGTAATTTTGGGGCGCCTGGGTGGCGCAGTCGGTTAAGCGTCCGACTTCAGCCAGGTCACGATCTCGTGGTCCGTGAGTTCGAGCCCCACGTCGGGCTCTGGGCTGATGGCTCAGAGCCTGGAGCCTGTTTCCGATTCTGTGTCTCCCTCTCTCTCTGCCCCTCCCCCGTTCATGCTCTGTCTCTCTCTGTCCCCAAAAATAAATAAACGTTGAAAAAAAAAACTAAAAAAAAAAATTCTGTAATTTTAGTGACATATTGTTGAGAAAAATCTTGAACACTTAAGTTGCTCTCTTCAGGTACTATTCATCCTCAATATGTATTTTAAAAGTTAATACCTTTCTCTTTAAGAAAGGTACTCTTGCAAGAACATAATCAAAGAAACTTTCTTCAAATTTATGCAGCTTAACCCTGGCTCACAGACTAGTTACTACATATAAAATGTCTCTTGGCCATTACTCAGGTCATTATAAAAATGAAGAAGTATGTTGAGAATATGAAAAGTTGAACAATATGAAAATATAAACAGAAACATTATTGAGTACATATTTTAAGTTATTTGGCCTCTGATTTATTAAAATCCTTAGTAACATTTATATTTGTAGAAAATATATTTATTTTTAAACATTTATCTTTTTATTATGTTATATTGCTATACGATAGTATATTCCCAGTTTCTCGGAAGTGAATTTGTATCTTGGCAGCATTAATTTAACTATTATCCTTCTGTTGTATCTTTTGTTTCTGCTTGGATATGCCCAAACCATAAAATATTCTTGGTTTGTGTTAGATTGACGTGTTTTAACCTTTCGATAATATAAAATTAGAACCTTTTTAAACCAAAAAATACATTATTGGATAATTAACATAACTTACTGATTGTGGAGATATCTTAGATATTTTATGTTGTTTCATTTGCAACAGAATTTAGGAACTAAGAAAAAGTTAGGTGGGAAATCTTTGTGAAAAATTATATGAGATTGCAGCCTTTCTATATGTTTTTCAAACATGTGGTCAACAGTAATTATAGTTAGCTGTTACAATTTTATAAATTTGAGGACTTGCTACATTTTATGGTAGAAATTGCTTAAGACTCTTGATTTCTATAATACTGATAAATGTAACCACAAATGTAAAAACATTGGCATTGAATTCATTCATTCATTCACTACTTTTCATACATATTATGCTTCAAGAATGGGTCCTTCCTGGTCTTGACTACATTGACTAAGAGATGTTTTGTTCTCTAGTTTCCATTCATACTAAATGGGACAATATGTCTTGGGGTGGGGGGAAAGAATGGGAAACAAAGAATGTGGGCAAATTGTAAAGTTAATAATTGCTTAGAACCATAAAAACAATTCCTTATATATTGTCTAGGAGTGCTTCCCCCCCCCCCCGCCCCCCCCACGACTTCCAACATTAATTCTCTATTTTCAAAAATATTTTCATACTATTCCACTGAGATGTTTATTTTATATATTTTTATTTTTAATTTTTTAATGTTTATTTCTTGAGAGACACAGTGTGATGGGGGAGGGGCAGAGAGAGAGGGAGAAACAGAATCCAAAGCAGGCTTCAGGCTCCAAGCTGTCAGCACAGAGCCCGACGCGGGGCTTGAACTCATGAACTGTGACATCATGACCTGAACCGAAGTCGGACACTTACTGGCCGAGCCACCCAGGCGCCCCTGTTTTATATACTTTTAACAAGATGGAGATAAATGGACCATCTATCTGCATGGAAGATCTGTATAACACATTAAAGGTTTTATTTTTCACGTTGGTGAATAGTAGAAAGTTTGAAATGTAGTTTTAAACCTGAACTTTGTCTTGAATGTGGAAATGCTCATAATGCAAAAAATAAAATGCATTTTTTATTAATTCTGAAAGATGGACATTAGTTTGATGCAATGAACTAGAATAAGACTGTTTCTTTTTCTGGTGACCTTATCTTGGAAATTTTGATTGGATTCAGTAGTACTACACTTACTCATTCATTTAGAAAATTGCCAGTGAGGTTCCAGATGGATTCCTTGACCTCCTGAACTCATTTCTGGCATTGTGTTCTGTCTTTACACTATGCAACTAGCTTCCCTATCCAGCTTTTGTTATTTGATCACTTCTGGTGTCTCCTTAGCAAGAGAATACCCTTTTATAGGTGAAATGCAGGCCTGTTTTCCAACACCAAGCAACACAAGAATGACTCTGCTTGGAATTAGAAGAGAATTAGAAAAACTTCTTTGAATAGTTACAAACGAGCCTTCTAGAAAATTTTGCAGATAATGCCCCAACTGGAACTTACACTGAAACTTAAAATGTTAAAGAAGAAAAACAGTATGTATAGAGTGGCCATACTTAGACTACTTTCTGTAAATGTTAAAGCATTTGTCTTTATAAAGTATTCAAGGTAATTTTTACCCTCATAGAGCAAATGTCCAGTTCAAGTGGCAACTATGCTTTGAAAGCTAATTTTATTTGAAACATTTTTTTTCTGCTTTGTGAAATATACAAATACACAGTTACCTTTTTGGATTATGTGTTGCTTTGACTTTTAGGTATGAAATCTCTCCCACTGTGGTTCATTTGCTATTTTTTGCCTTAGTACAATGTATCTGTGCTACAGTGTGCAGTAGGAAGTAAATGCTGAAACAGAAAGGCAACAGTAATGAGTAGCCCAAGAGAGTAAACCCTGGATTGGAACAAAGTTGAATTTTGGAAAAGAAAGTGAGCATTATCTACAATATACCCAAGTGTGTTTGTAGTTTCAGCTATGATCCAGTCAGCAAATTTAGTGTTTCACGTTCTCTGTAGATCACATTTACACACAAGGTGATAACTATTTTTAAAATGTAATGAATGCAAAGACTTCCTTAATTTTTGTCTTTCATATTTTCAAACATAATATTTATTTCTATATCTCATAAATGTTGCAGTAAGATAATATGAATGTGCATAAGATAATGTACCAGGCTTTTTTCTTAACCATTTAGTTTGTGATTTCAAACAGTTCAATTTTTCCTTTATTTTAATCTTAGAATTATATATATATATATATATATATATATATATATATATATATATAAAACTTACACGGAGCAAACTGTTCAACACAAGTTTAACACTTATTTTTTAAATGTACTTTTTTTTTTTTCTAATCCAGCAACCGGCTCATGGGTAAAACAGAATACCTGACTTTGAGAAACTGCAGCCCATGAAAATAAGAAGTTTTTTATATTTAGCAGTCATGATGAAAAAGCAATTGACACTTTGTTCCATCTTCTGTTTCTGGTGGTGTTTGTGTTCCAGGTGTTAACAGCATGAACTGATAATGAAACATTCTTGGAACGCAATCTATAGTGGTTACCTCCAAATAAGTACTTTTGATAGGGAAAAATTATGTTATAAGATGGCTGACAGGACTGATAGGGAAATTCCAGTCCGCGCCCAAAGACTCCCCTTTCCTGGTTCTTCTTCCTACCCTGCTTGCGGCTGGCCAAATCACTACTAATGTGGAAGAACAGATTATAAATTGTCCCCCATGCTTGCGCTTGGGACTCAGACCTCTGAGCAGTGATCTCCTCTGAGCCCGCTGGTGTGAAATAAACCACCTGCCTGCCAAGATCGCTCAATGCTGCTTGGTTCTTCCGCCAGCTGATCCAGACCAGATTCCGTAACACTTTTTCTATCTAATCTGGCATCTTATTGTACTGTATCTTTGATTTACTCAAAACTATAAGGGGATAATTGACATTTACATTAATTCCATAGATAGCCCCTATACTTATATGTGTGTTACTATAATCAAAATGTTTTGTTGTACTTGCAGCTAGAGAGGGAGAAATTCATTAATATATTTTACTTTATAGAAGCAGTGATATATACCTTTAAGTACATATATATATATATATATATATATATATGTATATGGTGATCACTAATGATTACTTTCCAAATGATACAGTTTATTAACAAACTTTTAATTTTTCAAGAACAGAAATTTATCATTAGAAGGGAATTTACAGACTACTTAAAATTTAATTATTCTGTTTATAGCTGACATATAATGTTAGTTTGCAGTGTAAAACATAGTAATTGAGCATCTCTATACATTATGGTACCACAAGTGTAACTGTGATCTGAAGACTGGCTATTTCAGCCACTAATTTTGTTTTTAAAAACTGACAAGCAGACACCCTACGCTAATTTATCCATGCTTCATGGAGAGAAGCAAGGGCAGGGTTAGAATCAACTAGATCACACTGCCAGCTTCTCCCACTCTCCAGTCCTATTAGTAAGGCTGCTTCTACTGTAAGCAAGAAAGAATCACCTGGGCTACATTTGTATAAAAGGAGTTGGTTTAAAAAATGCTTGTGGAATTTGAGTAGGAAAAGGTGAATTGTGGTTCCAGGAATAATAGCAATATGTGGTACAATTTGAAGGCTGTGAAGAGAACCATTAACTTAACTAAGACTGGGGATTTATGAGTGGAAGGTAAACAGGGAGTTCGTTAGACTAAAATGATTTTGATGCCTTGCTGGCCTCCACAAGCAAATCAAAACCTTAAACCAGAGTCAGTGCACTTTAATGTGAGAAAATGAAACAACCAATCATAAATGGCCACCTAGGCTCTCCCAAATAAGGCAACTGCTTAAGCTATAGCCAATCAAATCATTCCCTTGCTTTCTCCACATCTTCTCTATAAAAACCTCCCCTTTCCCCCTGGGGCACCTGGGTGGCTCAGTCAGGTAAGGGTCAACTCTTGGTCTCCGTTCAAGTCATGATCTCACAGTTCCTGAGTTCAGGCCCCACATCGTGCTGTGCACTGATGGTGTAGAGCCTGTTTGGGATTCTGTTTCTCCTTCTCTCTGCCCCTCCCCCACTTGTGTGCAAGCTCGCTCTTTCTCTCTCAGAATAAATAAATAAACTTAAAACAAACAAAAACCTCTCTCCTGTCTCCTGTTAGTGGATCTCCTCTAACCACCTTTGGTTTGGTGTTGCCCAATTTGAATCAATATGTGTTCAAATAAACTTAAAATTTTTAATGTGCCTCAGTTTATCTTTTAACATGAGCTCCTTGACATTTAAAAGAAGCGTGGTATGAACTATAATAATTCTAAAGTTGCCCTTTTTCTTGGGGAGAAAGTGTAAAAGATTACAGCTTAACACATAAACCAGTGGTTAATCATTAGGATCCAGGAAATCTAGATCTAGTTTAGATTATACTAGTAACTTCCTGAGTTTACTCATATTACAGTAAATAGACAAATGCTATGTAAAGATTGGAACATTGTTCTTTATCAACAATAACTTCATATTCTGGAAAGAAGGAAAACCATTTAAATAAAAGAGAGTAGATAAATGTGTATGTACATATATTCTAAAGGAAGGAATAGGGGCACCTGGGTGGCTCAGTCAGTTAAGCGTCTGAGTCTTGGTTTTGGCTCAGGTCATGGTCTCACAGTTTGTGGGTTTGTGCCCCGTGTTGGTCTCCACTGACAGTGTGGAGCCTGCTTGGGATTCTGTTTCTCCTCTCTCTGTCCCTCTCCCACTCGTTCTCTCTCCCTCTCCCTCTCTCCCCCTCTCTCAAAATAAATAAATAAACTTAAAAATGTTAAAAAAATAAAGAAAAGAGTAATTAGCTCTACTTGGTAGGTCAGGGAAGATTTGCAAATGTAAACACTGTAGCTGGTCTGTAAAGATAAGTAGGAATGGTCCAGGCAGTAAGGGAAAGATGGTTATTCTAACAAGTAAGAATGCCATAAGCCAAATGAAAAGATACAAGACAGTAAAGCCTCAGGATAAGGCAAGGTCATCCAGGTTCTGGACATACAGTGATTTGCATGCTCTGCTTAAGGGGTTTGAGTCCATTTGGTAGTCAGCAGGAAGTCATTAAATGGCTTTATGCAGAAGAATAATAAATATGGATTCCTATTTTAGAAAGATGGGTCCTGGGGGACCTGGGTGGCTCAGTCAGTTGAGTGTCTGACTCTTGGTTTCAGCTTAAGTCATGATCTCACGGTTTGTGAGTTCGAGCCCCACACAGGGCTCCACACTGCCAGGGTGGAGCCTGCTTGAGGTTCTCTCTCCCTCCCTCTCTCTCTGTCCCTCCCCTGCTTGTTCCCTCTTTCTCTCTCTCTCTCTTAAAACAAATAAATAAATTTAAAAAAAAAATTGTAGAAAGATTAGTCCTGCAGCAGTGTAGAAGATAAAGGAACTAAAAACAAAACAAAACACTCTGAAGAAGAATTACAGTCATTAAGAAAGGTGAGGGTATGACTATAGATCTGAGAAAGAGAATTAGATTCAAGAGTAGATAAAATGTTGGTATCCATATGGCTTAACTGCTAATATGATTACTGTAAAGGGGTAAATTACGTTGATGCTCAGCTACCACAATCTGAATTTACAGAATCTATACAGGAATATCTCAGTAATCCAAGAAAAAGATATACAGAAGAACTTAAAAGAGTTGTGAGAAAACTTACTTACTAGAATAACACAGTTTCTCATTTCTGCTGCTGTCTTCATATGGGCTTTTTATGAAACTTTATTTAAGCTTGATAACTAAAGAATACGGCCCAGATATGAATATCACATCAACTACTAATATCATGCTCCTGTTTGTGTCTCAACTTCAACCCCCAAGAGAGAGAGAGCAGTCTAGCCCAGCTGTACTGAAGGGATAGGGTAATATGGCCTACCACCGACTCAGCAAACAGCCATTAGAGTCAGACTCCTTTTAAGAAATTCAAGTAAGTTTTCTGAGAAGTGGGTCTAGAGACAGGAAAAATTTTATTCTCTAATCTACCAATGTATGGATGTAGAAAGAAAGCCATTTTAGATGAGAATTCACTCAGTTCTATATGTGAACTTAAGAGGGCTGGAAGAAAGATTCTTCGGAGGTATCTGAATCTATAAATTGAGCTCAGAGCAGCAATCTGGGAGGGAGATGTTCATTAATTTGTAGGTGACAAAATAATGGGATTAAATAATAGTGCATGAGTGAGAACATCTGAGTAAAATGGACCCCAGAAGTACAGACTAGCCAAGGAATTGATAAAAAAGATATGGAAATAAGTTGAAAAAGAATATATCTTAATAGGGAGATGGAGAAAATGATATCACAGAAAGCAAAGACAAAAACATTTCAAGAAATGTGTTGGAGAACAGTGTCAAATGTTGCAGAGAGATTAGTAATATAAAGAGTGAAAGAGGGGATATTTAATGGGCATCATTAGTGACGTTAGCAAGACCAGTTTCAGTGGAATAATATTTGAGGATAATCCCATTTTGCAGTGGGCCAAAAATAAAAGAGAGAAGTCTAAAAAAGAGTATGGATCATTCATTCAAATGAAAAGACTTAAGTGAAGATAGAAGGTGTTGAAGCATCAAAGTCAGATCCCATTAAGAAATAAGGCATAAAATACGGACAAGAGTTAATAAATTGCTGGAGCACAGCACCCAAGGAGTTAGTATAAGATCTTATGTACAAGGGATTAGCTCCTGGAAGAAAAGACTTCTTCTAGAAGCATGACAGAAGCTGGTACCTGTTGTCTTGTCTAAGCTCCTCCATAAATATTTAACTTTGCTGTTGCATATATTTTCTTACTGATATTTTTTAATTGAATAGAGGATAATGGCATGTAGTGAAAAATATTTAAGTATCTGTCATTTGAGGTGCAGAGGTTCTGTGATAGATGTATTATTATGAAAAAATTGCGCAAAGATGTATTATTATGAAAATCTGCAAAGAAACTAGTAGCTGACTAATATGTTTAAAAAACTAAATAATCAAAGACAACATAAAAATGTAATTTAAAACAAACAAAAAGGTGACAAGACAGTTTAAATACACCTTTGTTTTTCTGTCAATTAGCACAAATTGTACTAGAATTCACATGGGTACGAGTTTTTCTTCTAACAGCACATGCAAGCACTTTGATTTTCCAAGGATAAATACTTTATGAGAAAACAATAATATTATGGGAGAATTGTTTTATAACATGGGAAACAATAAATTCAGAATAGATGTTTGAGTTATTGAATTTCGGAAAATACACAATTTTCTTTTAGAAAATCCAAGCTATTTGTTTTCTTCATCATAGGCCAACTAGTGGTGGATGCGTTAGAGGAGGTCATCAAGAGGACATGACTGCTGATTGACCCTCAGGCTGGACCCAGGCATTTGGAGGCTCCTCACCCACTCCACTGACCTTGGAATGTCCATTTTGCCCACTGTTCCTACACTGCAAGCCACTTTCAAGGAAGCAGTCTGAGAGAACAATGTGTAACAAGACCATCTGAACTGTATACGTGACTGGCCCCAGTTAAGGCCTCTGTATCAATTTTTAAGACTCAGGCAAGTGGGTGTGGAGATCTACATGTCTTCCGGCCATCCAAGACAAGACTTGTATCTAAGGTTTTTTGGTTTTTTTTTTTTGTTTGTTTGGTTTTTTTTTGTTTGTTTGTTTGTTTTATTTTTTTGCTTATTAAACTTACCACCTACCAACCTGCAGTCATTTGCCTCTTTCTTTGGTTTTTCCTTGCCCTCCATGTACAGGGGCCAGTTTGTGAACCAACCAGATAATAACCTCAAAGAAATTTTCATTATACTTCTTAAAGCAAAGATGCTAAGGTTTATTAATTAGGCAACAGCTCAATGAATGTTTCAAAGATTTAAATAATTTGTCAGTGTGAGAGGGTGGTTAGCCTTAATAAACTCAGTATCAAAAAGACAAGTACCTTTAGAGCAGTACTTATCATAGTATGATCCCAGACCATTATCTTGTTAGAAATGCAAATTCTCAGATATACTCCAGATCTATTGAAACAGAAACTCTGGAGTGGGGCCTAGGACTCTTTTAACAAACCTCTATGTGATTCTGTGCTTCCTATACTTTGAAAACCAATGTTTTTAAAGTTAATACTTACCTATAATAAATTTTACAGGGGCCAACTGACTCAAAACAGATATTCCAGTTTTACATTGATTTTAGTTAATAAACAATTTTTATCAATTCTGTTTAAATGATAAAATATTTTATTTAAATATTAAATTCCATTGATTACATTTGAATGAAAAAGCAGAAGAAAAGCACTTTAATAAAGCTGCATTTTATTTAGATTTAGCTTAATTTTCTTTTGTTTTTCTCTCCCCTCTATTCTAGTTGAACTTGTGCTTTTAGCTTAAATTAATTAATTTTTAAGAAAAATGCTTAAAGTATGTAGACAGACCTAATACTCTTATCTATTGACAAATGTATATTTGAATCAAAAATAAAATTATAGCTTTAAGGTAAGTATATTGATTTAAAATATTTCTTTTTTTAAGAATTTCACAAGATTGCAGAATCTATGGAATCATTTATGAATGCCAATATTTAATTTTATGGAAGATGACAAATCTTAGATTTTGAGGTTAGAACTCATGTGTTAGATAATGGTTTTCATTTACTAAGCACAGTTCTGTAACAATGTGGACATTATGAATATAAAAACAAAAATAGAAGTTCTAGAGAATTCTAGAGCCAGAGAATTACCAGTAGGAGAAATCTCAGCAGTTTGGACAATGTTGCACAGAGTACACAACCAAAAAGGAAATTTGATTCTGGAAGGTATTTTATAGGTTTAAAATTGCTACTGGCTGTAGAACACTGGTAAATGTTTAACAACCAACTTGGCAGAAGGGTATAGGGAAGGGAAAAGGGAATGTTTTGATATATAACCAATTGGTTTGACAATATCCGTGGTTTAAATGACCCAACCTTGGGTGATTTCAATCTACTGTATGAGGTCAGTGAACAAGATTTGGGAAGAGATGAACACAACTGGCTCCAGCTAGCCAATGTGCTGGTCCCAGACTGTAAGTGGCTACAGGGTTCTAGAAGTGTCCTCACATGGCTCCATTATTAAACATTCAATAGCTTTGGCCAACATATTCACTGCCAAATGCTCTCAAATCTGGGTGGTGGTGATTTTTCCCAAATGGAACCGTGTCTTTGATGTAATATTAAAAGATAATTTTTAAAAAATCTGCTTTACATTTAGTAGGCTACTGAATACATACTTCAAAAAATGAAAAATATCTGTAATTCTCCTTTCTTCAATTAATCATTTTTTTTAATGTGGTGGGCATTTATTTTTCCTGGCACTCATACAATTTCCATTTTTTCATACTGCTTAATATAAAAAAAAGCTACAGTATATAGGGCCTGATGAAACTTTAAAAATTGACAAATTTTAAATCATATATTATATAAAATAATTTCATAACTATTACTTTTTATACATGCAGATGCAATTTTTCAGGAATTTCAGAAAAAATTCTTTTACCTAACTTGTTTTAAATAAGTAAGTTTTAGGATTTTTAATTACATTACTTATGCAATCATTATTAAGGAGATCTGAAGTCATTTGCTCACTATTTTCTTTAGCTATTTTGCAAGACTGAAAATGCTTAATATTTGTTTAAGTATTGAGTCAAACTAACTTGGAGAGATAATTACTGAATACTGTTATTAAGTGATCAAAATATAAGAAAAAACACTGTGAGTGGGAATATCATCTTTTTTTAAAAAATACATTTATTTAGTTTTGATAGAGCACAAGTGGGGGAGCGGCAGAGAGAGAAGGAGACACAGAATATGAAGCAGACTCCAGGCTCCGACCTGTCAGCACAGAGCCCGATGCCCCGCTCAAACTTATAAACTGTGAGATCATGACCTGAGCCGAAGTCCGATGCTTAACCGACTGAGCCACCCTCAGTGGCTCAGTAGGAATAACATCTTTAAAGCATACAGTCAAATAAATGGAAAATTTATTTTCTCAGAACACGTTAAAAAGCACTTAATATCCATGGTATTTGTTTATCTTTAAAAGATAAATTTTTAAGATCCTAATCACTGGGATATTTGCAGTTTTTTAGGGTTTTATGTTCTGAGAAGATCATGTAGAAATAATGGATCCTTTGGGGACAGGTATATTAATGATAAGGTTTATCTTCTTTATAAGAGTTAGGGAAAGAAGATAGAATTAACAAAATAAAATATAGACACTGTTAATATTATTTATCAAAAGAATTCCAGTTTATATTCTTTAGTCTGTAAGATGGGGGAGCTATTGCATTACACAAAATACTGGCCGCTTCTGTTCCTCTGAGCATTTTTCTTTGATTAAAACCATTTGTAGTAAATGATGACCCAAGCCTTTGTAAATGACATTTTAACGGGGGTTGTGGTCTAATGAAATTGTATTTTAAAAGGGGTTTCAATTATCAGAACTATAAAATATTTGCTTACTAGTAATGTACTTAAAATGAGGTATCAATTCTTTCTATAACTCCAGTACATATTGGTTATTATTCCATTTTTGGACTAACAATTTTGAGGCTTTACATGGTAGAGTCTGTCTATCTGAACAGCATGAAACTACCTTTCTTTAAAAATAAATTATCTGCCGTTGTTTAGTTATGCTTCTTAAAATCCTGATAGGTCTGGCAAGTCTCTTAATCCCTGTTAAGCGTAGGAAGGAGAAGAGCTATGCATTACAAACTTAACCTTGAATGAATCCAAGCCCAAGAAACAGAAGTAGAATGTCTTAAACTTTTAATCCTACAATATAAATATTGAGAAAGAAAAATATGAACACTGCATAAATTATAACTTAAAGTCTTGCTAAACTAGGTTGAGAATGTGTTCATGAGCAGCCAATAACATATTACCTTTATATCATAGAATGCTTGTTATAGAAAGAATTTTTGTGATGCTCTAGGACCTTAATATTAGCTAATGTTGTTCATATGAGAAAACTGTAACAAGGAAAGGCTCTTTGCAGTATGTAGTTTCTTTTCTTTTGCTTTATTTTGGTATTAGTAGAAAGTCTTCAAGTAAGAAATGTGTATTGCCAACCCTGTTCTTTAGGTTAAAAAATGGAGGTGCGGAGGTGTTATTCTTTTCTTTTTTTTTTTTTATTTTTGAGAGAGAGAGAGAGAGAGAGAGAGAGAGAGAGAGAGAGAGACTGCAAGCAGGGGAGGGGCAGAGAGAGAGGGTGACAAAGAATCTGAAGCAGCAGGCTCCAGGCTCTGAGCTGTCATCATAAAGCCAGGAGGGGGGTGGGGTTCAAACTCACCAGCAGTGAGATCATGACCTGAGCAGAAGTGCAGATGTGGGTCGCTTACCTGACTGAGCCACCCAGGCGCCCCCAGTTGTATCTTAAAGATACCCAGCTAATTATCAGCAATCACAGTGCTCTATGAATATCAATTTTTTCACCTTTATACAAAAACTATGGGGGAAAATACCTGCCTATGTAACTTAAGGTTCTGGAATAGAAAATGTATGCAAGTAACGCATAGTTATGAAATGTTCTAAAACTGTTGGTTCTTGGTCTCTCACAGCCATGATAAGTGGCTAATCATCATGTGTATTTTTATGTGTAATTTATTTATGTTTGTAAGTATTCTAACTGCAACTCTAAATATACAGGAGAAAATGTTAAGTGGTAGATGCTTGAACGTAGCCTCACTCTCTTTCCTTGATGTCTAGTCTGTAATGTCTAACGATTATCTACTTGGACTGGTGCATGGTGAAAGATGGAAACACGTATTCATTTAAGATTCACAAGTTTTTAATTTCCAATTACACTTATCCACTCTGTTTGAAAAGAAGTAAGTGCTTTCTGTTGTTAACCATGACTTTAAAACGTCATTACCAATTAATGCAAAGAAAGCTACTGAAAATAATTTTAGAAATAAAAAAATACTCATCATAAAATATGTGTGGTGATATTAGAAGTATAACTACATAAGTAATTCAAGATTACTTGTAGGACCACTGTCCCTACAAGTTATTAATCCAACTTTCCCATTAAGCATATACTAAATCAGCCTTCTAAAAATGTCCCTGGATGAACTGACTTGTCAATAAAATATTAGAATTGGATTGTAGTTGGATAGTTTTACTTTGTGTGTGTGTGAAAGAGAAAGAATGATAACTGTTGACAATTTTATTAGCCCAAGATACGCAGTCTAGGATAATGGTTATGATCAGAAATTTAAGAATCAGATCTCAAGTGTTTTTCCTGTGTCTGCCACATTTTAGCTGTGTGACTTTGGGCAAGCGGTTTAACCTCTCTGCATTTTTTCAACTAGAAAATGCAGATGACAATAGCCACTGCCCACAGTTAATGGAAAGATGAAATGAAGTAATATTTGTGGAACACATAGAAGAGTGCCTAGCACAAAATAAGTGCATAATGTAAAAGTATATTTAAAAATTTAATATTAAGAAGAGCTCAAAATGTATGGTTTTGCTTTTTGTTGTTTTCATTCAAATAGACTTCAGGGAAATTATAAATTTATCCTAAATCCATAAATTAATGCTTTAGTCGGAAAAATCTCTGACCCAGCCACAACTATTAATTTATTATATATCTGAGAGAACCATAATTTTCATTCTTTCATAAACATACAAAAAGTCATTTTTGAGGTCTTTAAAAGCATTATTTTTTAAGATTTCCTTGTATTTTGTCAAATCAGCAATAAAATGCTTTTAAAAATTCAGATTTTAGGGGTGCCTGGGTGGCTCAGGCAGTTAAGTATCATACTCTTGATTTCAGCTAGGGTCCTGATCTCACAGTTTGTGAGATCAGCGTAGAGCCTGCTTGGGATTTTCTCTCTCCCTCTCTCTCTGTTCCTCCCCTACTCTCTCTCAAAAATATATATATATATTTTTTTTTAATTC
This sequence comes from Prionailurus viverrinus, assembly GCF_022837055.1. NCBI lineage: Eukaryota > Metazoa > Chordata > Mammalia > Carnivora > Felidae > Prionailurus > Prionailurus viverrinus. The sequence goes on along the minus strand of NC_062566.1, from coordinate 85,748,680 downwards.
AGATTGTAGATATCTGGCATCCAGTTTTAGATAAACCAGCCTCAAGAGTATGTTTGACAAATTTGTACTTCCAAACCCTGTTCAATTTACTATTTTATGGTGAATAGAGCTTTAATCATCAGAGAAACTCTGACAGCCACTAAATTTTATTAGTCTAAGTAAATGTCTATATCTTCACTGTTTTTTATAGTACCATGTATCTATCTTCTGTCCACTAGAAAATATTATCTATTTTTGATACTAAATGCAATTCTTCTAGTGATAACAATAGGTAACAGTAGATAGAAGTTGAAATCTCAGTTTCCACCATGAGGTTACTTGAAGTCCAATCCTTGGGCACATTATTTAACCTGTCCCTGACCTCTGTATTTTCTACTGTAAAATGCAGTACTAATAATATATATCTAAAAGATTGTTATGAATATTAAATGAATTGACACGTGCCGGGGGCCTGGAATAGTGCTTGGTCATCGTAAGTATTTCTTAACACTTGTTATTGTTTTTGTGTAAGAAAATAACACATAAGCAATCACTTGGATAAGATGTTTCAAAAGCATGTATTGATGTTAAAGTTAATCGGCAATTACTGAGGGTATGGAACATATCCATGTTCTATTTTCATATCATTACAATCAATTATGTAAATTCCTTAAGAAGTTTTTTTTTTTTAACTCAAAGTGTTTTCATCTAAAATGGGCTTTCCTCTCTTCCTCTGGTATGAGTAAGGTGACTGATAATAAATGTATAAGGTTTATCAGGGCTCTCTGGAGATAATATAGTTTTTCTCAGAGGCAAAATTGAAATAAGGATATGCCATTTCTGGAATCAGATCATTAAGCACAACCGCTTAAAATTCCTTAACATGCTAAGACTAAAATCAGAGTTCAGAGAATAAAGCAAGAAAAGATAGGGAAGAAATTCTTTTTCAAAGGGAAGAAGTAAATTAAACAAGTTTTTTTTCCCATAAGCCATTAAATCTACCTTGAAAATAGATAAAGGGGAAAAAAGCAACAACAAGAAAACAGAGATTTGAAGGGAAGAGCAATTAGCCCAAAGCTACAAGAAAAAAAAAAAAGCATTTTTTGTTTGTTTGTTTTCAAAGCAATCAAATCTGGTTCTGAAATAGCTTTTCCATTTTCTCCTTCTTAGTAAAAACAAACATCACACAAATCCCCATGTGAAGGGAATACTGAGAGAATAACTTCTCCAAGCAAATTTGCATGTGCCCACAAACCAAAAGCATTTGAATAGGCACTTAATTTATTTTAAATTATATCAGCTTTTGCTTATTAATTGACATTGTAAGACTTTGTGGTTAAGAATTCTTTAAATTGTTTTCAGACTAATAAAAACCACTTGGAAAAAGGATGCATATTATCATGTATATTGTTGGTAGCTCTTTAAATCATGTTAGTATGCGAATATTTATGACTGGATTTGATTTGAACTTTCACTGCTTGATTATGAAATCACTAGCAATTACTTTAAAATGTTTCATATGCTTAAGATAAATGAACACACCATGAATCCATCTACATTTTAATCATATGTAACACATAAAATGGCAGTTTACATGTGTATCTTTACAGATTCTACAATATACAGAAAACTTATTTTAAAATTCCCCACCACACATTTCAAATCCAAACTTGAGACCAAAACAGGTTTACAATATCATGTTAAATTAAAACACATATATGTTTACAAATACATGTGGATATTTTTTTAAGGTTAGAAAAGTAAAAGCCAACATAGTAAAGTGATTATTTCAGAATGTGGTAATTATGGTTGAGTTTTAAATTCGGTTTTTATTAATCTGATTGCTTAAACTTCCTCATTTTCATATTTTATATTTTAATGCTATAGTTTCTTTTAGTATATATTTTTGACTTATTTTCTTAGTGGTTTCCCTGGGATTACAATTTACATCTTAATTTAAGAAAATTTATATCAGATTAATACCAAGTTAATTTCAATAGTATATTAAAACATTGCTTTCAGTATAGCTCCTTCTCTCCTCCTTTTCACACAAATTACCTCTTTGTGCATTATAACCCATCAATACAGTTTTTAAAATATTGCTTTATGCAGCTGTATTTTAAATAAGATAGTGGAATAAAAGAGTTACAAATGAAAACTACATTTGCATTGTCTGTTATGTTTTTCTATTCAGTTACCTTTACCAGTACACTTAATTTTTTTTGTATGGATTGAAGATAGTATCTAATTTTCTTTCATTATATCCTGAAGAATTCCCTTCCAGGGCATGTCTGCTAGCAACAAATTCTGTTTTTACCTTGGAATTCTTAATTTCTCCTTAATTTGTAAAATATAGTTTGTCACAATGTAGTATTCTTGGGCTGACCATCTCTTTTCTTTCAGCACTTTGAGTACATCACCATCCTGCCTTCTAGCCTTTATGGTTTCTGAAAAGTCAGTAGTCAATATTATTGAAGATCCTTTGTACATGGTGAGTGACTTTTTTTTTTGCTACTTTCAAAGTTTATTCTTTGTACTAGTCTTAAAAATCTTTGATTATGATATATTTACCTGTGGATCTCTTTGAGTTTATCCTACTTGGAGTTTGCTGATCTTCTTAAATGTGCAGATTCATGTTTTTCATTAATTTGGGGAAGTTTTCAGCCAGGATTCCTTCAAATATTCCTTCTTTCTCCTCTTCTCTTCTAGGATCTTCCATTATATGCATGTCAATATGCTCAATGCTGTCCCACAGGTCTCTGAGGCTCTGTTCATTTTTCTCCATTCTTGTTCCCCAGTTTCTTCTTCTTTTTTTTTTAAGTTTATTCATTTATTTTGAGAGAGAGAGAGAGAGAGAGAGAGAGAGAGAAAATCCCAAGCAGGCTCGACACTGTCAGCTCAGAGCCTGATGCAGGACTCAGACCCACACAACATGAGATCATGACCAGAGCCAAAGTCATGTGGAAGCTTAACCAACAGAGTCACCCAGGCACCCCTGTTCCCCAGTTTCTTAAACTGGATAATCACAGTGGGCCTGTTTCAAACTGATTTATGCTGCCTGCTCACACCTGCTTTTATTACTCTAGTGGGATTTTTATTTCAGTTATTGTATTTTCAACTCCAGAATTTTTACTTGATCCTTTATAATATCTATCTTTTTATTGATATCTTCTATTGGTAAGACATCTTTCTCAACTTTCCTTCTGTTCTTCATGCAAGATTTCCTTTAGATCCTTGACTATATTTAAAATGCTGATGGAATGTCTGTGTAGTAAGTACCCATTGTCAGATTTCTTAGGAATATTATCTCTTGACTGCTTTTATTCCTGTGCTTTTATTCCTTTCCTGGTTCTTTGTATGTGTCATATATTTCGTTGTTGGAAAAATGGACATTTTAGAGAATGTGATGTGCTAACTCTGGAAATCATACTGTCCTCTTTTCCCTCAGGTTTGTGATTGTTGCTGTTTGTTTATTTAGTTACTTTGCTGGACGTATTTTGAAGAGTATGTATTCCTTGTCAGAGGTACTACTGATGTCTCTGCTTGCTTCAGTCAGAGGTCAACTAATAATTATAAAGAGATGTCCTTCAATGCCTTAGACCAGTAAATTTGCCAGACATTGCTGAGGAGTGCTGTGTTTGTACTGGGGTATTCCTTACGTGTTCTGGAAAGAGGTTGCTAAGTCATCTGTAGTATTCAATGTTTGGGCAGACCCTCAAGATCCACTGGCGGGCAGAGATTAGGGCCTTCTCAGATCTTTCCTTAGTATGTTCACAATGAAGCACATGAATTTGACTTTCTAGATTTCCAGGAATATGTTGGCATTTTTTAAAGCCCCTGTGGAAATGTCATTTCCCAGTGTTTTCCTTTTATATTTTTTGATCAGCCTCTTATTAGCCCTACCGGGTAATGCTACCCAGGAGCTATGATGGCAAACAATTACTACTAATTGTTTTTGGTAAATGTCCTGAGGATAGAGCAGTTTTCACAGAGCAGGCCCTGAATCAGATCAAATAAAGGCATCCCTTGAGAATGGAGCTTTTTAATAGCTGTGAGACCAGTCAGATCAAATAATGGCAATTCTCCGGGGTGTGGAGGAAGCCCCAATTTTGTCTTATCCATTAGCTTCCAAGTGGCTGGTTTTTCACAGCATTTGTAAGTGCCATGCTGTCAGTTTTCAAGGCTACTTCAGAGCTGGGGAGGTGGGGGATGAGATAAAGGTAAAAGACATATAACCTTGCTGCTCTTATTGAGATTCAGCCATTTTTCTTGAATAAACACACTTTAGGTTGTCATGGGTCTTTACCTGATTTCCAAATTCTGAAAAGCTTGATTTCAAAATTGATTGATTTTGAAAGTATTTTTTTTAGTTCTCATTGCTTTTATAGAGGTGTGGATTTTTGGATTTTGGAGAATTGGCCCTCTCAGGAACTAAAATTGTAACCTAGATTTCCTGACTCTTAAGTACAGAGAATAATCTTATGGTTAGCAGAGAGGAGGGGGTGGGGATGGGTGAAAAAGGCAATGAGATTAAGGAGTGTACCTGTGATGAGTACTGGGTCATGTATCGAATTCTTGAATCACTATATTGTACACCTGCAACTAATATAGCATTGTATTAACTGTACTGGAATTAAAACAAAATAAAATAATATTTCTGAATTTAAATCCATACATTGTCTGAAAATACCATTTTCCTCCACTATAAGGTATTTATTTGGGTAACTTTTGTCTCCAAACAATGTTGTGACAGCTGCTTGCCTACTTAAGTATATCTCTGAAAAATCACCTTTGCTTGGAGTCCACATTGAGTTGACTTCACTATAGCAGCCATTCCTGGCTTAAAGGCATGAGAATGACAATTCATATTTTCACTTCGTTTTGGTTTTGTTTCTTATTTAAATCACATTCCAAAGATGCTCAATTCTGCATATTCTATTCTCTTCCTTATTTTAAAACTGAGGTCTCCTATAGATTTCCTTCAGTCTTGTTAAAATAAAATATTGGAGGATTGGCCAGAGACTATTCAGCATGATAGGGTGAACAGGTATAACTGGTTTTAGTTGTTGACTAGAGTTAAGGTCTTTCCCACCAAGGGGAAATGGTATGGTGCTATAAAACTGGGTAGAGAAGGGTGTGAACATCGTCTAGGACATCCCTGAAGTTCCGTATTTAAATCACCATCAGTGGTAAATACTAGAGAAAGAATATAGACAAGACTATTGCAAAGGATTCCAAGTCCTTAGGAATGTAGGTTTGAATTACCTAATCTCCATTTCAAGTATAAAGCTGTGAGAACTGAAGTATTAGATGAAGGCAGGGAATTTTGGACAGTTGGTAAAGAAAGATGTATAAATACGGTATAGTCTAAATTTAGTGGCGGAAGCACTGACCTTATTAGTTACGTATATATGATTTCCTGTACATGTTTTTATTCTTTAGCTAATTTCTTTTTTTTCCTATTTCTCCCCCCACTCTATTTGTGAAAGTTTTCCTTATAATCTATATAGCAATATCTATAAATGCTACATAAAATTCATTACATCACTATTTTTACTAACTTGAAAAATTTGGTAAGTTTCCAAGAGTTGTCTATTCTTTTAAAGTCAGAGGATTGATATTTTAATTTTTCTAAAATCTTTGTTCCCTGAATGTCAGTAAAGTGATAATTGTCTAACTACCACAGTTTTATTGTTAAAAATATTGTTACGCCTCAGGTAAAAATGATTAATTAGACCTAAAAAATATGTTCCCAACATAACGATTTAGTGTGTGTGTGTGTGTGTGTGTGTGTGTGAGAGAGAGAGAGAGAGAGAGAGAGAGAGAGAGAGAGAGAGAAGGAAAGAGAGAGAGGAACGGAAGGAGTAATTGGGGGTGTATTGCATATTTGCAGCATTAGTCATTTTCAATATTCATTTGCTGACGTTTAAAGTCAAGAATTCATCGCTCTACCATAATTAGTGCTATAAAGTTCCAATGAGGCTTTTCAGATATGCAAGTTCAAATATACTGAAAATTGTTGCTAGTCACCTGGTCCATAGAGAAGCAGTTTGTTTTTGAAGTTTGAATATTATGCCAAGAGAATTTTTTCCAGCTGTTACATATGTACACAAGTTAATGTTATCAGCAGAATAGAGGTGCATGTACATAGAAAATTTTCAAATTTATCTTACTGCCAAATATGCACCATTGCAGTATTTAATGCCTTTCCCTTCCCCTCCATCTCCTCTTAATACTCACTTTTCATGTGTTTACTGATTATTCAAACTTCTACCAAGGTGTTTTTGGAAAAATATATGAGAGATATTGGTTTTCTTTTAAGTAATAGGTCAGAGTATAAATCATCAGAAAATTTGAATTTTGAAGTTCATATGTAACGGTTATTTATTTTTACCATGAGTCTTGAGATATAGAATTAGATATACTAATGTGCACTTAGAAAATCCCACTGAAAACAATATTTCTAATATATTTTGAAATGTAAATAATAACCTAATGATTTAAATAATATCTAATAACTTTTGATCATTAAAAACTATACAGATAGGGATATAAAATTAATATTCAGAAATCTGTTGCATTTCTATACACTAAAAATAAAGTAGCAGAAATACAAATTAAGAAAACACCCTATTTACAATTGCAACAAAAAGAACAAAATACCTAAGGGGCACCTGGGTGGTTCATTTGGTTAAGCATCTGACTATGGCTCAGGTCATGATCTTGCTGTTCATGAATTCAAGCCCCTCATTGGGCTCCATAATGACAGCATGGAGCCTGCTTGGGATTCTCTTTCTCTCCCTCTCTCTCTGCCCTGCCCCACTTGCATGCACTCTCTTTCTCTCTCTCAAAAAAAATAAATAAACTTAAAAAGAAACCAATAATAAGATACCTAAGAATAAATTTAGCCAAAGAAGTGAAAGAGGTGCTCTCCAAAAGCTATAAAACATTGATCAAAGAAATTGAAGATAACACAAACACATGGAAAGACACTCCATGCTTATGGATTGGGAGAACCAATATTGTTGAAATGTCTGTACAATCCAAAGCAATCTACAAACTTAATCAATCCCTATCAGAACACTAACAACATTTTTCACAGAATCAGAACAAATAATACTAAAATTTGTATGAAGCACAAAAATATGCCAAGTAGCCATAGCAATCTTGTCTTGGGAAAGGAGAACAATCTTAGGATTACAATCCTGGATTTCAAGATATGATACAAGGCTTTTTACTACAAAGTAAGTCAAAACAGTATGGTGCTGGCACAATAATAGAAACATAGATTAATAAAACAAAATACAGAGCCCAGGAATAAATAAATAAAAACCCACACTTAAATGGTCAATTAATCTATGACAAAAGAGGTAAAATATACAATGGGAAAAAGACCAAATGATGTGAAGAAAGCTGGACAGCTGATGCAAAAGAATTAAATGGAATCACTTTTTTATACCATATACGAAAATAAACTCACAATGGAGGTAAATGTGAGACCTGAAACCATAAAACTCCTAGAATAAAGCATAGGCATTGGCCATAAAAACATTTTTCTAGATATGTCTCCTGAGACAAGAGAAACATGTAAAAATAAACTATTGAGACTCCATCAAAACAAAAAGCTTTTACACAGTGAAAGAAACCATCAAAAACAACAAAAGGCAACCTACTGAATGGGAGAAGATATTTGGAAATGATATATCTGATAAAGAGTTCAAAATATATAATGAACTTATATGACTGAACACCAAAAAACAAATGCTCTAATTAAAAATGAGCAGAGCACATGAACATTTTTTCCACAGAATACAAACAAATGGCCCACAGACACATGAAAAGGTGTTGAACATCACTAATCAGCAGACAAATACAGATGAAAACTGCAATGATGTATCACCTTACACCTGTCGTAATGGCCACAATCAAAAGGACAAGATATGATAAGTATTGTTGAGGATATGGAGAAAAAGAAATTCTCCCACATTGTCGAGAGGAGTATGGAATACAGTATGGAATACAGTATGGAGGTTCTTCAAAAGATTAAACATAGAATTATCAGAGAAAGACAAATACCATATGATTTCACTTATCTGTGGAATTTAAGAAACCAAACAAAGAAAAAAAGAAACAAAAGAAAAAAGGATTCCTCAATACAGAGAACAAACTGTGGTTTGCCAGAGGAGAGGTAGGTGATCGGGATGGGTGAAATAGATAAAGCAGATTAAGAGTACACTTATTGTGGGGTGCCTGGGTGGCTCAGTCTGCTAAGCATCTGATTCTTGATTTTGGCTCAGGTCATGATCTCAGCTCAGGATGTGATCTCAGGAAGCATGAGATCAAGCCCGAATTAGGCTCTGAGCTGTCAGTGAGGAGCCTACTTGGGATTCTCTCTCTCCCTCTCTCTCTGCCCTTCCCCCACTCTCTCTCTCTCTCTCTCTCTCTCTCTCTCAAAATAAATATATAAATTAAAAAAAAAAGAGTACACTTTTTTTTTTTACTTTGTTTTAATGTTTATTTTTGAAGGGGAGAGAGACAGAGCATGAGTGGGGGAGGGGCAGAGAGAGACACACACACAGAATCCGAAGCAGGCTCCAGGCTCTGAGCCATCAGCACAGAGCCTGATGCGGGGCTCAAACTCACAAACCATGAGATCATGACCTGGGCCGAAGTCGGATGCTTAACCTTCTGAGCCACCCGGGCGCCCTAAGAGTACACCTATTGTGATGAGCACTGAGTAATGCATAGAAATGTTGAATCATAATATTGTATGCCTGAAACTAATACAATGCTGTATGTTAATTCAATAAAAATAAATTAATAAATAAATAACAATTAAAACTGACCAAACCTGTTCCCCTGAAAAAACCTATACAGATAGTTGGTCCTTCTCAACACTCAGGCAGAATTCATAGAGATGGGGCTTGGGCATTTTATTTTTTTTACAAATTCCATAGGTTTTGCGGTGCCTGGGTGGCTCTGTCGGTTAAGCATGTGGCTTCAGCTCAGGTCATGATCTCACGGCTCGTGGGTTCGAGCCCCGTGTCAGGCTCTGTGCTGACAGCTCAGAGCACAGCTTCAGATTCTGTGTCTTCCTCTCTCTCTGCCCTTCTCCTGCTCATGCTCTGTCTCTCTCTGCCTCAAAAATAAACACACAAAAACATTAAAAAAAATTCCATAGGTTCTTGTTACAACTAATCCTAATCAGAGATCTTTTTTTCCCGTTGATTTTTTTTATTACTCAAAAAAGCTTCAATTTTTTTTTATTTTAGCTTTTTGACTCTGTGATTGTGCCTTCAACACTTTCACAAAGATTTTTTTGCTCCTCAAAAAGGAAAGCATGCTTGGTCTTGTCATGAACACACTTAGCACACATGGAAGGCCCTGATGAAGTGTTGCTTCATTCTGGACAACCTCATAACAACTTCAGGTGTCACAGCATGAACTCCTCAAAGTCAGCTTGGGCGCATGAAGATTTTGGTGCTTTCCCAACCTACTTCGTATTAAGGTAAATGATTCTGTTACTAGGGGTTCAGGACAGCCTGGTTTGTTAGAGGTAAAATGCAGGACGGTCTACAGGGGGTATGTCAAACACTCAACCATTCTGAATGCCTAAAGATGCTGTCCCAGGAAGAAGAAAAAGGAATCAAAAATTGCCCATAAAAATTTCTATAAAACTGACACAAGCTCATTCAGGTTAGGTAAGGACTTTTTTTTTCATAATGTCCAAAATATGATTAAATTATAGGTATGAAAAGTGTATTCACCTTCATATATATATGATGCATACAGAAACTCTTTATAAGGACATTAATTATAAGTGTAGATTTTCATACAGAGCCAGTCTTTGGGATGTGCAGAAAATGCAGCTACATAACAGGTACATTTGGGGAGACAATGCACGAACTGACCCTGTCATAGTGTCTGACATTTTCACATTACTCACTACCCTAGTCTCAGCTGAGAAGAGAGAGATTTTAATGTATGAAAACTTATTTCAAAATTCTGTTTCAGATTGTACAGTTATGCACCAATAGTGAACCCAATATGTTAAGAAGAGAAAGAAGAGGAATAAAACCTAGAACAAATGTGCTATTCAGAAGGGCAGATTAAGGTAGCATACTGAATTGGGAACCCCCCGTCTAGGTAACAGAAGTGGAGCTGGAGAGAACAGCTGATAATTTGGGGGCAGTTACATTGTATCAAGTATTATTAAGCCTATATGAATTGTTCTCAGATTGAAGTGGGATGGGTTGATATAATGACTAGCATTCTGTAGAGATATAGTAATTTAATTAAAAAACTCATGTTCACTTGTTATGCACACACATTCAAATAACACATGCATATTAGGAATTACCATTTGGCACCTGTAAGCAGAGGGATCAACCTCATGAATGGGGATAGGCAAGTTCTACAGCTTTTTGACAGCTTAGTCTCATCAGGCAGTATCATTTCTTTCTTTTCTTTCTTAGTAAACTTTTGCCTCTCCTAGAATTTATGTTACCTTGAGAGATTGTATGATAAATGCCAGTACATTTCTGTGTTTGAAGAACATGTTTTAAGATAGTAATGTCTCCTTAGTGAGTGCCTGTTAATGGCAATTTTGAAAGATGTCTAAAAACTAACTTCTTTTCATGGATTGATCCTATTTTTTATTCTATTTTTCTTTCGGTCATTAAAAAAAACAGTTTAGATCCTAATGACTAAAATAAGAAGCATTTTATTGTGTTTGTTTAAAAAGATACAAATATATGCTATTAACAACCTAAACTTTTTCTTATCAGCAATCATAAATTTACAGGTGTATTTCTGATCTGGTATCGCTGCAAAATCCTCCTAACATTCAGATCTTCTGTATTTTGGAACAGAGCCTGATAAGGATCAGAGATTGAGATAGAAACTAGAAAAAATCATGTAGTAAACTAATATTTATTAAACACAAGTTTTATGTCAGAGATGTGGCTTAATTGTGGAATCCTATCAGCTACTCTCAGAAGCATAGGAGGAATGTCCAATAGACCAGGAAAATGCTTGGATGCAAGATCGCATGAAATAGTCTTGAATTAAGATATGTTTTCACTACTTCCCATAAAAATTTAACTTATTAAAAAATCAAATATAATTTGCATGTAACTGAAGAAATAATATAGGGGTGCCTGGGTGGCTTGGTCAGTTGAGCGTCCAACTTCAGCTCAGGTCATGATCTCACAGTGTGTGAGTTTGAGCCCCACGTTGGGCTCTGTGCTGACAGCTTAGAGCCTGGAGCCTGCTTCAGATTCAGAGAGATTCGCCCTCTCTCTCTGACCCTCCCCTGCTCACACTCTGTCTCTCTCTCAAAAATAAATAAACATTAAAAAAATTAAAAAAAAAAGAAACAATATAGTTGTTGGGGTAAAGCAATGGAGGGAAGGGTTTTGTTTTTAATTTTTTTTACACTGACACCAAATACCATTATTATAATACAGAACTTTTATTTTATTTTATTTTATTTTTAATTTTTTTTCAACATTTATTTATTTTTGGGAGAGAGACAGAGCATGAACGGGGGAGGGGCAGAGAGAGAGGGATACACAGAATCGGAAACAGGCTCCAGGCTCTGAGCCATCAGCCCAGAGCCTGACGCGGGGCTCGAACTCACGGGCCGCGAGATCGTGACCTGGCTGAAGTCGGACGCTTAACCGACTGCACCACCCAGGCGCCCCTATAATACAGAACTTTTTAAAACATCGTTTTATTTGTTTTTTAAAGTAATTTCTGCACCCAATGTGGAGCTCAAATTCGTGACCCCAAGATCAAGAGTTGTACACTCTTCCGACTCAGCATCCGGGCACCCCATAATACAGCACTTCTGTGACTCATCATCACTATATTTCTTTTGGAAAATAACACTTCCTGTCTTTATATTATCAACCTAGTTTCGAAGCACTAAACTTATTTTAATAAAGAATTATATCATTTTATAGTCATCACCTTACCATCTGAAATCTGTATACTAACACTAAAACAGCTAAGATAATGTGATTTAATAAATATCTTTTTTTAAATGTTTATTTACTTTTGAGAGTGGGGGAGGGGCAGAAAGTGAGAGGGAGACAGAGAATGTGAAGCAGGCTCCAGGCTCTGAGCTGTCAGCACAGAGCCCGAAGCAGGGCTCGAACCCACGAATTGTGAGATCATGACCTGAGCCCAAGTCAGACACTCAACGGACTATGCTACCTTGGCACCCCATAAGTATTTTTAAATATCTTAATGGCCATGGAAATTTTGATATCTATTAGAGGTTTCCTCTAAGTCATGTATTTTTTTTTCCTAAGAACCTATTAACTTACTAGAAATAATTCTATAAATAGAGCTACTTTTTTTTAAACCAAGGAAAAAAGTGAAGTTATATATAAATTTAAGATTAACTTCTGTCCTTAAATAAACCCCCAAATTTTTTTTACCAATATTTTTACATGTACATCATTACTCAGAACTCCATGACTTTACCACTATTTAGGATTATACTCCAAAATATCAATAGCTGTAATTCATTTTCAAATGCTGAAGACATGTATATTCCATGACAAAATTTGCACATTTATTATTATTATTATTATTATTATTATCATTATCATTATCATTATTATTAGATAGAAGGAGGTAATGGAAATGTTCACATTTAGCCAAGCTGTTATAGGGTGAATTCTATGTCAATAATTGCTTAAAGACTTTATTTCCATTCTTGGTGAAAAGAGACAATGCCATCATTAGAAAATTATGAATACTGTGCCCAAGTGCCTTGCAAGTATCACATTTTGTTTCTAAAATCTGGTCGGTCTGGATTCTGTGTTGACACTGGCAGGCAGCTTTAATGAAAATCATCTCCCAAGCAGCTGCAACTTCAGTTTTAGTCACAGCAGCTCTCCTGATTAGCCCCTGCAGGAGCTGCCACAAGGCTCAACTGAAATCTGCTCTCCAGAATCACAGACATGCGAAACACAAGGCCCCTCGTTACCAAAATTCATAAGCACAACGTGATAACCTTTCTGTTTGGCTTGATCATTTGGTACGCTCAGAATAGCCATAGATGTTCACATAATACCCATTGTCTAAGAACTTTAGGCATAAGGCTAGTAGTTTGTTATTATGTGATTTTTGCCCACTAATGATATATGATGTACAAGAGCATGGAGAGTTAAAATAACAGCAGAAACCATAACCACCTAAGGTTTTTATTCTAATCTTTTGTACTTAATCACATGCACTTGAACTCTGGGTTTCCTGTAGATTTTCTGTATAACTCAACAGGTGCAGGATCTGCATAGTTCTCTCCAATTCTTATGTAGAAATGGCACAGCATGGAGGTGAGGTTTTTTTTAGAATAAATTCTACCATCAAAGAGTCTAATTGAACAGTCCTTGGGCTGGCAGAGTTTTTTGTTTTGTTTTGTTTTGTTTTTTTTTTTTTTTTTTTTATGAACGTGCAAGGTTTTTCATGATACAGCTGTAAATTTGTGCTTTACTTGGTCTTTCTGATTTAACTTGCTATAAGGTCTTAGATTCTGACTAATTACTGTGGACTTCAGGAAAATTTTACACTCATGGGGGTGTGAGCATGAATATGTATATCTTGTGTGTATGCTTGTGTGCACTTAGCTCTTTTTAGACTGGGCTCTCAAGGTACCTGATTAAATTGGGGTCAAAGGCGTACCAAAAAGTGGAAATCATGCAAGGGACTACATGAGTGGAATATTTTATTTTAAGTTTATTTATTTATTTTGAGAGAGATAGCATGCAGGAGGGGCAGAGAGAGAAGGGAATAGACAGAATCCCAAGCAGGCTCCATGCTGTCAGGGCAGAGCCTGATTCGAGGCTTGAACTCACAAACCACGAGATCATGACCTGAGCTGAAATCAAGAGTCGAATGCTTAACTGACTGAAGCACCCAGGTGTCTCAAGGGTGGAATATTTTTAGTAGACCAAAGGAAAACAATACTATGCCTTGTAGTGGGTAGGGAAGATATATGAAAGAGGTAGACTCTGTGTACTGAACAGAAAATTCAATGGCCTTTGGAAGGAAAAGATGAGCACAAAAAGACCAAAAAAAGATGTAGTAGGAATTTATGTGGCATCTCCGTATGCCAGTAAATAGTTTTATACATCCCTGCCACCACTCTCTACCCCCAACACACACACATTTTTTTGGTAAAAGAAGAAGAAATGATTCGAGATAGGCTACACAGCACAGGCAATTGATGTCAGATAAAATCCCAGATCTTGGGTCTTCCCAGGGTTTGAAATGGGTAGAAGTAAAATAATAATAGAAGTTGATATTACTGAATGGCATTACTGTGCCAGATACTGTTTTAAGAGCAAGCAGCAAATAAAATGAAATTTAAAGCAATTTGTGGTCATGAAAAATGAGGAGAAGCTGAATACCCACCAAGGAGGAGAATGGGCAAAGCTATGCTGAGGCTCGATATCTGACTGATGGAGGGGACAGAAGGAAGACAGAAAAGGGGAAAGAGTGCCAGAAGAGAGAGAGAAAGAGAGAGGAGATGGGTATGGTTCTCAGCAAAACTGAGGCTGAAATCCACATCATCAGTACACGCTGCTATGTGGAGTAGCTCACAGAGTTTGAGCCGGAGTAGAGTCTTTGTTCAGCCCCCTGATCTAGACAGTGATACCAGGCAGAGTTACAGTCACTGTGTAAAATAGCAATGTTGTACTCAACATAGGGCTCAAATTAGACATAACATGGTTGATTAAAAAATGCCATTTGCAATGAGAGATAGAGAAGTATTTCAGGATCCAGACCATCTAAGCAGGTGAGCAAATTGCAGGAAAATGGCCACCGGCCCTCTAACCTGATGTAAGTAAGCAGTTCTTGTGTTGCAGCTGCTTAATGTCACAGATGCTGCAGTGAGGCTGAGCTGTTTGTGAGGAGTGTAGACTCTGCGTGTATTGACAAGGGAGCTCTCCCAAAGCAGGTAGAGATCCAAGCATGAGAAGAGTTTTGCAAATCTGAGGGAAGCTTTAAGAGTAAGCTAGATCAGTAATGTGAAGCAATCTTTAGAATTATGGAAGATGAGGAAATAAACTATTTACTTAGAGAGTAAGAGTTTGTGATAACTATTATATGATTTCAGAGTATTAAAGAGAAGAAAGACAAGAAATAGAAAATGGATGAAGAGGAAATTGACTCAGGAAGTATAAATTGCTCCATATGATCCTTGCAAAAAAAAAAAAAAGAAAGAAAGAAAAAGAAAAAAAGAAAAACAATACTAGTGTGTCTTATAAGAAAAGTTGAGTCAAGGGGCGCCTGGGTGACTCAGTCAGTTGAAAGTCCGACCTCAGATCAGGACATTATCTCATGGTTCATGGATTAGGGACCTGCATCAGGCTCTGGGCTCACAGCCTGCTTCGGATTCTGTGCCCTCCCCCCCTGCTTTTCCCCGCTGTGTACTCTCTCTCTCAAAGATAAATAAACATTAAAAAAAGAAAGAAAAGAAAAGCTGAGTCAAGATAGAATTCCAGTGGGAAAGAGATCTAGATGGTAGTATAGTAAATCTTTTAAGTCAGAGGGGTTGAACTATATAGGCTAGGAAAATCCTATTGGAATGAATAACGCAGCTTGTCAGATTGGGGGGAAGTAATGGGAAACAGTTTGAACAAACAAGAAGAATGTCAAATAAAAGTTCCACAAGCAATTTATTGAGCATCTATTAGTAGCAACTCTTGTCCTAGCTATTGAGATAATAAAGGCAAGTCAAAATCCTGCAGTTCTGTAGGGTTTAAGGAAGGCTAATAGAAAATGTGGAATAGGCACAAAAGGAAGTGGGGTACATCAGGGGGACATCTAATCCAGCCTGCAGTTGGGGAGGGAGGGCATGCCAGATTTCTGGAGATAAGTACTTGAGATCTTCATGGAGGACTTCTCCTAAGAAGTTCCAGGATAAAGGTAATTAGGACATGATATCTATGTGAGTGAAAAATGGTTTCCTTAAAATGATTTCCAATGTACCAAGGTTATCAGAGGAATTATCTATGTGAGGCACGGAGGACCTTCTATCCTTACTTTTACTCTAAAAGATAAATCTTTCCCTTGGAGCTCTCTCATTGATTACAGTTTTCTCTACCATATTGAGTTCAGAGCTTAAATGGCACTCCCTTTAATATCCAAATATGAATGTATATGACCTTTCCACTACATTCCCATAGTACACCAGAAACCAATCTAAAATTTCTATATGGGAATTTACTAATAAATTAGTTATAATAAAAAGAAAATAAATTCAGAATAACAGTCAACTAAGGCACTTGGTTTTAAAAGTATAGCTTTCTTCAGCTTGGGGTTCTTGCCTTCATATGGGAACAACTATCTTTTATTTTATTTTATGTTTTTTATTTTTATTTATTTTTTTTAATTTTTGTAACGTTTATTTATTTTTCAGACAGAGAGAGACAGAGCATGAACGGGGGAGGGGCAGAGAGAGAGAGACACAGAATCGGAAGTAGGCTCCAGGATCTGAGCCATCAGCCCAGAGCCCAACGCGGGGCTCGAACTCACGGACCGTGAGATCGTGACCTGAGCTGAAGTCGGAGGCTTAACCGACTGAGCCACCCAGGCGCCCCAACAACTATCTTTTAAATACTTCTTTCTGGGGTAATTTTTTCCCTATAAATCTAGGTCTAAACAACAAAGCCTAGGGAGGTAACATTCTTTTCTGTGTAAGTTACACTATACATAGAATTAATACCAGGACTAATATAAAAGGATATTAGGAATGACTTC
This sequence comes from Prionailurus viverrinus, assembly GCF_022837055.1. Lineage (NCBI taxonomy): Eukaryota > Metazoa > Chordata > Mammalia > Carnivora > Felidae > Prionailurus > Prionailurus viverrinus. The sequence continues at coordinate 85,731,922 of NC_062566.1, read as the reverse complement.
ATCTTTTTCTTAAGTTCTGCACCAGATATATACACAGAAAGTAGCAAGGAAGAGAGAGAGAGAGAGACAGAAGGAGACAGAGAATCCCAAGCAGGCACTGCACTGTCAATGCAGAACCTGACGCAGAGCTCAGTCTCATGAACCGTGTGATCACGACCCATGCCGAATTCAAGAGCGAGATGCTTAACCAACTGAGCCACCCAAGTGCCCCTTTATTTTTTTTAAGACTTTTTTTTAAATTTCTAAATAATCTCTATACCCAGCATAGGGTTGCATTTAGAATCTTGAGATCAAGAGTTACATATCCCACCAACTGAGCTAGCCAGGTGCCCCTAAAATAGTGTTTAAACAGAGAATGGGAATCAATACTGGGGTTTAGCAATATGATTCTAGGAAGATGAATTAAACAAGGCAGCACCACCTCAGCAATGGAGGTATTTGAACTATTACAAAACAAATCAGAGCCAAGACTCAATTACTGCAACTGAAGGATAACAATGAACTTGATTATAAAGAATGAGACCAAAAAGCAATACAAGAAGTGAGTTTAAAACCATAGCATGGAAGGAATTCTGACAGGATGGAGTAAAGACCTATGGAAATCTGCTCTTCAATTAAACCAATGAGAACAATAGCAAAAGTTGTCAATGTCAACTTTTCCTGAACTCTGAAAATTTATCAAAGGCTTGCAACAATTCAAGGAGCATTATTTGAAAAGAATGACTGAACTTCAGAAATCAGGCCCAAATGATATAGGATATTAGGCTTGAGTCAGAGTGGAATGATTCTTGAGTAGGATGATTTTATTTAGTCTTCTGGACCAAAAATTTGCCAGCCTGTCCTTGAACTAGGCGAGTTAATATATATAAAGCATCAGCACTGGTAAGTAATACTTCCCTTTTTCCTAAAAGCAGACTTTCTCCTAATACCTCACACAAGGCTAGGGATACTATTAACTTCTGCAAACAAACAAACATACAATCCTCCCCCCACCACCCCCCGCCACAAATAAATGGTTGTATGAATGAATGGGTGAATGATGGCCTGCTCTACTCTTGTATGAAATTATCTGGCTGGCTTATTATTCATAGAGAGACTCCATAAGATGTGTCTAATGCATACCATCTTGGGCAGTTACTTAAAACCTCTCAATCTTAGTTTCTTCATGTATAAACTGGAGTTGATAAGGCAGCACTGTCAGCTTTGCATAGTAGCAGTATCATAGCCAGTGAGGATTATCCAAGCCATGATTATTGCTAATTGATAAAAATAGTATTGCTAATAGATAGATGATATTATTGGGAAGGGAATGTGAGAATGCCCAACACAGTACCTGGCATAGACTCACTTTCAATAAATGTTTGCTAAATGAATATACAAACAAATGAAAGAACAGATCAATACATGAGATTCCTTTATGGAGAGGGATAGTTCATGAGTATGGGCCACCTTCAGGCTGATCCATTGATGTACTAGTTGTTTTACAGTCATTACACTCCCTTACATTACTCCCTCATCCAAGGAGTGAAGAAATGACCTGCAGGCACTTTGGGGCTTAGAAGAGTGTGGGAGCTGAAAGGCAGATTGGAAAACAATAAGAAGAGAGATAAATAAGATAAGAGATTGGAAAAGGGGATGAGGGTGAAAAAGTATAGTGGGAATTAAAATAGGAAAATTTAAAAATGTAAGCATTATAAATTCTGAGGCTTATCACACCAGCAATATCACACAGCAGAATTATCAGCTGATTCATGTAAAGCCAGTTTAACGTATGTAAAATAATATGATATTGCTATTGTCCTGCCCTCAATAAGCCTACAGGTGATGGGGTTAATAACATAAACCAGAATAAGATACTCTAGCTGACACTACACTGTATTCCTTTCTATTTTCCATACTCTGAGTCATAAATTTATACCTTAAAAATGCTAACACATAGGGGCACATGAGTTGCTTAGTCAGTTGAGCATCTGACTTGATTTCGGCTCAAGTCATGATCCCAGGGTCGTCTGATAGAGCTTTGTGTAGGTCTCCATGGTGAGCATGGATCCTGCTTAAGATATTCTCTCTCTCTCTCTCTCTCTCTCTCTCTCTCTCTCTCTCTCTCTCCCATCCCCAGGCTTGTGCTCTCTCTCTCTAAAATAAAAAAAAAAAATGAGTGGAGTCTGGGTGGCTCAGTTGGTTAAGCGTCCGATTCCCAGTTTTGGCTCAGATAATGATCTCATGATTTCGTGAGTTCTAGCCCTGCATCTGGCTCTGTGCTGGCAGTGTGGAGTTTGCTTGGGATTCTCTGTCTCTCCCTCTCTCTCTCTCTTGGCATCTCCCCTGCTCACACTGTCTCTGTCTCTCTCAAAATAAATAAATAAATTTTTAAAATAAAAAAAATGAAATAAAATAAATTTAAAAATGCTAACACTTAGCTAATATGTTTTAAGTATACCATAAAAGCTCAAAAAATGTACCATATACATATTTAGAGGTAGATGCTGGTATTAAAGCTTAATACTAGAATAACAAACGATCTAAGTTTAGATATGTGGCTTATTGTGCCAAGCATTGTTGGAAGCTTTGAAGTATTTTTAGTCTTAGTCATATACTCCTCATGAAAACCCAGTAACATGCTAGTAATATCCTCACCTGGCAGTTAAGGAAACAGAGGCATGGGAGATGAAATAGTTTGCCTGCCTTTACTCAGGCTAGGGCTAAAATTTGAAGCTAAGCAGTCAAATACCAGAATTTTTTCACAAAATTTACTATCTTGACTTAGAAAAATTGCATTATGCTTTGTCATTATGTAATAGGATTTGTCTTTTTATAGTGCTTTCTGAAAATAGAGGACATGGGAAGTTGTGATTGACATTGGGAAAAAATAGACAAACATGAGGCCCAGAAGTGAGACTTTTACTACAAAATGTCCTCTGCAGCTAACTACGCCTCTGCCCTCATGTTCATGCTAGCCTCGGAATCACAAGCAACTGCTTATACAATTGTGTATACATCTACTTTTATATTTAATGGGGTTTGGCTTCTTTTCTACCTCAGCTCCAGGCATTTTGCTCAAAAAACACCTTATGAAAAGAAATGTGCAACATACCACGAGAGAAGGGCTTCCAGGAGATATAACTCTTCCTGAATTGGTCCATATTGGCTGTGTAATATGGGACCGATCATTTAAATTTTATTTACCTTTGCTGTTTTGTCTCAAAAATTAACATACCACAATACTGTATTTTATACTTCAAAGTTATCAAGAGACTCTATCTGAAACGTTCTAACCATGCAAAATAAAAGATAATTATGTGATGTCTTAGAGGTGTGAGCTATTGCTATGTTACTGATTATATTGCAGTATATATTATATGTGTACCAATCGACATGTTGTTCAAGATGTGTGACACCTTAAATTTAGGTGAGGTTATATGTCAGTTATATCTCAATTTAAAACATTTTAAAAGTGCATTGAAAGGAATACAAATTGAGGGGTGCCTGGGTGGCTCAGTAGGTTAACCATCCAACTCTTGATTTCAGCTCAGGTCATGATCTCATGGTTTGTGAGTTCAAGCCCTGGGTTGAGCTCTCTGCCCCTTCCCTCTCACTGCCCCTCCTTGCTCTCTCTCTCAAAATAAATAAATAAATTTTGAGAGCGAGAGAGAAAGTGAGAGAGAGAGAGAGAAAGAGAGAGAATCCCAAGCAGCCTCCACACTGTCAGCATGGAGCCTGATGCTAGGCTCAAACTTACAAACCCTGAGATCATGACCTGAGCCAAAACCAAGAGTCAGACACTTAACTGAGTCACCCAGGAACCCCAAGAAACAAACTTAAAAAAAATTGAACACATCAGACTGTGCCATAGTATGGATTCCTCTCAGCAATAACATATCACAGCTGAGAGAAATACTCCTCCTTCCCTGACCTGGGCCTTCTAATAGTGACTTCTTCTGTTGGCTTGTGCTTTGACTGGACTGTGTTATGGCTTATTACCCATTGCTTTCTGCAGAGCCATGTGATAACTGGAAATAATTCAGAGTTTCTGTTAGAAGGCCTCAATGCTCAGGCTTAACACAGAGCTTTCTACAAGATTTTGTAAATCTTATAACAAGAATTTCTAGGAATTTCTCTTCATGTTTCTTTCTTTTTAAATTTGTTACAAATTCTTGGACTTTAAGAAATTCCGTCTCCTTTACACTGTATGAAATTTACTGAAAATACGTTTGCTGTATTTCTTATTATAAAGTCTTTCTTCTGGGGTAAAGTGGACACTATGTGTTTGTGTGTGTGTCTGTTTTAGAAAAAACACAATAAGAACATAGATTTCACATTTTACTTTTAACAAAATATATGGTTGGAGAGAGATGGATTTAATAAAATACATTAAATTAATTAGCATAATGTTCATATAATTCTATCATTAAATCAAATAGTCCAAAATTGCATCAGTTCAACATAATGGGAGTTAGAGAAATGTTGGCCTGAAAAGGAAATTTCTAAGTGAAAAGCATTGTGACTTAAAGTGGATAAAGTCTATTTTTTTGAGTGCCCATAACTGCCGTCCTAATTTTAAATGTCTTTAGACTTAAAAGACACGACTAACTCACGCTTTGATTTTTTAAATGCAAGCTTTTATATTGAGAATGCAAATTTATGTGTTTTAATTCTTATCTTATTTTAGCATAGAACAAATTTAGTAGAGAATTCTTTCATCTTGGCAAAAAATTAAAGGGCATTTATCTCCCTTAGTATCTAATTCTTTTGAGGCAGAAAGTTCAGTGTGCAAGAATAGTTACATGATAAAATTATGAACAAGCCCTAATGTTAGCCTGAAAAGAAATAATAAAATATAACATATCTGTTGTTATTTGTAAGATTTTTTTTTCTATTGGAAAACCATATGGGAAGCAGAACTATGTCACTATAACTGTTAGTTATCCAAACATTTCTTTTTTACTTTTTTAATACATTCCACTTACCATACCAAAAAGTTATTATTTTCAGGTTTATCACAGCCAGTTGGGGGATATAGAAATAGACTGGTAAAAGTAGAACATTATCCTTATAGAACTTTGTTCTTCAAGTCATTCTTTCATTGAATATGTAATTTTTAACACTCCTGTTTACTAGCCATTAGAAACATCAAGTTAGTACTGCTGATCTTAAGGAGTTTTATATTCTAGTGAAGAGAAAGAGACTGATAGAAGAAAAATAAATGCATTATGATAAAAGACCACAAAAGATGTGGTCTATTTGGAAAGAAGAGTGGTTAGGAGCATGTATAATGGTGGGAGTTCTTAGAATAATTTGACTCACAGGTAGTTCGTATCTGCCAGACTGGGGTGGTGATGGGGTGGAAAGAAATCTATTATATGGGAAAGGTACAGTGTGACCATAGCCATGGAGACCTGAAACATAGTGTGGATTAGGAAAAGGACTGAGAGTGGGAGATATCTATATTTGTAGGGGACTAAGGTAGGGTGGAGGTCATGGTAAAGTAAAAAATGATGGGAGAAATCTTAAATAATGGTCACCCATCACTGGTACTAAACTGTTACAAGGATATGAGAAGGTTTTAAGCAGAAAAGTAACTGATTACACTTGTATGTTAGAAAATCACTTCAATAATACTGGGAAGAGGAGATTGAAAATAGTAGCCTGTAAACAAGTGGCATCAATTAGTGAATTTTGCAATGAATTAGATGTGAGTGATTAGGAGGTGGTGGTTATTTGGATAGTATCCAAATTTCTGGGTGACTGGATAGACAATGATGTATATTTATTGAAATGTTGAATACATTACCACTTGGGGCAAAAAAAAATCTCACTAATTTTCATCACACTGAGTTTGAGGTACCTTTGATGTACACAGGTAGAGATGCCAGCAGGGGATAATGATATAGACGTTATTGCTTTATAGTTATATAGTTATAGCGATGGATAGAGTCATAGATATGCAATAAGTCAGGAAGAGTGTATAGAATGAAAATAGGAAGGTGACCAACATTTAAACCCATGTTTAAAAACTTACATAATATAAATTATTTTATGTTTCTGGAGTATTTTAATATTTTTATCTCAATAAGCACAATTGCTAGTATGGGATTAAATTTTTCAGAATGACAAAGTACACTTGCTATAGTTTCTTGTAGAAATACACCAGGCATATATGTAAGGTGACCATATGTATGGTTATTACCATACATGATATGGTGCTCATAGATAACAGATGACTGTCAATTATTTAGAAAGAAGACAATTGTGCTTAGAAATCAAGGCATTCATGTTAAGTTAAATTGCACGTTCATACTTATCTAAATCGTGTACAGACATAATTTCTTAATATGAGTTTCTTTTTAAAAAATCAAATACTGCTACAAACATCAGGGTGCATGTATCTCTTTGAATTAGTATTTTTGTATTCTTTGGGTAAATACCTAGTAGTGCAATTGCTGGATCATAGGGGAGTTCTATTTTTAACTGTTTGAGGAAGCTCCATACTGTTCTCCAGAGTGGCTGCACCAGTTTGCACTCCCACCAAGAGTGCAAGAGGGCTCCCTTTTCTCCACATCCTTGCCAACCAACATCTGTTGTTTCTTGTGTTAACTTTAGCCATTCTGACAGGTGTGAGGTTGTATCTCATCATGGTTTTGATTGTATTTTCCTGATGATGAATGCTCTTGAGTATCTCTTCATGTGTCTGTTGGCCATTTGTATGTATTCTTTGGAAAATGTCTATTCATGTCTCCTGTGTATTTTTTAATTGGATTATTTATTTTTTTGGTGTTGAGTTTTATAAGTTCTTTATATATTTTGGATACTAATCCTTTATCAGATATGTCATTTGCAAATATCTTTTCTCATTCCATAGATTACCTTTTAGTTTTGTTGATTGTTTCCTTCACTATGCAGAAGCTTTTTATTTTGATGAAGTCCCGATAGTTTATTTTGCCTTTAATGACTGATCTAAATGTAGGAATCCTAACTCAGAGGTTTCTGAGCTTTTTAAAAAATTACTCTAGACCCCTTTGTTTTTTTACTAGGAGATTACAAATGTTTATATATTTATGATTAGCCATTATTAAGCACAATTATAATACTCTAACGTTTTTTTTAAGTTTATTTATTTTGAGAGAGAGACAGAGAGAGGCAGAGAGAGGGGGGGAGAGAGGATCCCAAGGAGATTCCGCACTGTCAGCACAGAGCCTGACACAGGGCTTGATCCCAAGAACCATGAGATCATGACCTGAGCTGGAATCAAGAGTTAGATGCATAACTGACTGAGCCACCCAGGTGCTCCTATTATTCCTAAAATTTTGATATATTATAGCAGCATATATAGATATCCTGGTTGATTTTATAAAAATACATATAAAAACATAAGTACATAATTGGTTAATATGAGTGTAATTTTTGTATTGGATATTTTCATTGGCACTGCAGATCTGTTCTCTGACCTTCTCTATCCCATATTCTTCCCCAGAAGACTATATGACCTATAGGGCTAACTCACCAAGTTCACATACTCTCTGACTTTACAGTTGGCTTAGGCTATTCTGAGGCACTGAAACAAGATTAAAAGGCAAGAGGATAGATATATAGGGCTAGTAGTTCTTTTATTCTGATCCTCTGCAATTACCTTAGGCTGGTATGTGTTGTGAGAGTAGGTCAATGCTTATTCTGAATGGCCTTTTCTACACAACTGTCAGTCCTTCCTAATTCCAGCAACTTCTCTCTCCCTTCATCCACACAGACTGGGGTGGTAACAGCTTTGGTTTATACTCTAGTCCTTGTGACTCCCCCACACCCTTCCCATGTCTTTGCAATTAGCTGCTTTACAAATAAACTCACCTCAGATAAACCTAATTTGAATGTTCCATCTGTGTGCTATTAGTGCCAGGGATAATATAATCTCTAAATCAAGAATTGCTTCTAAAATTATTAACTTCAGGGGTGCCTGGGTGGCTCAGTTGGTTAAGCGTCTGACTTCAGCTCAGATCATGATCTCAAAGTTTGTGTGTTCCAGCCCTGTGTGGGGCTCTGTGCTGATAGCTTGAGAGTCTGGAGCCTGCTTCAGATTCTGTGTCTCCCTCTCTCTCTGCCCTTCCCCTGCTCATACTCTGTCTCTCTCTCTCTCTCAAAAATAAACATTAAAAAAATAAAATCATTAATTTCATTTTTCAAGAAGATATATTCAAGAAATCATCTATTAACAGTTGAAATACCAGACTTCTTGAGATAATTCTTTGGTAGAATGGGAAAATATATAAATATATGAATAAAATATGCATTTTTTATTATTTAAGTGAATATCTAAACAGATTCACTTAAAAAAATCCCAAAGAGTGAATACTCATTTCCAAAACAGAACTTTTACACAGTGATATCATTTTCTTAGGCTATTGCCTTTCTTAGTCTTTTATGTTTTCCAAGAATCATCTGGATTAGGACGAGGAAAATAAAGACTGCTATAAAATGGTCAATTTTGTGTCTGAGATTAATCTATCTACAAGCAGAATTATATAGAAAAGTTTAAAATGAATAAGGTCTTAATCTGTGGAAAATATCAAAATAATGGGCAGCTTGATTACAAGAATAGTTCAGTGACAATGACTTATAGAAAATGAACTTCTAAGTCAAACAGATGTGGCCTAGAACCCTAGGTCCAATACTCAGTGACCAGATGAACTCAGACATTTAACATGTCATTTAACATGTTCCAGTGTTCATAAAATGTAGATAACAGGACTTACCTCACGGTGTTGTTGGGATGATTAAATAAGAATGAAATGAATGGCAGTGCATGTATTAGAAATAACAGAGACTTAGAGTCAAAACAATGCCATTTACTAGTGTTCCCTTGGGTAACTTATTTACTTCTCTAAGCCTCAGTTTATCTATCTGTTAAAAAAAAATATGGGAAAATATCTGGTTTATAGACCCATTGTAGATATTGCATTAACACACTTATATATGGTTGAATGGGGTTTGAACTTAGGCTGTAAGACTCCAGAATACACGGGACTTTTGTATTCAAGTCCTTTCTTGTACATTCCAAGAAGGCAGAATCTCATATTGGTTAAGCATGTGGACTCTGAGGTCAACCTGCCTGATACGAGTCCTGACTCCAACATTTCCTGTGTATGCGACATGTTCTTAAGCAAATTACATAATCTCAGTTTCCCTACTTGAAAATTATTATAGTAACGGGACATTTATCTTAGGATTATTGTGAAAATTTTAAAAATATAATGTCTCTAAAGCATTTGCTGTAGCACTTGGCATATTTAGTTGGTGCTCCATATATGTACAATGAATAAAGATGAAATTCAGAAAATTAATAAGGAAGAACACATATCTGTCTTGATCCCAAGAGTATTATCTTTCTTCAATATCATCTTTCTTCCAACTAAGAAGGATATTTAGAGGAACATATCTAATTATGTATAATTAACTATGAACTTTGGGTTAGTAGAAATACTATATTTAAACAATATATTTGGGACAGTATAAAAAGACCAAAAGCAATAAATGTAATTTAATTAATAATCTGTTAAATAATTACAGATTTAACATTGTGTACCTACACACACACATACAAACACAATTAAATTTAGATTTGTTCAGATTTAGATTCCATAAAGAAGGATTTTTCAACCCCCAGTAGAAAATGTCTATGCATCCTTGAGTTTCCCTCTGAAAACATCATTCTCCATAGCTTTTGTGGGAGGCACAAATTGGTAGTAAACCTGATATCTGTGGAGCCAGGCTCATGTGAGATGGCTTTCACTACAGAATAAAGGTAATTCAATTCCTGAAACTTCATTTCTGGATACATCTCTTATAATGTCTTTTTAAAGTGATATATCGAGAAATTTAGAAGTGGTTGATTATGAAATAAATCTATCTTCAAGAGTTCTAAAATGCAGGGACTCTTCACTTAAGTGATGTTTATACTTACAGCAAAATGAAATGCACAATGAATCTTTCTTTCTAGAACTTTCTTTTAATCACTGTTTACCCCTCTTCTGATTTTAGCTCCATGAGTGCCTGCTCTTTAGCAATCTGAATAATTGATCTTTAGTGGGCATCTTTTAAAATGTTGGTCAATCTGCTTTCATTTTTTGTGGCCTCTTCAATATAGGGTTCCACATCTTTGTACTTGAGTCATTTCTGAGCTAGCCTATTATGATTCTTTTAGAATTTTTTAAAAAGTCACCCCTTTCTATTCATCAGAAGATATGGTTTTTGATCCTTGCTGACTGAATCTCTAGGTCATGATTCTTGTTTCAAATACAATTTCATGATTTATGTGAATGTAGATTTTGCCATGTACTACACACAGACCTCCTCCAGGAATTAATAAATGTCAAGTCTCTAGGGCAGTTGAGTGTTGTAAGAGCCTGATTACGAGAGCTGGAAATGGTTGTTACCAAGAGAAATCATGTTACAGTGTAATGGGAAGGATAAATGATGGAATATTGTAAAAAATTGTTTGATTATAAGGGGGTTGGAGAGTGAACACTCAACAAGAATGGCGCCTGTTCTGTATAATTTTTAATTTGAGATTTTTCAAATAACACCTTCTAGCTAGCCTAGTCTCCTAAGAATCTGGAATGACACTACGCATTGTTAGTTATAAAATAAACAACACCTTATGTATTTTAATTAACAACAATAATACATTTTCTTTTTTTTTTCTTTTTTCAACGTTTATTTTATTTTTGGGACAGAGAGAGACAGAGCATGAACGGGGGAGGGGCAGAGAGAGAGGGAGACACAGAATCGGAAACAGGCTCCAGGCTCTGAGCCATCAGCCCAGAGCCTGACGCGGGGCTCGAACTCACGGACCACGAGATCACGACCTGGCTGAAGTCGGACGCTTAACCGACTGTGCCATCCAGGCGCCCCAATACATTTTTGATTAAAACAAGGTAAGAACAATTGCAGAGATACTTATCCAGAGGCCAGCCCACTCCTAAGTATCTAATTAACTGCCCTAAAAAGCTAAACTGTCTGACAAGTCCTGGACCTACTTTAATTGTGCCAAGCAGAACTGTGGCCTTAATAGTAAAAACTTGGAAAATGTCATTTAAATTATTTGGCTTTTATGACTATTGTCTCCAACATTAAATATTATGGACATTGATCTTTTATAGATTAGAAAAGTGCTGTGGATAGATGGCAGCAGTAATTAAATAATGCTTTAACATTTGAAAACCATAGACTGTATCAATGTCCAATACTCTCACCTTTTATTAAATTAGCTACATAGCAGTGGGTTACTGGTTACTACAGACATTCTACAAGTTCCTTTCTAGATGAGTCCTTACAAAGTCTTGCAAAAGGAAAATTCAGTCATAATCAAATAGAAGAAAATGCTAAAGGGCAAATAACTTTGGTAAACATATTATCACAGGTAAAGCTTCGAATTGAAATTCAATCAAGGATATTTACCCGGATGTTTATAACATTGCAAAGCTAATATTGACATACTATAACCTAGAAATACAAATATAAATATTAAATCATATCCCTGAATATGGCTTTCACTCTTCCTGTAAGACATGAGGCACTCTGAAGGTATCCTAATTTTAATACTTATTACATTGCAGGGGCACCTGGGTGACTTGGTCAATTAAAGCCTCTGACTCCTCATCTTGGCTCAGGTCATGATCGCACGGTTCCTGGGATTGAGACCTGCATTGGACTTTGTGCTGACAGCATAGAGCCTGCTTGGGATTCTCTCTCCTTCTCTCTCTGTCCCTCCCACTTTCTCTCTCTCTCAAGTAAATAAACTTTAAAAAGTACATAAAATTTTAAAAATACTTATCATATTTCAATAATATCTTTTCCTGGTACTCTCTAGACTAGTCTAAATGGGCTAAACTAGGAATTTCTTGAGCAGAAAAAAAAAATCTTTCTCTATTTAGAAAAACTAACAACAGCTGATCTGTAAGTAGCACCTGCTATGTTCTAGACACTATTCTAGGTACCTTGCATATATTAACTCAAAATACAATGCTTTGAAGGAATTTTTATTACTATTAGCATCCCCTCATGCTGAAAGAAATGAGTTCAGATGAAAGAAATGAGTTCCAAGGAACTTGCTGAAGACACACTGCTGATTAAGTGCCAGAACCCAGCTGCAATAGCCCTGGCATCCGCGTGCCTAACCACTGCAAAATGCAGTGCCTGCTTCTCAGTAGTTCACTTAATTTTCATTGAATTAAAATAAGTAACTTAGTATTTCTTGATTACAGTTTACAGAGATCTTTGCTTCTGGATCCAGAGGAGTAATTTTGGAGCTGCAATGTGGAGAAACTTCTCTTTCCTTCTGTTTACTTTATAAGACAAGAAGGTATTAATTTCTTCTCTTGAGATCATACAGTTCCCTCCATAAACTTATGAAAATCTTATTATTGAATGATAGTTTCTAAAATTGGTTTGGCATATATATAGTAAAGATCATCATATTTTACCCCCACTTGCTTTCAAATGTCCCACCATTCAACTGTGCTTACTTTTTATGCACCTGAAAAAACAGTTTAAAATATATTAAGGGTGTCTTGGTGGCTCAGCAGGTTTGAATAGTTGAGCATCATATTCTTGCTTTTGGCTTAGGTCATGATCCCAGGGTCATGGCATCAAGCTCCACGTCAGGCTCTGCACTGATTGTGGAGCCTGCTTAAGACTCTCTCTCTCTCTCTCTCTCTCTCTCTCTCTCTCTCTCTCTCTCCTCTCTCTCTCTCCTCTCTCTCTCTCCTCTCTCTCTGTCTCTCTCTCTCTCCTTCTGCTTCTCTCTCCCACTCATGCTCTCTCTCCAAAACAAAAATTTTAAAAATAAATAAAATACATTAGAGAGCACATTTCTCTAAAGGAATTTTTTTTTCTTTAAAGGAATTTTAGGGGCGCCTGGGTGGCTGAGTTGGTTAAGAGTCTGACTTGGGCTCAGGTCATGATCTCAGGGCTCTTGAATTCAAGTCCTGCATCAGGCTCTATGCTGATAGCTCAGAGCCTGGAGCCTGCTTCATATTCTGTGTCCCCCTCTCTCTTTGCCCCTCCCCCACTCGTGCTCTGTCTCTTTCAAAAATAAACATTAAAAAAATGTAATAAACAAATAAAGGAATTTTGTTTGATATTATAAACATGATAAATTACAAAACAAGAATGTCTGGCATCATATTATGAACTGTTTTGTAGGATTGGATGGTCACATTTTATTTCACTAAAATCACAGAATTACATCACTGTCTATATTAAGTCTTAAATCATGTTTCTATGTACATAGTGGGATAAAATACATTTCCCCCATTGTAATTGACCAGCTATGATGGATTACATTATCTCTTTTTTCCTTGTTAATGGAATTCAGCCATACTTGAAATTAATTGTTGTATGCTCCATTAAATAAAATGTGTATCTAACATACAGTGAAGCTCTTCAAGCACAATAATTTAGAACTTGTTTTAAATAAAAAAAATTAGAAAATTCTATAATTGCTCAGTATTTTACATATATTAAGAAAAATCAGTTTATTATTAGGTAACTTTAGTCTGGTTTTAATTTTCTCAGCAAGACAACATTTAAAGTTCCTTACTCCTTGTGGGTCTAGCAATAGTTTTGTGTTATATTATTTTCATGATTTTTACTTATTATTATTTAATGTGGGAATTTTAGAAATTGTGAAGTTTCTAGTGAGTTGATGAAATCTATTCAAAAAATAATATGTAATTGGGGTGCCTGGGTGGCTCAGTTCGTTGGGCGACTGACCTCGGCTCAGGTCATTATCTCACAGTTTGTGAGGGTGAGCCCCGCATCAGGATCTGTGCTGACAGCTCAGAGCCTGGAGCCTACTTCAGATTCTGTGTCTCTCCTCTCTCTACCCCTCCCCTGCTCACACTCTGTGTCTCTCTGTCTTTCAGTAATAAATAAACGTTAAAAAATTTTTAAAAAATGTAAAGTTTGCACAACCTTTTAATATAATAATTTTAATGAATGTTTATTTAGTGCCTATAATATAACAGATATTGCTTGGGTACTCTTATATGAGCTTAGTTTTCCATTTATATAGCGTTTTTATAATACAACTTTTTCTCCAGATCGGAATAACACTTTCATAGCCTTACCTACACTCAGCAACTGTGACATTTACATTTTCACAGTCCCCTTGATCTCCATGTGCAGGGCCAGTTCTCTGGTTCTATAACAAGTCAGTCTTGCTACCAGGCTATGAAAAATCTCTCCACGTTATCATACCTGGTGTCTGCTTTTTTCCCAATGCTTATATCCTTGTCTTGGTAACTTTTTGAGATAGAACATTGGCCTTCTAGTAAATTCTACTTATTTTTGACAACTTTTCCTTTTGAGGACAGTGTAGTTTAATACCAAAGATGGCAGGTTCTGGGGTTGGCCAGCCTGGGTTTAAAATCTGTTCCATCACAAAGCCTTGAGGTAAATGGGGCAAATCCCTTAGCTTCAAGGGCTGCTATGCAGGTATTTGTGTTTTGGTCTGAATGACAGCCATATCTCTCAATATGAATGACTGCCCGTAAATATATTTGTTTTCTTATGAATTCAACTAAGTTCAGTTCTCTAAAAAGTGGGGATGATGTTTGTTAACTTAAAATTTTGTTTACAGGAAAAAATGTGATTATACATATGGCACATGATATACACCAAACATATGTTAGCTTCCTGTCTCTTTCCTGTGTCTCTTTTATTTTTTAACATTAGGTTTGTATGATTTAATTGTTTTCCATTTCTGTGCATGACTATGTTCATAGGCACTGACTCATTCTTCTTTTCTCCTCTTTTAAATCTTTCATTATCCTACAGATACACTCACAAAAGTGTCCAAAGTTGTTATATACAAGAATGTCTATTATGTTTTTTGTTTTTTGTTTTTTTGAGGGGAGCAGAGGGGCAGAGAGAGAGGGAGAGAGAATGAATCCCAAGCAGGCTCTGCACTGTCAGCATGGAGCCTGAGGCAGGTCTCAAACTCTGGAACCAAACCATGAAATTATGACCTGAGCCAAAGTCGGACGCTTAACCAACTGAGCCAAGCAGGCATCCTATGGTTTTGTAAATAATAGCAAACAACTGAAAACAATTTAATATTTATCAATATGAAGCATGTTTAATAAAATATTGTAAATCTATTTGGTAGAATACTCTTTAACTGTTTAAAAATATATACTAATAATATGAAGACATGTCCAGGATATAGTAACTAAAATAGGGGAACACATAAAATTTTTAGGGTAGTGGAACTACTCTGCATGATAGTATCATGGTGGATACATATCATTGTAAATTTATCCAAACCCATAGAATGTGCAACACCAAAAGTAAACCCTAATGTAAACTATGGACTATGAGTGGTAATGATGTGTCAATGTAGATTCTTCAATTTTAACAAATGTACCATTTTGAAGGGGAATGCGGATGGCGGATAAGGCTATGCACATGTGGGGTAGAGGTTATATGGAAAATCTCTGTATCTTCCTTTCAGTTTTGCTATGAACCTAAAATTGCTCTAAAAATAAAGTCTATTTGGAAAAAAAAAAAGAAAGAAAGCACATGGGAGAACACATTTTGTCACAACTGGTGTGTTAAAACTATTAACAGAGGGGTGCCTGGGTGGCTCAGTCGCTTAAGCATCCAACTTCGGCTCAGGCCATGATCTCAAGGTTCATGAGTTTGAGCCCCACATTGGGCTCTGTGCTGACAGCTCACAGCCTTGAGGCTGCTTCGGATTCTGTGTCTCCCTCCCTGTGTCTCTCTGCCTGTCCCTGCTCACACTGTCTCTCTCTCTCTCAAAAATAAAATAAACATTAAAAAAATTAAATACAAAATGTAAAAAACTATTAACAGAGATTTACTCTGAGATTCACTTACTTTTTACTTCGTGTCCTCTCCTACCTTTTTTTTTTTTATAAACAACATCAGTTAAATAGTTCTAACAAAAAGCATAATCTTTATTTCAGTCCTTGTTCTTAGAAATGACACTTTTCTTATTACAGATTAGGAAGACTAAATGCTAAAGATTAAAAAAAAAATAGTTTTGACAAGGAATATGGGCACTCAGCTCCTTGCCAGTGAACTATAAAGTTGATTCATTTTTAGAAAATAATTTGGCATTTTTTTCACAATTTGCAATATATATAACATCTGTCCCATCAAATCTATACCTAGAAATCTTGGAATAAGCCCTTATAAAATTGTACAAACATATGCATGGGTTTATACACATGATCTTAAAAGCACTTATCAGTTTGCTTTCATCAATTGTGAAAACGAAAAATTGAGAGCAAGCTAAAGGCCCATTAATAGAGCTCGGGTTAAGTAAGTTATGGCAATGCAAGACAAGAGCTATAAAAGAGGTAGGTTTGTACACACTATCCTGGAATGATGTCATAATATATTGTTGTGGGAAAAAAGCAAATGGAACCAAATTTAGTAGAAACAATTGATAAATAGATACGTACCAAATACCTTATGGAATTATATTATATTTAAGGCCTTCCAAACAGCAACAACATCAACAAACACTTCTAGTTTATACAAACCAAGCTCCAATTTAAATTAGACAGTTAAAATTGTGACTTCCCATTTTTTCATGATTTCCCAAGTAGATGGTAAACTTCTTGGGAAAACTTTTGATTTACTATTTTTCTTCATCCTCCTCACATGGTGAAAGCACATAATGGATTTCAACAGAACCTAGTCTTCTATGTTCACTAGTCTTCTTCCTAAGTATATGGGTTCTAGAATCAGAATGTCTATACGTGAAAGCCCACTCTCCAAAACTTCCTAGATAAATGGCCTTAGATAAGCTTCTTAACTTCTTTGTGCTAGACTTTCCTTATCTATAAAATAGGAAAAAATAATAACCATCTCATTGGTTGTAATATGGATTAAAGATGTTCAGAACATTACCTGCCACACTGTAAGTACTCAATAGTTGTTAGTTATTATTATCAGTTATTTTTTTTTAATGTTTATTCATTCTTGAGGGAGAGAGCAACAGACCATGAGCAGGGGAGGGGCAGAGTGAGAGGGAGACACAGAATCCAAAGCAGGCTCCAGGCTCTGAGTTGTCAGCACAGAGCCGGATGCGGGGGCTCCAACCCACGAACCGCGAGACTGTGACCTGAGACAAAGTCTGACTTTTAACCAACTGAGATACCCAGGCACCCCTATCAATTAGTTTTTAGAATGTTATAATGACTGCATTTGAAAACAGAATAATATTACTTTCCCTGACCACCAGATAATGCATAAAGTTGGTGTTCTTGTGTTCTATTTAAAACAAAACCACCACATTGTACAAGACAAGCAAATTGTTTCTACTAACACTGAAAAATCTGTTTTGTTTTTGAGGTTATGGATATACTTTTTGTCTCCTATCTCTAACTTATCACATAGTATCACATAATATAATAAACCCTAATATAATCATTACCATTATTATTGGGGTCAGACCACAGATCTAGCCCTCTGGGTCTTCTAGATCCTTATTCCGTCTTCAGAAATCTACCTGGTCCTTTATCCACTTGAAAACTGACCCCTGACTTTGTTTCCTTTCTCTTGGCACTCTGTCGCTAAGCTACTTGAACTTCCTTGAGTTTACCCTTTCCCTCTGGTTTCCCGACCATGATTACCAAGTATATTTCTTTCTGATATACTTTGTATAGGAAAAAATACATAAATATTTACTCAGTTCATCTTCTAATGTCAATAAAATAATATAGTAGCAACACAAAGTAGAAAGAGTAAGGCAAAATTCTCTAAAGATAACAAGGTAGCGGATAGGTAAACAATGAAAGCTGGCAAAGATAATGCCAACTACCTAGCAAAAGCATGGAGGAATGAACAAAGCTATTCTTGTCCCCACTGAAAACAAATAAATAAATAAATAAATAGTAATGAAAATAAAGAAACACTTAAAAACACAAAAGCGAACAAAAAGAACATTTAACAGGGGCACCTGTGTGGCTCAGTTGGTTAATCGTCCAACTCTTGGTTTTAGCTCAGGTCATGAGCTCACAGTTTGTGGTGGGTTCCAGCCCCCATGTTGGGCTCTGTGCTGACAGTGAGGAGCCTGCTTGGGATTCTCTCCCTCCCTCTCTCTCTGCCCACCCCCTGCTCTTTCTCTCTCTCTCTTCAAACAAATAAATAAACTTTAAAAACATTTAAAAAAAAAGATATTTAACACAAGGAATTCTATTTTTTAAGCCAATTCTATTTTTAAGCTTTATAAACTTTTTTTCTGTTTACCTTTAACAGTCCTTTCATGGAAACTATTTCCCACTGGAAGCAAACCTGCATAACATTTTTCTTAAGGGTTTATTTTATAATTTTTTATTAACAGATATAGCAAGCGAATGAGGGTTTAGCAAAATTTTCCTTTAGGGAATCCTTGTCTGATAAAAAGAAAAAGATTTTTTCTATATAATTCCACCAAAATTTTACATAACCAATTTATTCTAAATAGAATGTCTAATCAAGGGGACCAAAATATTAATATTGATATTTCACATTTAACTTGTCCTTTGTCATCTAAAATTTTTGTATGTAGTAGCTTTACTTTAACATGTAGCCTTATTGATTTTCATCAGCAATCTATTGAGATCAGCAGTCTCGGTTTGTTATTCCCATTTGCAGATGAGATAATTGAGACTCCGAGAGGTATGCTGCTAGACTTACAATAACTAACATAGTGCAAGACTGAATAAATATTCAGAGAAGAATATACAAGAGGAATCAAGTTCCCAAGATGTTTTATTAAATAGGGGAGAGAACTTATATATTTAATTTTTCTCCTCTTCTCTATAGATCCACTGGACTGAATCTTTTATTTTAGAGATGAAATACAAAGGTAGAAACAGACACAGAAAACTTATCTTCTTTCTCTGTTTTGCACTACCGGTTAATGATAAGCCCAAACAATAACGCAACTCTCCTTACTTCCCAACAAAACGTGAAAGTCCATCTTTGAATGCAGGTTGTAGATATGCAAATTATTGAACTCATTTTTCTTAAAATAATTCTTTCCCCAAAATGGTCAAAACTGTGACTCTCAAAAATGTTTGGTACTAAGGGCATCTTGGTAGCTCAGTCAGTTAAGGGTCCAACTCTTGATTTCATCTCAGGTCATGATCTCACGAGTTCTGAGGTTGAGCCCCATGTAGGGCTCTGCGCTCTCTTTCTCTCTCTCTCTCAGAATAAATAAATAATCTTTAAAAAATGTTTAGTACTAAAAAGCATGAACTTGAACAATGTTAATCACTTGAAATTTCACACAGCTCATTGCTAAATGTTCTCTTTATTTTTATAATGATGATCATGATGAGAATAATAATGAAGCATATTCTTCACAAATGTCTGAATTGTCTCCAATATATTTGAAAAACCTCCTATTAAGAGTCCTTTCAAAAATATTTTTTAAGAACAAGTTCTGTTTTTCTTTCTAAGATACTATTGTTCCAAATGAGAGGAGTTTCTGCCAGGTTCCTATCATGCTCATATTACTGTAAAGGAACCAGTCAAGAACTTCCTGAAATTGTTTTTTTACCAGTCAATGAGAATCACTTGTGAAAAAGGCCATTTTTATTGATTTTTGTTTGTTTTGTTTTTCAGGATTAGTCTTATATTTTTAGTGAAGCTTTCAGTCCATTTTGCCAAAATAACTACTGGAAATAAGAAACACATTATTTTAAATGTTGTATGAATGACTATGCCACCAATGAAAAAGGAAGGTGTTGGGGGACTGGGTGGCTCAGTTGGTTGAGCTCCTGGCTCTTGATTTTGGCTCAGGTCATGATCCCAGGGTTGTGGGATTGAGTCGTTCCATTCAGTTCCATGCTGGGCATGGAGCCTGCTTAAGATTCTCTGCCTCTGTCTCTGTCTCTGTCTCTGTCTCTGTCTCTGTCTCTCACTCTGCCCTTGCCTCCTGCCCTGAGTGTGTGTGCTCTCTCTCTCTCTCTAAAATAAAAATTAAAGAGAAAAAAGAAAAGGTTTTTTTTTTTTTTCCATCACTCTCTAGGGAAAAGAAATAACTGACTTCCACTAGAGGGAGCTGTAGTTCTCAGATGTGAAGATAATGAGGCTCAGTTTGGAGCTGCAGTTACTGTGATGCCTAACCACCTTTTAGGCACCCTTTATTTTTCTATTATAGATAAATTACTGTGCTTGGGTGTGAGTGATGAAAGACAGGAATGATTAGAGAGAAAGATGCAGAGGGGGTTGATATTTGACTTGTGCTAAAAGTACAGCAAATTAAATATCAATGTCTAGAAGGACATAAATTGATCCCAGAAGAACATGGGTCTGAACAGTGTGGGTTCACTGATACGTGGATTATTTTTTACATTACAGTACTGTAAATATATTTTCTCTTCCTTTTGATTTTCTTATTAACATATTCTTTTTTCTCATTTATTTTAAAAATCTTTTTTTAATGTTTATTTACTTTTGAGAGAGACAGAGAGTTGGGGAGGGGCAGAGAGAGAGGGAAACACAGAATCCGAAGTAGGCTTCAGGCTCTGAGCTGTCAGCACAGAGCCTGAGGCGGGACTCCAACTCACAGACCATGATATCATGACCTGAGCCCAAGTCAGACCTTAACTGACTGAGCCACCCAGGTGCCCCTCTCGTTTATTTTATTGTAAAAATACAATATATGGTATCCATAACATACAAAATATGTGTTAATAAACCATTTATGTTATTGGTAAGTCTTCTGGTCAACTATAGGCTATCCGTGGTTAAGTTTCTGGAAAATTAAGTTCTGCAAAGATTTTTGACTGCACAGTGTATTGACACTCCTAACCCCTGTGTTGTTCAAGGTCAACTGTATATTTTAACTATGATTGTTTAAGAATGTGTTGCCAAAACAAGAGGAGTTAACTTAATTTGTTGTTTTTAAGATTAGTAAAGAGGATCATGTTGTTTTTTTACATATATGTGCATGTGGATGAGTAATTTTTTCAGTTTGAAGTTAATTTCCATGTGAATGCAAATCATATAGCATATATTGTTTACTTGTGACAAATCCTCACTCTCAATCCTGGTTACACTAGTTCTCTACCTTCTCCATGTTCTCACCAGGTAGCTCAACATGGTTGGAGAAAAAGACATAACTGTGTCCACTGATGTCACTTTAAATTAATGACCATAAACTTACGTGAGCCATAGGCAGTCTGGTAAATTGAATATATTTCCTGGTGTGTTCATGCTCCCACTCTTTGACCAATCTTGTTGCCTCCTTTCTCCTCTCTTGAATCTTCTAGCATTCCTCCCTCCTTCTTTATTCCCTGTACATGATCTTTTCTGCTTTCACTGAGAAAACTGAAAGAAATGAAATGATTTATACGCATTACTAATCTACCCATATTCTGTCTCTGCCCTCCCTTCTGTTAGTATGGATGACTTGCCCATTCACAGTTAAGAACAACACTTCCTTTGGTCATACTGGCTCTTGTCCTCTCAAGTACAACACTTCAGCAACATGTCCCTGCTCTAATCTGTGTCATCCAGTTTTCCACTCCACTGAGCCATTCTCATGATCAATGAGATTTAAATATGATATAATACTATTGTTTTCAAAACATACAAACAAAAACCTTGAGCACACATATCCGCCCCCCCAGATACTACTCAATCTGTTAACTATAAAGCAAAATTTATCAAAATAGTGGTCTACATTTGCTATTTATAACTCCTCTCCTCTTATTCTGTTGAACCTTCCCTAATTAAGCTTTTGTTTCCACCAGTTTTGCAAATCTGCAAAACAGATTTTTTTTCAAAATCACCAATGACTGTCACACCAATTGTCAGTGCTCAATTTATTTTACCTACTTGTTCTCATTTTAGTGATGTATTGAGTTCATCACTTTCCTATTTTTCTTTTTTTTTTTTGTAATTTTAAACAGTCTCCATGCCCAACATGGGGCTTGCACTCACAACCCCAAGATCAATAGTCAAATGCTCTACCGAGTCAGCCAGGCACCCCACTTTCTCCTAAATACATGATCCTTCAGGATTTTCTCCTTCTCTTTCTATTTCATTCCTTCTCAGTCTCATTTTTGAATTCGCTGTTTTCTGAATATTAGTGTGCTCCAGAACTCAGTTGCCAATAGTTCCTTTATATCCTCACTCTTTTGACTATCTCATCACATGGTTTTAAATACCATTTATTCTAAAAGCTCCCAACTCTAGACCTCTAGCCTGAAATTCAGCATCACATTTCCAGTAGTCCATTCGACTCCATGCGGGGGTCCAATATTCATTTCAAACACAACATATTCCCAAACTAATTCCTTATTCCATAACTCTTTCCCCATCTCATCTTCCCACCATCTTCATCACCTTAAATATAACTCTCACAGATGCCTTGAAACATTCTTACAGATGTTTAGGGGACACACTGGGGCTCCTCCTTGACTCTTTGGTTTTTTTTTATCATACTCGTGAATCTGTTAACAAATCCTACAATTTATATCTTCAAAGTACATATAGAATCCTGACCATTTCTACAGCACCCTCTGTGACCATCTAGGTTGAAAATGCTATTATTTCTCTCCTTGATTCTGCCCTTTTCTTTGTGAGTCTCTAAAAGCACACCAGAGGGTCCTATTAAAACATATTTCAGATAATGTCATTTCCATTTTCCAAATCTCCTAATGACTTCGCATTTCTTTCAGAGTAAGAGCCATAGTTTTTTGTTCTTTGTTTCTGGTTTTTGTTTTTTATTTTTGTTTTGTTTTGTTTTGTTTTGTTTTGTTTTGTTTTGTTTCATTTAGACTAGCCTATGAGGATTCCCTTCTGGAACTTCTCTGCTGCATATTCTATAATCTTTCCCTCATTCCCTGAACTTCTAGAATGCTGAACTGATTCAGCAAATACTTAGTGAGCCCCTACAATGAGGTCAGCACTTTTGAGATACTATGGACAAAGTAATAAACAACTTCTGGTGGCTTCCTTGTTTTTCCTCAAACCTAATGTACACATTACTGTTAGCTTTGCACTAGTTAGTTCTGTCTAAAACACTCTTTAAACATATGTTCACATGGACGTTTCTTTTCTCTCCTCAGGTCTGTGCTGCATCTGGCTTCTTCCTTCCCATCCCATAGGAGTATGCTCTACAACCTTAATCCTCCTTTGTTTTTCTTCATACCATTTATTACTAACTGATGTGCTCTATTTGTAACTGTTTATTGGGTTACTTTATATTTCCATCCATGAGAACATATCAAAAATTTTGTGACAATAGAAGATAATAAAAGAGAGAAAGAAAAAAAAAATGTTATTTAAAAAAAAATTGTTAATGTTTAATTATTTTTCAGACAGAGAGAGAGACAGAAGCAGAAAGAGGGAGACACAGTATCTGAAGCAGGCTCCAGGCTCTGAGCTGTCATTACAGAGCCAGATGCAAACTGTGAGATCATGACCTGAGCTGAAGTCGGATGCTTAACTGACTGAGCCACTCAGGTGCCCCTATAAGTTATTTTTTGAAGTAAGGATATAAATAACACAGATGAAATAAATTAAGCTGTATTTATTGCAGCTTGGAAAAATGTTTATTTATTTATTTTGAAAAAGAAAGAGAGTGTGTGGGGGAGGGGCAAAGAGAAAGGGGGAGAGGGAGAATCCCAAGCAGCCTCCTCTCTGCCAGCACAGAGCCCAACAGGGGTTTCAGTCTCATGAACCGTAAGATCATGACCTGAGCTGAAATTGAGAGTTGGACGCTTAACCGACTGAGCCACCAGGCACCCCTCTTACAGCTTTTTTCATTTAAGTATATACAGTTGACCCTTGGACATTGGGGGTCAGGGATGCTGACTCCTTATACAACCGAAAATCTGCAAAGACCTTGTGACTCCCCCAAAACTTACGTATTAATAGCCTACAATTAACTGGAAGCCTTACCAATAACATAAACCGTCAATTATATTTTGTATGTTATTTGTAGTATGCACTGTATTCTTATAATAAAGTAAGCTAGGGAAAAGAAAATCATAAGAAAATACATTTACAGTTGTACTGTAAAAAAATCTGCATGTAAGTGGACCCATACAGTTCAAATTCATGTTGTTCAAGGGCAACATGTTTTGTACATTGTTTTGTCCATATGCTGATGTTAAGACAACAGAGTATTTTCTTTGTGGCTTTTGGGGCTTATTTGTGAATATTAATTCTTCATTAACAAAGATGTTTTACTTGGCTTTCAAAAGACTGATAATAGAGTAGTGCTGAATATAATCTTTCTGATTATTTGATTATCAAAATATTATCCAAATTCAAGCAGAGAACACACAACCAAAATATTGTCTATGCTAATTAAGAATTGGGTCCTTGCTGGGAGGATCCAAGTGGCTCTCCACTCTGTTCATTGATAAAAGCCAACTTTAATCTAGCTGTTAGCTGCATTCATCACCCCAAAATATTTCTACATAGTCTAATGCAATCAGAGTCTTTACTTCAATGTATATTTATATTTTGGTTTACTTGTTACAGCATGTGATAAGTGTCTGAAATAATTTCCAGCCTTTGTTGTTTAAAGTGGTCAATCCTTATAGTTAGCAAAACAACCACATTTGTTTTGTAGAAACCACATTTGGGAAATAGATTGCTTATAAGGCTAGCATTCATGAAGCTATCCATTTCGTTAAAGATGTTTAACATGTAATTTGATCAACCATCACTAATCTGAGCTTGGCTTTGAAGTTTCAAAACAAAGGCTTCCTTCTAGTGTTACTACCTAAGCAATAGATAGTAAACTATTGATTTACAATATTATTTTAATATACTTTATAAAATAAAGTTTAAAAATTACATTAATGGGGGCCTGGGTGGCTCAGTTGGTTAAGCATCCAAATCTTGATTTCAGCTCAGGTCATGAACTCACAGTTCATGAGATCGAGCCCCATATCAGGCTCTGCACTGACAGGCGCAGAGAGCCTGGTTGGGACTCTCTCTTACCCCTCTTTCTGCCCCTTCCCCTGCTCATGCTCTCTTTCTCTCTTTCAAAATAAATAAATACCAAAAAAAAAATTGTATTCATAATACAAAAATTGTACCAACAGACTCTAACACATTAATTAGACCTTTTGTGCTCAATGGAAAAAAGCACGCAATTTCTCATCATAGCATTGAAGATCTTTCAAAACAAGCTCTCAATATATCTTTCCAGCCTCCTAACCCATCACTTATTCTAGTATATGTGCTGCTGAAGTGAGCACAACCCGCCAGTTATTCTAAACTGGCTGACCATAATGGAATTTTACTATTTTTCAAATACTTTACCTTCATGTTTCCCAGCCTTTGTGTGTGTTGTGTTTTGCAGTTTCCTTATGCTTTTTCTCTGTCTTTCAAGTCCATGCTTGTATTTCACTACCTCTGTGGAATATTTATTGATTTTGCTTCCTACTTCCTTCTTCTCAGGATTTTTTTACTATATGTTCTCATAAAAATTATATTGAAATTTCTCTTCTTACACTAAGCTCAATCTGCTTTAAATTATGTGAACTAGAATAAGATGTTGGCAAATCTTTCTTCCCACAAGATGGTATGCTCTACTACTGTCTAGCACAGTGTTTCACAACCAGAGGTGATTTAGTCTCCCAGGGGACTTTTGGCAATCCCTGGGAACATTTTTGTTTACCACAACTTGTGGGTAGAGTGAGACTGGCATCTAGGGAATAGAGACCAATGATGCTACTAAACATTCTACAATGCCCAGGCCAGCTACCAGAACCAAGAATTATCTGGCCCAAAACGTTAAAAGTGTAAAGGTTAGTAAATTCTGCTTTGGCATATGTCCACATGGTGGAGTGGTTTCTCCCTATATGAAATAAGTTTATCAGATTTGGGACATTTGAATAGTATTACTAAATGCCAACATTTTGCTTCATTCTTTTATGTTATAAATTTTAAATTACTATCATTTTCATTTTAATAGGACTTATCAAGACTTAGGACTCTAGGGGAAACTGGGTGGCTCAGTTGGGTAAGCACCCAACTTTGGCTTGAGCCCTGCGTTGGGCTCCGTGCTGACAGCTCAGAGCCTGGAGCTTGCTGCAGATTCTTGCCTCTTTTTCTCTCTGCCCCTCCCCCACTCATGTTTGTCTCTCTCAGTCTCTCAAAAATAAATAAATGTTGGGGCGCCTGGGTGGCTCAGTCGGTTGGGCATCCGACTTCGGCTCAGGTCATGATCTCGAGGTCTGTGAGTTCGAGCCCCACATCAGGCTCTGGGCTAACAGCTCAGAGCCTGGAGCCTGTTTCAGATTCTGTGTCTCCCTCTCTCTCTGACCCTCCCCTGCTCATGCTCTGTCTCTCTCTGTCTCAAAAATAAATAAAACGTTTAAAAAAAATAAATGTTAAAAAAATGAATAAATAAAAAGACTTAGGACTCTGAGTTTCCAGCTTTTCTTCTGCTCTCCAACCCCCTCACCAGCTTAAAAGTAGAGAAGAAAGAATGAAAATTAAGAAAAGATCACACAGTTTTATATTACACTGACCTAATTAAAAAAAGGAAGTGTAATGGTGTTTTCTACAATCTATTGGGCTTTGGGTTTCATCCTGTTTCCGTCACAGAGACAACCTCCAGCCTCACTTGCTCCTTTCAGATCAATAATGTCATCTATTTTAGTTCCTTGAAGATTTACCAGACTACCAGATTAAAAACCTTTTGAATAAAACATAACAATATTTTGAGATAAAAATATAAACTGTTTTCAATATTTATTTATTTATTTTGAGAGAAAGAGAGAGCACACATGCACACACAGGGGGAGGGGCAGAGAGAGAGGGAGAGAGAATCCACCCCAAGTGTGGAGCCTGATGTGGGACTCAATCCCATGACTCTGAGATCATAATCTGAGTTGGAATCAAGAGTCAGATACTTAATTAAGCCACCCAGGACTCCCAAAATATAAACTGTTTTAATAAAACTACTCTAGAGGGATAAACCCTGGAATAAGATTATAGCAAGAATATTGTGAGTGAAACACCTTGGATTTCTGACTTGGGGAAGTGAGGAGAAAGAGGGCAGGAGAAGGCTCTAATTGTTATCTCACTTACGTTCTTCCTCCCCCAAGCCCCTTGCCTACAGCTGTCACACTACTTCGTTTTTTGTTGTTGGTATTCTATGTTCCAAGATTCCTGACCACAGAATTTGTTTCTTCTAATTTTACTCTATTTCTCCTTTGGGCCTTGGTGCATGCCAATAATTTTTGTTGGAATATCCTTTTAACCTTTGTTTATTTGCCAATTCCTACTTCTCCTTCTGGATTATGCTCAGCTTTTATCTAAGAAGACTTTCCTGATTGTCCACATCTCCCAAAGGAGACATAGGTGTCCTTCTTTGGCACTTTCTTAGCCCTTCATGTTTCCTAACAAATCGCTGACCACACTGAATTACAATTGTTTACTTGCTGATCTCCTCCATGAGGAGAGAGACTGTGTCTTTCCTCTAATGTCTAAGTAATTACTTTCTGAACAAATGGATAAAAGAAACAATGAAGAATAAGTGAATAAAGCCAGGGAGTTGTTGAACTCTTTGGAGGTACTGGATATTAAATTTGGGGGATGCCCAAGAAGTTATCCCAACCTTTTAAGCCTATGTGAGAATTGAACATGCAGAGACTGTAAACAATGTCATTGTGTGGATTTTATTTTACATGGGACAATACTTTCTTGTTTATTCTCCTACTAAATTGGTATTTAGATATAGTGTGGTAAGAATTTCAGTTACTTGCATCCCAATATCTCTGTGAAAGGAGTGAACAAAAAATGGCTGTATTCTATCTATGACACTAATTACTCGATTTATGTAAAATGTAAATATAAGAAAATTACATAATGTCAATTATGTAATTTATATAAATGTAAATTATAAGAAAGTTACATAAAATTACATAAATTACATAATTTGAGGTTATGAGCAAATTCTCCATAACTGCATTCTCACAAAGGCATTTGTATTGATTATAAAATCTAACTATTTGAAGGGAACACAGGTATCGTCTAGACTTTCCTTTTATCCTACAAAGCAATGTAACAAACACTTGCATGGAAAAACAAGACATATTGAATGGTTGGAAACATTTATAGGAAGAAGAAGTAGATGAATAGTTCTAAAGATAAGAACAGTTTACAAGAGGGTATGCAGCAACAGTGGTTAGCTCAGTATTAGGCACAGTGAAGGTATTTGACTTCTTACCCTAATAGTAAACAACAACTGAGACTCAAACCAAGGAAACATGATAGTACAGTAGAATACGGATTGGCCTGATGGTCTGAACAGAATAGTTTAATCCCCTCAGAAAAGTTTTCTGCTCCTAAGTATGGATAAGAAAGGGGGTCCAAGAGAGAGGCTGACTCTTTCCACTGAACTATTCTTTTTTTTTTTAACATTTATTTATTTTTGAGACAGAGACAGAGCATGAATGGGGGAGGGTCAGAGAGAGGGAGACACAGAATTTGAAACAGGCTCCACGCTCTGAGCTTTCAGCACAGAGCCCAACACGGGGCTCGAACCCATGGACTGTGAGATCATGACCCGAGCCGAAGTCGGCCACTTAACCGACTGAGCCACCCAGGCGCCCCTCCACTGAACTATTCTTGAGCACCAGGTGTAGAAATTGTTTGTCCCAAGCACAGTGGTGAAGAGCTAAAATTAAAATATGGAGAAGACAAAAGTGAACATGGTATAAATGTGGTAAAACTACATGTTGTTTTCTGTAAGTAATCATGCCTCCTGGAAGCCCAGCCCACAACATCTCCCTACAGAGCCTGGGAAACTTTGTGGAGAGCCTGGATCTAGCAGGAGTAGTGCTTTCTAAAGTCTCTGTGAGTGATGTGAGCTTTTCAAAGAAGCTCATCCATGGAAGAGAATCACAGCAGTCATACATGAATGAAAAGAAGATACCAGCTGAAGGTATTTTGAGGTGGAGAAAAGAAAGGCAATTGGGAAGAATGAAACACAGAATAAATTAGGTTTTTTTCCTTATTTTTAGTTTTCACATTGAACTAGGTTTTAAGGTGGAAAAATAGAATCATTCCCAAATGGTGATAATTGTAACCTCATTTTATGATTCTAGTGCCCTACATAGTCAAACCAAAAACAACGTTTCTAACAAAGTATTGCCTTAGCTTGGTTAATTTTGAAATAGGCAAAGAAAGATAGGGTCAAGATATTGGCTATTGGCCACATAGTGTGTTGGTGGTATTGGTCTCATTCAAAGAATATCAATGGTTGATGCAAGAAATGTGAGTAGATCAAAATGTATTATCCCGTAGGACTTGGCCACATAAGAAGAAATCTAGGAAATAGAGTCTTTATGAAGTTCTATTTCCCTTATGGGAAAAGCATATATTTCTTCATAAAACAAATGTGCTCTTTACTGGGATAAAGGCAACATAAATGCTTAGCCACATTAGGTAGTGAAGTCTATAATGCTATCTTAAAATTGATGGTATTTTTCCAGATTTTTTCCAAACTGTAATAGGAAATATTACAGGGTTTTTCTATTTCAAAAAAAAAAGAAAATGTTCCAAAGTTAAGCTTATTAAAACAAGGACAAAATTTCCAATAGCAATATGAAAGTTACAGCTTTTTTATGTAACTGAAAAAGGAATGAGACTTCTAGTTTCAATTCCAACATGTCATTACTTCAGTCTTTACAAGAAACACTTGTACTAACTAAAAAATCAACAACTTTTTTTGGACCCATCAGAGAATTGAGGTTTCAGGACAAACTATTGTCCTATATCTAGATGCATAGGTGAATATGGGGAATCACGGTTAATATATACTTGTCTGGAGAAACAAACAAGCACGTAGGAACACTTAAATGGTAATCAACCTATTTCTGGTGGCTAAGTCTGGACTAGCATGATAGTTAGAAACTCTGGGCACCACAGTTTTATAGAGTCCTTCACATTTTCATGGGCTTTCCTTTCAGAAACTCTATAATGTTCTTTTGGTAAGAATCTGACAAAGATACCTTCTTATCTCTGGCAGGGGGTAAGGAAAGAGTAATCATGGTGAAATACATTCAATGGATTCTATATAACAAAGGCCTATTCTCCAGGGGAAAAATCAGAGCCCTATCTCACCTGGAGGAAAGAATCTCCACCCACCTCAGCCTCCTCTAGGCTTCCTCCCTCACCTAAGGAGAAATATATCTAATATCTATACTACTACAAAAATACCTGTGAAGGTGAAAGCCAAGAGACATAAGTCCACTAAAAGACTGAGATTTAATCACAAAGTTATCAAAAGCTTCCCCTGTTCCACATTGTAACACGACAGCAACAGGGCATCAGTATAAGAATGGATTATAGTTAAGAGAGCTGAAAAATACAGACTTTGTTTGAGGAGGAGTACACAGGAAGCACAAATTCAAGAACAGAGACAAAAATAAGAACATTATAAGCATTTAAAGCTTCTGGATCCAAACATGAAACATTAAACACAGCTCAGCTATTATCTAGTTTAATATACATTTGTATACTAATAGTCTATTTATTTCAGTTCCTATTATCCAATCTATGACTTTATTTCAACAACAACAACAACAACAACAACAACAACAACAACAAAATTATAAGTCATACCAAAGAAAGGCAATTGGAGGAATACAAAGAATATACACAGTCCGAAGAGACAAAGCAAGCATCAAAGTTAGACTGAGATATGATACCGATGTTGGAATTACCAGACAGGGAACTTAAAATAACTATGATTAATATGTTAATGGTTGTAATGTGAAAATCAGGCAGTATTAAAAAAAATCATGGTGGGGAGCCTGGGTGGCTCAGTCGGTTAAGTGGCCGACTTCGGCTCAGGTCATGATCTCATGGTCCGTGAGTTCGAGCCCCGCGTCGGGCTCTGTGCTGATCGCTCAGAGCCTGGAGCCTGTTTCAGATTCTGTGTCTCCCTCTCTCTGACCCTCCCCCATTCATGCTCTGTCTCTCTCTGTCTCAAAAATAAATAAACGTTAAAAAAATTAAAAAAAATTATGGTTATGAAAGCAGAAAGATGTGAATTCTAAGAGGTCACAAAAGAAAATACTACATTTCAAAAAAGAAATAACAGAAAAGAATACCCTTGGTAGATTCATCAGTAGACTGGACACACCTAAGGAAAGAAGCAGTAAACTTGAGGATAGCTCCATACATACTTACAAAATGAAAAAAAGAAGAAAAAATCCTGAACACAATATTCAGTAAATATGTGGTAACTCTAAAAGGTAGAATATATGTACAATAGGAAGAAGAGACAATGAAGCAAAAAAAGTAAGAGCAAAAAAAAAAAAGTAATAAGAGCAAAAGCGAACATCTAGCAAATAAAATACCAAAAAAATCTGAATGTTTCCCTATAATATTCAAAGTACAGAAAACCATAGACAAAGAGGGAATCTTAAAAGAAGCCAGTGAAATAAAACATATTCTTTATATAGAAACAAGTATAAGAATTACAGTGGGCTTTTAGTCAGAAACCATGCAAACAAGAAAAGAGTGGAGTGAACTATTCAAAGTGTTGAAAGAATGCCCCCCCCACATAGAATTACATATCCAGTAAAATAATTCAAAAATAGAGAAAAAAAGATGAATATAAACCAAAAACTGCAGGATGTGACAACAGATCATTCTTGCAAGAAATATTCAAGAAAAAAATTTCGGGAGAAAGAAATGATATGGGTCAGCAATCTAGTTCTCCATAGGGGAAGGAATAATGTCCAAGAAATATATGGAATAAAGTAAAATCTTTTATTTTTCTCATTCTTAATTGATCTAATAGATGATTCTTTGTTCACAATAATAAAAAGAGCAATGTTTTGGGTGATTAAAGGGTGCAGATAAGGGAAATGAATGGCAGCAACATCAAAAAGAACAGGAAGGAGGCATTGGGAATATGCTGTTATAAGGTATCTGCACTATGTGTGAAATACTCTAGCAGTATCTGAAGGGAGACTTAGACAAGTTGAAAATGTATGTTCAAAACTCTGGTGAAACGCTAAAAGATTCCTTTAAAGTATAATTGATATAAAAAATGAGATAAGTGTAATTATATAAAATACTCAATTAAATCCAGAGAAGACAGAAAAAGAGGGGATGGGAGGAAGAAACAAAAAAGAAATACACTTAATAGAAAATAAAAATGTGATATATATTAATCTGACTCTAATAATAAACACTTAAATGTCAATGGGATAAATTTACCAATTAATGACAGAAATTGTCAGTCTATAACAAAACAAGACTCAAGTATAAGATGTATACAAGAAACTACTTTAAATATAAAGACTTTGAGATATACTTCAAGGGAGCCTTGGAAGATGGTGGAGTAGGAGGATCCCATCCTGTGTTTTCAAGTAGATCATATTCTAAATTTACATTGGATTTTTGGGGTTTTTAGTTAAGTTTAAAGTTGAACTAAAATTTTGTATATCGACTCACATCCAACTCAATAAAGACATCTCAATAAGAGATCTGAAGACTGGCGGAACAAATTCCACAAGTAAATATGGAGAATAAGCTGCATCTGAAAGGTTAGGAAGGTCAGAAAGGTGGAGGGAGGCTGCTCGTAGGAGGGAGGGAACTGCACCTGTGGAGAGGGCAGAGAAACAGTCCCTGGCACCAGGGAGCTCACACAGGGAAGAGTCATCCCCATAACGTTTGGCTTTAAAAATCAGAGGGGCTAAATTCCATGAGTTTTTTTAAATCAATGGGACTTGGGGCCCCTGGGTGGCTCAGTCAGTTTAAGCATCCGACTCTTGATTTTGTCTCAGGTCATGATTTCATGGTTCCACTGCTCTGCCACTGACAGAGTGGAGCCTGCTTGGGATTCTCTGTCTCCCTCTCTCTCTCTGCCCCTCCCCCACTCAGGCATGCAAGCACTCACTTTCTCCCTCTCAAAAAAAAAAAAAAAAAAACATTAAAAAAATAAAACCAGCAGACTTGGAGCCTGGAGTTTAACAGTCAGTTGACTGAGCACTGGGCAAGGCAGGAGGGCAAATGATAGCAGGGTTGCCCATCCCGCACCCCGCCTCGCCTTAAAGAGACAGCAGGCTACACAGAAAGGCAACATAAAAAACAAAAAACAAAAACAAAACAAACAGTGGTTTACACCATTTTTACTGGGGGCAAAGAGGAGACAGATCTGTTCATACTGATTTCAGGGCATGTTGTGGGAGTTCTCTGAAAACAAGGGAGATGGCAGTTACCATTGTCCTTCTCTGTCCCTTAGCATAAACAAAGAGCCACCTGTGGAAGATAGTGCTACACAGACACTTGCTATCTAACTTGCTAGCAGTGTGCCATGTCCAGGAGTTCTCTTAAGGACTTGTCCACTCCAAACCTGCAAGTCTTGGCCATGGGCTCAGGGCAAATTTTGTTTTAGCCTTGCACACACTATGCCCAGCCATTAGGTGCATAGCAGCCACCATATGCCACAGGCAACTGCAGCACCACACCTGGCTGTGTGTCCTCAGCCACAGTCACACCCTGGACCCAGCCTTGCCCATCCTCATGTCCCTGGCTGCCCTAGCACACAGCCCTTGGCCCTTGCAGCACTTCAGGAGATCTGGTACAGGTCTAGAGGCCCAGTGAAAATTTTGCTAACAACACTGCCCAACACCCAAGTCCTACCACAAACACACCCCATCGGAGCTGGCGTGCTGAAGTCCCACTAACACCACACAGCAGGCACAATCCACAAAAGGCAGAGAGTCAGTGCAGATGACTGCACTGAAAGGAAAAGTGCTCAGACAAAACAGCAAGGTGTAAGCAATATACTTAGGATACTCTCGGGAAGTGCCAGGTTCTGGTCAACAAGGAACACTGCACTGCAGGGCATTGCAGGACCTGCTTTCATAAAGTCACTACTTTCGACAGCAGAATACATAGCTGACTTTCTTAAAACAGAGAAACAGACAGAGAGGCAGACAAAATGAGGAAACAAATTTATCCCAAATGAAAGACAATCAGGACAAGGCCACAGCCAGAAATCTAAGTGAAACAGGTATAAGTAACATACCTATTAGAGAATTTAAAACAATTGATCTTTAGATCTTGAGAAAAGAGTGAAAGACATGAGCGAGACCCTTAACACAGAGATAAAGAATCACATAGCATAAATAAAGGACTCAATAAATGAAAAGAGAAACATAACTGATAGAATAAACAGGGTGGAAGAAGCAGAGGAATGAATTAATGAAAATGCAAAATGAAAATAGACTTAGGGAACTCAGTGACTCCAGCAAATGTAAGACGAATTTGTCTTATAGGAGTCCTAGAAGAAGAAGAAGAAGAAAGAGAAAAGGGAACAGAACATTTATTTGAAGAAATAATAGCTGGAAACTTCCCTTATCTGGGGAAGGGAACAGACATCCTAAACATCCTAACATTCAGATCCAGGAAGCACAGAGAACTCCCATCAAAATTAATAAAAGCAGACACATCAAGACATATTGTGATGAAACTGGCAAAATATAGTGATGAAGAAAAAAATTTTAAAGCAGGAAGACAAAAGAAGTCAGTAACTTACAAGGAAAACCCATAAAGACTAACAGGAGATTTTTCAAGAGAAACTTTGCCAGCCAGAAGGAGTGGCATGATATATTCAAAATACTGAATAGGAAGAATTTGTAGCCAATAATACTCTACCTAGCAAGGCTATCATTCAGAATAGAAGGAGAGATAAAGACTTTCCCAGACAAATAAAAACTGAGTTTTT
Source organism: Prionailurus viverrinus (assembly GCF_022837055.1). Classification (NCBI taxonomy): domain Eukaryota; kingdom Metazoa; phylum Chordata; class Mammalia; order Carnivora; family Felidae; genus Prionailurus; species Prionailurus viverrinus. Next base: position 85,697,184 of record NC_062566.1, on the reverse strand, counting down.
TACCACTAAGCCAGCTCTGCAAGAAATATTGAAGGAACCCTTTGAGGGGAAAGATTAGACCAAAAGGGTCAGTATAGAAGTAGGAAACACAAAAGCAGTGAAAAGAAATATGTCTGTAAAAAAATCAGTCAAGGAACTCACAAAAAAGGATATAAAATATAATAACATATCTCTAAAACATGGGGAAGATAGGATAAAACAACGGGTTCAAACTTAAATGACCATCAATTTCTATAGACTTCTACATGCAGAAGAGATTATGTACAAACCTAATGGTAACCATATATAAAAAACTACTAATAAATATGCAAAGAATAAAGAGAAAGAAATCTGAATATATCACTAAAGAAAACCAGCAAAATATGAAAGGTAGAAAGACAAGAAAGGGTCAGAGAAAATCTTCAGAAACAACCACGAAAAGAAATGAAATGGCAATAAATACATATCTATCAATACTTCTTCGAAAGTGAATGGATTAAATGTTCCAACCAAAAGACAGGGTGACAGATGCATATAAAACAAGACCTATCTATAATGCTGTCTCCAAGACACTCATTTTAGACCTAAAGACGCCTACAGATTGAAAATGAGGAGATGAAGAAACATCGATCACAGAAATGGATGTCAAAAGAAATCTGAGTAGCAATACTTATATCAGACAAAATTAACTTTAACACAAAGACTGTAACAAGAGACTAAGACGGACACTGTATAATAATAAAGGGGACAACACAACAGGAAGATATAACAATTGGGATATAACCCAACACAGAAGCATCCAAATAGTAAAACAGTTAATAACAAATATAAAGGAACTAATCAATAATAATACAATAATAGTAAGGGACTTTAACAACCCACTTACATCAATCGACAAATGATCTAAACAGAAAATCAGCAAGGAAACAATGGCTTCAAATGACACACTGGAACAGATGGATTTAAGAGATCTATTTAGAACATTCCATCCTAAAGCAGAAGAATGCATATTCTTTTCAAGTGCGCACAGAACATTATCTAGAATAGAACACATATGATCTCATAAAACAAGCCTCAACAAATTCAAGATTGAAGTCATACCATACACTTTCTCTGCACACTATGAAACTAGAAGTCAACCATAAGAAAAAAATCTGGAAACCACAAATACATGGAGGTTTAATAACATGCTATTAAATAATGAATAGGTTGACCAGGGAATAAAGGAAGAAATTTAAAAAATATTAACTCTTACTCATGAAAGCAAAATTAAGTTGAACTTTATTAAGATTAAGAACTTCTGTTTTGTAAAAGACACTATCAAGAGAATGAAAAAACAAAGCATAGTCTGGAAGTAAATATCTGCAAAACACATTATCTGACTAAGGACTTACATTTAAAATATACAAAGAACTCTTAAAACAGCAATCAGAAAACTAGTAAAAATGATTTAAAAAGTCTGAATAATTATGTCAATATAGAAAATATAGAGGTGGAAATTAACATGAAAAGATGCTCAAAATCATTCGTCATGACTGAATTGCAGATTTAAGCAAGAAGTTACCATTGTACAAATGTTAGAATGACTAAATTCTGAAACTCTACCAATACCAATTGCTGGCAAGAACATGAAGCAACAATAATGCTCATTCATTGTTTATGGCAATACAAAATAGCACAGCCACTTTGGAAGACAGTCTAGAGCTTTCTTACAAAGCTAAATATAGTCTTATGAACTAGCAATTGCACTCCTAGGTATTTACTCAAGTTATTTAAAAACTCATTTCTAGGACACCTGGGTGGCTCAGTCAGTGAAGTTTCTGACTCTTGATTCAGGCTCAGGTGCTGATCTCACTGGTTTGTGGGATCAAGTCCTCGCCCGGCTCTGCCACTGAGAACACAGAGCCTGCTTGGGATTCTCTCTCTCCCTTTCTGTCTGCCCTTCCCCTGCTCATGAATGCAAGTTCTTTCTCCTCTCTCTCTCTCTCAAAATAAATAAATAAATATTTTTAAAAATAAACACTTATTTCCACACAAAAACCTGTACAAAAATGTTTAAATCAGCTGTATTCAAAACTGTCCAAAACTCGAAGCAATTAAGATGTCCTTCAGTAGGTGACTAAATTAGCAAACTGCTATACATTCACATGATGTTGTATTATTTAGTGATAAAAAATGAGCTATCAACCCACAAACGAATCTTAAGTGTATATTATTTAGTTAAAGCTAGTTTGAACAACATCTTTAATGTATGATTATAATTATATAACATTCCACATAAGCAAAATAAAAATATAAACAAATCAGCATTTGTCAGGAGATGGAGATGTCAGATGTCAGGTGGAGAGGTAGAGTAGTTTGAATAACTATATTCTTTCAGATGATGAAACTATTCTGTACGAGACTGTGATGTTGAGTAAATAACACCATATATTTGTCAAACCCTTTAGAATTTGGTGGCACAAAATTTGAGCCCCATTGTATACAAATAAAAAAATTAGGAAGTTGAATGATACAAGGATAGAATGCAGAATTGACAAAACAATCTAACCGTTTGAAACACTCATGTGAAACAACCTTAGTGAAGAGATGGAAAATAGGCTGCTCACCTAATAATTCTGGAAATGAATGCATTTTAAAAGGACTAAATGCAAGAGAAATTGTACAATAACACTGTACTCTAATGATGAATCTGTTTTCTCCTGGGGAACATGTCAACAACTATAAACTGCTTGTGTTAGTTTCTAGAGGCTGCCATAACAAGTACCACAACCTGGGTAGTGTCACCTGTAGAAATTTACTGTCTCACAGTTCTGGAGACCAGGAATCTGAGATCATAGTGTACTTAGGGCTATGTTCCCTCTGAAGGCAGTAGGGAAAGTTTTGCTCCAGGTTGTCTCCTAGATCCTGGTAGTTCCTTAGGTTGTAGCAGGGAGATATTTATTCCACTCATAACATGGCCTTTGTTGAGGGACATCATTGAGAAGATGTGGTCAGAGTTGACTTATAAGCTGGACCTCGGCACTCAGAGGCTCCTCACTCCTCCCCTGTCCTTTGAATGCATGCCCTGTGCATCAATCCCACAGTGGGAGCTGTTTTTGAGAACACAGCCCTGGGAAAACAATGTGTTGTTGAAACCATCTGGATGGTATGTGTGAATGAACCCAGTTAAGGCTTCCATATAGATTGTTAAGATACTACTGGGCAGGTGTAGAGATTTACTCATCTTGTGGTTGCTCAAGATAAGCCTGGTAAGTAGATTCCCTTGTTTAAAAACCTGCCACCTATCAATTTGGAGTGGCTTCTTTCTTCAGTCTCTCTCTACTCTCTGTATAGCAGTCAGTTTCAGATTTCACCTGAGAAGCTTCTGAGGTTCTAAACCAACAGTGTTCTCTTTATGTGCTTATCTATGACCAAATTTCCCCCTTTTGTAAGAATCCTAGCCATGTTGAGCTAGGGGACCACCTGGGTGGAGGGTTCAGTTTTGTTTGATTTGAAAAACTGAAATCATGATTAAAAACCCTAACTGAGGAACATTTTATAAAATTCCTGATCAATACTTATCAAAAATTGTCAAAACTGTCAAAATAATCAATAAGAAAAGTCTGAGAAATTATCAGAGCCATGAGGAGCGTAAGGAGACCTGACAAATATACTGTGTTACCATGGATGGGATTCCAGAACAGAAAAAGGACACTGTGTAAAAAAAACCAAGAAAATATTAACAGAGTATAGAATTTTAATCAATGATAAAATATCAAAATTAGTTAATTATGTATAACATAAGTACCATATTAACATAAGTTAATTAATACAATATTGCTAATAATTAATATAGTATTACCAATGATAGGGGAAACTGGGTGTGCAATACATGAAAACTTCTGTACTATCTTAACAATTTTTCTGTAAATCTAAAATTATTCTGAAATAAAAAAATTAATAATTGTGTGGGGTTTTTTTAAAGAATGAATTGTTTGCCTGTAACCTACTCTTTCATCTTGAGTTCTTTTTCTCTAAGGCAATTAAAGATAATTGCCTTATATATTTTTAAAACCTAGTAACTATTTAGGGAATATAAATTCATGATTTCAACTTTTGTAACTTTACTAAATTTGAAAGTTAATGATATTTTTTTCTCCTTAGATGGAGTTTCTATTGTGTAGTGAAATAACTTTCCTATTATTCCCAGAAACGAAATTTGTCTTTGCTTTTTAACTATTGATTTAGACAAGTCACTTAACACTGAAGAAGTGATTCCCATTTTTTTACCTACCTTTTAATTTTTCTTTATTTAAATACTACACATATACACATTAAAATTATAAATACTAGAAGTTGATTAGTGTCATATATGCTTGCCTCCACAAATATTTCACTTGCCTCCACAAGTATTTCATTATGATGATAATTGAAATACATTCAGCTAATGCAAAGAATCTTGGAATTTTATTATTTTAAATAATGTGGATACTTCCAATACTCTAGCTGTTAAGATGAGGAGTCCACAGACCCCAAACAAGAAACTACAGTACTGGGGCATCTAGCTGGTTCAGCCTGAAGATCATGTGACTCTTGATTGTGGGGTTGTGAGTTTGAGCCCCATGTTGGGTGTAGAGATTGCTTAAAAAAATAAAATCTTGAGCATCGTTTCATGTGTCTATTGGCTATCTGCATGTCTTCTTTAGAAAAGTGTCTATTCATGTCTTCTGCCCACTTCTTCAGTGGATTTTTTGGGGGGAGGGGTGTGGAGTTACACTGAAATACCATGTCACGCTGGTCAGAGTGGATAAAATGAACAAATCAGGAGACTGTAGATGCCGGCGAGGATGTGGAGAAACAGGAACCCTCTTGCACTGTCAGTGGGAATGCAAACTGGTGGAGCTGCTCTAGAAAACAGTGTGGAGGTTTCTCAAAAAATTAAAAATAGATCTACCCTATGACCCAGCAATAGCAGTGTTAGGAATTTACCCAAGAGATACAGGAATGCTGATGCATAGGGGCACATGTACCCCAATGTTTACAGCAGCATTTTCAACAATAGCCAAATTATTGAAAGAACCTAAATATCCATCAACTGATGAATGGATAAAGAAGATGTGGTTTATATACACAATGGAATACTAGTTGGCAATGAGAAAGAATGAAATCTGGCCATTTGCAGCAACGTGGATGGAACTGGAGGGTATTATGCTAAGTGAAATAAGTCAGTCAGAGAAAGACAGATACCAAGTGTTTTCACTCCTATGTGGATCTTGAGAAACTTAACAGAAGACCATGGGGGAGGGGAAGCGGGAAAAAAAAAAAGGTACAGAAAGGGAGGAGGCAAACCATAAGAGACTCTTGGATACTGAGAACAAACTGAGGGTTGATGTGGGGCGGGGGAGAGGGAAAGTGGGTGATGGGCATTGAGGAGGGCACTTGTTGGGATGAGCACTTGGGTGTTGTATGGAAACCAATGTGACAATAAATTATATTTTAAAAAATAAAAATAAAAAAATAAAATCTTAAAAAAATCAGTACAGTAGTAAACAACCTCAAGTTCAATACTTCTACTAAATAAATAATGAATGTATTTAGACTCATGAATCCCAATGTAATCAAATATCTTTCTAATACATCTGGGTTGCAAAGGGTCCTTTTGATTTGTTACTCTGATATTTACTCATCCAGCTGTTCATGCATTCAACAGATACACCAGTCTCTTCATGCTGAGGAGTTTGGTAGGTGTTAGGGATATAAAGATAAAAAGACGCAGTTCTTGCCCTCAGGTCAAAGTTTATACATTTAATAATAATAATAATAAAGCATGGATACGTGACCATATAATTTCTACATAATTATTTATAAATTTTTAAAGCAATTTAGGAAACTATTTACAGTGAACTGTATTTACAGTGTATTACAGAAAAAAAAAACCCACCTCTTCCATGATTAGTGAATTTATTTTTTTGCTGTATGGTAGCAGGGGTCTCATGTAAGTGATACTTTTAGAAGTGGGGCTGAAAGAAAAAAAAACAATTCTTTTAAATATAAGAAAAAAATCTCAGGCCAAAAGGGAAGAGCAGAGGGCATGCCTGCATCAAACCTATTTTCTTTTAGTGTTCACCAGCTTCCCAAGACACAATGCCCTCCTTCAGTAATTCATTAAGTAAGTGCTTAATACATATTCTTTTATTACAGTAAAAGTATAGCTTTTAAATGTCTCTATGTATAATAAATTTAAACATGATTAGAATTTCTACTGGATTCCAAAGTAGGATTTCTCTTTCAGGTATTCTCTGGACCCAGGTGTTACCAATAGAAGTACTGGTGATTTTTTTCCCTGATTAGTTGATCCAGCTTTAATTAAATACACTGTTAATATGTTAAATTAAGTGCTTTAATTTTCTCAAGACATTAAGAAGAAAAATATTATTTTCTATTAAAGTAATTAGATATATTTATTATAATATAATCCTTTCTACTTGAAAATATTTTGGTATATTTACAACACCCCTGTAGTAACATCATTATGTTCTAATAATAGTAAGAATGATCACTTTCTAGATATTTCTATTTTTCAGAAAATCATTATATTTTCTAATTAATAGCTCAATAAAATTGCATCCTATTTGGGTTCATAGTTGTGTCACTTTTACTATAGTGAAATAATAGCTAGTATTTTTACCTAAGTAGGCAAAATTGCCAAAATACAATTACTTTTAATATCATAGAGACGTTTTACAAAAATTACATAAATTATCTTCCTTTACACTTCTGCTTCTAAATTTATCATATATCAGGGAACCTGGGTGGCTCAGTCGGTTAAGCATCTGAGGTTTGATTTTGGCTCAGGTCATGCTCTCATGATCCTGAGATTCAGCCCAGTGTCAGACTCCATGCCCAGTTTAGGATTCTCTCCCTCTGTCCCTTCCTCACTCTCTGGTGCTCTCTCGCTCTCTCTCAAAAAAAAAAAAAAAAAAAAAAAATATCTTAATTTTATCATATATCAATTACATATAGTTAGAGTAAACATATGCATAATATAAAACACATTATACTTTTGGGGTGCCTGGGTAGCTCAGTTGGTTAAGTGTTCCACTCTTGGTTGCAGCTCAGGTCATGATCTCAGGTTTGTGAGACTTAGCACCGCCTCCAGCTCTGAGCTGATAGCACAGAGCCTGCTTAGGATTCTCTCTCTCCCTCTCTCTCTGCCCTTCCCTTGCTTGTATGCATGCTAGCACTCTCTCTCTCTCTCTCTCTCTCTCTCTCTCTCTCTCAAAATAAATAAATAAACACAAAAAAACCACATTATATTTTTGATTTCTTAGTGTTAACTTTAATACTTTAGCTATTTACATATGTTGATAATTACAGATCATTCAGCTGGTGTCTTTTTGGAAATTTGTAGAAAATATTATGTGTACTTAAGAAGAAACCACTGAATTTAAGTTATTAAAGGACCTTTCTCAATTTGCATCAATTCCTAGGCTATTTACATCCTTCCTGAGAATCATTATTTTAGTGTGAACTACTATAAGGTTTTGATGTTTAAGGTCAATTCATGTAATAAAAAGATTTTAAACATGCTCTGTTAGATCAACTACCTTTGCATACCTCTGTTTTTTATTTTTTATTTTCATAGATTGAGATTTTTACCTTCTGTTTCACTGGTTGATACTGTCTTGATGACAATTTGTAATGTTTGAAAACAAGTGTTCTAATTATTTCTAAGACATTTTCCTCTAACCCTAGCTGTGAGCCCTCCTATTTATAGTGAAAAGGAATACTGTACAAGGGAATGATTTTATCCTGCCTTTTGCAATCCAGGTTATCCTAGGCATGAATGATGTCTAAAGACGCATGAGACATTCATCTCTAGATCAGGTTTTCCCATTATTGGCTCCATACTGCATATCATGTCTATATTCTGCCATACTCCCAGTCTGCCCTCCAGTATAGTGCTCCACATACTTTATGTGCATAAAAGTACAGATTCAGATTCAGATTCAGATTCAGTAAGTTCAGGATGGGATTTAATATACGCATTTTAACAAGCTTTCCTGTGACACTAATGCTGTTGGTTGGATAACCAAATTATGGGTATTAAAGCAAGTTTATTACATTAAAGTCCAAGAAAATCCTATAGTAAAAAAGACTATCACCTGAAGTTTGTTTTTTTAATTTAGATTTTTGGTTTTCTTGTTTTCTTGCTAGAATAATAATTCCCCACCACACCAACCCACCCAAATGCTATTCAACATTTCATGGAACTAATATTCCACAGAACACATTTTGAGAAATGTCATCCTAGATCAGTATTCTCAGTGTTTATGGTGCATCAGAATCCCCTGAGGGGCTTTGGTAAAATAAAGATTTCCTGCTCTACCTTTAGGGTTTCTGATTCAGTAGAATTGGGGTTAAGACCTGAGTGGCTGCACTCATAAGCTCCCCCGTGATGCTAATGCTACTGATCTGGAGAACATGCTGAGAGTCATTGCTCTAGTTTCTTTAGATTCTGCACCTGTGGCAAATCAGATTCCCAAATACCTTCAAACCTATATTCTGTTTCTTTAACCTCACTTAGAACTTTCCTTGGGGCTGTGATATATGTGTTTGTGTATATACACATACACATTTATAATATTATATAATTAAATAGTATATATTTATATGTTATATTATATATCAATACATTATATTATATATTAATATAACATATTATAATATATATATTACACACACCTATTATTTCCTCTCCTTTCTTTTGAGACTCAGTTCTTGTTCTATGTCATTCCTAAAAATTTGTTGAATTGTTTAATATTCACATGTTTTTATGCCAGACTTCTCATTTTCTTTAGAAAAAGCAACAAGATATCATCATATACCACAACATTAAAACTTACACATATATTAATTAATCTTATTATAGAACATTACTATGACCAAAACTCATGAGTAATGCTACTTCAATACCTTAACTTCTGAACACTTTCTTTTCTCAAAATACACATGAAAAAAATACAGCACAGTAGAAAATTGAATTCTAACTTGTAAACATTTTTATTTTTACTATGGAAAAACATGTCATTGGAAGGGAAACAAGGAATATATCATAGTTAATTAAAAAACTATGCATTCAACAAATCCCAAGTTCGAGCCATACACTTTAATGCAGAATAAGTTAACTACATTGAATATATTCCTTACTCCAAGATCTTAATCTTGAGAAGTAACTGGAGTCAAAATAAGTATAACTACATTTTCAGTTTGTTAGCTAACAGGATCTGAAGATCACATTTCTCATAAACCCTTGTATTGATAGGAATTTAATAGATATTTATTAAATATGTGATAGTAATCTCCTTCTATCTAAACCTTCATTTTTTTATTTTTCAAGAATGTATTCATAAATATTAAACTAGTTTAACATTTTAATCAGTGAATTTGAAGAAAGGCTTTTTAAAAATTAAAAAAAATGTTCTCTTATTGAATTTATTCTCTTCCTGTGTTTAATAACTATATTCATTGTTCATGAGGTACTGCCCTTTGTTCTCACTCCTTGTTACTTCAGCCTTCTGTCTCCCATTCCAGTTTGGTCATTCAATCTAGCTGTATACTGTCCTGGAAAAGACCCATGATACCATTTTTAGAGAGAAAAAATTCTCTCTGATTCATTCATTTTCTATGAAACCTGGTTTGATGCTTTCTTATGAATGAATCTCTTGTTTATCTATGGAAAAATGCTCTGCTCTCCAAACTTTTGTTCTTCTTGCTTTGCATTTGAACTTTTTATTCTGCCTCACAGATATGCAGGCTAAACCCATGTCTCTTATATTACAGTTCCCCAAAAAGCCAAACTCTACTCAATCTTTAAAAAAGAAAGCAGTATTTATTTTCCGCAGTGTGAAGTTTCTTTATTTCCCATATCAAGAAAATAATACACGCAAAATGATTGTAGAAAATGTGGAATGAAGTGTTTTCTTTGGGGACATATTGAGGGATTTCAGAAGAAGAATGGTCATTGTTTCATTTGAAAAGTGAATTCTTGAACCTTTAAAATTTATGACAGCAGCTATGAACAATAGATTATGAGTAAAACAGATTCAATTTCAGTGACTATAAAGGTGAAAAATATTCTCCCCCTTAGGCATACATATTTTCTCTGCTGGGTTTCATTGAAAGCTGATTTTTTGTGAAAAAAAAGTAACAACCTAGAGTTATGATTTCAATAATATAAAGGCAATTTTAGATGAATTTTCTCCTCTGTAAATTTTATTGATTATATGTCAAATTACCAGCTAAGATAAATAACATGGTAAAAGGAATTAATATATCTAATTTAATAATTTGGGGGAGAAGAAAATAAAATGTCCATAATTACCAGAATGGATTTTTGTTATATTCTTTGTACTTACTCTTCTGGATATTCTCTTTGTAACTTTCCACAGAACTATTTAGACTAGGTATGCAGATCATTGTAACAACTTGATGAAAGAGAAAAAAAGGTTTTACTTTCATTATAGTCTGAGGTATCTATCTGTTCAATATACTATAAATAGATATCTACTATCAAAGTAAACTTTCCTTTGAGAATAATGTTTCTTTCTGATTTGATTTTGAAAACATTGTTTATAACCTCTATCCACTCATCTGTTCAGTTGGTTTTAAATAATTTTCAAGGAAAATGCTTCCAAGTTTCCCTGTATCACATAATGACACTAATTTTTTTTTTCTGAAAAGAGCACAAAAATCAGCTTACTTGTTCTGATAAAAAATATAGATCTCCAAGGGATTTTATAGCACTTAATTTTATATTTATGTGGAATTATATATTTGATAACAGGTAGTTGGTTTATTTTTCTCACTGACTTAATATACCTTCCAGAAGACCCTGAATAGCCAAAGCAATGTTGAAAAAGCAAAGCAAAGCAGGAAGCATCACAAATCCAGACTTCAAATTGTATTGCAGAGCTGTAATCATCAAGACAATATGGTACTGACACAAAAACAGACACATAGATCATGGAACAAAATAGAGAACCCAGAAATGGACCCACAACTATATGGTAAACTCATCTTTGACAAAGCAGGAAAGAATACACAATGGAAAAATGTTTCTTCAAGAAGTGGTGTTGGGAAAACTGGACAATGACATGCAGAAGAATGAAACTGGACCACTTTCTTATATCATACACAAAAATAAATTCAAAATTAATGAAAGGCCTAAATGTGAGATAGGAAGCCATCAAAATCCTAGAGGAGAACACAGGCAGCAAACTCTTTAACCTCAGCTGGAGCAACTTCTTACTAGACACATCTCTGGAGGCAAGGGAAACAAAAGCAAACATGAACTATTGGGACTTCATCAAGATGAAAAGCTTCTACACAGCAAAGGAAATAATCAACAAACTGAAAGGCAACCTAAGAATGAGTGAGAGGAGATATTTGCAAATGACATATTAGATGAAGGGCTAGTATCCAAAACCTGTAAATAACTTATCAAACTCAACACCCAAATAAATAATCCAGTGAAGAAATGGGCAGAAGACATGAATAGACAAGTCTCCAAAGAAGACATACAAATGGCTAATAGATACATGAAAAAATGTCCAACATCACTCATCATCAGGGAAATACAAATCAAAACCACAATGAGACACCACCTCACACCTGTCAGAATGACTTAAATTAACAACTGAGGAAACAACAGATTTTGGTGAGGATGTGGAGGAAGGGGAACTCTCTTGCACTATGGATGGGAATGCAAAGGGGTGCAGATGCTCTGGAAAACAGTATGGAGTTTTCTCAAAATATTAAAAGTGGAACTACCCTATGACTCAGCAATTGCACTGCTAGGTATTTATTCAAACGATACAAAAATACTAATTTGAAGGGGAACACACACCCCAATATCTATAGCAGCACTATCGACAATAGCCCAATTTTGGAAAGACCCCAAATGTCCATCAACAGATGAATAGATAAAGAAGATATTACTCAACCGCCAAAAAATAATGAAGTTTTCCATTGGCTACAACGTGGTTAGAGCCAGATGTCTTATGCTAAGCAAAATAAGTTAGAGAAAGACAAATACCATATGATTTCACTCATATGTGGAATTTAAGAAACAAAACTGATGAACATAGAGAAAGAGAAGGAAAAACAAAATAAGATAAAAAAAAGAGAGAGAGAGGAAAACCATAAGAGACTCTGAACTATAGAGAACAAAATGAGGGTTGCCAGAGAGGATGTGGGTGGGGTTGGGGGTTGGACTAAATGGGTGAAAGGTATTAAGGAGGGCACTTGTAATGAGCACTGAGTGTTATACATAAGTGATGAATCACTAAATTCTATGCCTGAAACCAATACTACACTGTATGTTAAGTAACATTTTTTTTATTTTTATGTCTTATTATTCATTTATTTATTATTTATTTTATTTTTTAAAATAAAATAGAATAAGAGGTATAAATTATGTATATATAACTTCCAGGGAAAGGCTAATTATTCTACATCGATTAATTTTCTCAAATTCTATATTATAATCTACATAAAGGCAATATCTTTCATACATTTCAAAATCTTTCCCATGTATTATTGGGCATATTGTTGACCCTTGCTGAATAAATGTGAATGAATAGGAAAATTTATAGCAATAAACTCTAATCTACTAGGAGAGACATGAAGATATGAAATCAGTGATAAAGAATTATAGGCAATATTATGGGTAATTTGTTGAAAAGATGAAGATTTATGCAGGAGGGGTAAACGGTTCTCTATTGAAGAGAACCTGTGGTTCACGGTTCTCTATTGTGATCTCACGGTTCTTGAGTTCAAGCCTCAAACAGGGCTCTGTGCTGACAGCATGAGCCTGCTTTGGATTCTTTCTCTCCTTCTCTCTCTGCCCCTCCCTCACTTGTGTGCTTTCTCTCGCTCTCTCTCAAAATAAATAAATAAACATTTAAAAAGAAATATTTAGGGGCGCCTGGGTGGCGCAGTCGGTTAAGCGTCGGACTTCAGCCAGGTCACGATCTTGCGGTCCGTGAGTTTGAGCCCCGCGTGGGGCTCTGGGCTGATGGCTCAGAGCCTGGAGCCTGTTTCCGATTCTGTGTCTCCCTCTCTCTCTGCCCCTCCCCCGTTCATGCTCTGTCTCTCTCTGTCCCAAAAATAAATAAATGTTGAAAAAAAATTTTTTTTTTAAATAAAATAAAATAAATAAAAAGAAATATTTAGGCAGGACTATTATAGCAATAGGTTCATCTTGGAGGGTGTGGATGGCATCAGGACAAGAGTCACCATTTGAGAACCATAGTTAATAAATTGATCATGTAGTTTAGCACCTTTGTTTTTTAGATGGGAAAATTGAATTCAAGAAAGTTTGTGAAAGAGTTCAAGGTCATACAGCTAATTATTGGCAAGTCTGAGATGATGATTTGTAACTCTTGACACCTAATTTGATCTTTTAAATTATGTAACAATGACAACTTAGTTTACATTTTAAATAGATTTTTTTCATATTATGGAAATGCAGAATATAATTAACAATAAAATTCAGTCATCTATGGTTTGCATTTGAGCATACTTACAACCTGATAAAGACCTCTACAATAACTACTGGCATATTAATTTCCTGATTTCTTATTCAGTGCTCCTTTTGCTACTCAGAATCATTTTGGTACTTCAAAAACTAGTTAGCTATTATAGATCTATTAGCTTCATCAGTGAATACACATGAGGAAAGCAGACATTTCTTGAAGATGTGAAAATAGCAATGAACTCACACTCAAACTGAACAAGGTGTGACTCATTAAAGAAATGTCAACTACCTGTTCTAACTATACAAAATGTAAAGGCAGTTTATGACATGGAGCAACAAGGATATATAATTTTGTGAGGAGAGTATCTGTCAGACATAATTGTCACCAAAATAGGGGAAGTAACCAAAACAGGCTAATAATATGTTGATTTTGATAAAGTTTTGGATTATGGTATTTTTGACATTCTAATTAAAATATTAAAAAATCAAATTTAACATAGACAATATCTAGGATGTTATGCTTTAGCTTTGGATATTATTATGAAGTATTAAGTGGTATGTTTCTACATTTTGTTTCTACCTCTCATACTGTCTTGACCCAAAGACAGAATTGAACAGAAGGAACAAGAAACATACTACCTTTAGGTAAAGATTGATGTAGTAGGAAACAAATGAATAAAAACGCAAAAAAAAAAAAACAAAAAAACCTCAGATTTTGATTTTTTTTTTAATTTTTTAATGTTTATTTTTTGAGGGAGAGAGAGACAGAGCACGAACGAGAGAGGGGCAGAGGAGGAGACACACAATCTGAAGCAGGCTCCAGGCTCTAGCTGTCAGCATAGAGCCCCATGTGTGGCTTGAACTCATGAACCTCGATTTCATCACCTGAGCCGAAGTTGGATGCTTAACCAACTGAGCCACCCAGGCACCCCTCAGATTTTGATTTTTTTTTAAATTTTTTTTGAAGTTTATTTATTTTGAGAGACAGAGAGGGCAAGCAGGGAGGAGCAGAGAGAGAAGAAGAGAGAGAATTCCAAGCAAGCTCCACACTGTCAGTGTAGAACCCAACGTGGGGCTTGAACTCACTAACGGTGAGATCATGACCTGAGCCAAAACCGAGAGTCAGACACTTAACCGACTGAGCCACCCAGACGCCCTAGATTTTGATTTTTAAGACAGTGTTAATCTAAGCAATAAACAGAAAAATACATGATCACAAAAATGGTTTCTTCTCCAGCCAAGAGAAGATTCCTCAGGCTATAAGGGGAGAAAGCAATACTGAAGGGAAGTGTTATGGGCTGAACTGTGTATCCTCAATATTCATATGTTGCAGTTGTAAACCCTAGTACCTCAGAATGTGACTGTATTTATAGAAAGAACCTTAAAGCAATAATTAAGGTAAAACAAGTCATATGAATGGGCCTTAATATAACATGACTGGTGTCCTTATAAGAAGAGATTATGGCACAGACGGGCACATAGATTAGACCATTTATGAAGAGAAAACAGCGTTCTATTAACCAAGGAGAGAAGTCTCCTGAAAGAAACAGCCCTGCCAACACCCTGATCTCAGATCTCTGGCCTCCAGAATTTTGAGAAAATCAATTTCTGTTGTGTAAGCCACCCAGTCTCTGGTAGTTCACATGACAGCCCTAGTGAACCAATACAGGAATTGAGAGATTTAGGTGCTTGTTTGGTTTGTGTAATTAAAGAAGGTCCTTCTGTCCTGCCTGTCTTCCCACTCAATTAGCCCTATGAGTAAGAATATTCTGGTAATTCAAGAGATGTCTCTGACCTCTTTCTGACATGATGCAAGATGCAAGTCTTGTAGGAGTTTACCATTTGCATATGGTATGATCTAGTGAAGTGGTGATTTTCCATGTTCCTTAGTAGATACACACATTAGTTATAAAAGACTTGAGAAATCTGAAGGCGTCTTGTGATCATGATGAAGGGACACTGCAGTATAGAAAGAAAGAACCTCCTAATAGTTGGCAGAAAATGAAGGAAAACTCCCTTCCCTCTGTGGAGTCGATACTTGTATGCAGGGTTAACTGTGTCCAAAGACCACATGATGTTGAACCTCTCAGCAAATGCCAAAGGTAGTCTGGTGATAACCAGAAACTAATGTCATAATGCTTCATAAATGTACTGAAACATAAAAACTCTTAGAAGTGGTGGTCATGGTGATGGTGAGAATACTGTGGAGTAATTGAATGTACCCTGGATTGCCAAGATTTTCTGCTAAGATAGAACAGGCGTGTCAGTTTGGGAGTTCAAGAAAGCAGACACTGCAGTGCACATGAGAAATGAATTGGGGGTAAGGCTTACAAAAGAAAAAGGGAAAGAAGTGTAGAAAGAGCAAAGAAAGTCATTAGACTGTGATGTAGGTCTGACATCTGCTAAAGGAGAGGAGGGAGAAAGGAGTGGGTAGTAACAGTTTCCGACTACTGATAGTTCTGAGAGATATGCAGCCATCCTAACAGCCTCTGCTGCAAAGATGGTGCAAAGAGTAATCTTGCACAGGATAGAAATGGCCACGCCATAGTACCCTTACTAGTTACTGGCTGAGAACTGCCCCCAGCAAACACAGCATTGGCATGGATGCAGCAGCAAAAAAAAAAAAAAAAAAAAAAAAAAATCTCAATGAGGCTGCAGCTGAAGGCTGTTAAGCTAATTGCACTCCACATAGCATTCTCTCTCTTGAAGGGAAATCTGGGTAGCACACCTCCATGTCTGACACACAGCGTATCCTGTTTTAAATAAAATTTGTTTATAGAAGTGCGAAGGATTCTTTATGTTATACTCATTTGAGTTCCTATGGTTTCAGAATATTTACTCTGCTGTGTTTGACATTATATCTAAAATAATTATTTAAATTTAATTCCAAAAGTTATTAAACTCCACATGTAAAGAGCTATGGATTTTACAAATGGGCACAAATTGTTGCTGTTCCTTGCATCAGAGAGGGAGTCTGGCCTCCCTTCCCTTGAATCCACAGTGGCATTGTGACTTGCTTTGATCAATAGGATGCAGCAAAGGTGATTTTGTGCCTGAGCTTCAAGAGGTCTGTAGCTTCTATTCTTGTTCTAGATCATCACTGAGCAAGCCCAAGTTAGCCTGTTAGGAAATTCCCTTGAAGACAGGCAAGGCATCTCAGCCAATGGCTTTACAACTGTCAGTTATAAGAATGATGCTGTCTTAGACCATGACCCCAGCAGAACCACTACCTGACTGTTGTCATGTGCATGAGCCCAAGCAAGACTAGCAGAAAAACTACTCAGCTGGATTTAGTTCCAACTGCCAACTCACACAATCCTGAACTGATGAGTCTTGGTGTTTTTAATCCTTTAACTTAGATGGTTTATTACATAGCAAAGGATAATCTGCACACACGCACGCGCACACACACACAAACACACACATACACATGATATTCCATGTGCAATGTAAGTTGTTCACAATAATTTAAAACAGAATTGATTTTCCTATGAAATGTTTTTCAGTGAAGTGTGACCTGCTGTCACATCTAGAAATAATGAACTAATGAAGGTGAAAATTTGATGTGAATAAATTTAAATTTAGAATTATTTAAAACTAAAATGAGATATCACCTCACATCTGTCAGAATGGCTAAAATCAACAATACAAGAAACAACGGGTGCTGGCGAGGATGTGGAGAAAAAGGAACACTCATGCACTGTTGGTGGGAATGCAAACTAGTACAGCCCCTGTGGGAAACAGTATGGACCTGTTCAAAAAGTTAAAAATAGAACTACCCTATAATCCCTTAATTGCACTACTGAGTACCCCAAAAATGCAAAATACTAATCCAAAGAGATACATGCACCTCAATGTTTATAGCCGCATTATCGACAAGAGCCAAATTATGGAAGCAGCTCATGTGTCCACCAACTGATGAATAAATAAAGAAGACGTGGTACATATATACAATGGATTATTATTCAGCCATTATTTAGTCATTCGCAATGGCATGGATGGAGCTACAGAGTGTTATGCTAAGCTAAATAAGTCAGAGAAAGACAAATACCATAGGATTTCACTCATAGGTGGAATTTCAGAAACAAACGAGCAAACGAAAAAGAAAAAAGGGAGACAAACCAAGAAACACTCTTAACTACAGAGAACAAATTAATGGTTACCAGAGGGGAGGGGAGGAGTGGGATGGGTGAAAAAGGTGATGAAGATTAAATATTACACTTATCATGATGAGCACTGAGTGATATATAGAAGTGTTGAATCACTACATTGTACACCTGAAACTAATATAACACTCTGTTAACTCTACTGGAATTACAATAAAAAACTTGATAAAAAATGAATTTAAAAATTTAGAATCATTTTACTGAAAAAAAATAGCCACCAAGTTAGTATCTAAGTTATTTCTATAATGAAAAAAATAATATATAAATAAAATATAACAAACTATAATAAAACATAACAAAGAACATGTTGATCCTATTTGTCAAGGTTGGGAGAAAAATACTGAAAGAGTGCCGTTGTAGGAACCAAGAAATGCCCTAATAAGAGTAATACCACACGGATTGGCTGTGACATATCAGCTGGTAGTGTAAGTGCCTGACATTAAGATTCTGGCTGTAGTGTAAATTTTGGTACCTCTTTCTCTTGGCATTTTATAAATTTGTTGACTGTATAATATTTCCTCGCATGGATATAGTGAAGTTTGTCTAAGCCAATTTCATACTAATTGGATATTTAAGTTGGTTCCAGTTTTGCATATATAATATTTGAATACATATTACTGTGCAAAACTATTTGTGTACATATCTGATAATTTTGTCATCATAAATTCCTAAAGTTCAGTTAGTGGGTCAAAATGTTAAAATTATCTTAAGAACTTAGTGCTTGGTCCATGTAGCTTACCTTCTAGGAATGTTGTACTAATTTATGTTCCATTAGTAGTGTATATGAGTTTTACATTCACTAAATTTACTCTTATACAAATTTAGTGTTATCCTTGAGGTAACTGGGTGGCTCAGTCATCTGAGCATCTGACTTTTGATTTCAGCTCAGGTCATGATCCCAGAGTCATGGGATGGAGCCCTGGGTCAGGCTCCGCACTGAGCGTGAAGCCTGCTTAAGATTCTCTCTCTCTCTCCCACTGCCCCTCTCCCCTGCTCCTGTATGTGCTTTCTCTCTTTCTTAAAAAAAAAAAAAATCATGTTGAGGCACCTGGGTGGCTCAGTCAGTTAAGTGTCAGACTTTGGCTCAGGTCATGATTTCATAGTTCGTGAGTTCGAGCCCCACAACGGGCTCACGGTTGTCAGAACAAAGCCGGCTTCCAATCCTTTGTCCCTTTCCCTCTCTCCTTTCTCTATTCATGCTCTTGCTCTCAAAAATAAATAACACATTAAAATAATAGTGTTATACTAAAAAAAAAAGGTAATTCCTATTCGAGTAGGAATAATGTGTATCTCATTGAAGCTTTGTATTAGTTTCTCATTGCTGCTGTAACAGATTCCCACAAATTTGATAGCTTATAACAACATACATTTATTATCTTACAGAAGCCGACAATGGGTTTTACAGTGCTAAACTCAAGATGTCTGCGGAGCTGTATTCCTTCTGTTACATTTCTAAAGATCTCTGGGTGTCTAGCAAGGATAGTGTGAAACCATTGATCTAATCCATTTTCCCCCCATGTTGCTAGAATTCAGGAAACCTAAGTGAAAAAGTTATTGTAATGTTAAATCTAGAAGAATGTTTCTCGAGATCCTAAGGCAGTGTGCTTTCAAATATAGAAATATATTTCATATTCCCTCCGTACTGTTTGAAAAAGGTGTAACTATCCCCTTTTCTATCAAGACGTCTCACTACTACAAAATTTGCATTGTGCCTAAACTTCAACTCAGTCCTACTTCATCGTGTTGGAGCATGAATGGGAAGAGAAATGCGCTCTTCTGTCATGTCACCGGGGGGGGGGGGGGGGGGGGGGGCGCAGAGAAGCATCGCTAGTGCCCAGAATCTCACAAGATCTCTCTTGAAAAGCAGTTTCTGAAGTTTTTGCTCACCACTCCCCAAGGACTCACAGAGTGAAGCCCAGTGTGTAGTCTAGACCAGAGAGCAGGACATGTCATGTCCCATCATTGTGCTGCTGTTCCTTCTGTTGTTTGCACTTTTTATACACTCTAGAGAAGTTGACTACAATTTTTTCTTTCCTGTGAGATTTTTAGCAGGCATTGGGAAAGGGAAAACTCAGTAAGTTATGAGGTTCATTGTAACCAAAGGAAACAAATTTGTTTCTTGGGAGAATTGCAGCCACTCTTGGTGTTGAGACCAGTGAAATGTCTCTCCTGTTGGTTCATATAAAGACAACACTACTATGCAAAGTAGTTGATATGATCAAGAGTTCCACAGATAGATCTCTTATAACATCTCCCAAAGTAACTCAAGTGACATGTCCAAAGTATGTTTGGTGGAATATTAGTATTATGTGAAATAATCAGAAGTTATTTCTGTGTGTTTAGGGGATATAATATGAAGTGAATACATTTGAATGCTGCCACTTTATACTACTCCTGAAGATTTACAAAACATATTTGTTTTTTACAGGCTCTGAGGAGTACTGTAGTAGAGAATTATGTTTAACTTAGTTTAGCTCAGAAAGTTCCTGACATATTTAATCAACAACATTTTCATTTGGCTTTCTAATAATTCTGAGACTATTCGTGTTCACATGAACACAATTTGAGGAATACTAATCTACAACATTGGATGGCAGTACATCTGAAAGAAAGCCCTCCATAAATACTGTTTCTCACAGTCAAGTTTTTGAAATTTCTTGGGCAGAAGCAAAGTTCCAGATTATAGTCTAACAAAATCTTCAAATGTAGCTATTTGACGAAGGTTAGGATTAACTCTCCTTGTGGCAACAGAGCACCCAGCACAGATACCACCTGATTGGAAGGAGGGCTGTAGTCGTCACACCAGAAACCTAATTTGGCCGAGTGTGAAATTCTTAGAACAATTTTTCTTAAGTTTTTTGTATTCACTGTTTGATTTTAGGCATTTATCAACCCCGAAGAAAGCCAGAGTTTATCCCGGTTTCTGTTCATTTATGAGAAATTTAGTTTTACTTTCTTCATTTGTTTCCTCACCAAATGCATGTAGTTTTTTTTTTTCTCCAAAAATATTGTATGTGCTCGACAAAGGTAAATAATTTTGGTTGTATATTTGCGTCATTTCAGATCAAGAATATGTATTTTGTTTTATATTTAATTACTGCTTTTGCTCCTGTTCTGCATTTTTTCCTCAGGAATACTTATTATGAAGCCTCCATTTTTGTGGAGGCAAATCTATCACCTATCACCTCCTCACTTATTAATTTTACACCTTTGCTCTTTTCTGCTTAGTTATAGGAAAAGGAAAATTTCCTTAAGCTTATCTTCCTTATAAATAATCCATGGGTGGATGGCTCATAGGTTAAGTGTCCGACTTCAGCTCAGGTCATGATATTGTGGTTCGTGAGTTCTAGCCCTGCATTGGGCTCTGTGCTAACAGCTCAGGGCCTGGAGCCTGCTTCAGATTCTGTCTCCTCTCTCTGCCCCTCCCCCACACATGCTCTGTCTCTGTCTCTCAAAAATAAACAAACATTAAAAATGAAAAAAAAAAAATAACTGCTCCATAGGAATTCCAGTCCTTACAATCTCCAGGGAAGCATTTAACTCTCAAAATGAAATATGGTTTTTCATGTGATCATTATATTACATTATGTTCCATCCCACTTTTCAACTTGATTTGTGTTATTCTATCATCTTTTTGAACTTGGACTGTTATGTCCTTTAGCCTGTTTCTTTTGTTACCCAGAAATTGAGAACTTTTGACTTCTACTAAGGATACACATTTTTCTTCTAATTATTCTCATTATTTTTTCAAGTAATTTACATACCTACCATATTTCATTGCATCTACAATGTCATCAAGTATAAGATACCTTGTTTTGAATGACTGAGGAATAAAAAAAGTGAATTAAATTATAAAATTTTTAACACACTTATCATTATCTGAATCCCAATTCCAAACATGTCAAAATATATTAAAATTATGTGTATTAGAATAAATAAAGTAAAATATATCATTTTTCTGAAACTTCAGTTTATTATTCCTGAGTTTTTTCCAAGGTTTTTACCCTAAGGACCATGTATTATTTGTTCTCACTTATTTTGAAAAATAAAATTTGTGAAAACTCTAAGAAAAGGGTGTGCAGCTTTCTTTGCCTCTATTCACTATACACCTGGTGCCAGAGCTCAGTAGTACAGTGCTCACACATCCTACCTCTGGATCTTTCCAGCTAGAATGCTTTTCTTCCTTTTGTTTTTAAATTATCTCCCTCTCAAAAAATAAATAAGCATTCAAAAAAAATTTTTTAAAGAACGGACTAAAACTTTTAAATACAGAATTGTGCACTCCATAACAAAAATAGGATTACAGAAAGACAATTCAACATATTGAAATATTTTACTGAAATAGAAAGCCATTTGTTATTTAGGTTTATTATTATCTGATCCCTGCTCCACCACACCCATGAAAGCTCTGTGGAGGCAGGGATTTTTATCTACTCATTATTAGATTCCCAGTTCCTAGAGCAGCGCTGCCATTTGTTATATTTGTTAAACGAGTAAATTAAAGAGTTAAGAAGATCGGTCTTGAGTGTGAGGAAAGATTAAGATATTAGTTTAGATGATTGGCTAGATGTTTGAATTCCTTTGGAGTTTACATTTTCTTCGCTTTCATAATTTTATGAGTCAGGAATTTGGAAAGGGCTCAGCTAGAAAATTACTCATCTCTGTGTGACATTCAGCGTGGTTACTTGCTGACTTGGCAAGCAGCTGCTCTGGTCTTGAAAAACCAAGTTGCTTTTATTTTCATATCTGATGCATTGGTGAGGATGACTGAACTTGCTCTCTTTCCTTGTAGTGGCAGGACCTCTCCACATTATCTCCAGAGCTGCTAGTCAGAATTCTTACCATAGTCTAGCCCCACAACTTCCTACTGATTAGGTCTGGGGCCAGTTACCTAATTTTTCCAAACCCCAAACTCCTCATTTGTGAAGTAAGGTTAATAATTTACCCACCATACTGGAATGTTATAAATGGTAATTTGGATATATGTTTGGTACAATGCCTTGCCCATAAGTGATCTTATCTATGAGCTGTTGTTGAGTTAGTCTTTAAAGCATAGGGATATTTTGTTGGGATAAAAGAGCAAGAAAGGTGTCCTGAGGAGAATGAATGGTTTGAGTCAAATCACTGCACTGACTAAGTGTCCATTGATAGACTAATGAATAAGGAAGTGTGGTACACACACACACACACACACACACACACACACACACACACACCACAAACACACAATGGCATATCATGCAGTCATAAAAAAAAGGACAAGATAATGACATATGGGACAACATGGATGGACCTAGAAGGTATTCTGCTAAGTGAAATGAATCAGACTGAGAAAGATAAATACCTTGTGATTTCATTCATATGTGGAATCTAAAAAATGAATAAGTAAGCAAAAAGCAGAAACAAACTGATGGCTGTCAGAGGGAAGAGGGGTGGGAGGATGGGCAAAAATGGTGAAGGGAAGTGAGAAGTATAGGCTTCTAATTATAGAATGAATAAGTCACAGGACTAAAAGGCACAGCATAAGGAACATAATCAGTGATATTGAGATAACATTCTATCATGATAGATGGTAGCCACACTTGTGATGAGCATAGCATAACATATAAAGAATTTGAATCACTATATTGTACACCTGAAAGTAATGTAACATTGTCAACTATAATCAAGTAAATAGGAAATAACATGGAAAAATACTGAAAGCATTTATTTGAAGGAAACAGAACATAGGGATGCAGTATTTAAAAAATCATTTGTGGATAGGGTGGCAATGGCATATAATAAAGGATCTTGAATTATTAGAAAAAGTCAGTTTGACTGGTAGTAACAATAGCAAATTTTAATTATACTTAAAATCATATTGAATCACTGCCCCATCTGAATGTCTATGCCTGCTAATGACAATTTTTTTCTAAACCATAACAAAATTGACCTCTTTTAACTATCTCAGTTTTCCCAAATGCAAACATGTACAATGAACTGACAATTGATATTTTATCCATGGGTCAGCATGTAAATTTATACTTCATGGAATAATCTTTGAATATTATTACTAGGTCATTAATTTTGATATCAGTTTTCCACAATTCAGTTCTCTCGAGAGTCATCTTTATTGGATACATAGATTGCTTATCACTCTTTAGGAAAGACACAGTTATCTAAATATGGGATTTCATGAATCAGTGAGATATTCTATATAAAGTAAAGGAAATTGCTAATAATTGATGTTATAATGGGAATTTCATATTTCTAGAAGATGGTTGCAATTTAACTGAAATGATTTTGGATCTTTGGAGAAACTATGCTGATGTGTAGCTTAGCATGCAATTAGTAGTTCAAGTTTTATCCTAAAGTCTATAATGCTACCAATTCTCTCCAGTTATTAAAAACAAAACTTATTTTATAATACTTTTCCTTTCACTGGATGTAAAATTCTAGTATTTCATTACCTCCTTGGTAGTCTCATATGTTTCCATTTATTTCTCTGTAGTTCTTGTATTTATTCAAATCTCTATTGAACATCAACCACGGAGCATTATCTCTACTATGCTCGGTCAAATTGCTGAACAAAATGATTTTTTCCAAAATTATAATGCTTCTAAAATTACACACTTAAACACACAAATGTGTGCATAAACACACAAACACATAATAGTAACCATTGGTGTCCTTTTCAATTCTGTGAGATACAGGATTTAGTAGGAACACTGTGCTTTTGGAGACTTCTCATAATAAAAATGTGTATATTTGAATATGTAAGTATTCAAAGTATTTTTTAACATTTCCTTGGCAAACAAACATAGATTAAAAATAGTTACTTGTTGAATTATTCATAAACTTTCAGGAACATGACTAAAATAGTGTCTATACTATTGTCAAAATAGGAAAATGGGAATATTTCAAGCAATAGAGAGTAGCCACATTTTATAGGAAAATTCCTACTGTATTTTAGGAATGATAATAAAACATACATCAACATTAAAATCACTATTTCTGTATTTCAGAAATGCTTTGTTTCAAGTTTCTTACTTCCCCTACTCTCATTCTATATATTTTTTCCACAATAATTGTTTATTTTTCCCTACAGAGATAATAGAGTATAAAATTCCATAAGGCTTGATAGAGATCAGGATTTAATGATAATAGATATTATTTGACATGACACCCTAAAGGCAAGATTTAATTTACATTTAAGTTATGATCAGCAAGCTGTAGTCCTAAAAGAAAGATGAAAACAAAGATCAAGAAGCCATACTGTTTGAATGACTGCCTGTCTTCAGAGCAGTTTATTTGATGTGATTCAGATGGACTTATGATTGGATAAGTGTTATCTAACATGATAGTGCTTTGTCTAAATGAGTTTAAATCGAGGCTTTGCAATTTACTAGTTGGTGATCTTAGGAATATTATTCAATATCTCTTTGCCTCAGTTCTGTAAGAACACTTAACTCAAAGCATCCTGTGAGTATTAAATGCAATCATCTGTAGAGAACTCTTAGCATGTCTGGCACATAGTAAACATAGTAACTATTACATTATTATTAACTTAAATATTATTAACATTATCGCTATGTTCAGTCAATAACCAACCTAGAATACTTTCATTAAAATAACATTCATAAATTTGAAATTACTATGTTTACTTTATGTCTTGAAATAATTTGAAACTCCTAGAAAGTTGCCAAAGAATATACTGACAGGTCCCATGCACCCTTTACCCAGTTTTCTCACAATACAATACAGTATCAACAACCAGGAAACTGACATTGATACATTCAGAGTTTACTCAGGTTTTTAAATGGTTTTTTTAAGTTTATTTATTTATTTTGAGAGAGAAAGAGCACACGTGGGGGAAGGGCAGAGAAAGAGGGGGACAGAGAATCCCAAGGAGTCTCCCCACTGTTAGCAAGGGGTTCGATGTGGGGATTGAACTGTGAGATCATGATCTGAGGCAAAACCAAGAGTCTGTCGCTTAACCGACTGAGTCACCCTGATGCCCCCAGAGGTTACTCAGTTTTCTACAGTTATGTATATACTCTGGTTCGAAGATAGGCTGGAAATCAGATGCACCTGTGCAGTTTCCTACATGTGGATGTTAGAATTTCTGAGTAGGGCTCAAGAAATACCATTTTTTCTGTATAGACTGATTTCTGAACAAGTTAGGAAAAAAAAACCCAAAATGTAGCTAACAAATCCCCAAATATCACCTTTATTACTCATGGAAGCAAGGTTGGAGAATGATTTATTTTCAACACGTTCTATTTCCAAAATGTTGGAATATTCTGTTATTTACCCAGATGCTGTGACAAGAGTGTGTTCAGTTTGTGAAAATCGATCAAGCAATGTACCTATAAGTTGTACTTCAAAGTTTACTTCTGAGTTTTCTACCTCTGTTTCATAAAAAGTTTAAGAAGAACAAAAATGTGGAGAAAAGACTTTCTGTGTTGATGTGTGTGGGAAGAAGCTTTAAAGAATGAGGATATAGCTCCAGGAGACTGGGGGGGGGGGGGTCTGCAGTGCGGAATGTGGCCTTTAGAGCCTAACGTCACACCAGCTATGAGTGTCACTAACACCAGTGCACAAAGCTTCCTTTGCCGTGGGATGATCCTTATGTTTCGCTCTTAGTCATGAAGTGAATCTTGCTGAATTGATAGTTAACTGCTGTTCAGAGGTTTTAGAGAATAGCAATGTTTTCACTGAAAATCGCACAAACACAGAATTTTTGACCCATTTTTCCCCTTTTCCTTTAAGCAGGGTTTTTAAAGATGTTTGATCTCTCTGAGAGTATGATATAGTCTTCAGGCTTTGAGTTATAAGTTAGCTGTCTGCAGCATTTCAGCCTACTGACCTCAAGCTTAAAAAGCTGGGCAATCTGAAAAGTTACAAAATTGAGAAATGAACAAAAAAGAAAGGTTCAGGGCAAAAATAAAACTAGTAACATCATCAGCTACTATATTCAATGTAGACAGTGTATATTTTTCAACACATTCCACAAAGGTTTTTTCACAATAAAAACTAAGCCTTGCTAAAAAGTAAGTATATGAAGAATGATCCACAAAATAATCCACAATATTTTTAACACTATACATAGACGTATTATATGAAAGATAGATACTTGAGGGTTTTTAAAAATTGTTGGAAAAGCCTGTTTACCTGAATAATTATTGACCTGACATCATGTCTTGCCCTGACTTTCTCCCTTTTATAATTCTCTTCCAAAATTCCCTCTTCCTCCTGGCAAAGAAATGTGCCCATGGCAATATTTAAACTCTACCTTTAAAACACAAGACCTAGATCATTAAACATACATATGACTCAGTATAAATGTGTGGCATTAACTGCTATGCTTCTCTTCTTCTGATTGATTATGTCATGGTTATCATACTAGTTTATCAAACAGTACTTTTATTAATAATTATACGCTTACAGAATCATTTCTTTCATGATAGGTTTCTCTTGCCCTCTATGGACACAGCTAGAGCTCTGCCTGACTACACATTCACAAGTTTCAATGTCCAGAATAGTTTTGGTCTTGTTTTTGAACTTAAGATTTTCCAATATAGACATTTTATAATTTTATCAGAAATGTCTTTGTCATTATATTAATTGTTGCTTTCAAGTAACCTTCTTTGACTTATTTCAAGCTTATTCTGAAATCTTTTACATTTTATTTCCCTATGTAAAAATCTTAGCCTTTCTTCAGAGAAGAGTAGATGAAAATTTATTCATGATGCTTTTTGAGATGACTGAGATAAAATCACTTTTTAATACTTGTTCTCATGTTAAACTCCTTGAGCAATGATTATCACTAAGTCAGGAATCAATAAATAAGGCCCAACATCATCACCACCATCAACTTTAATACTGATACCACTTACTATATTTTGTTTTGTACACTTGTTACTCTGCTACTAAACTCATGTCTTTTAAGAAAATAAATTTCCTGTGGCCAAGGTCAAAGAGGTTGCTGCCTGTGTTCTCCTCTAGGATTGTGATGGTTTCCTGTCTTACATTTAGGTCTTCCATCCATTTTGAGTTTATTTTTGTGTATGGTATAAGAAAGTGTTCCAGTTTCATTCTTCTGCATGTTGATGTCCAGTTTTCCCAACACCATTTGCTGAAGAGACTTTTTTCCATTGGATATTATTTCCTGTTTTGTCAAAGATCAGTTGGCCATACATTTCTGAATCTGTTTCCAGATTCTCTATTCTGTTCCATTGAGCAATGTGTCCGTTTTTTGCCAGTACCGTACTGTCTCGATTACAGCTTTGTAATGCTGCTTAAAGTCCAGAATTGTGATGTCTCCCACTTTGCTTTTATTTTGCAACATTACTTTGGCTATTCAGAGGCAAGGAAAACAAAAGCAAAAATGAACCATTGGGACCTCATCAAGATAAAAAGCTTCTGCACGAAGGAAACAATCAACAAAACCAAAAGGCAATCAAAGGAATGGGAGAATATATTTGCCAATGACACATAGGATGAAGGGCTAATATCCAAAATCTGTAAAGAATTTATTGAACTCAAACCCAAAAAACATATAATCCAGGGAAGAAAGGGGCAGAAGACATGAACAGACACTTTTCCAAAAAGACATCAAGATGGCTAACAGACACATGAAAAGATACTCAACATCACTCATCATCAGGGAAATACCAATCAAAACCACAATGAGATACCACGTCACACCTGTCAGAATGGCTTAAATTAACAACTCAGGAATCAACAGATGTTGGTGAGGATGTGGAGGAAGGGGAACATTTTTGCACTGTTGGTAAGAATGCAAACTGGTGCAGCCACTCTGAAAAACAGTATGGAGTTTCCTCAAAAAATTAAAAATAGAATTACTCTATGACCCAGCAATTGTACTACTAGTATTTATTCAAAGGATACAAAAATGCCGATTTGAAGAAGCACATGCACCCCAATATTTATAGCAGCACTATTAACAATAGCCAAATTATGGAAAGACCCCAAATGTCCATCAACTGATGAATGAATAAAGAAGATGTAGTACATATATACAATGGGATATTACTTGACAATCAAAAAGAATGAAAGCTTACCATTTGCAACAATGTGGATGGAACTAAAGTGTCTTATGCTAAGCAAAATAAGTTAGAGAAAGACAAATATCATATGATTTCACTCATATGTGGAATTTTTTTAATGTTTATTTATTTTTAAGAGGGACAGAGACAGAATGCGAGTGGGTTGGGGCAGAGAGAGAGGGAGGCACAGAATCTGAAGCAAGCTCCAGGGCTCTGAGCTGTCAGCACAGAGCCTGACATGGGGCTCAAACTCACGAGCTGTGAGATCATGACCTGAGCCGAAGTCGGATGCTAAACCAACTGAGCCACCCAGCCGCCCCTCATATGTGGAATTTAAGAAACAAAACAGTTGAACATGGGGGAAGGGAAGCAAAATAAGATAAAAACAGAGAGGGAGACAAACCATAAGAGACTCAAATACAGAGAACCAACTGTGGGTTGCTGGAGGGGAGGTGGGTTGGGGGATGGTATAAATGGGTGATGGGCATTAAGGAGGGCACTTGTGATGAGCACTGGGTGTTACATGTAAGTGATGAATCACTAAATTCTACTCCTGAAACCAACACTACACTATATATTAACTAACTTGAATTTAAATTAAAAAAAAAAAGAAAGTAAAATTCCAACTCATATTGGTGTCTCCCAGTGGGCTTGCACATAACAATATCTTTAAAATTTAAATGGCTGCAGTTAATTCACCACATTAGATGTTTGTTATCAAAGCAAAGTGTTGAGAAAATTGGATATATGTGATTTTTCTAGGAAGGAAAATAAAAGAAAGTTACATAGCAGAATGATGGATGGGGGTGAAATAATGGCTTTACTACCGTGCCAAAGGGTGGACCTGAGTAATAACTGAATAATTCTGGAAGTTCTTGTCTTCAAGTACAAAGTCACAAAGAAATGAAGATAAAGCAGAAAATCTAAGTGGGTGGATAAATGAAAAATAACTAACTTTAACAATTTTACTAGGCTTAGGCCTGAAAGGAGAAAGCAAGCCTATAGTGATAGTATTGATGCTGAAAATTATTCAATATATAATTAAATGTTATTTGTATTTGGATAATTTCATTTTGATTTCTAAATAATTCAAGTAGAGTAGATTATAGCAGTGAAGCAAAAATCAGATTCCAGTGTAATTTGTATTAATACTTTGCAGCTATAATACACAAACAGTTCTGTGGTCCTATTGCACTATTGCATCATGGCTAAGCTGCCATATTAGATCATACATAATTGTAAATAAACAATTTAAAATGCAATGTACAAATATGAAAGGTCTAAATAAAATGAACTTTAGTTCTACCAGCATTAGGTGAAATAGATTAGTTTATAGCATATGAAAATAGTGAATTAAGATTTGCAGATGCTGTATGTTGGCCATTTTAAGAGGTAAGTAAAAATTCAACCTGATTAATCATTATTACTAATATTAAGTTTATGTGAATCAACAAAACCTCAAAATCTTGTTATCTGGTTGTAGATATAAATGTATATGACCTTTAGCAAATTAATATCTTTTTTAAAAATTGTTTTTAATGTTTATTTATTTTTGAGAGAGACAAGATGGAATGCAAGTGGGTTAGGGGCAGAGAGAGAGGGAGACACAGAATCCGAAGCAGGCTTCAGGCTCCAAGCTGTCAGCACAGAGCCCAATGCGGGGCTGGAACCCACGAGCTGTGAGATCATGACCTGAGCCAAAGTCGGACGCTCAACCACTGAGCCACCCAAGTGCCCGTAGCAAATTAATATCTTAAAAATGTCTGAATCATAATATTTAAAGTAAATTGTTTCGTTAGAAATTATTTTGAAAAAAGAAGCCTCTTGCATCAAGTTTTAATCATTTGTACCTGATTCTTTCTTAATATTCTCTATTTGAAAACGAGCTAGAATTAATTTTTTAATTCAAATCACATATCTAATTAACACATCTTTAAACGTGTAGCCAAAATAGAAAATAACCTTCATTCTTGTGTTTACAAGGGGTCCTGGTTTCATTATACCTAAGTTTTGCTTTAGCACTGTGTAATTTAGTCCATATTTCAAAGGTTATTAGCTTACTTGATGCCAAAAGGTCATCCATATTAGCAGTAATTGGCTTTTATAAATATTGCTCATTATGCAAATGTATTATTTACAAGCACCATTAGGCCAAAGTGGATTTGAGAACTTGGATAATAGGTTCTCTGCATTCATTATGAGGCAAAATATTTGACAATAGATAAATTAGGAGTTCATCTTCAATATTAGAATATAACTTAGAATATGAAAATTTTGGAATGTTTTCTGGCTCATAAGCACTAAAACAGGACAGAAACAAATAAAAATAGATTGGTTATAAATATCTGAATTCAGGAGATTCATCCTTAACCATGTAAGCTGGAAGTATTTGGTAATGCCTCTAACCAATCTAATATGCTTGTTAAATTTGAGATGCCAGTAGGAAGGGCCTTCAGAAAGATGAGATACAAGTACTCAGGAAAATGTAAGAACTGGAGATAAGATTTGGAATTTATTCTTGTAGGCATAAAAATTTAATCTATGGGAAGAAATGAGTTTTCTGAGATTGTAAATGTATGTAAATATACATATATATATGCATATAAAATCTGGTTTTATAATGTACATATATTCTTTCCAATTTCTCTTTAAAAGTTTTCTAAATTAGAGATTGTATGAGAGGAATAACAGCCAGAGGGATGACAAACCACTCAGCAGTTTCTAAATGACAGAGAAAGAGGGAAGGAGAAAGAGAGAGAAGGGTTAGAGGCATGAGGGGGAAAGGGAGAGAGGGGGGAGAGGGAGAGAGACAGATTGTAAGATTAGGACAAACTGAAGAAACTTCTCCGTGAAGTAGGAGAGGAAGAAGAGTTCTCAACAAAGACAGAAAAAGATTCAGAAAAAGAATGATCAAGAAGGTAGGAAATGGACTAATAAAGTCCTCTGAGAACTAAATATGAATGAAACTTCCAAAGAGAAAGCCTATTGTGCCAGATGCCGCAGAGAAATGGCAAGCAGGATGACTGAGAACAGGATTTTAATTATTAGATTTTCATTGGAGATCTTGCCTATGTAACTCTCAGGGGACCTGAATTTATGGTAGATAATAATTTGAAGTAAGATATTTCTACAGAAAGAGGATGCTATTTCTAATTAGATTCATACAAAGCCTTATTTTATAAGTATTTTGATTATTTTGATAATGAGAAGAGTTCAAAATCTTTTCTACCTCATCTATTCAGTAAACAGTAAGAATACCAGAATCTACAATAATCATGTTAACAACTATTCTTCTAAAGTTTATAGTCTTGTTTTATTGATTTATATACTATTTTATTTTATTTTACTTTATTTTATTTATTTCATTTGAAAGAGAGAGCAGGAGAAAGTGTGCACGAGTGGGGTAGTGGTAAAGGGAGAGGGAGAGAATCTCAAGCAGACTCCATGCTCAGCATGGAACCTGACATGGGGCTTGATCTCACCACCCTGGGATCATGACCTGAGATGAAATCAAGAGTCCGACACTCAACCAATTGAGTCACCCAGGTTCCCTGTATACATTATTCTAAAAAGATTTTTGAAACACATGAAAGACAGAACCTAAGACTTTTGTGCATTGTGTTATTTAATTATAACATTCATATGAACTAGAGACTGTAAAAGAAGATTAAGTCAGAAAGATGACGAACCACTTGCCAAGGTCATGCAGCCAATAAATGAGAGAGCTGGGATTCACACTCACATTTGTTAAAGCCAGTAATCACCCACCTCAGCCATATCCCCAGGAGCAGAGGGTATATACTTCTCTGTGCCCATACAAACTTCCTGCTGTATGTATATAAGCACAATTTTTCCATTTCTACTCTGAATGCTATAACCCATACTCTTTCTACATCTTAGCTGTACCTTTCTCCTCCACTGATTACTCTTTCCCCACCTCTAATTGCTTTCTTCTGTGCTACTGCAGTTATTTTTAAACCTTTTCTTTAGTATTGCATCACATTTCTTCTGCTATTAGTATTTTTATCAACCTGCCTTACTCTTTGTCCTGGCTTCTATCTCCACACAACTATGTTCACACTAGATTATAAACTATTTAACAGAAAAAACTATATGTTGTTCAACTTGATGTCCCTATCCTTCCCAGGTTAAAATAAAAATTCCTTGTAGTATTCATTGGATTTGCTGAAGTTTGTGAATGGCATGTGTCTTTCATTACATACCTCAGTATCTAGCACGTTTTTCCTTTCAGATATCCAATATATGTTTGTTGAATATATGAATGAATGCATGGAGAAAAAGAAATTCCTAATTGGTTACTAAGGGTGAATTGGCCATCACATATATAGTGCAGCTTATCTTTACCCACATATGATAAAACAATATGATAGAGGAATAATATACCATCTTTGGACAAAGGAAAGTACATTTCTTAAAAAATAGGGATGATTATCACTTAACTAACCTTTGAAATTTTTAGATGCCTACAGATGTCTTGAGATGCATAATGTATGTGTGTGTACATGGTGAGGGTGGGGTGGTGGAGAATTGTGTTAAAGAGTACAGAATACTGTAGCTTTAAATTTATACCAAGCATACATGTAATCCTTATAACTGAAATTTGTGGTAACATGGCCACATGAAGGGGTCACTTACATCAATTCAAAGAAAGATAAGTCATTAAATTATTTTTTAATGATTACTATTGATAAACACAGCTTTTGATTATCTGGATTTTCACCTCTTAATCAGTTGTATTGAAGATTTGCACATGGTCCAGAATAATCAACTAAATTTATTGCATCTTTACATAATTACAACTAACTGTAAATAGAAAATATACTCAAAACTTAATAACATTTCAAATAGCATTTAGAGATCATTTTGAAAACTGATATTCTCTCCCTACAGTTTAACAATGGTTAAAGTTGCCAATCACAAATTAGGAATAAGATAATAACAAATTATTGGTTGTGTTCTGATACAGGACCATAATAACCTACAGAATGTTTTTGTTTGGCTGAGTGCTAATGAAATTGCTCAAATCAGCAGGTGCTTCCTTTCTGTGCCAAGAAATCTCTCACTGAAATCCAGTAAAGAATTAAAGCTTTGTAAGGGGCGGGGGGGGGGGGTGGGGGGGTGGGAAGGGAGCCATAATACAAAGCACCTGGATCCAGATCTAGTTTCATATCCAGGTTTGAGGAGGATGGTGGGTGATGGATGGATAAAGACAATAGAAGACTGGAAATATTGAGCAGGTCTGCATAGCTTGGTCCACTTTCATACTTAATATATGCACAACATTATGCACAATATGCACAATATATGCACAAAGTAAAAACTGAAATATGAAGCATCTTCAAGATTATATTAGGATGTAAGCAATATTAATTCCAAATCAATTCAGTTGCCTGATATATGTACCATCTCTAAACCTTCAAATTATTATTTTTTAGTTTTAAAAATTCTTGGGGGTCAGTGACAATGGACACTTCAGTTGTATCTGCAATTGCCATTTCATTAATTATTTTTTTAAAAAGCACATATGGTATGCTATCAATTTTTAATTGCTGTTATTGACTATGTAGATTCCTGTTATATAATTTTCTGAATTTACTTTAAAACAGGAAAAAATTATGACTAAGCAGAATTATTTCAATGTTTTCAAGTGTTTTCTTAAAAAATGTATAAAATTTATTATTTTGATAAAATAAAGATATTAAGAATATTGCAAATTAGTTTGACAATTGGTACACTTTTTGCCTTCAGGCTCTCAATAGACAGAATTCTCTTCACACCAAAATTGCAAAATCTGAAGCAAGAAACAAGACCAAAGGACTCTTGGAAGGCCCGGGCTTCCTTTTTCTTCTCCTTTCTTCATTCGCTATAACTAAGTTTGCTTAGTAGAATACAGTTACTTAAAGCAACTATCCCTAAACTTTGAAGGATTAATACACATATTACTTTTAATTAATTGAAAAGATATCATCTTGTTTTAGTAACTAACCTAAAAGAATATGCATGATATCAGGTATATATCTTTGTATAATTTTCCCTTTATGCTTTTCCTTATTTTTCTCCATACTACTTTACAGTATTTGATGAAAATCTCATATTTTCCTATTTAAATTAAACATAAATATATTAATAAGTAAATCTTTCTTGTTTTGTGTGTGTGTGTGTGTGTGTGTGTGTGTCCACTGCAGGACTATGTAAATATCCTAATTTTTTTTTTAATTCATATGAATTATAATTGACTTTCATATCACTTTACTGCATTAACCTACTCAGGTTATTTACTCAAATAAGTAGCAAAAAAAAAAAAAGAGTAACTTTCTGCTTCCAAGAACTATTAGCCTTTATTCACTGATGCTGTTTTGATGTTTTAATGATAATGAGTCAAATGTATAAGCTTGGACTTTTTCGCAGCTTGCATTAATCGGATAGTTACTTGAATGATATGGTAGCACACAATTCAATTTCCAATGTATGGGTAAATATTAAATGACTAATACACATAATATCAATATTGCAAGAGTTTAATCTCAATATTATTTTCCATATTGTCCACTGATACATCTTATTTTGTAAAAGATGTTTCTTTTCCATTTGTTCAATGAATTGTTTCAAAAATAATCCACATTTCATCAGGGCGCCTGGGTGGCTCAGTCGGTTAAACGTCCCACTTCAGCTCAGGTCTGGTCTCACTGTTCGTGAGTTTGAGCCCCGCATTGGGCTCTGTGCCTATAGCTCGGAGCCTGGAGCCCCCTTCAGATTCTGTGTGTGTCTCTCTCTGTGACACTCTTCCTGCTCACACTCTCTCTCTCTCAAAAATAAATAAACATTTAAAAAATAAAAAAAATAATAATTCACGTTTCATCTATTATTTTATCGCTATTCTTCTGAATACGGATTAAAATTACATTGAATGAACAAAAATAGAGATTTAAGAGCAAATATTCTTTTAGAAAGATGAGTCAGAGAAGTAATGTGTACTGTACTGAATTCTGATGAATGTTTTTCTCCACATGGTACTCCTTTTTATTTAGAACAGTATTTCATGAAACATGTGATCCTAGCATTATGATGTTGTATTTATAAAGGCAGGAGCACCACTAGATGCCAAAAACTTAAATACATGAGTTCATTTATGTGTGTGTGTGTGTGTGTGTGTGTGTGTGTGTGTGTGTGTGAAAACAAGCAACCCTGTAAGTATTTTGTAAAAAAACAACAACAACAACAACAAAAAAAACTCTTTACATCTAATTTTAATCATTTATATATGATCACTTTTGAATGGATACCATCCATGGATTTGGATGGATTATTGACAATGATAAATCTAATTTACAAGTGTTAGAAACATTCCAAAGCCATATCGCCATATCGCTAAAAGTGGAAAAGCTGGGTTGGATTCTGTTTTTACAATCAGCTCTTTCCCTTCTTACCCTATCATGTAATCTGAGAGTTTATTTAAAAAAAAAAATCCCTAAGGCACTCACTACAAATGGAGTATTGTGTTGGTAATGAGAGCAATTAATCCATCATTTACATAATCAATCATGTCTTCACACTTGACTTACAATAACCCTGCTTTAGGGTAAGAAATGTTGTATGTCCTTGTCTTCAACCGGCTAATAAAATGTGGGATCAGTAATTAAACATAGGGGGCTGTTGCCCGGATACATGATTTTTCCTCTATATCAGAGCTGCTCATAGAAGTTCACCATGTGCCCTCTCACTGAAACTATTTACCAATATTGATGGAAATCTAGAGTTGGTATTAATGACTCCATATCATAGATGTAACAGCTGAAGCACCAAGAGGGTCCATGACAGACGTTAATGGCAGGGCCAGAATTAGAATTTACTTTTCAGATTCAAAAGTGTAACAACGTCTTTCAAACACTGTCTTTCAAATATCTATCATAACAATATCTTCCAAAAGCATAACAATCTCATGTTGTATAAAATAATTACTCTTTACTTGTGTTATTGCATTTCCTCTGCAGGCAATATACAAAATTTTAGGTAGATAATCTACCATTTCCTGAACATGTATTTATTGCTCAGAGTGATCCTATAAGACTAAAATCATTCTTCACATTTGATAGATAAAAAAAACTAAGACAATGTGCACTGCTTAGCTTGGCTGTACTTTTTTTTTTAATCCCAAATCTCTGTAATTTACCATAAGAAATATCTTCTTCACATTATATGCTTATGAGTGTGAGCCAACTACTTATTCAGTGTGAAGCAGTAGCCCATAACTGAAACATGCAATTCTCATTTCAGAGGGAAAAGAGCAAGTTAGCTTGCGAAACATGACTTTTAAAGCGTCTGCTTAGACTTGACTCATGTAATGTCTGCTCATATTCCACTGGCCAAAGAAAGTTGCATGGCCAAGCCCAACTTGAAATGCGTGGAGGTTTCTACTTCTCCCTCAGCTGTCACTGTGGGAATACAATACTCTTACAGTAGGGAGATAAGTGGTGAATG
Organism: Prionailurus viverrinus; assembly: GCF_022837055.1. NCBI lineage: Eukaryota > Metazoa > Chordata > Mammalia > Carnivora > Felidae > Prionailurus > Prionailurus viverrinus. The sequence goes on along the minus strand of NC_062566.1, from coordinate 85,659,967 downwards.
TATCCATACGTAGTGTTTCACTCAACACTGAGCCTGGGTGGCTGTCAGTTGAGCTTCCAACTCTTGATTTCAGCTCAGGTCATGATCCCAGGGTGATGGAATTGAGCCCCAAAACAGGCTCAGCACTGAGCATGGAACCTGCTTAAGATTGTCTCTCTCTCTCCCTCTGCCCCTCTCCTTGGCTCATGAACTCTCTCTCTCTCTCTCTCTCTCTCTCTCTCTCTCTCTCTCTCTCTCTGTGTCTCTCTCTCTCTCTCAAGTAAATAAAAAACAACGACATAGTGTTTCACTCAAATGGATAACTGACAGAATTGGGCCTGTACACCTAGGTCTACAGACTGCACAGTCATATTGTCTTTCAAAGGTAGCTTATTTTATAGAACAAAATAAGATTATAAAACGTGTGTTGTTCGTTCTTGATTCATACGTTTTATGACGAAATGGACAGAGTTGGAATTTCAGTTTTCACAGGGGACATGCCCATGTTTAATTATACATTCCAATGTTGGTTTTCTTTAATGAATCATTTCCTTTTTCTGTTCTGGCAGAAATTGTATTTTCATATTTCATATGACATTAATGAAGTTGTTTGGAAAACAATAAGTGGTTAATATGACAGTTCTTTTCACAGTTTGCTAATTTAACAAAGATTCTATTTTTGTTAAAATTGCCAACTATGCCCAAGAACATTACAAATAATTAAATCAAGGTTCTCTTTTATTTCTGGATTGTGATTGTCAGAAAGCTGTATGCCAGATTTATACGGGATGCAAAAACACAAAGTTTGAAAGGATTAACCGCCCATTTCAAGAAGCCAACCTCCGGGAGCCTGGGTGTCTCAGTTGTTTAAGCATCCGACCTCAGCTCAGGTCATGATCTCGCGGTTCATGAGCTCAAGCCCCACGTCAGGCTCTGTGCTGACAGCTCAGAGCCTGGAGCTTGCTTCGGATTCTGTGTCTCCCTCTCTCTCTGCCCCTCCCCTGCTCACACTGTCTCTCTCTGTCTCTCAAAAATAAATAAATGCAAAAAAAATAAAAATAAAAAAAAGAAGCCAGTCTCTTGCTGCAACACTGAGTGACCAAGTGCATAGGAATCATGAAGTCAGAAATTGGATATAATAAAAGTCAATACAAACCTCTTTCATGTGTCAAGAACACATCAAAACATTGTGAAGTAAAAGTTTATCTCCAATTTTCCTGCCTTTTCTGTGTATCTCCCTGCAGCCATCTGGTATAATTAGGACTAATTAGTACTCTTCATCCACTGTGTACCTCCTCCATCAGTCTTGGCACACCACAATTTATGTGCATTTTGAAGATGATTTGGATGTTGCCAGGCAAGGTCAGTTAGCTACATGCAAAACTGGGAGAAAGATAGCATTCAGTATAGTGGAATTCTCTATTGAGTTGGAGGCTGAAACTTTGATTTCTCTCTTCCTTTTTGTGGACAGAGAGGTACTCCAATTTAGTGGTTAAGAACATGTCCTCTCTATTCAGACTTCTCTGGGTTTGAATTCCAGTTATGATAGTTTCTAGCTGTGTGACTTTGTCCAAATTACTCTCTGTATCCCAGAGTCTATATTTATAAAATAGGGATAATAGGTTTGTTTTGAGGATTAAATGAGTTTATATCTGTCTATAATAGTTTAGAATTTTTTCTATACAGAGTGAATAGTATTTAAATAATAGCTATAAGAGCTATAACTGAAAAGGATTCATACCAAAAGACAGTATACTAACCATATTAGTTACCTAATGCTGCATTTAAAATCATTCTAAGGGCGCCTGAGTGGCTCAGTTGGTTAAGCCTCTGGTGGTTGATTTCGCTTCAGGTCATGATCTCACTGTTAGTGAGTTCAAGCCCTACATCAGGCTCTGTGATCGCAGTGTGCAGCCTGCTTGGATTTCTGTCTCCCTGTCTCTGCCCCTCCATCTCTCTCTCTCAAAATAAATAAAAGTAAACTAAAAAAAAATCATTCTATAATTTGAAGTGCCTGAGTGACTCAGTTGGTTAAGCAGCCAATTCTTTTTTTTTTACTCTGAAATTTATTGTCAAATTGGTTTCCATACAACACCCAGTGCTCATCCCAAGAGGTGCCATCCTCAATACCCCTCACCTCCCCCCCACCCCTCCCACCCCCCATCTACCCTCAGTTTGTTCTCAGTTTTTTTTTTATTTTTTTTTCAACGTGTATTTATTTTTGGGACAGAGAGAGACAGAGCATGAACAGGGGAGGGGCAGAGAGAGAGGGAGACACAGAATCGGAAACAGGCTCCAGGCTCTGAGCCATCAGCCCAGAGCCTGACGCGGGGCTCGAACTCATGGACCGTGAGATCGTGACCTGGCTGAAGTCGGACGCTTAACCGACTGCGCCACCCAGGTGCCCCTGTTCTCAGTTTTTAAGAGTCTCTTACACTTTGGCTCTCTCCCTCTCTAACCTCTTTTTTTTTTTCCTTCCCCTCCCCCATGGGTTTCTGTTAAGTTTCTCAGGATCCACATAAGAGTGAAAACATATGGTATCTGTCTTTCTCTGTATGGCTTATTTCCCTTAGCATCACACTCTCCAGTTCCATCCACATTGCTACAAAGGGCCATATTTCATTCTTTCTCATTTCCATGTAGTACTCCATTGTGTATATAAACCACAATTTCTTTATCCATTCGTCAGTTGATAGATATTTAGGCTCTTTCCATAATTTGGCTATTGTTGAGAGTGCTGCTATAAACATTGGGGTACAAGTGCCCCTATACGTCAGCACTCCTGTATCCCTTGGGTAAATTCCTAGCAGTAAGCAGCCGATTCTTGATTTTTAGCCCATGTTCATGATCTTATGGGTCCTGAGAACAAGCCCTGCATTGGGCTCTGATCCACTGGCAGCGTGGAGCCTGCTTGGGATCCTTTCTCCTCTCTCTCTGTCCCTCCCGTGCTCTCTCTTTCTCTCTCAAAATAAATAAACATTAAAAAATCATTCTATAATTTATTGATAATAGAATAATTGTTTTTCATGGTTCCTGTGGAACTTGAGAATGCTCAGCGGAGAGATTCTGGCTTGGAATCTCTTGTGGTTCTAATTCAGTCCAATGTCAACTGATGCTATGGTCGTGTCAAGGCTGGAATGGAGCTGGAGGACACATTTCCAATGTGGCCTATACATACGAGACGAGGAGCTTCAGTTTCTCTCCTTGAAGGTCTCTTGAGTATCTTCACAGCATCGTGTCTGGCTTTCCCCAGAGGGAGGGATTTAAGAGACCAAGGTAGAAGTTGCAGTGCCTTTTATGACCTAGTATTAGAAGCCATATGCTGTTGCATTCATTGTATTCTATCAGTCACTCAGTCAAGCTCTATGTCAAGGTGAGAGGCTCTGTCCAAAGGCAGTAATACCACAAGGTCAGGGTCACCAGGGGCCTTTTGGGGGCTAATACCCTAGCAACTTCATAGGGGAGTGAGACATTAAATGGAAAAGAAAACCAATTAATTTGCAATGTGTAATAAAACTGCATTTGGAAAAGAACCAGTATGCTCATGTTAGTGTGATCACTGCATTCTCTTTTCCATAGCATTTCTAAAGGTGAACTCTAATCATAATCAACATGCAGCTTGTTGATCATGCATTTAAAATAAGGAAAATCAGATGGAAGATTAGAATATTTAGTTGCACTAGGCAATAATAGCCTGATACATTCAATGTTCCATTCGGGGTTATAACTGCCCCAGAATTAAATCTGTGAGTCAAAGCACGGCCAGATACTTTCAGGCTTTTCCTGGATGGGATTTGTCATTATTTGCTTCTGTTACTCCTCAAAAATCTCTTTTCAGTCATGACTAACCTTATGTAAATAGCATGTCTTCTCTTCATTCAGACCTTTTTCGGGGGAGATATTCTATCCTATTAGGCAAGTTGCATACCGTTATTAGACCAATTGCCTATTGATCTTATAGTTTAATACTCAGAGGTTAATCCCATAGAAAATGGCAAGAGACACCTCAGTGTTTCCTCCATATGCTGTATACACACCACTATGCTCTGTTTTATTCTTTCCCATAATTCTTAGCTTCACAGTATTTGTACCTCAGGGCTTGTGTTAGTCTTTCAGAAACGTCTACTTTTTCCCAGATTTAGCCTTTACTTCCTATGATGGGAAACTATTGATAGTCTATCACTTTTGCCTCTCTCACCCCTCACTCTTTCCTCCTCAGGGAAGGAAGAATGAAAATCTCTCCTCTTTCTCTTGGAGTGAGCTGCCTCTTTTCCTCCATGGAGGAAGTTATCCTCCACTTCTCTTGGAGTGGCTTCCTCTTTTCCTCCATGTTTGGAAGTTATGTCAGGGGCAGGGCCCTAAGAGGGAAAACTAGCTCTAGTCTGGACTGGCACTGCAGGTTTTGGGGGGTAAATTAGCCTAATCCTGTTTTTTTTTTCTTTTCTTTCTTTCTTTTTTCTTTTTTTTATAATTTAGAAACTCAATTACCTTCAAATAAAAGCCATAATCTTTATCGGTAATAAAGATGATATTAGATCTTCTCTGCCTTACTCCTTGTCTTATTTCAGGATTGTATTAATTATCAGACAGGTATTAATTATTAACCTGATAAATAAAATTCCCTAGAGTGTTCTGCTCTTTGTTACTTCTTCAGGAACTTTCTCCCTCATATTGATGTGATAGGAAACAAGGGATTATAAACCCATGATAGCAATTGCATTCCAATAGTGGTTTTTCTCGACAAAAGTTTTTTCTTTTTTTTTTTTTTTGATGTTTATTTCTGAGACAGAGAGAGACACAGCATGAGTGGGGGAGGGGCAGAGAGAGAAGGAGACAGAATCCAAAGCAGGTTCTAGGCTCTGAGCTGTCAGCACAGAGCCCAACACGGGGCTCGAACTCACAAACCGCAAGATCATGACCTGAGCTGAAGTCAGACGCTCCACCAACTGAGCCACCCAGACACCCCTCAACAAAATTTCTTTACCTATGATAGATACCATGTGTTCCTCTGGCCTCATGAAATCCTTTCACATGCAACTTGCCTTTTCTTTTCTGCTATAGAACATTATTTATTAATGAATTTATTCATTATTTATACATTACCTATGTCTAAAGACGATTCTGTTGCTGTTTAAATTTTATGCTAGATAATAAATTCTAAATGGCTTATGTACACATTCTTTTCATCTTACGTTACTCCATAATCTTACTTGTAACTTCAGAATCTTCCAAGTGGGCTTTATGGAACTGTGGTATATTACAAAGACAAAGAGACTGCTAGTCAGAGACTTTAATTCACTTGCAGCTTGTGACTCTGGATAACTCACTTTCTCCTATATAACTCAGTTTATTTATAATTCTATCTACACATCATCATTGTTGTGAGGATCAAATAAAATAATATATATATAATAAATGTAAAATTACCATGAAAAATTACCACAATTATAACCAAACCACTACAATTATTAAGTAGACCTCTAAGAGTTGTAATTTTAAGATATTGCTTCAAGTTTTTGGTGGTTATGGAGAGTGTTGCCATATATTCCATTTTAGGAGATGTTAATAGTAATTATTCAAATATTTTTTAAACATGTATATACCATGGGAGGAAGACAACCTGAAATCTTATTTCAAATAGGATTTTCAGACTCTTAAGAAAATAACATATAGTTGCCCTTGACTAATAAGTATTTAGAAGGTATAAGGAGATTCTATGATTCAGCCTTGTGGCTCACTTATAGTAAAAAAAAAAAATGGTCATATGTGTAGGAAACTTATTTTTTAATATCAAAGAAACATTTAAACTACACAGAACTAGAGGCATGAGAATACCAAGTATATTCACTGCTGAGAGCTATAGCTCATATTTTATGTTATTCAATTCTATGCTGATTGCAGATTCTTGATTATGTACATTCAGTACTTCTGTTTGATTGGTCTTATACTCTTTTACTCATCTTCTCATTGCAATTCTTTCTCTAAATGTTTTAGTCTGTCTCTATTTTCATAGAGAGGTAACAAACTTGTGGCTCAAGGACACAATCTGGCCTAGAAAGATGTTTCATTTGGGCTATAGAGTACTCACTTTTTTTTTTAAGCTAATACTTAAAATCTGAACCTTTTACATAAAAATCTGTATTACTAGACTCTACCGAAAAATTAAAAATGAGAAGGGCTAACATTGAGCTCTAATTTCTGTATGACTGAAATTCACTGGAGCCAATTTTCTTCCTTTAGATTAGGTAAAATCTCTCTGATTCACCATAGCCAGCCCCTCCTATAAGCCCTGCTTTCTATCATTTCCATCTCTGTTTGCTTCACCTGTGTATTATCTGTCTGACTCCTGAAGCATTTGCACTTTGGACCTGATGGAGTTTTCATTCATTCTCCTTGATCTGTCTTTTAACTATTTTTCTCTTTGACTTTTGTTTACGATCCTTGAAATAGTTATTTTGAAGCGGTACTTCTAATTTACATCTTAGTTGATGAAATTTTAACATAACTATTTTTATTCTTAAAATTTATCATTCTCACTATTGTTATTTTATGGGTAGACTGTATAAAGGACACATACAATGAGAAAAAAACATCCATCAGATCTGCACAGTTTGATAGGAGGAATTTATGTACTGAGAAATTTGAAGGGCTGAGGTGTTTTTGAGAAAACCAAATTGAGATCATGAGCACAGAATGCTTACTATCATGTCAGATAATTACAAATTTGCTTATCTTGTGCTCATGCCTTTCAATGTAGCTAGTCTGTTTTCTCCTTACCAAAGCTGACTTACAAAGTGGCTGGCATTAAAAAAAAAAAGAAAAAGGCAAAATTTTATTACTGAAGTAAATTCAATAGATAACAACTAGACATTTTTTAAACAAATGATTTTAAAATTATGGGAGGAAATTTAGCAAGTTGGGCTCAATATATTAAGTATATTATTTTTCAGATTTTCTTAGATGTTCAGATTCCTCAGAGTTACTGAAATATTCCTGCTATTACAACTTCTTTGTTGAGTCCACACATCTGTTTGCTCACAAAACAGGCTGTGAAACATCGTAGGAGTGATTGGGGTTTCAGTGATATCCTGATCAATGGCTCCAGTTTAGGTCATTGTGATGGATGGACCTTGTACCGATCACCCTAATTAGGCATAGAGTGAGTATTCCAGTGACACCTCTCTCATTTGGGATCACTTTTGAATGAACTTGGAGGAATGACACTCCCCTAAAATGAGGAACACTGCTTCAACATCTGGGAAGAAGCTGTCTTGCTGTCTTCCGGGAATATCATTACTCCTGGTGTGCACAAAGAGAAGCCTCTTAACATATGCACTGCAACCGTGGATCCCTGTTTCTGTCTGAGTTTGGTTAAAATATAGAGATCTGCTTATTTTTTAATTAGCCAGGACTTGGTTTGGGATTCCTAAATTTTAGTTGAAGATACATAATACTCTTCCATGTGTTTCACACATCTGGTGTAGAAATGCATTCTGCCTTACATTTCAGACCCATGTTCTAATCTATTTCCATCTGAAAATTCTTTATAGTCTCATCAAGACTTCATTCTTTATCTGTATTTTTATCTTGTGCTTCAGCTCACCATTTTTTTTACCATGAGATTTTAAGGAAGCATGTTGCTTCTCTCAGAAATGGAACAATTGAACACACCTCTGTTTATACTCTAAGAAAAGACAAACTTGACATGATATGCACAAAGTTTTTACTCATAGGGAAGAGGTAAAAGGGAGATACCGTAACTTGTCTTTTTATTATCCATTATTAATTTACAGTGAAAACTCTGAGTTAAACGCTCAGTGCTCTCAATTACTAATGGAACACTATTAAAGAAAATTAATTCTGTAACAAAAATCTCCTGGAAAAAAAGAATATCTTGGGAATTGATGATATGGTCCCAAACACGTATGAGTGTCTTCAACATTTTTTTGAGACTGTTTCTCTATTTCCAGCTTACTACCATGATACTGATTAGGACAGAGTATGACCCACATGAATTAAGCTATCTGATTAAGTAGTTATGTATAACAATATGAGGGGATAGAATCATATTTCATTTATTTTTAATAATAATCTATAAACTGGGACCCCTGGGTGGTCCAGTCGGTTGAGCGTCCGACTTCAGCTCAGGTCATGATCCCATGTTTTGTGGGTTGGAGCCCCATGTTGGGCTCTGTGCTGACAGTTTGGGGCCTGGAGCCTGCTTCGGATTCTGTGTCTCCCTCTCTCTCTGCCCCTCCCCCACTCTCTGTCTCCCAAAAATAAATAAACATTAAAAAAAATCTATAAACTAGTGCCTATTTTGTAAGTTTGTAGGAAGGACATTATTAAATGTCAACAGGTAATCTCTATTAAATATTTGTCCACAAAAAATCTGATCTGTTTGATTAAGTTACTGACAGTATATCAGAATACTTTTATAGTACTCTATTTGATCCCTCTGTCCACAGTACATGTTCAACTGTTGTTTGTTCCTTCCCTAATACAAAACTTCAAACTCCTTACTTTAGATAAAATCTCAATTTAATGTAACTAGTTCAGAGACATATGTTCTCTGATTGAATCCAGCCTAGCCATCTTATAGTTGTTTCATCTCTAGTACCAACCATCAATCTCTTAACATTCCTTTATCTTTCCTGTTGCCAGAGTGTTACGCATTCTTGATTACGTTGCTTTCTTTTCAGAAAAGCGTCCTTCCTTCATGGCCTCAACTGCTCAGATGTGTGAAAATGAGTAAAAGAACCTCATTTAAAATGGAGTCCAAACCCTGAGTGAGGCGCTCTCACAGATCACTTGCTACAGTTTGCAGACTCCAGCAGGAGGAAGCATACCTTGCATTGCCCAACAGGAAGAAGCTTACTTTACTACCCTCCCAGGAGGAAGGAAGATTTTCTCCTTGCCCAGCAACAACCCAGCCAATGAGAACTGCCACCACCCTGAACTCTCACTCTTTTCCAATGGACTTTCATTCATTTTAAACAGTCCCCGCATCTTCCTTCTTTTCTCTATAAAAGACTTCTCCTCTCTTTTGTTCTCCAGACTCACCTAGGATTTGCCATAGTTCATATGTTCTGACCTGCAATTCCTCGGTTATTCCCCAATAAACTTGTTCTGCTGGTAAACTAAAGGGCTATTTTATTTTTAAGGGTGACAGACGTTTTCTACCGGATTAACTCATTTTTCCAGCAGCAGTAACAAGATTTTCCTTTTATCTCAAAGTGGAGAACTATTCATTCAAAGTTGTATACCAGGAGTTTACAATATTTTTACATCAATATGTGTTTATACTTTTTAATGATATTGCAAATCTTATCACATAAAATTAAGATATAAGTATAAATAGAATAAACTTGAAAACAAATGTATATAACTTGATAAACTATACAACTACAGTTAATTATTTTACTTAATTATAACCTTTGTTGAGATATATATATCGTTATACAATATATATGTATCATTATATCACATATATTATATGAAATGTACATTTGGCTTCTCTCCCTTATTTAGCTTTTAAAATTTTTAGGATTCTCTGAAGGCTACTTCACATGTGTTAACAGGCTATTTTCAGTAATAACATGGCAACACCATGTTTTGTTTCTATCCTCTTCTTCAATTTCCTTTGCATGGACACAAGTATAGTCATGGTCTCTGGGCACCACCAACCCTATTGCTCTCTGCTGCTCACTGGTGTGTTTTCCAGGTCCACTGTATTTCCACACACACTCTTTGGTCTCGTGTTTTCACTCCAGAGGCAAATCTGTCAAGTTGAAGAGAATGCCTCTTTCTCCTTTTATGTTACTGCAATAAATGGACATTTAAGATAACTCTATTGGCAGTTAAGACTTTGAGTGTCTCTTTCATAGTTTATGTAACTAAATGTGACCTCTGATTTGGGAGTTCACACGTACAAACTTTAATTGACAAGAGGAGGAGAGGATCATCCACAAACTGGTGAGACGTGGCTAGCTGCTGATTTGAAGAAACTTGGAAGTCCAATGATAATTGATTAAGTCAGATGTTTGGAAATGGGAACCATAGTTAAAAGAGAGGTATTATGTTTAAGAGGTTATGTTTCATAAATTTTGTCAGTAAACAGCAGTGCTTGGATATGGTAGGTTAAAGCTCAAAAAGTGAGGCCTAACCAGGCCAAAATTGTGCAACTGCCCAATCCTGTCCGGGGACCTGATGTGCAAGGGAACCATGGACCATAAGAGATGGAAGATTAGATTTTCTGGCTGACCATTCTGTGCTCACTCTGCTGCCCTATGTGTCTAGTTCCTTTGCCTTCCCTGTCTCATATCCTGGTCCATCCAATCTCACTTCTCCTGGCTGAACATTCATTGTTCATTCACTCTATTAGAAGATAACCCAATCAGCGTCTAAAGAGAAAGACTGGATTTTTAATTAAAAAGCTCTTTAGTTTTCAAATATAGCAATGTAGGGCTGATGTATCAGTTTAAGAACCTGGTATCAGAAGACAAATCTGAATAACAAGCAGCATGTTTTCTCCAAAATCACCTGGCCTTCCTGAAGACAAAATTTTATATTAGATCAAGCTCACTGGAGTGGGTTTATTTGTTTGTTTGTTTCATTTTTTAGACTGAGTTCACTCTTCAGGAATGCTAAGTAATTCATGTAAACAAGTTTCCATTGGGCCTGCATAAGTTATTTCCAAATATGTCTAGGCTAAACTGCAAATAAAGCTTAGACCGTAGGAGAGATATCTGCTACATTTATATTGTTGTGCGGATACACTGCATTTAATGACACAGTTAACATGACCACAGCATTTAACGGTTATTTCAGATGTCACTGATTATTTACACATTTCTATTTTAGTTTTTAAGAGTTATTTAGAAATTTCATCTTTATAAGTAGCTAACACTTTCTTTTAGTTGCTTACATGTTGCTTTATTTTCAAAGTGGAGGGACTAGAGCAAGACTTACAAATACTTTTATAGCTTGTTATATTTTTTCTTTCCTTTGTACATTGAAAATTTTTATTAAGCAGTATCTAAATTCAAGGCATTGAACTATGAACTGGGTATATTGGCAAAATAGACATGCTCTAACTGTTTATGTTGTCAAATATGCAAATGTAGAAATCACTGAGCAGTTTGATATAAAAACACAAATAATTATACATTGTAATAGAGTTACAAAGGGAAAAGCAGTTAGAGTGCTACTTTAGACTTGGCAATCCAGGAAGTCCTCTAAGTGAATATTTCAAGCATTTGTCTGTCTGTCGGCAAAGAGAGAACTACTGCAGTAAATGTGCAAGGTGCATTTTAACAGGCTGTGGGGTACAGTGGCTCTAAGGTAGTGAACTTGGCAATAGAGGTGCCAGAAGAAGGGGACAAGATGTTATGTTATAAGCTATTGTAAGTATTTAACATGTTTTCTTATGTCTAGTGGGGAACAATTGGCTGGTTTTAAGCATGGGGGTAGGTAACAATTTTATTTATCTTTTTTTTTTTTAAAGATCATTTTGACTTGTGAATGATAAATGGAGGGAGGGGAGATTGAAAGTAGAGAAGCCAATTAGCCATTTATAATACCTAGGCCGGTGGTGAAAGTGAGTGGTTCTGGATTAGTGGGAATAGGAACTGACAAAATTCAGATATTAGAATGACATTTTGGAATAGAATTGACAGGGTCTGGTGACAATGAGGCATCAAAGATCTCTTTCATATCTATGGTTGGAGTGAATAGAGAGTAGGAAAAGTCAACTTGCAAATTTGATGAATATGGGTTATCTCATTTAAAGCTGAGAATTAGAACTTACCTATAAGTTTACTTCTTTCTTAGAATATGATTAATCAATTGTGCATTCATTCAAAAACATTTATTAGCATAACATGTGTGCCAGGCATTTTACTAAGTATTGAAGATATAACAATGAATAAGATAAGGTCCTTGCTTCAAAAGCCATAATTATTCTGCAAGATTGACAAATAAACAATTATGCACAAGCAAATTCTGCTCATGAATATTTATGAGACAATCCAAACAAAATTATTAGCAAAACAAATTCGTTGATGTACAAAAATGACAGCACATCATGACCTAGTTGGTTTTGTCCTAGGAATTCAAAGGTCAGTTAACATTAGAAAATATGTAATGTATTAAAAGATAAAACATGTATAATCATCTCAATGAGAGCTTAAAAAAATTGTGATAAAATTCAATGTTCTTTCATGATTGAAAATCTCTTATTCAGGGAACTCGTGGTGAGGAAGATGGCGGCATAGGAGGACGCGGGGCTCACTGCGTCCTATGGATCACTTAGATTCCACCCACACCTGCCTAAATAACCCAGAAAACCACCAGAAGTCTAGCAGAACAGAGTCTTCGGAGCCAAGCGCAGATGAGAGGCCCACGGAAGAGGGTAGGAAGGGCTGGGGGGGGGGGGGGGGGTCGTGCTACACGGATTGGCAGGAGGGAGCCAGGGCTGAAGGGCAGCCCTCCGGCCAAGCAGAGCCACTGAGTCTGGCTTGCAAAAGCGGAGGGGCTGGACAGAATGTGTTTGGAAAGCAAGCAGGACTTAACAATGGAAGTTTATCGGCTAACAGCTCTGCTCCGAGAGCAGGAAGGCTGGAGAACAACAGGAGGGAGAGTTGTTGAGCCCCGGACTACAGAGCACAGCTTGGCAGGGAACAGAGGCGCTCGCCAGCGCTATCTCCCTCGCCCATCCCCCAGCCAAAATCCCAAAGGGAACCGGTTCCTGCCAGGGAACTTGCTTGCACCCTGCAAACACCCAAAGCTGTGCTTCTGCGGATCCATCCCTCCAGTGGCGGGTCTGACTCCATCCTGGTGCCCCAGGGCCCCTCCCGAAGTGGATCACCAAAGGAAACGCTAGCTGAGCCTACCCCTCCCACCCCTGTGCAACTTGCCGATCCACCCCAGCTAATATGCCAGATCCTCAGCACCACAAGCCTGGCAATGTACAAGTAGCCCAGATGGGCCATGCCACCCCACAGTGATTCCCGCCCCTAGGAGAGGGGAAAAGAAGGTACACACCAGTCTGACTGTTGCCCCAGCGGTAGGCTGGGGGCAGACATCAGGTCTGACTGCGGCCCCGCCCACCAATGCAAGTTATTCAAGACAGCACAGGGGAAGTGCCCAGCAGTTGCGCACCACTCCAGGGACTATCCAAAATGATGAAACAAAAGAAACTAATCCCATTCACAATTGCACCAAGAAGCATAAAATACCTAGGAATAAATCTAACCAAAGATGTAAAAGATCTGTATGCTGAAAATTATAGAAAGCTTATGAAGGAAATTGAAGAAGATATAAAGAAATGGAAAGGCATTCCCTGCTCACAGATTGGAAGAATAAATATTGTCAAAATGTCAATATTACCCAAAGCTTCTACACATTCAATGCAATCCCAATCAAAATTGCACCAGCATTCTTCTCGAAACTAGAACAAGCAATCCTAAAATTCATATGGAACCACAAAAGGCCCGAATAGCCAAAGTAATTTTGAAGAAGAAGCCCAAAGCAGGAGGCATCACAATCCCAGACTTTAGCCTCTACTACAAAGCTGTCATCATCAAGACAGCATGGTATTGGCACAAAAACACACACATAGACCAATGGAATAGAATAGAAACCCCAGAACTAGACCCACAAAAGTATGGCCAACTAATCTTTGACAAAGCAGGAAAGAATATCCAATGGAAAACAGACAGTCTCTTTAACAAATGGTGCTGGGAGAACTGCAGAGAAACATGCAGAAGATTAAACTAGACCACTTTCTCACACCATTCGCAAAAATAAACTCAAAATGGATAAAGGACCTGAATGTGAGACAGGAAACCATCAAAACCCTAGAGGAGAAAGCAGAAAAAGACCTCTCTGACCTCAGCCGCAGCAATTTCTTACTCGACACATCCCCAAAGGCAAGGGAATTAAAAGTAAAAATGAACTATTGGGACCTCATGAATATAAAAAGCTTCTGCACAGCAAAGGAAATAGCCAAAAAAGCTAAAAGGCAACCAACAGAATGGGAAAAGATATTTGCAAATGACATATCGTACAAAGGGCTAGTATCCAAAATCTATAAAGAACTCACCAAAGTCCACACCCAAAAAACAAATAACCCAGTGAAGAAATGGGCAGAAAACATGAATAGACACTTCTCTAAAGAAGACATCCGGATGGCCAACAGGCACATGAAAAGATGCTCAACATCGCTCCTCATCAGGGAAATACAAATCAAAACCACACTCAGGTATCACCTCACGCCAGTCAGAGTGGCCAAAATGAACAAATCAGAAGACTATAGTTGCTGGAGAGGATGTGGAGAAAAGGCAACCCTCTTGCACTGTTGGTGGGAATGCAAATTGGTGCAGCCACTCGGAAAACAGTGTGGAGGTTTGCTTTGTTCCCATTGGACAGCTGTAGAGGACCCCATTACGTCTCACAGTGGATTGCATTGCAGGAGTAGAACTCTGTACTGAAAGAATCTAAATATTTTATATTAGAGATTAAACATGTTTGCTCTTTGCAAAACAGTGAGACTGGTTCCATCCTCCAATGTTGTTTGCTATACAAACTCCTTTGAAAAGAGAGTCAAAGGCAGCCGGTGCCTTTTCTTGTAAAATGGGCAGAAACATGAGAAACCAATGTAGAATTGTTTCCCAACACAGTAAAACCATTCTCCTCATCTCATTCTTAAGGATTCAGACTCTTCCATCTACCATACCTGGCCTGGTTACCAAGTCAGGGGAAGGCAGAATGTGGAGAAATAACACCCGTTTACAAATGCTTCCTCCCAGAAGTATCAAGTAATACTCTCTCTCATAGCTCGTCGTGTAGACCAAACGCCCCAAAATAGGAGTATATGTACTATTCAGTGAACATACTGTGTCTGCCATAATTTCAAATCAATATTCCACAAAGTTTTGTTTTTGTTTTTTTGAGAGAGAGAGTACATAAGTGAGCAAGGTGTAGAAAGAGAGAGAGAGGGAAAGAGAGTGAATCCAACAAGGGGCAAAGGCGGGGGGCCAGGGGAGAGAAGTGAGAGAGAGAAGCAGGGCTAACCTAAAGCAGGATTTGTGTTCACCTGAGGCAGGGCATGAGCTTCCCCAAAGCAGGGTTAGTGGTCACCCAAAGCTGGGCTCCAGCTCATGAGCTGTTGAGATCATGAGCTGAGCCAAAATCAGATTCTTAACCGAATGAGCCACTCAGGTGTCCTATTCCACAGTTTTTAAACAACCTATTAATTAGCTGATTGGTTGGGGCGCCTGGGTGGCGCAGTCGGTTAGGCGTCCGACTTCAGCCAGGTCACCATCTCGCGGTCCATGAGTTCGAGCCCCGCATCAGGCTCTGGGCTGATGGCTCGGAGCCTGGAGCCTGTTTCCGATTCTGTGTCTCCCTCTCTCTCTGCCCCTCCCCTGTTCATGCTCTGTCTCTCTCTGTCCCAAAAATAAATAAAAACGTTGAAAAAAAAATTAAAAAAAATTAGCTGATTGGCTAATTTTAAATTTTGATATGGAAAAGCCTAAGGAGAACCATGGTACTCTCAACAAAGAGTAAGGTGAGAGATTTGCCATATTTTATCAGTTATCACCAGATATTAATACCTATTAGAGCCTAAAATAAAATCCATTAACTATTAGCACATATAGGGCAAAATAGAGATGCCAGAAACACCCATGCATATATAGAAAGTTGATATGTGGCAAATGACTGAGGAAAGAAAGGTCTATTTATTAAATTGTACTGAGAATATAACCAAACTCTATAGATAAAAATTAAATTTGACTTTTTAATTAAAAATGAAAAAAAGCATACATTATTTTTAGATTCATTAAAGACTTAAATATAAAGGGAAATTAAAACAGAAGAAAATAATGAAGAATAATTTCATGACCTCAGGGTGGGTAGGAATTTATTAATTACAAAAGGTGCTAACTGTAGAGAGAAAAGATTGTTAAATTAGAACGCATTAAATGTTAACGATGCTATTCTCCACAGGAAACCACAAAGACACTGAAAACAGAAGCCACAAAGCAGGAGAAAATTTGTGCAATGCATAAAATTGATAAATGTTTGGTACCAGTACATATAAATAACTCATAAATCAACAGAAAAAAATTTTAAGCAAACCTTTAGAAAAAGCAGCAAAACACATGAAGAGGCATTTTACAAAAGAGGAAATAACTGCTTAGTGAACATATGAAAATACATTTAATCTTGTTAGTAGAACAATGTAAATTAGTATAATAGGTTCCTATTCTCATGGTCTAGATTGGCAAAATTATTAAAGTCTGAAAATACCAAGTGCTGATAATAATATAAAGCAGTACAAACTCATCTGGTGTATGTGTGAGTCGAATTAGGGCAATAATATTTGAAAACAATTACCCATTACCTAAACATGGACACACACTAAGACTCGGTAAATTGACTTCTTGCCATAAACTAGAGAAAATTCTGCAAATGATACTCTGCAAATGATACACATAAGAATTATTGTGCTTATCTAATAAGAAGCTAGATAAATTAATTGTATTCTAGTACCACCGTGAAAAAATATGCAGCCAAGACAATCAATCAACTAAAGTTACATGCAATAGTATGATGGCATACTAGAAACATAATATTAAATGAAATAATTTAAAATAAATATGTATGATTAATCCAGAAACTGACGAAAATGAAAGTAAACAAAGAAAAAGATGAACAAAAATTCCACACAATTATCTTTTGGGGCTGGAAATGATTTGAGTGAGGAGCGATAGGCAGTTTCAATGGATTAATATTGGTCTAGTCTATTCAGTTGGGTGGTTTGTATCAGGTGTTCACTTTATTATTTTTTATATCTCATACCAGTTATGTATATGTCTGACAGCTTGTTATACATACACACACGCATATATTAATTATGCAACATGGAAAGGAGGAACAATTAAATTATTACTCTCTTGGTTTAAGTGTCTTACGGAACATTCTATGGAGAGAGCAACAGCTGAGAGAGAACTGGGAGGGTGAGTAGGCTTTTGTCAGGTTAAGAAAGTGGAACAAGCCATTTTGGGCACAAGGAAGAGTATTTAGTAAAGACAAGAGTTGTAAAACTGCCTTGGAATGGCAGAAAAGCCATTTATGGATGGCCATGGTCTAAGCTAGGAATTAATAACAAAAATCTGAAAAGTTCACTAGGACCAGATTTTCATCCAAAAGTTTCTTCCAAAAAAAATTGGATTTTATTGCATAGACATAGGAGTATTAGCTTAAATTTGAATCATGTGCATTTTTATGGGCAGATAAGAGTGGGGGGGAAACCTAGGAAAAGTATTGTGATGGTTAATTTTATGTATCAACTTCACTGGGCCACCAGGTAGTGCCCAGGTATTTGGCAAGATATCTACATTATTCTGTTTGTTCTTGTGAGGGTGTTACTGGATGAGATTAACATTTGAATTAGTAAACTAAGTAAAGCAGATTGCTCTCCCTAAAATGGGCAGGTCTCTTGCAATCAGCTGAAGGCTTGAGTGGAACAAAAAGGCTGACCCTCTCCTAATTGAAAAAATATCTCCTGCCTAACTACCTTCAAACCAAGACATTGGCCCTTCCTGCCTTCAGACTTGAACTGGCACATCAGATCTTCCTGTGCTTCAAGCCTGCCAGCCTTTAGACTGGAACTACACCATCCATCCATTCTCCTGGATCTCCAACTTGATAACTTACATGCAGGATCATGAGACTTAACTTGTCGGGCTCCATAGTCACATAAGCCAATTCCTTTCTCTCTCTCTCTGGTTTGTTTCTCTGCACAACCCTGACTAATACAGTTATTAAAGTCATCTGTTTGGTGCTATTGGAGATATAAATAGTGAAATAAATAGTGAAAACTTACTAAATCAGAATTGGATAAAAGGGGGAGGACTAGAAAGTTTAACCCAGATTTGGAGTACTTGATATTGCTGGATAGGGTAGTTGAGAGGGCAAGAAAAAAGAAAAAGTGAAACTATTAAAAGCAACCAAAGTGGGAAAAAATCAAATCATGTCCAAAGAACAGCTGAACCTAGAATTCTATACTATGTGAAAATACTCTCCTTTGTGAATTAATTTAAATAAAGGTAATCTCAGACAAGTAAAAACTGAGAAAATTATTGCCATTAGACACATAATACAAATAATGGCATTCTTCAGGTGAAGATGAAAGTTCAGAAATTCAGGAAGGAATGAAATAAAACAATAAATCTAAACAAATACTGACTGAATAATGATGAAATATCTTGAGTTTTAAACATTCACAGAATTGGAGCTCACGTAAATAATGTCAAATAATTCAAATGGAGGTAAATTGAGTTACACTCTCTTAATGTTCCTTGCATCATCTGGAAAGAGAACAAATTACTAATTACTATTAGATTTTGATAAATCAAAGATGCAGGTTATGATTGCAAAGGTAATAATTAAAGAAAGTCTAAAAAGAGTACACCAAACTAACTGGGGAAAAAATGGAATAAGAAAAAATAGTACAGAAGATAGACAGGAAAAAAGAGAAACTTAAGAAAGGAAAGACAGAGAAAGCACACACAAAGATATTAGATTTAAACCCAAAGATATCTGTGACCATAATGCATAGAAATTGATTAAAGGAGACTTAAAGGACAAACTTTATCAGATCAGATTTTTAAAATATCCAAAATGTGCTACTTACATGAGACACATTTAATATATATGTTTATAGAAAATATAAAAGTAAGGGGTGCCTGGGTGTTTCAGTCAGTTAAGTGTCTGACTCTTGGTTTTGACTCAGGTCATGATCTCACATTTCATCAGTTCAAGCCCTACATCAGGCTCCTGTGCTGACAGTGCAGAACCTGCTTGGGATTCTCTCTCCCTCTCTGTTCTTTCCCCACTCTCTCTCCCTCTCTCTGAAAATAAATAAATTTTAAAAGTCATTTAAAAAAAAAGAAAATACAAAAGCAAATGGTGAGAAAAAAATGTACCCTGTATAAACAACTAAGGTGAGAGAGCTGGAGTAACTAAATCAATGTCAAGCAAAGTAGAGTTTAAGAAACAAAGAGAAAACTTCACAGTAATAAAGTAATAGTAAAATTATCAAGAAATATAAAAGTTCTACATCTGTGCTTAGCTAATAACATAGGATCAAAATTTATAAAGTGAAAATGAACAAAACTACAAAGAGAAATGTAAAAATCCACAATTACTGAGGGAGATATTTAATAGAGCTCTCTGAGTAACTGAGACAAGTAGACAAGTAAATAAAAACAGATTGTATGAACAATGTGTTTAGTATAGTAATACATTTAAAAGGAGAAAAATAGAATAAACAATCAATGTATTTCATTACATTAACAAAATAAAGAAGAAAAAAATAAATGTTTATCTCAATAGATTAAGAAAATGTGGTACAATTTAACATTCATTTATAATAAAAATTCTTTACAAATTAAGAAGAGATGGGCCCTTTATAAATCTTATAAAAGGTGTCTACTAAAAATCATAGGGTACACATCATACTTATTGAAAATTTTAAAGTGTTCTTTAGAGGTCAGAATCAAGACAAGGGTACCTGCTATCACCCTTCACATTCAACATTACACTGGAGGCCCTTGGCAATTAATTAAAGAAGTAAAAAGAAACTACAGGTAATGAGCATTGAAAAGAAGAAATAAAAGTATCATTATTTTATTTTATGTTTATGTATATAGAAGATCAAAACAATAATCAGATATAACATTAGAATTAATAAGCGAGTTCACCCTCAACAACTGGATGCACTCATGCTAACTGTAGTGGATTCCTCTGTTAGTATGCTTGAAGCAGTAATGTGTGTTCCTCCACTGTTACACACTCTTCAGTTCTTTGGATGTCATAAATGAAATTCACACTTTCTCCTTTTTACCGTACTTTGTACCTGGAAAGGCCCAACTTAGAGGCTGCATCAACAAACTTGTCTTATGCATCCCAATTAGGTAACAAATAGTAAACACCAGGAGAAAATCAGAGGGTGGAGGAGAGTAAAGTTCAGGTAATTATTCTCCCAAATCTATGTTTGTTCCTCCACTTCCTTCTCTTTCATCACATAGTCAGTACCCGCTTTTCTCTACTGAAGGGCATGGCTACTATAGCCACAGACGTCTCCCTGAATAACTACATGAACTATCTTTTTTGGATAATTATTTCCATTGGGATATGTTGAATTTGAAATGTGACGATATCAAGCAGGTAATTGGATATATGGCTTTGAATTTCAGGTATGATATGAAAAGTATAGAAAAAATATGAGCATCATCAGTTTAATGATGGTAACCAAAGTCAGTAGGGTGATGAAAGACACTGACAGAAAGTGTATGTAATGAGAAGAGAAGAAGGCTAATGAGTTTCCTTGGAGGGGAAACTCATCAGGTGTTTAAATGCCAGTCTCAGGAAGAAAGACTTGCAAAGTAGATTAAAAAGGCATGAACACAGCTGAACAAGAAGCACCATTGTCAATAGATGTCAAAGAGCACTTCTAAACTAGAGGGTTAAATGTTTCATTTTATGATACATATGAGACCAAGAAAGGTAAGAACTCAAAGGTATTCAATGAATATAAAAGTAAGAAAGAACTAGTGAAATTGATAAGAACAATTTCAATGAATTAGTGGTGCCACAATGTGGCCAGATGAATTGGGGAGACCCAAGGCCCTGGGACCTTGCCCCAACCAGACCTGAAGGAATTGCTGAAAGTTCTTGGTCTTGTCATGAGAATTCAAGGACAGCGAAAAGTATTCTCTTGAGATATGAGATAAAGAGCTGTGCCACCTGGAGGTTGGGTTTTTATCTTTTATTGACAGTTAACTAGATTGTAGAATATTTATTACCTCAGGTTGGAAGCAGGATTTTATACTTTTTCTTCCTAATTTGGTCAAGGGACTCCTGTCATGGCATCCACCATCTTGGGCTTGTCTTGTTTGATTGGGCTTCTTGTGGAGTGCTGTCAGTACAGGCCTCTGACCTTCCCAATAGTTGGCCATGACTTCCTGGCTGACCTCCAGGTATCCTGTTAGAACCTGACTAACTGCCTACTCTAACAAGAATACAGATTCTAATAGTTGTCAGGAGCAAATGGATGGTGAAGAAGTAAAAATTGGGAATGTGTATTTCATGAATCCTCTTTGTGAAGGGGAAGAGAAGAGAAGACTGAAAGATTTATTAAGGGTGAGGGGAGGATAAGGAATATCCTTCATCCTTCTAGCTTCTTGGCTGAGACACTCCTATAATAAAAGACAGATTGACAGGAAAAACCAAACAAGTTTAATGACCTGTATACAGCCTGTATACATGTGAGAGACCCAGGAATTACCTAAAAATGATCTAAACTAAGTAATGATCTCAAATGTCTCAAGCCATCACATTACCATCTTCAGTTAAAGATAAAGGATGCTGGAGGTTTGGAGAGCCATTGGTATATTTTGACTTTCAACTACCATCGTTCTTCTTTACCATTATTTTATTACCTAGATCTCCAAGTTTGTTTGAAAATCCCTTGCTAAATCCTTTTAATAGTGTGTTTGTTATCTATAAATTTTTGGAGAAGTAGTCCTAAATTCCCATCCTAAGTCAGCAAAGGCAGGAAAGAAGAAAGATTCTACAATCTTTATGCAAATTATATCATTTACAACTGTGGAAACCACTGTTTACTTTTGTGACTGCACTCTTAAATTGTATCTGTAATCCACCTGTAATCCAATTATTTATTTTAACAGAAACCAGGCATTCATGATGTTAAAAAGAAAACTATTCTGACACTTGTTAAAATGGTAAGGAAGACTTTCTTCAAGATTATTGCAATAGTGGACAACCCTATTGCAATAAGGAAGAAAGACTGTGTGCAACTCCAAATACGGTAAAGACAACGGGAGATTTATAGCCAAGGAGCAGGGTAAGGGGTTGTCAGTGAGTGTAAAATAACTTAAGAGAAGACTTCAAAGGGATTCTTGGCTAAACAGACAACAGTATTCTTGCTGAACTCAGGCCAAGGTGGTCAAATATCAAGGGTACAGGATGAGGAACCTGGGGAGATATCAAGGGTGATCAGTTATCAAAAGTAGGGGGATTCTTGCTAGCCTGACTAAGCAGTATTCTTTGCTGAAGTCAGGTTACGAAGTTGAAGCCTAGATGAGAAAAGGGCTCAAAAGAGCCTAACTAAAATTTGTCAAGGAGGAAGTTTTGTAAAGGATTAATTATGGTAAGATAACTACTTTGGTTGACTTGAATCTTATTAAACATATTTGCTAATGAAAGCCAGACGTGTTGTCTAATTTTTTGTGATTGAACAATGTAAAAAATCATCTCGTGTACTGACAACTGTAGCATTTTGCTGGAAGGAGTTTATCCTACCAAAGGAGTAAGAAAAGAAAACAAATTAATGTAACACCTAATGCAATTGCCTTTTTTTATTTACTAGGTTAAACAGAACTGTGTGAAAAATCATTAACACATTGTCTCCTGTAAGAACTTCCCCCTGTCATACTAGTTACTTAAATAAGGTATTTGTACATGAACTTGTTCAGGGAAATACTTAGTCAAAGCTACAACTTTCTTCTTGCCTACCTACTGTTTGTTATTGCAGACAATAAAATGGAAATAAACTAAAAGATTAAATCACAAAAGAAAAAAAAAAAAAACAAAATTCCAGTCAACTGAAATTAACTTTTCTTGTTCTCAAAATGTTGCAGGATTTCTTACCTCAATACCCAGGGTTCATTGTCTGGCTGCTTCAAAGAAGGAAGAGATAGATACAAAATGAGCAGCAGGCAAAAGTTTATTAGAGTATAAGATTAGAAAGTAAGAGTAGTAGGAAAGCTCTCTTTACAGAGAGGAGATATTCAAAAGTGAATGCCCACTGACAATAGGCAGGGGTCCTTGTTTTATAAAGTTCTGGTCACCCTTGTTCCTTCTCACTCAGGTTATTTGCCCTTATTCGCTGCATAACTCTAGGTGCTCGGTTGTTGATTCCTGATTGGTTTCCGTTACAAGAGAGATGCCCTTTGACCATACTTAGGTCTTTTGTCAAATTCTTGAGGGAAACCTGAGAGGGAGTAGGTGGGGTCTGTTACATTCCTAAGAGGAATCTTAAGCCTGAGGGGGTTTGCTGTGGTCAACACTCCCAGCATTGTTACAAAACATGTGTTTTTCCCCACCCAGGGACCTCAGGTCCTAATCCTTCCCTCTCTGCCTATTTTATCCTATCTTTTCCTATCATATTAGTTGTTCCAATATATATCTTTCCAATATATGGTTTGCATATTGAATATGCAAATAATCTCTTTAAATAATTTCATATTGACGTGCATATCCTACTGTTTAAAATCAATGTGAAAAAGGACCTCAAAAGCAAAGTAGCAACAGAACTTCATAGGTTTTTTTTTCTATTTTTTTAGTTCTGTTATATTTAACACACATTTTTTAACCCATTTACTTGCCTGACAAATGCTAAAGACACAGAAATGAGTTATAGGGGTTTCTTTTGAAACACTGCAAGGTAGATATCATTGTTCTTAATTTTTTTCATATGATATTCATTAACTGCTCTCATATAGGAAGATAATAGGAACTTAATTAATCTCTCAGACTCTGATTAATGAAACAAGCATTCATTAAAATCAGGTTAGCCGTAACACTAGAAGTATTTTTCTACTTACTCATGTATTCAATCATTTATGTACTTCAGTGTAAGCAAACCAGTTAGTGAAAAAATATTAAGGGATCTTTTACAAGAAACCCTGTAGAATCTGTCAACTTTTTATTTTTTCCCAGTTAAAAAAAAAAATCCCCTCTAGTACTTTCCATTTTCTTCATGGAGACTATTGTATTTCACAGAATTAAACCAGATGGCTGGTCAAAGGAATTTATCACGAAGTTTAACTAGTGCATTTCATAACAATCTTTCAATTTATACAGGGAAATTTTATGATGTGTTTCTTCTCCAAACTTGTATGTAAATTAGCATGGACCCTAAGGCCCCAAGTTCGAAAGAAGTTAGGCCAGACTTAAAAAGCACCAGGTGGTAGAGAGATAAGAACCATAAAGTAAATCCATAGCACTAATCTATACTCATGCCTTCAACTGGCATTAACTGTATTGGCTCATAAATGGTCATGATTATGCATAGAGATAGTTAGAGAAAGTTGTAGACTAAGAAAAGTTTACAAAATAATAATCTTATCTGAATAACAAGCCTAAAGCCTTCTTAATCATTATTGTCACAGCTTTTTCATGTAAATAGATAATTTAAGTAGTTAGCTTCTTTATCCAGTTCCCCAGACCTGGTCTTTTCCCTCCAATGCTAGTCACCGACTTTTTCTCTTCCTCTAAATCTCCTTGTAGTCACTTCTGAAATTAATGTTCATAGCCCTGATGGTATGAGTGTTCTGATGACATTCAATTTTCAATCTTCATTTTATTGCAGGGTATAGCGTTAGAGGGTGTGGAGAGCATTGAGTTAGGGTTGACTCTGCCAGGAATTTCTATTCATAGACTTTCTTTAAAAATAGGATGTGAGAGGATATTAATAATAAAATACATTTTTTTCCTCCATATTTGACAATGATACTGTGATTGGTATTATCATTCCAGTTTTGGGGTGTGGTGGAATACTAGGAGCCTTTTGTAGCAGCTTTTTCTACCCTGTTAGAATGTTAAAGAAAGCCCTTAGGTCTGCAGCTGCTGATACATTTCACTAAGCCTGTTGCAGCTTGGAACTCTGCTTCTTTTTCAGAAATCAGCTCAGAACATAGAAGGAATAAGCATATGTGGATGCATACATGCTAATAATGTATCAGTGAGAAGCCTCTGGTTATAAGTAACAAAATATGACTCAGGCTACATTAAAGTAAATTTATATTATAAGGGCACTAGGAATCACAAAGACTTTTTTTTTTTTTTTAAAACTCTGATGACCTGTATAGTGATGAGGACATCCCTGACTGAAAGTCAGGAACTGATGACTAGTCTCTTCCACATCAGTATTGTAAAGAGAGATGTTCAATGGCCTTCTGTCTTTTTGCCATGATGCTTGAGATTCAGATCCTAGGGAGGGAGACGATTTGATGGTCCTGTTTGGAAGGACAGCTCCTCCAGAACACAAAGAAATAAAAGGTGTATGGTCATTAGGCTACTGGTCTGATTACACTATTGCTACTGGTCTCTGGATAATATGGTCAGTTGTTTAAGATATGCTTTTGGATTTTGGTTTCCAAGGACACTCTCAAACATGCCAAGCATTGTGCCTAATCAAAACCAAAAATACTACCAAATCTGGAAACAAATACTATCCTACACGGGTGAAGGAGTAAAATGCACTCAAGTAATAATAGAGTGAACAATCATTTAAATCTAAACTGACTTTTGCCAATGTGGGACAAATATTATGGTTTAAGAATACTGAAAGTGGTTTTGAGGACCTGTGTTGAACAATAGCATTCCCAAATATAGTGATTAATGCATATCATATTGAAAATGCCTTCAGGGAAATACAAATCAACACCACAATGAGATATCACCTTACACCTGTCAGAATGGCTAACATTAACAACTCAAGAAACAACAGATGTTGGCGAGGATGTGGAGAAAGAGGATCTCTTTTGCATTGTTGGTGGGAATTCAGGCTGGTGCAGCCACTTGAAAACAGTATGGAGGTTCCTGAAAAAACTAAAAATAGAACTACCCTATGACCCAGCAATTGCACTATTAGGTATTTATCCAAGGGCTACAGGTATGCTGTTTTGAAGGGACACATGCATCCCAATGTTTATAACAGTGCTATTGACAATAGCCAAAGTCTGGAAAGACCCAAATGTCCATCGATGGATGAATGGATAAAGAAAATGTGGTATACACACACACACACACACACACACACACACACACACACACATATACATACAATGGAGTCTTACTTGGCAATCAAAAAGAATGAAATCTTGCCATTTGTAACTATGTGGATGGAACTGGAGGGTATTAAGCTAAGTGAAATTAGTCTGTCAGAGAAAGGCAAAAATCATATGACTTCACTCATATGAGGACTCTAAGAGACAAAACAGATGAACATAAGGGAAGGGAAACAAAAATAATATAAAAACAGGGAGGGGGACAAAATAGAAGAGACTCATAAATATGGAGAACTGAGGGTTATGGGAGGGGTTGTGGGAGGGGAGCATGGGCTAAATGGGTAAGGGGCACTAAGGAATCTACTCCTGATATCATTTTTGATCTATATGCTAACTAATTTGGATATAAATTTTAAAAAATAAAAAAGAAAATAAAAAAAAGAAAATGCTTAAACATTTGTGGCAAAATAAACCTTCTGATTCCTAAAAATTTTAAAGACAAAGCTGTACGCATTTTGACATTTCCCATTTAAAATAGGGAAGTGCTGGGGCACCTGGGTGGCTCAGTCGGTTGAGCATCCGACTTTGGCTCAGGTCATGATCTCCCAGTTCATGGGTTCAAGCCCTGCGTCGGGCTCTGTGCTGACAGCTTAGAGCCTGGAGACTGTTTCAGATTCTGTGTCTCACTCTCTCTCTGCCCCTGCCCTGCTAAAGCTCTGTCTCTCTCTGTCTCAAAAATAAATAAAACATTAAAAAAAATTTAGAATAGGGAAGTGCTACACAGTGGTTATTCATGCCATTGCAGTCATGAAACTGGTATATCTTTCCACTGTGACTCACTGTATTTCTCCGTGATGAGAACATATGTAGTGTTATGCTGCTGAATTAAAAAGATTTTGTCTTCTTTATTTTTATAGATACCAAATGTCTATAAAGAATCTTCTTAAGTGCTCTGATAAAATAAATACTAATAAGAATAATAACAGTAGGAAAATGGCGGTGTAAGAGGACGCTGGGCTCACAGCGCATCCTGCTGATCACTTAGATTCTACCTACAACTGCCTAGTAACCTAGAAAACCACCAGAAGACTAGCAGGACGGATTCTCCAGAGCCAAGTGCAGACGAGAGGCCCACGGAGGAGGGTAGGAAGGGCGGAGAGGTGGTGCGCGCTGCATGGACTGGTGGGAGGGAGCCGGGGCAGAGGGGCAGCCTGCCAGCCAAGCAGAGCCCCCGAGTCTGGCTTGCAAAAGCAGAGGGGACGGACGGAGTGTGTTCCGACAGCAAGCGCGACTTAGCATCTGGGAGGTCATAAGTTAACAGCTCTGCTCGGAAAGCAGGAAGGCTGGAGGACAAAGGGAGGGAGAGCTGCTGAGCCCTGAGAGGACAGAGCTATTTGGCGGGGAACAAAGGCACTTGCGAGCACCATCTCCCTCGCCCATCCCCCAGCCAAAATCCCAAAGGGAACCAGTTCCTGCCAGGGAACTTGCTTGCTCAGCGCAAATACCCAACGCTGTGCTTCTGCGGATCCATCCCTCCAGTGGTGGGTCTGACTCCCTCCCGCTGCCATAGGGCCCCTCCTGAAGTGGATCACCTAAGGAGAAGCGAGCTAAGCCTGCCTCTCCTGCCCCCGTGCACCTTGCCTACCCACCCCAGCTAATACTCCAGATCCTCAGCACCAAAAGCCTGGCAGTGTGCAAGTAGCCCAGACGGGCCACGCCACCCCACAGTGAATCCCGCCCCTAGGAGAGGGGAAGAGAAGGCACACACCAGTCTGACTGTGGCCCCAGTGGTGGGGTGGGGGCAGACATCAGGTCTGACTGAGGCTCCGCCCACCAACTCCAGTTATACACCACAGCACAGGGGAAGTGCCCTGCAGGTCCTCACCACTCCAGGGACTATCCAAAATGACCAAACGGAAGAATTCCCCTCAAAAGAATCTCCAGAAAATAGCAACAGCTAATGAACTGATCAAAAAGGATTTAAATAATATAACAGAAAGTGAATTTAGAATAATAGTCATAAAATTAATCGCTGGGCTTGAAAACAGTATAGAGGACAGCAGAGAATCTATTCCTACAGAGATCAAGGGACTAAGGAACAGTCAGGAGGAGCTGAAAAACGCTTTAAGAGAAATGCATAACAAAATGGAAACCACCACGGCTCGGATTGAAGAGGCAGAGGAGGGAATAGGTGAACTAGAAGATAAAATTATGGAAAAAGAGGAAGCTGAGAAAAAGAGAGATAAAAAAATCCAGGAGTATGAGGGGAAAATTAGAGAACTAAGTGATACACTAAAAAGAAATAATATATGCATAATTGGTATCCCAGAGGAGGAAGAGAGAGGGAAAGGTGCTGAAGGGGTACTTGAAGAAATAATAGCTGAGAACTTCCCTGAACTGGGGAAGGAAAAAGGCATTGAAATCCAAGAGGCACAGAGAATTCCCTTCAGACGTAACTTGAATCGATCTTCTGCACGACATATCATAGTGAAACTGCCAAAATACAAGGATAAAGAGAAAATTCTGAAAGCAGCAAGGGGTAAACGTGCTCTCACATATAAAGAGAGACCTATAAGACTCGTGACTGGTCTCTCTTTTGAAACTTGGCAGGCCAGAAAGGATTGGCATGAGATCTTCAATGTGCTGAACAGGAAAAATATGCAGCCGAGAATCCTTTATCCAGCAAGTCTGTCATTTAGCATAGAAGGAGAGATAAAGGTCTTCCCAAACAAACAAAAACTGAAGGAATTTGTCACCACTAAACCAGCCCTACAAGAGATCCTAAGGGTGATCCTGTGAGACAAAGTACCAGAGATATCACTACAAGCATAAATCATACAGACATCACAATGACTCTAAACCCGTATCTTTCTATAATAACACTGAATGTAAATGGATTAAATGCGCCAACCAAAAGACATAGGGTATCAGAATGGATAAAAAAACAAGACCCATCTATTTCCTGTCTACAAAAGACTCATTTTAGATCTGAGGACACCTTTAGATTGAGAGTGAGGGGATGGAGAACTATTTATCATGCTACTGGAAGCCAAAAGAAAGCTGGAGTAGCCATACTTATATCAGACAAACCAGACTTTCAATTAAAGGCTGTAACAAGAGATGAAGAAGGGCATTATATAATAATTACAGGGTCTATCCACCAGGAAGAGCTAACAATTATAAATGTCTATGCGCCGAATACAGGAGCCCCCAAATATATAAAACAATTACTCATAAACATAAGCAACCTTATTGAGAAGAATGTGGTAATTGCAGGGGACTTTAACACTCCACTTACAGAAATGGATAGACACATGGTCTAGACTCTCTAGACACACGGTCAATAAAGAAACAAGGGCCCTGAATGACACATTGGATCAGATGGACTTGACAGATATATTTAGAACTCTGCATCCCAAAGCAACAGAATATACTTTCTTCTCGAGTGCACATGGAACAGTCTCCAAGATAGATCATATACTGGGTCACAAAACAGCCCTTCATAAGTTCACAAGAATTGAAATTATACCATGCATACTTTCAGACCACAATGCTATGAAGCTTGAAATCAACCACAGAAAAAAGTCTGGAAAACCTCCAAAAGCATGGAGGTTAAAGGACACCCTACTAAAGAATGAATGGGTCAACCAGGCAATTAGAGAAGAAATTAAAAAAATATATGGCAACAAAGAAAATGAAAATACAACAATCCAAACGCTTTGGGATGCAGCGAAGGCAGTCCTGAGAGGAAAGTACATTGCAATCCAGGCCTATCTCAAGAAACAAGAAAAATCCCAAATACAAAGTCTAACAGCACACCTAAAGGAAATAGAAGCAGAACAGCAAAGACACCCCAAACCCAGCAGAAGAAGAAAAATAATAAAGATCAGAGCAGAAATAAACAATATAGAATCTAAAAAAAACGGTAGAGCAGATCAACGAAACCAAGAGGTGGTTTTTTGAAAAAATTAACAAAATTGACAAACCTCTAGCCAGGCTTCTCAAAAAGAAAAGGGAGATGACCCAAATAGATAAAATCATGCATGAAAATGGAATTATTACAACCAATCCCTCAGAGATACAAACAATTATCAGGGAATACTATGAAAAATTATATGCCAACAAATTGGACAACCTGGAAGAAATGGACAAATTCCTAAACACCCACACACTTCCAAAACTCAATCAGGAGGAAATAGAAAGCTTGAACAGACCCATAACCAGCGAAGAAATTGAATCGGTTATCAAAAATCTCCCAACAAATAAAAGTCCAGGACCAGATGGCTTCCCAGGGGAGTTCTACCAGACATTTAAAGCAGAGATAATACCTATCCTTCTCAAGCTATTCCAAGAAATAGAAAGGGAAGGAAAACTTCCAGACTCCTTCTATGAAGCCAGTATTACTTTGATTCCTAAACCAGACAGAGACCCAGTAAAAGAAGAGAACTACAGGCCAATATCCCTGATGAATATGGGTGCAAAAATTCTCAATAAGATACTAGCAAATCGAATTCAACGGCATATAAAAAGAATTATTCACCATGACCAAGTAGGATTCATTCCTGGGATGCAGGGCTGGTTCAACATTCGCAAATCAATCAAAGTGATACATCACAATAATAAAAGAAAACATAAGAACCATATGATCCTGTCAATCGATGCAGAAAAGGCCTTCGACAAAATCCAGCACCTTTCTTAATAAAAACCCTTGAGAAAGTCGGGATAGAAGGAACATACTTAAACATCATAAAAGCCATTTATGAAAATCCCACAGCTAACATCATCCTCAATGGGGAAAAACTAAGAGCTTTTTCCCTGAGATCAGGTACACGACAGGGATGCCCACTCTCACCGTTGTTGTTTAACATAGTGTTGGAAGTTCTAGCATCAGCAATCAGACAACAAAAGGAAATTAAAGGCATCCAAATTGGCAAAGATGAAGTCAAGCTTTCGCTTTTTGCAGATGACATATTATCCATGGAAAATCCAATAGACTCCAGCAAAAGTCTGCTAGAACTGATACATGAATTCAGCAAAGTTGCAGGATACAAAATCAATGTACGGAAATCAGTTGCATTCTTATACACTAACAATGAAGCAACAGAAAGACAAATAAAGAAACTGATCCCATTCACAAATGCACCAAGAAGCATAAAATACCTAGGAATAAATCTAACCAAAGATGTAAAGGATCTGTATGCTGAAAACTATAGAAAGCTTATGAAGGAAATTGAAGAAGATATAAAGAAATGGAAAGACATTCCCTGCTCATGGATTGGAAGAATAAATATTGTCAAAATGTCAATACTACCCAAAGCTATCTACACATTCAATGCAATCCCAATCAAAATTGCACCAGCATTCTTCTCGAAACTAGAACAAGCAATCCTAAAATTCATATGGAACCACAAAAGGCCCAAATAGCCAAAGTAATTTTGAAGAAGAAGCCCAAAGCAGGAGGCATCACAATCCCAGACTTTAGCCTCTACTACAAAGCTGTCATCATCAAGACAGCATGGTATTGGCACAAAAACACACACATAGACCAATGGAATAGAATAGAAACCCCAGAACTAGACCCACAAAAGTATGGCCAACTAATCTTTGACAAAGCAGGAAAGAACATCTAATGGAAAAAGGACAGTCTCTTTAACAAATGGTGCTGGGAGAACTGGACAGCAACATGCAGAAGGTTGAAATTAGACCACTTTCTCACACCATTCGCAAAAATAAACTCAAAATGGGCAAAGGACCTGAATGTGAGACAAGAAACCATCAAAACCCTAGAGGAGAAAGCAGGAAAAGACCTCTGTGACCTCAGCTGCAGCAATCTCTTACTCAACACATCCCCAAAGGCAAGGGAATTAAAAGCAAAAATGAACTACTGGGACCTTATGAAGATAAAAAGCTTCTGCAAAGCAAAGGAAATAACCAACAAAACTAAAAGGCAACCAACGGAATGGGAAATGATATTTGCAAATGACATATCGGACAAAGGGCTAGTATCCAAAATCTATAAAGAACTCA
The DNA here is from genome assembly GCF_022837055.1 of Prionailurus viverrinus. Classification (NCBI taxonomy): domain Eukaryota; kingdom Metazoa; phylum Chordata; class Mammalia; order Carnivora; family Felidae; genus Prionailurus; species Prionailurus viverrinus. Next base: position 85,628,075 of record NC_062566.1, on the reverse strand, counting down.
CCAAAGTCCACACCCGAAAAACAAATAACCCAGTGAAGAAATGGGCAGAAAACATGAATAGACACTTCTCTAAAGAAGACATCCGGGGGCGCCTGGGTGGCGCAGTCGGTTGAGCGTCCGACTTCAGCCAGGTCATGATCTTGCGGTCCGTGAATTCGAGCCCCGCGTCGGGCTCTGGGCTGATGGCTCAGAGCCTGGAGCCTGTTTCCGATTCTGTGTCTCCCTCTCTCTCTGCCCTTCCCCCGTTCATACTCTGTCTCTCTCTGTCCCAAAAATAAATAAACGTTGAAAAAAAAATTACAAAAAAAAGAAGACATCCGGATGGCCAACAGGCACATGAAAAGATGCTCAACATCGCTCCTCATCAGGGAAATACAAATCAAAACCACACTCAGATATTACCTCATGCCAGGCAGAGTGGCCAAAATGAACAAATCAGGAGAGTATAGATGCTGGAGAGGATGTGGAGAAACAGGAACCCTCTTGCACTGTTGGTGGGAATGTAAATTGGTGTAGCCACTCTGGAAAGCAGTGTGGAGGTTCCTCAGAAAATTAAAAATAGACCTACCCTATGACCCAGCAATAGCACTGCTAGGAATTTATCCAAGGGATACAGGAGTACTGATCCATAGGGGCACTTGTACCCCAATGTTTATAGCAGCACTCTCAACAATAGCCAAATTATGGAAACAGCCTAAATGTCCATCAACTGATGAATGGATAAAGAAATTGTGGTTTATATACACAATGGAGTACTATGTGGCAATGAGAAAGAACGAAATATGGCCCTTTGTAGCAACGTGGATGGAACTGGAGAGTGTGATGCTAAGTGAAATAAGCCATACAGAGAAAGACAGATACCATATTTTTTCACTCTTATGTGGATCCTGAGAATCTTAACAGAAACCCATGGAGGAGGGGAAGGAAAAAAAAAAAAGAGGTTGGAGTGGGAGAGAGCCAAAGCATAAGAGACTCTTAAACACTGAGAACAAACTGAGGGTTGATGGGGGGTGGGAGGGAGAGGGGGGTGGGTGATGGGTATTGAGGAGGGCACCTTTTGGGATGAGCACTGGGTGTTGTATGGAAACCAATTTGACAATAAATTTCATATATTAAAAAAAATAAAGAACAATAACAGTAATGATTAACATTTGATGTTGGCCGTATGCCAAAAATTTGAAAGTGTTATCCCATTTAATCTTCATAGAAGTCAAATAAAGTAAATCAGGCTTTCTCAACCTCATCATTGCTGATATTTTGGACCAGATACTTCTTTGTTGGACGGGGAAGGTGGGGGTTATCTGGTACATTAAGATATTTAACAATAGCCGTGGTCTCTACACTAGGTGCCATAGATGTCGGTGGCCAAAACTATCTTTAGGCATTACCTAATGTGCCAGTTGAGAACCACTGGAGCAGATGCTATGATAGTCTGTCTCTAGAAAAATCTGTTGGTCCAGAAAATTTACTTCGTTAAATTTACTGCAGCGAGAGAGAATAGCACTTTAATAGTTGTATCTCAACAGATAGAAATTAGGTAAATTTATTTTCTGAGTTTTTTTGGTTAGACTCCAGAAGTTAGGGTAAGCCTTTTAAAGTAGGGAACTGATTAGGACTGGGTAAAGTTCACATAAAACAGTTCAGGATTGGAGGACATGGAAAATGTTAAGGTAAGTCTTGATAAGTAAATTGTTTCATTAAAAAGATAAACTATTTCCTGAAATGAACAAACTGTTTGTCCAGATATATTGATTTTCAATAATTTCATAACACAAGCAATAAAGTTATATATAGGTTTGATGTCTCATCTTCTTGGGTAAGAATTTCCTGGTGCAAATTGTTAAATTATATTGATATAGGTAGTCTCAGTTTTCAGTGCCACCAGTTTAGTTACATTGATGCAAATAGTCCCAATCTGCAGACCCTCATTTTAATCCTTCTTTAGCCTGAGCTGGAGGGTAGATAATTACCATGTGGGACATAATTTTTCCAGATCTGTACTGCTGTTTGAGGCATTATCATCATGTATCATGTTCTGTAGAATGTCTGTCTTAACTTCTGTTATCAACTATTTCTGTTCTTTCTCTCTCTCTCTCTCTCTGTCTCAATGATCATTTGGTAGAAAAAAACTCTGTGCAATATTTTGGTCACTGTACCTATTATGGACTGAATGTTTGTGTCCCCTCCAAAATTCATATAGTATTCTCCATAATCCCTAAAGTGATGGTATTAGGAGGTGGGGCCTTTGGGTGATAATTAGATTTAAATTAAGTTATATGAGTGGGAACTTCATGATGGGATTAGAGAATCTGCCAGCACCTTGATCTTGGATTACCTAGTCTCCAGAACAATGAAAAATAAATGTCATTTAAACCATCTAGTATTTTGTTATAGCAGCCTGAGCTAAAATGGTTAACATCTACAAATTCTAAGAAAAGGATTTTGACTACAGTTATGTACTTTCAAAGGGCAAACTAACATGTACAAATTAATTTAAGACAATGTATCCCATTCCCAGTTTGAATAGTCTAGAAGAAAAGAAGTTGGAGATATTAGCCAAATTCTATTTCCTGATTTCTTGGTTTTCTGGATCTTTTTAGTAATGTTAAGGATGCTAGAATGTCCTTATGGATTAGATCACACATATTTTACCTTGAAAGTGCAATATTATGTTTGGGACTCTTCTGTTTTGAAATATGAACAGGCAATCTCATGAGTTTCAAGGGCAAGAAAATATGTGATATTAGTGACATGGTCTATACTCCATGCAATTCTCACATAGGATTCCCCATCTCCAATTTTGAGACTTTTAATAAGCATTAAAAGGTCTGGAAAATGGAAGAAATTGACACCAAATTTTTATTTTCATTTTGAGTCTCAAATTGAGACAAAAATATTATTTTTCTTCAGTTATCTTAAGATCTTTTTTTGCTAAGAAGGAAGCTGATGGGCCCAAGTAAACTCTAGGTGAAATTACAGATTGAACTGAATGCACATACCAATTTACTGAGAAAGCTAATCTCTGACCTATTTGTAGAATTTGGCCAATAGGTTCTTGTGGAACAAATGTGATAGCCCTTAATGGGATGGGGGCACAAAATTATCTGATTTCACCCAGCCTTGGATTGCTGAATCACATTATATGGATAGGGTACCACTGAAGAACGGATTGACACATGGGTGGTGAGATTTATAGTACAGAAATTATCAGCTAGGTCAAAGTAGAATATGAGATGTAGCTTAAATAATGAAACTTCCTTGTAAAGTCTGTAAAGTAAGAGAGCTTCCACAAACATACCATTTTTCTAAGAGCCTTTCTTATCTCTATTTCTGTGCAAGTCAGTTATAAAGTCTGCAAAGTGTAGTAGGTACCCAAGTATGATTTTGATAGAGACATCACCCTCTCCTTTCACAGGTAGCCTGATAAGAGATTTTAGAATTTTGGATGTCTGGCCTATTGTGGTATTTTCACATAAAAGTCATATTTAACAGAAAATGAAGAGAGAACCAAAATCACATTTGCTTCAGGGGCACCTGGGTGGCTCAGTTGGTTAAACATCTGACTTCAGCTCAGGTCATGATCTCACAGTTTATGAGTTCTAGCTCTGTGTAAGGGCTTGGTGCTAACAGTGTGGACCATTCTTGGGATTCTCTGTCTCCCTCTTTTTATGCCACTCCCCCAACTCCTGCTCTGGGTCTCTCAAATAAATAAATAAATAAATATCACATTTGCTTTAGAATGTACACCTGAATCATGTCTAAATGTGTTCGATAATCTATATTTTAATTATCTAATGGACTTACCTTTTTTTTTTTTTCCTGTACAACAGAATTGGAATGTAATGTAATACAAATATCTTTGGGATTAGCCTCCAAAAACTCTCACCTAACATCTATCGTTTTTCTAAACCCCTCTGGTTTCCTTTACCACTTGAGGTCTGTTAGATCATGCTCAGGCTCTTCCTAATCTGCCTCTTCATATATATAACCTGAGCTATGTTTAGCTCTCCCTTTCATTCCCAAAAGTTTTCTATTTTGAATAATAAAATAGATACTTGTCTTCTCTCATTTAAATCATTCTCAGTCTTCGCTCTGGTTCTTTTTATTTTTATCAGCCCAAGTCAAATCAAAGCCATGTATATATTTTGCCCAGATCATTGAAATGAGCTACAGTATTTGGTTTCTTTGCTGTTCCTGCTTTTCTGGGACCCCCAATGAGGGCTCCATCCCACTCCACTCTAAGGGATACTTTATCTATTCTGCACTCAGAGAGATCTTTTCTGATTACAAATCTGGCTGTGGGCCTCCCCGCCATCCCTGGTTTATCTGATAAACCTCTCCCTGTACTCTAGGCTAGCATTATCTGAACCAACATTCTTTTCTTTCACCAGTACATAGAAATCTCTTCCATAAAGTATTTTCACATTCTCTCCCTTTTCCTCTTGCTTTGATTAATATCTCATCTGTCATATCTAAGACCAATGGTCATTTCCATACAGGGAAATTTTGTATTACCTCTTGTGGTAGGCTAAATAATAGTCCCCCCAAATGTCTACATCCTAATCTCCAGAGCCTGTGAATGTTACCTTATATGACAAGAGACTATAAATGTGAAGAAATTGAAGAATATGAAATGGAGAGATTATATTGGATCACTCATGTGAGTTTGATATAATAGCAATGGTTCTTCTAAGAGGGACAGAGGAGAAGTCAGAGTCACAGGGGAACGTAATATGATGACAGAAGCAGAGATTAGAGCGACTGGCTTTGAAGATGGAGGAAGGGGCCATATCTAAAGAATACAGGAGGAAGCCATAAGAAACTAAAAAGGCAAGGAAACAAATTCTCTCCTTAGAGCCCCTAGAAGGAAACAACTTTATTGAAACTGAATGTAGTCTAAGTGAAACTTATTTTGGACTTCTGACCTCTAGAACCATAAGGGAATACTTTTTCGTTGTTGTTTTAAGCCACTAAATTTCTGGTAATTTGTGAAAACAAGCAATATACCGTCATACATTAGATCTAACCTATTAGAAGTACTAATGGTATTACCTGAGTCTCCTTTGTCACACTTAAATATCAGCAACTTTACATTTAATTAAGCATTTATTTTGAGCTATTTCATAAATTTTAAACTGTATAAACTATAAGCTCCAATAAGATAGGGGTTTTAAAAACTTGCTTTTGTATCTTCAATGTCCAGCAGTTACTGGCATATAACATACATAAAATAAATATTTTTGTTATGAATAGATACATTGATAAATTGTATTTCTTAGATATTTCTTCAATTGTTTAAAATAACAAGAAGTATTATAATGATATTAAACGTCTCAATTATTGGGACATCTGAGTGGCTCAATCAATTAAGCATCTGACTCTTGATTTCGGCTCAGGTCATGATCTCACGGTTCATTGGTTCCAGCCCTGTGTCCAGCTCTGTGCTGACAGTGCAGAGCCTGGTTGCAATTCTCTTTCTCCCTCTCTCTCTGCCCCTCCCCACTTTCTCTCTCTCTCTCTCTCTCTCTCTCTCTCTCTCTCTCTCAAAATAAATGAAATAAACTTCAAAAACAAAACGGAAATCTCAATTATTGTGTATCTTTTTTCTTCTGCTTTTTAAGCAATGGTTGTTCTTTTACAGATGGATGTAGATGTACAACTATTTCCAGAACTGTTCTCTTCCTTCCCTTCTTCTTCAGTGTGTAACTGAAGAAAAGCAGAATTTATCATCCTCAAATAATGATAAGGCACAAAGCTATTTTGACCTGATTATTTTTAGGAAAGAGCAATCACTCTGAAAATCAAGTCAAGTTGTAAGAGACATCTCCATTTGTAAGGGAAAACTCCATTTGTAAGAATGTCCACTTTCTGTACTAGAAGAAGGTGACAAAATCTCTAGAAACGCTTATCAAGAGAGGGCACAGATTAAATCTGTATAAGAACTGAACCCTTGTTTGCTACACTTTCTTTGTAACCTCTCATGTCTGGTCTTACTCTGTCCCAACATTTTTCTTTTGTCTTTAACTGAAAGTGGTACCCAAGGTGATGATTTGGGCCACTTGAGGGAGGGCTTCAGTTTTCCTGGGTATTTCCCATGTATACAGGAGATGTACAATATAAAACTCTGCGCCATTTTCTCCTGTAAATCTATCTTTTCTTATAGGGGGATCTCAGCCAAGAACCTAAAAGGATAAAGGGAAAGTTATTTTTTCCTCCCCTACATTGGTAAAGGAGTGTTCCATCTCATCCTTCTGCATAGTGTAGACAAAACTAATAGGTCACACAAAAAAGGTACTTCTTAATTTTATGATATGAAAAATTAGTTTTAATTTCAGAAAACTACATATAAATATGCTTTGTTCGTCCCAAAATATACACTCCTAAAAAGTAGTTTGTAAACAAAGTATTTGGTAACAAATAATTCTTGCTTTAAGGAATGATATGGAGTTCTATTATAAAATTGAATATCCATCTCCTGTTTTGCAAATATTAACTATTACCATTCTTGGTGACTTCCTTTTCAAAATATTCTATGCTTAAAATGCACATAAGCTATAGGAGGAGCCAAAATGGCGGAACAGCATGGAAGTTTTTTGTGTGTCTCTCCTCCCTGAAATGCAGCAAATCAACACTGAACCATCCTCCACACCTAGAAAATTGATTTGAGGATTAACACAACAATCTGCACAACCTGAACCACAGAATTCAACAGGTACCGCGGAGAAGTGAACTGGGGGAGAGAGAAACCCCAGAGGGCAGGGAGCTGTTTTTGCTTGTGGCGAGAGGACGGAGATGGGGTGGGGGCGGGGCGGGGGGAGAGTGTACAGGAAAAGCACCACCCCCCAAAAAAAGCAGCTGGAGAGAAAGTGGAAACGTGGAAACAGCCACAGGGACTGAACAAAAAAGGCAGAAAGGAGAGGGTTTAAATTCCCTTAAGACTCTACAAAGAGGGGGAGTGCAGAGTCTGAAACTCTGCAGCTCGATACCTGGTGGTGCTGCGGAGGGAAGGGTGAATCGCCAGAGCAGTGAGGTCCAAGGAGTCCTGGGGCCACATTGGAGAGGGGGTTCCACTGCTGGGAGGACATCTGGTAGAGGCTGTGTAGCTACCACACAGGAAAAGTCCCAGCAGACCCTGGAGAACATCCACATTCGCTGGCGTTGGAACAAGGACGTTAAGAGTGAAGCCTGGTGCCAGATGTGTGTTGTGCTTTTCCATAATCCCTGAAACGCTGCTGCTACGCTATCTCGCGAACTTTTTCCGGAGCGGACCGGCACCAGCCACAGTCTCTGGGCATCAGCGGCAGCGTGGTCTCGCGAACGTTCCTGGGGGTGGCTGGCACCTGGCCATCGCTCAGCAAGACCCTCCTCCCAGAAGGTCTGAGCAGGTCAAAGCTGCAGTCCCTCCGAAGTGAGGAGTTGGGAAACAGCCGAACCTGAGATCAAACTCAGGACGGAAGTGCTGCCTGGCAGGCTGATGGCTTGGTCACGGACAGTGTAGAAACAGGGAGGGGATTGAAGCTGGAGACAAAGGAGGGGTGCTTGATTGCCGGTCATGGAGAGCACAGAGTTCCAATACTACACTGGGTAGCTGGCTGACGCCATTTTTGCCCCTCCCACGCATGCCCCTATGCCTGTGCCTGTCACAACAATCCACCCGAGGAAGCTAAGCAGTGCCATCTAGTGTGGAAAACAGAGCCGTTACACTAAACCTCTCCCAACTGGGTCAATAACACTCTTGACAAAGGTAAGTCTCTCTGCCTGCTTAATTTATGGACTGTAAAGTGCTTCAAAGCTTGACTTCTACAGGAAACCAGATGAAATTTCAATTGTACTTCATTCTGTTCATTGGTCCTTTTATTCATTTCTTTTTCCTCTTCTTTTCTTTTTTTTCTTTTCTTATTCCTGAATAAAGAGAAAAAATCTATTTTTATTTACCATTTGTATTGAAAAGATTTTTTTAAATTTTTTCTACTAATTTTTTACTTTTTGTAAATTTTTAAAATTCTATTTTACGTTCATCATTTCATTTTACTCTATATTATTGTATTCAGTTTTTCAAATTTTCAAACGTTTTCCTTTTTTTCTTTTTTCTTTTTCCTTTTTTCCTCTTCTTATCTTTCCTTTTTTCTCTAATATATCAAGCTTATTTCAACAACCAGACCAAAACAAACCTAGGATCTAGCATCCTTTATTTTCTTTGAGTTGTTTTTAATTTTTCAATTTTAATTTTTTGTACCTTATTAATTCCTTTTCTTCCTCCAAAATGATGGAAGGAAGGAATTCACCCCAAAAGAAAGAACAGGAAGAAATGATAGCCAGGGACTTAGTCAACACAGATACAAGCAAGATGTCTGAACCAGAATTGATTGATTGATTGATTTTTATTTTTTTAGTTGACTCACTAATTTCCTTTATTTTTTTCAGTTTTATAGCCTTTTATTTATTTTTTATATTAAATATAATTTGCGGTCAAATTGGTGCCCATACAACACCCAGTGCTCATCCCAACAGGTGCGTTCCTCAATGCCCATCACCCACTTTCCCCTCTCCCCCAGTGCTCATCAACCCTCAGTTTGTTCTCAGTATTTAAGAGTCTCTTATGGTTTGCCTCCCTCCCTCTCTGAACCAGAATTTAGAATCATAATAATAAGAATACTATCTGGGGTTGAAAATAGATTAAAATTCCTTTCTGCAGGGATAAAAGAAGTGAAAGCTAGCCAGGATGAAATAAAAAATGCTATAACTGAGCTGCAATCTCAAATGGATGCCATGGTGGCAAGGATGGATGAGGCAGAGAAGAAAATCAGTGATAAGGGGACAAACTTATGGAGAATAATGAAGCAGAGAAAAAGAGGGTGACTAAGGCAAAAGAGCATGAAATAAATATTACAGAACTCAGTGACTCATTGGAAAGGAATAACATCAAAATTATAGCGGTCCCAGAAGATTGAAAGAGAGAAAAAGGAGTAGAAAATTTATATGACCAAATCATAGTGGAAAACTTTCCTAACCTGGGGAAAGACACAGACATCAAAATCCAGGAAGCACAAGAGGACTCCCATTAGATTAACAAAAACTGACCATCAACAAGGCATATCATAGTCAAATTCACAAAATACTCAGGCAAGGAAAGAATCATTACAGCATGCAAGGGAAAAAAATGTCCTTAGCCTACAAGGGAAGACAGTTCAGGTTTGCAGCAGATCTATCCACAGAAACTTGGCAGGCCAGAAAGGAGTTGCAGGATATATTCAATGTGCTGAATTGGAAAAAATATGCAGCCAAGAATTCTTTATCCAGCAAGGCTGTCATTCAAAATAGAAGGAGAGATGAAAAGTTTCCCAGACAAACAAAAATAAAAGTTCATGACCACTAAATCAGCCCTGCAAGAAATTTTAAGGAGGACTCTCTGAGGGGAGAAAAGACAAAAAAAAAGACCAAAAGCAACAAATCCTAAAAAAGACAAGAGAACACTACCAGAAACCCCAACTCTACCAGTGACATAATGGCAATAAATTCATATCTTTCAGTACTCACTCTAAACATTAATGGTCTAAATGCTCCAATCAAAAGACATAGGATAACAGAATGGATAAGAAAACAAGATACATCTATATGCTCTTTACAGGAGACCCATTTTAGACCTAAAGTCACCTTCAGATTGAAAATAAGGGGATGGAGAACCATCTATCATGCTAATGGTCAACAAAAGAAAGCCAGAGTAGCCATACTTATATCAGACAATCTAGTTTTAAAATAAAGACTGTATCAAGAGATGAAGAAGGGCATTATATCATAATCAAGGGGTCTATCCACCAAGAAGACCTAACAATTGTAAACATATATGCACCAAATGTAGGAGTACCCAAAAATATGAATCAAAAACATAAAGAAACTCATTGATAATAATACCATAATATTAAGGGACTTCAACACCCCACTTACAACAATGGGAAGATAATCTAAGCAGAAAATCAACAAGGAAACAATGGCTTTGAATGACACACCGGACCGGATGGACTTAACAGATACATTCAGAACATTTCATTCTAAAGCAGCAAAATACACATTCTTCTAGAGTGCACATGGGACATTCTCCAGAATAGATCACATACTGGGACACAAATCAGCCCTCAACAAGTACAAAAAGATCCAGATCATACTGTGCATATTTTCAGTCCACAACTCTTTGAAACTTTAAATCAACCACAAGAAAAAAAATTGGAAAGATAACAAGTACTTGGAGACTAAAGAACATCCCACTAAAGAATGAATGGGCTAACCAAGAAGTTAAAGAGGAAATTAAAAAGTACATGGAAGCCAGTGAGAATGATAACACCACAGCCCAAAACCTCTAGAACTCAGCAAAGTCAGTCATAAAAGGGAAGTATGTAGCAATCCAGGCCTTCCTAAAGAAGGAAGAAAGGTCTCAGATATGCAACGTAACCTTATGCCTTAAGGAGCTGGAAAAAGAACAGCAAATAAAACCCAAAACCAGCAGAAGACAGGAAATAGTAAAGATTAGAGCAGAAATTAATGCTATCGAAACCAAAAAACAAACAAACAAACAAAAAAACAAAACAAAAAACAGAACAGATCAATGAAACCAGAAGCTGATTCTTTGAAAGAATTAACAAAATTGATAAACCACTAGCCTGTTTGATCAAAAGAAAAAGGAAAACACCCAAATAAATAAAGTCGAGAATGAAAGAGGAGAGATCACAACCAACAAAAATAATAGTAAGAGAATATTATGAGCAATTATATGCCAATAAAATGGACAATATGGAAGAAATGGACAAATTCCTAGAAACATATACACTGCCAAAACTGAAACAGGAAGAAATAGAAAATTTGAACAGACCCATAACCAGTAAAGAAATGGAATTAGTAATAAAAAATCTCCCAAGAAACAAGAGTCCAGGGCCAGATGGCTTTACAAGGGAATTCTATCAAACATTTAAGGAAGAGGTAACATCTATTCTCTCTAAGCTGTTCCAAAAAATAGAAATGGAAAGAAAACTTCCAAACTCTTTCTATGAAGCCAGCATTACCTTGATTCCAAACCAAAGACCCCACTAAAACGGTGAACTATCAACCAATTTCCTTGATGAACATGGATGTAAAAATCCTCAACAAGATACTAGCCAATCAGATCCAACAATACATCAAAAGGGTTATTCGCCATGTTCAAGTGGGATACGGGCTGGTTCAATATCCACAAAACAATCAATGCAATACATCACATCAATAAAAGAAAGCACAAGAACCACATGGTCCTCTCAATAGATGCAAAGAAAGCATTTGAGAAAATACAGCATCCTGTAGGGATAGAAGCATCATCACTCAAGATCATAAAAGCATATATGAAAGACCCACTGCTAATATCATCCTCAATTGGGAAAAACTGAGAGCTTTCCCCCTAAGGTTAGGAACAGGAGATGGATATCCACTCTCACCATTGTTATTCAACATAGTATTGGAAGTCCTAGCCTCAGCGATCAGACAACACAAAGACATAAAAAGAATCCAAATAGGCAAGGAGGAAGTCAAACTTTCACTCTTTGCAGATGACATGATACTCTATATGGAAAACCCAAAAGATTCCACCAAAACTGCTAGAATTGATCCATGAATTCAGCAAAATTTCAGAAAGTAAAATCAATGCACAGAAATCAGTTGCATTCCTATACACCAATAATGAAGCAACAGAAAGAGAAATCAAGGAATTGATCCCATTTACAATTGCACCAAAAACCATAAAATAATGAATAAACCTAACGAAAGAGGGGAAGAATCTATACACTGAAAACTATAGAAAGCTTATGAAAGAAATTGAAGGAGACACAAAAAATGGAAAAATATTCCATGCTCCTGGATTGGAAGAACAAAGATTGTTAAAATGTCAATACTATCCAAAGTAATGTACATATTCAATGAAATACCTATCAAAATAACACCAACATCCTTCACAGAGCTAGAACAATCATAAATTTGTATGGAAGCAGAAAAGACCCCAAATGGCCAAAGCAATATTGAAAAAGAAAACTGAAGCTGGAGGCATCACACTCCTGGACTTCGAGACATATTACAAAGCTGTAATCATCAAGACAGTATGGTACTGGCACAAAAACAGACACTCAGATCAATGGAACAGAATAGAGAACCCAGAAATCGACCCACAGACGTATGACCAACTAATCCTTGACAAAGCAGGGAAGAATATCCAATGGAATAAAGACAGTCCCTTCAGCAAGTGGTGCTGGGAAAACTGGACAGTGACATGCAGAAGAATGAACCTGGACCACTTTCTTACACCATACACAAAAGCAAACTCAAAAAAGATGAAAGACCTAAACATAAGACAGGAAGCCATTAAAATCCTTGAAAAGAAAGCAGGCAAAAACCTCTTCGACCTCAACCGCAGCAACTTCTTACTCAACACATCTCCAGAGGCAAGACAAACAAAAGCGAAAATGAACTACTGGGACCTCATCAAAATAAAAAGCTCCTGCACAGTGAAGAAAGCAATCAGCAAAACTAAAAGGCAACTGACAGAATCGGAGAAGATGTTCACAAATGACATATCAGATAAAGGGTTAGTATTCAAAATCTATAAAGAACTTATTAAACTCAACACCCAAAAACAAATAGTCTAGTGAAGAAATGGGCAAAAGACATGAATAGACACTTCTCCAAAGAAGACATCCAAGTGGCCAACCGACACATGAAAAATGAACATAAGGGAAGGGAAACAAAATAATACAAAAACACGGAGAGGACAAAACAGAAGAGACTCATAAATATGGAGAACAAGCTGAGGGTTATGGGAGGGGTTGTGGGAGGGGGGGATGGGCTAAAGGGTTAAGGGAAACTAAGGAATCTACTCCTGAAATCACTGTTGCACTATATGCTAACTAACTTGGATGTAAACTTAAAAAAGTAAAAAATAAAACAAGTTTAAAAAATGCTCAACATTACTCATTATCATGGAAATATAAATCAAAACCACAATGAGAGGGGCACCTAGGTGGCTCCATCGGTTAAGCAGTCAACTTCAGCTCAGATCATGGTCTCATGGTTTGTAGGTTTGATTCCCGCATCCGTCTCTGTGCCAACGGCATGGAGTCTGAAGCCTGTTTTGGATTCTGTGTCTCCCCCTCTCTCTACTCCTCCCTCACTCACAGGCTGTCTGTATCTGTCTCTCAAAAATAAATAAACATTGAAAACATTTTTAAAAGAACACAATGAGATACCCCCTTACACCTGTCAGAATAGCTAACATTAACAACTCAGGCAAGGACAGATGTTGGTGAGGATGCGGATAAATAGGATCTCTTTTGCACTGCTGGTGGGAACGCAAGCTGGTGCAGGCACTCTGGAAAACAATAGGGAGGTTACTCGAAAAATTAAAAATAAAACTACCCTATGACCCAGCAATTGCACTACTAAGTATTTATCTAAGGGATACAAGTGTGCTGTTTTGAAGGGGCATATGCACCCCAATGTTTATAGCCGTGCTATTGACAATAGCCAAAGTATGGAAAGAACCCGAATGTCTATTGATGGATGAATGGATAAAGAAGATGTGGTATACATACATACACATACATACACATATATACATATATACATATATGTGTATGTATGCGTATATGTATATGTGTATGTATGTATACCACATACAATGGAGTATTACTTGGCAAACAAAAAGAATGAAATCTTGCCATTTGCAACTATGTGGATGGAACTAGAGGGTATTATGCTAAGTGAAATTAGTCAGAGAAAGGCAAAAATCATATGACTTCACTCATATGAGGACTGAAAGATACAAAACAGATGAACATAAGGGAAGGGAAGAAAAAAGTAATATAAAAACAGGGAAGGGGACAAAACATAAAAGACTCTTAAATATAGAGAACAGAGGGCTGCTGGAGGGATTGTGGGAGGGAGGATGGTCTAAAAGGGTAAGGGGCATTAAGGAATCTACTGAAATCATTGTTGCACCATATAGTAACTAACTTGGATGTAAATTAAATAATAAATAAATTAAAAAAAAAATACAGTTTCCCCCACTCCCCCCAAAAAAGTACATAATCTATAGTTTGGAGCAGGAACTTTCAGAGTGTTTGCTTATGAAAACATGATTCTTTTCTGTAAGTTTTCAGAGTTTCCATCTCTTCTAACACATTTAAAATTATGCATTACAATTTTATACAATTTTATAAAAAGCATATTTTGTGTTCAAAAATTAAATATTTTAGTATTTTTGTTAATATTTTACTTTAGATATTTACATCTGTGTGTGTGTGTCTGTTTTAGTATTGACTAATTTTTAATTTTGCCATAACCTTTAATGAATTGATTAAAGAAAGGAAAAGTCTCAGATTATTATTTTATATAATACTGAAGGGGAATGGGTATGACTGTCTTCTGTTCTTTGAATTACAATATTTGAAATATTATAGAAAAACTGAAATAACCCAATAACAACACTCATAGGGTTCATGAAAGCCTGATAACTATGGTTCATGCACTTTCAATTTCTCTCTGAGAGACTGAGGTCTGCTCAATGGTGTGTATTGAATTGAATCTTTTCTCTGCTATCAAGTATATCTAATTTTTGTTTTTAAGAGACGCTTCTTCGCTAGATGATTATTAAACATAAGGATATGCCAAGAGATCCATTTGAAGATTTAAAATGAGGGTTCTTGTGTTCAATCACACTTGTAAAAGAAATAAGGGCTCACTTTCCAGTATAAGCAAATGGAGTCCTGTGTTTTTACAAAGTTTTAATGTTTCTGTTTTGCCTTTCACAAAGCAGTTCAACTGAATGATTTGTTAACCAGAGGCTTGACAATATGATTGCATTATGGTCCTTATTAAATTTGGAGGAATCACTAACATCTGATACTCACAAGAATGATCCCATCACCACAGTTGCTCATTAGTACTAGTGTTTTATTTGTAAGGTCATCATCAAAGTCAAAAAGTGTGATCATATTACTTTATTTTCTATCTTGAAAACTCACGTTAGCAAAACATGGCTACTAGTTAGTCACAGCATCTGGTCCAGCATTGTTTTATCATAAGAGGAGAATTTAATTTTTATATTGTTCACAAAATTGAAGCTCATTCTTTTTTTTAATTTAATTTTTTGTTTTTGAGAGAGACACAGCATGAGCAGGGAAGGGGCAGAGAGAGAGGGAGACATAGAATTCAATGCAGGCTCCAGGCTCCCAGTTGTCAGCACAAAGCCCATGCGGGGCACGAACCCACAAACCCCGAGATCATGACCTGAGCCCAAGTCCACCACTTAACCGACTGAGCCACCCAGGGACCCCGAAGCTCATTCCTATGTTAACTTAATTATATTATTCTTTAAAAATACTTTGATATGAAGATACATATCTGATTTGGGTGATAATCAGCATAAGAACTACTGATTCCAACTAGGCCATTTTGCTTTGTGATTATACCATATTGTTTGTTGTCATTGGATTTCATATCATGCTATTTTTGGAGACATTGATAATATTCTTAAACTTATCATCTTCTCGTAGTATAAAATAATTCTAACTGCTGTAATGTGTTAAAGACAACAGGCCCCAAATGGAGACACTATGCTAAACCCCACATTGCCAGAGACAACTAAATTAGTTTTGCTTATCCCAGAAATGAAATGTTAAACCAATGAGGAATCACCTTATTAGGATTAGTTAGGTCATCTGTCTGATCAACCACTGCCATATCCTAGAAGGAAAGTAAACTTGCAATAACAAATTGCCTTTTTGTCTACTACTTCTTTGTTCCTGTTTTCTTCTGCCTATAAAATCTCTTGGTCTATATACCTCTTCAGGGCTTCTTCTCTCTATATGCTAAATTGAATGCTGCCTCATTCATGGATTGCTGAATAAATTCAATAAAGTCTTATAGTTACTCAGCTTAATTTTATTTTCTGACAAATGGAAGATACATAAATCTAAGAAAGGATTATCACAGATATTTATAGCAAGGCTTATTATTTTAGGGTTGATTGACCTTTCATAAAGGTAATGTAAGCAATTTGTGAACCCTTTGAAAGTATCTTCAAACTTTTATGTATGTGTCTATTTTTTTGAAGAAAGAATCCATGAACACCCAAAATGTTAAGAACAATGTTCTCTAAGTTAGTGATGTTTATAGCCTAAAAGAAAATAAAGTAGGTGACTACAGATATAATGTTAAAAATTTTTGATTTAGACTGATAGCAGAGAAGCCTTAGTTTTATTTGCTCTAAGTGATTTCACAAAAAGAAATTTTGAAGTTTAAGAAAAGTGGAATCTCTTTTTAAAAAAAAATTAAGTTTACTTATTTTTTGAGAGACAGAGAAAGAGAGGAGAGGAGGAGCAGAAAGAGAGGGAGAGAGAATCCCAAGCAGGCTCTGTGGTGTAAGCAGAGCCTGATGTGGGGCTTAATCTCACAAACCATGAGATCATTACCTGAGCTGAAATCAGGAGTCTGATGCTCAAGCGACTGAGCCGCCCAGGCACCAGAGAAGTGGAATCTTTTAAATAGAATCAAAATTTAGCTTGATGAACTCAATAAATTCCATTCCTAGGCATTCTCAAATAGGGCATGTTATATTTTCATTAGTAGGAATTATTTCAGTTCATTGAAGGATCTGGCCACTGTAAAATCTCGCTTTTTCTGATTCCCATCTTGTCAACACCCCTGTCTTTTCTTCACATAGCAGCCAAAGGGGATTTGTAAAAAATCTCTACTTAAAGCGGTCCAGTTGCTTCCCATTCCAATTATAAGAAAATCTAAATTTTTATGTATAGGGGCACCTGGGTGGTTCAGCTGGTTGAGTGTCTGCCCCTTCCCCACTCACACTCTGTCTCCCTCTCAAAAATAAACAAACAAATAAACATTAAAAAAATAAAATTTTGTGTATGGCTTGCAAAGCTATCTGTAACGCTTGCCTATTTCTCTAATTTCATTATGTAGAGATTGTCCTGTTGTCCTTTATGCTTCAATCACAGGAGCCTCTGCCAGTTTCCAGAGCTTGTTCTTTTTTGGAGCCTTCACATCATTTATTTCCTCTGCCTAAAATGCTCCTTCTCTAGAGCTTTGCGTGGTTTACTCAGTGCTCAGTTTCGTTCCACTTTGAACCCTATCTCCTAGGAGAGGCTTTTCTTCAGTACCAGATGTGAAGTTGTCTCCTTGTTTTCTCTATCACTTCATTTTGGTTATTTTACTCCTGCCACTTAGTATGGGTCATTAATAGCTCACCTATTTGTTTGCTTGGAGTCTGTTTGTGGACACTTGAATGCAAACCTCATGAGAGCAGGAGTGCTGTCTTTCTTGTTCACCGCTTTATCTTCAGTGTTTGGAACTTGCCATAAATGTAGGAGAAACTCAATAAGAACTTGTGAAGTAAATAAGTAAAATGAAGTGTCATTAAATAATGGATTATGCTTATCTCATGATTGGTGTGGTTATAGGACATTGGCGATAGGAAATAAGAAATAGCCTTTAACAATAATGTGCTCAGCTATGGTCATATCAGATGGGCAATACCTGCAGTTATTCCTATTTTATATCTTTAGTTTTCTCTTCATTCTGATGTCTCTAAGAAAATGAAAACAAGTATGACTCATCTACTTTTGTCTGGATCACCTTGAAAACGCATTAATATATCATTCCTCTTAGTTTCCTCTTTAGTTTCTCTCTTTTTTTTTTAATGTTTATTCATTTTTTGAGAGACAGAGAGAGACAGAGCATATGAAAGGGAGGAGCAGAGAGAGACACACAGAATCCAAAGCAGTCTCCAGGCTCTGAGCTGTCAGCACTGAGTCAGATGTGGGGCTCAGACTCACAAACCATGAGATCAGGACCTGAGCTGAAGTTGGACGCTTAACCCACTGAGCCACCCAGGTGCCCTGACTTTCTCTCTTTCTATGTCGACGTGCCTGATTTCCCAATTTGTTATCTGACAAATGAATGAAAATTTTGCAATTTGATTAATAACCAACCCTTATTCAGAGTTGAAGATTGATAGTTTGTACTCATTGTACAAAGGTTGATAAACTCTTAAACATAAGTCTTTCATACTACTAGTGAAAAAAGCCTCGATTCCTATGAATATAGTTGCCAAAACATAAAATATTTTGATAACAGCGAGTAAGCTACATATTTCACCAGAAAGCTCATCTAATTTTTAGACATCTTTAATTTGTTAAGAGTTTATGCCAATACTAGGAATAAAGTGGGTTTTCTCTAGATTTGATTAATTGAAAACTGCTATTAAGTTCTTGCTAAATGTAAATGGTTTAAATATTAGATTTATATTTTTTTTCTTTGATTTAGCAACCATTTTTGAGCACTCGTTTTCAGTGATCACTGATGGGATACAGCATTTAAGAAAATTGGCAAAATTCTTGCTGTCAGAGAGCTTATGTTCTAAGAGTATCTGACACACAAACTTCCCTTCAGGTGAACCTGGGCTTCACTTACAATAATAGTGAACTATTTAATTAATCAGTCTTTCACAAAACAAAACAAAACCTCCAAAACATGGGAAAAGTAGTGGTTTTATAAAACATCAAAGAGTTAATAAGACAGAGAAGTATTATTTGGCCAAAGTTCAGAAGGTCGAAATCTAGAGAGGTGAGTATGGCCTTTGAAGCTTCTTTTATTCTTGGGAGAGTTTGCTGACCTATAAAAGGTATCTTGGAAACTTAGCACAGCTTTGAAACCCTTAAGGGACTAGGGAAACGAAAGATGAAGTCCAACTGCCACCAAGAGTAGGGGCTATGCTTAATTACTCCATGTTTGAGCTGAGATTCAGGAAGATGATATGTAGGAATAAAATGGGACATAGAGGAATCACACAGTGTGCACCACAGCCTAGCTTAGTGTTTTCTGGGTGGTCCGGAATTATCTCAAGACCTATACTTGGATGACTGTTGTCTGAAGTTCTTAGTTCTTTCAGGTGACAGTCAGAACAAAAATTCTATTTGAAGAAAATGAGTCCATCCTAGACCTCAAATTATTTTTACAAGTGCACGTGTGTGTGTGTGAATACATATATCTCAGCACACAATGATAATCAGGTAATATAAAAAGATGTTGAAAGATAACATAGAAACAGCAGACAACAAATACACTTGTTAGGTCTCTATATATTAGAATTATCAAAATAAACTGTAAAACAGCTATGTCTACTGGGTTCAAGTAGATAAAAGGCAATGTAAAACAATTCAGCAGAGAACTGGAATCCATAAAAAGTCACATGGCAGATTTGAAAAAAAAATATCATAAAAATTGTAGAACTAGAAATTAAAGTAACTGATATTAGTAACTGATATTAATTCTAATAGCATAGGCTTCACAGAGATGGATATATAATCCCAACTTTAGAAGATAATTCCAAATTGTTTTCTAAGGTGGTTGCAATGAGTTACACTCCTAACAGCAATATGCCTAGGTTTTTACCCACATAAATGTGTGTACCTATGTAGTAGGAGATACAAGGATATTTATAGCACTACTATTTGTAATAGTGAAAAATCATAAAAATTGTAAGTGCTAATTAACAGAAGAGAGCAATAGCAATATTAATAGGAACTATAGTAATATTATTACAATACAATTTTAGATAACAACAGGGCACAAACTATAGAGTGAATAATAACATAGATCACTAAACATAAAAGAATTTACAGACTGTGATTCAAAAACCAGTTAGAATTTAAGTGCAATGTTTAAGAATGCATTTTTATTGGAAACTCTGAAGAAAAAATTAAAAGGTACTTATAATAAATGTCACTATAAAATTAAATATAAGTAAAAGAAGGGTGTTGTGATTTTAAAGGCACATGCATGGGTGTTCTGGGGTCGTGACCATATTCTATTTCTTGACCTGGATTGTGATTACAGAGATTTTCATTTTACAATAATTTTTAAAATTTGCATGTTTACATTTTGCACTATTTTAGCTGTCTTTGGTATTCCAAAATTAAAACTACCTTATCACTGAATATTCCATATATTATATGTATACTATAATATGATATAAATATTTAACAGTGCCTATTGCATAAATATCCTTAGATATCTACTTAGACAAAATAAAAGCATGTTTTTTTCTACATTATATCCCTTAGAATATTTGAAGATTATTATGACTTCCTCTTGAATATCTTCTCTGCTTTGGTCACTTGAAATGTTCCTTGTAAAGTGCCTTATTATTCTTATCACCCTCTTCTGGTGATTCTTAGCCATTGTGACAGTGGCTCAAAAATACTCTCATCACTATGTGATTTCTAGCATGCAGAGCAGATTCTTCCCCCCAAATTATTCAGAGACCAGATTTCTTCCATTTTGTGGCTTAGCTCTCTCTTCCATTGTTGTCTTTGACTAAATGATTGGAGGTTTATTCCTGCCACATCTGTGTTCTTGTCAGTGGAGAGAGGAGGAGGTTCAGATTCCGTCTGTGGCTTGACCACATGGCACTGTGTGTCACAAAATTGGAAGATCATCAGCACTAAAGATATCAATGGGCTCCAGCTTGCTCTTTCAGTTTGCTGTTTATAGGCAAGTTTAATTCCCACTGGTTCTAGTGAGCCTCTTAATATCATGCAGCCACAACTTCAAAGAGGAGATGTGAGACTTCCAGTGAGTAGGCTCATAAACACAAACAATGCTGTCTCTCTATATAACATACATATCAGATTGGTACTCTGCATTAATAAACAAGCTTATTAATTATGTATTTCATTATGCAAATTACAACATTATTTTTGAGATAGCTGCTCAGTGGAAAAAATAATATGGATCACATTACATTAGAGAGTAAAGTGAGGGGGTGAAAGAATATTGAATTATCTTATTCTGAATAATGATATTTATAAGAATGTATATGAAAGAATGTTTTGAAAAGAGTAAATATGAACTCTTAATATGTCCTTCCAGAACATCAAATAGTATATAAGCCTTAAATAACTACAAGTCCAAGCACCAAAAAAAAGTGAAGCAAACAGTAGGAGGTATGGAATAACATAAAGCAAGATGACAGAAACTGTTTATTATAAAAGGTAATACTTTTATATTAGAATGGACAAGTAGGTAAGAACAAAGAGAAAAAGAAATATAAAAAATATAGATGAGCATTTAGCTAAAGAAGTTAGAGGAAGAGTAAATATGTAAAAGGAAACAGGAGAAAAATTGATGAAAGAAGAAATAAATGAATTAGAAAAGATTGTTTTTTTAAAAAAATTTTCAATTTTTTTTTTTTTATTTTTGAGAGAAAGAGACACAGAACAAGCGGGGGAGGGGCAGAGAGAGAGGGAGATACAGAATCTGAAGCAGGCTCCAGGCTCAGAGCTGTCAGCACAGAGCCCGACGCGGGGCTCGAACTCATGGACCGCGAGATCATGACCTGAGCGAAGTCGGATGCTCAACCGACTGAGCCACCCAGACGCCCCTCATGCTTTTAAAGCAGTGGTTCTAACTTTTTATCTCAGGTCACCTTTCCATTCTTTGAAATTACCCTGTGAATCATTGAACATGTTCTACAAATGTTCAATGTTGAGCCTGTTTTTCTATGTAGAATGCTGTTTTATCTTTATCTGCATATTTTGTTTTTCCCTAGTTTTTCCGATGTGCACTCTTTTCTTTTTGCTATAATTTCTTGTCTAGAAAATCGAGTTTGATTATTTTATGCCACCACATAACCTATTTACTTCTCACTTATCATGATACTCAGCTGTAAGGAAAAATGAATTCCTACTCTAAATTTCAGTTTATTATATATGAGATTCTTTTCACTTGAAAGGGATACTGAAGTTGCTCAGTCCTTGGTTATTTTTTGCCAAGTAAATCAACAGAATTGGTGTGATAGTTTTTGTAAGTTTCAGAAGGGTTTCCATTACTTCTTTGATACACCTATCAGGAAAACCATATTTGCAAAAGATGGATGTCACATATATGCGCGGCTGGCTTTGTACTTCTCCACAGAGTCACAGACTACCACTCATATTTGGGATTAATGATTGAATATCTCCAATGAGCTTTTTTCCTTGAACTTATTTATGGCTTATAGAATACTTAGTATTGCTTTCTTATGTGACTCAGGGTTACTCTTATTGGACTGAATATTAAACACATTGTCCTACTTCAAGGTTTTAAGATTCTGTTTGTTTGTTTCCTCATCTGGGCTATAATTCCTCTTTTGCCCTAAGTTTTCTGGCTTCATTTCTGGATAATGTCTTACACCGAACTTAATCACTACATTTTAAAGCTGTATTCCTTGACTTGTTTCACCATGTCTAGTAGGGAGACAACTCTGCAGTGATAGTAAATATAATACATACAATACATATAATGCATATAGTACTTCTTAACTGTCTTTAAAGAGAGCCAAATATCTGCATGACCAGCAGGACACTATAGGAATTCCAGAGGTGCCTGGGTGGCTCAGTCAATTGGGCATCAGACTCTTGATTTGAGCTCAGGTCATGATCTCATGAACCGTGAGATTGAGCCCCACATCCTGTTCTATGGGGACAGCATGGAGCCTGCTTGGGATTTTCTCTTTCCCTCTCTCTCTCCGCCCCTCCCCTACTCACACACACTCTCTCTCTGTCTCTCAAATATAAATAAATAAACATTAGAAAAAAGAACTTCAAATATAAGAGCACATGTTGGTGCTGTCTTAAAATATATGTATTTATTCATCCAGTAGGAAATTCTTCTATATGCTTTTGTGAATATAAACTTTTTTCTGCCTTTATGTGGACACAATACTTTCATTTTTTGTTACATACTTCTGCTAAGATGCCACGTGTTCATAAACAGCAATAATTTGTTCCAGCCATTTTTCAACATAAGCCTGTTTTAACAAATACTATCATACTGAGAGATCCTTGACCAACTCTTACAAAATAAGCCATTTGTGTCTCTTTGTATTTCTTGCTGACAGTAATAGTTTTGTTCAATAGAGAAGTATATTTCAAATATCCTAAAATGTGTAGAATTCATATCTCATAATAGTAGTATTTTCCAAATATGAGATAGAAACTGTGGAGTTGTACAGGAAATCTGTAATAAAATTGTTTTTTATATTTGTTATTGTTTGTAATTAGCCATTAGTGATGTATGTGTTTTTATGCTTCTCTTTTTTATATGTATGTCCTGTTCTTGAGTTTCTCTTATAAAGTTGACTGTAACTGTGCTTGAAAGAAAATAAGGAATGTTTTTAGTATTTTTGCACTTTCAGTATTCATTCACCCTGAAAAGAATCATGATATAGTGGAAAGAACATGACCTTTAGAGATAGTCAAAGGTGGATTTAAATCTTGGCTTTTTCCTTTTTGATGTGTGTGTGTGTGTGTGTGTGTGTGTGTGTGTGTGTGTGTGTGTGCGCGTGAAATGTTAACAGCATTTTTAATGATGGAATTTAAATCACTGTGTCAGTGAAATATTTTTCAATCAGAAAGTACTATAAGCTCTTTTTATATCATACAATTCATCAAATTGCCTCTAAGATCCTTTAAAAACGCTCAAGTGTCTGTTTTCAGCATTAGTTTCCTTTTTTTTTCTTTCCTGTCTCTTATATTGAAAGACTATTGAAAGAAACTAATATTGTCTGCACTTTTAATATACCTCCTTTTGAAAATGCTGTTCAGTCTCGTTTCAAGCAGCCTAACTTCTTTCTGTTCCCATTTCTGTCCATTAAAATAGTGCTATTATTTCAGGATATACCTCAAATTTCAATTCCTAAGTAAAGACTTCCTGGATCTCCACTTATTTTCTCTTGTGAATGCCCACAGACCTTATCCAAGACACCCTCATTCTATTCCGAGTATAAAAAAATGAAGCTCTTAAAATGTTTGACAGTGTTGTAGTAACTGGGCTTGCTTTGCTTAACTGCCCATCCTATACTTGTTCTTCAAATATTTTTTTCTGTTCTTTTTTAATTTAAAGCATTTCTTATGTTATTCCTTATTCCTGGGACTCTCTTCATTTTTCATTGTTTTCATCTGCCATTAAAAAATTTTTTTAATGTTTATTTAGTTTTGAGAGAAAGAGAGAGAGAGTGAGCAGGGGAGGGGCAGAGAGAGAGGGAGACACAGAATCTGAAGCAGGATTCAGGCTCTGAGCTGTCAGCACAGAGCCTAATGCGAGGCTGTAACCCAAGAGCCACGAGATCACGACCTGAAGTCAGACACTTAACCAACTGAGCCACCCAGGTGCCCCCCTCATCTGCCATTTCTAAGTCATCCTTAGATATCCTTTTCCCCTGGAACTTCTGTGTCATTTGCACGACCCAGGCTGGATTAGATATTCTTCCTATCGTGTATCTAGCTGCTTCTACTTACTTAGCACAAATTACTCCATATGAGCATTTGTCACATTACAAGTGTACTTATTCATTTATCTGACTGTCTCCTCCACCATAATGTAAAATTTACTAGGAAAAAAAAGTTGTCCTGTTTACTATTGGATGGTTGAATGCCTGGCATAGTTCTGGGTACACATGAATATTATATAAGCATCCAAAATATATCTTTTAAATAAAAGAGTATTTACTATTTAATAAAGTAATGACTTTTTATGTTCCTATTTGGGACATGTTTTTATTTACACTATTATATTGTAAGTTATCTGAAGTCAAAGAAGTTTTTAAAATCTTAGCTTCTGATTCCCAACCTGGCCTAGTGGTCAACTGACATCTTTTGAATTTAAATACTTACGTTCAAGGAGTTTACAAATATTATTTTTGTATTTATAACAAATACTATTTTACAATCTTTACAATTGTGAGAAGATGATATCAGTGCTTTTTAAATGCGTATACAAAAGTGTGACTTTTTGATTCTACAGTAACAGTCTGAGCAGTTGATATTCAAAGAGAGAGAAAAACTCCACAACTAAAGTTTCTTTTTTTTAATACTGAAAGAATAAAGATGTTTGTTTGATAATATTGATGCCTGAATTAAAGTGGAGAAATGCTTCTGTTGAATTATTTGGTAGAGTTTATTAAAAAATCAGATAGATTAACATGAATTTTTTATTGCTTAAATAAAACTGGATTTATAAGCAAATATTAAAATTAAATTAGCAACTTAAATTAGAAGTGTGTAACTGGGTTCTAGTCTTGGCTCTACCAGTGAATATAGAATCCATGGCAAGATATTTAACTGTTCTATATATAAAAAAGAATGATCCCAAAGTAGATTTTAAAATACTTTTCAGTCTAAAATTATGATTCAATGTAAAATATCTAAAGATGAGCATGTAACAAATTCTTAAATCATACAGTTTAATTTTATCTGGGTTTCAGTTTCAGTTGATGAAACTCCTATTTGGTGGTTAGAGGAAATAGAATATAATTACTGAAAGCATAATAAGTATTAATGATAATGATTTAATTATAATTGCATGCAACTTAATGACAAATTATCTCTCATATACACCTATTATTTATTCCTACTTTTTTTTACTGCTCCCTTCACATACCCTGTGTAGAGTGTCAGATTAAATTAGATATAACCTGTAGAGTATAAAAGCTTTAATAAACAAGATTACATGGAGCTTATTTATTTATTGCACTATTCTAAATTTTTATAATATGTACATAATGACTGCACGAGGAGAATCTTTTATTCTTCATTTCCCCATGGTGTGTGTGTGTGTGTGTGTGTGTATACATATAAATTTCTTAAACCCCAACTATAGCTAGCTACAAATACCTTATTGTCATGAAGCAGTAAGAGAACAAAATATGCTGGGAACAAAATTCTCTTAAAAGCAAGTTAATAACAGCAATGTTACTCCTGAGAAACTTATAAATTCTAACAGTGGTTATGTCCATTTTTGTTAATGTAACCAACTAACAAAGAAATAGAATTATTCAGTCTTATTCTATTTCAAGTAAGTAAGAAAAGCAAAAATTTTGATGCTGAAATGTTTTATAGTAACTTGTATTAAATTCAGCCAGTCTTTTGAAAGGCATCGTGATGATATAACAGGAAACTCTTTATTTCTCCATTTGTATTTATATACCATAAAACATTTTACAAACTATGGGCAAAATATGTTTTTAGTGAATCATTAAGGGCAGATAATTCCTATTCAGTTATATATCCATTTACTTTATTTCTTTTTAAAAATAGAAATAATCTAGTGAAGTATTCATTCTGTGTTAACTTCCCCTGTCAAAGACATTCAACAATCTCAAAAAAATATAACTTTGTGATACTATCCCTCTGGAAAGATTTCTGCTGAGTGACTTTGTTTTCACTTGGAAAAATAGCAATTCACAGATTCTAAGCTAGGATGCATCATGATGCACTTGATGAGTAATGTCAAAAAATATTTGCCTCTCAGAACCAAGTCAGGGATCAATAAATTCTATGATCTGCTCCAGTATTTTTAAGGGTGTTCACTCAAAAGAATTAGTAGCAAAAGTAGTTTCAGGAATCAATATAACTGCCTAGAATCTGAGTGTGAAGTACAGAAAGATTTGGCACAGCTTTTTTGTCACTTTTTTTCAGTAACTGATTATCTGGATGATCATAAAATTCTCAGCTTATTTTTTCAAGTCATAGGATAATTGACCTTCAGACTCACTATGGATGTAGTGAACTTTTTTCTTGATTTAAAAAATATTAGAGATGAGTGTTGGAGTAATTAATGTTTAGTAACATTAACTGGTTACTAAACTAAGTAAACTTTTTTTATTGAGCTGTATTTTTTAAATAGTTAAATGTATTTTATTAAAATTTTTTTTTAACATTTTATTTATTATTAAGAGACAGAGAGAGACAGAGCATGAGCATGGGAGGGGCAGAGAAAGGGAGACACAGAATCTGAAGCAGGCTCCAGGCTCTGAGCTGTCAGCACAGAGCCCAATGTGGGGCTCGAACTCACAAACCATGAGATCGTGACCTAAGCTGAAGTCGGACGCCCAACCAAGCCACCCAGGAGCCCCAAAGTAGTTAAATGTATTTTAAGTGCCTGATTTGATTAGCTATTACAAATGTATATACTCATGTAGCCATTTTCCAAAGATCAAGAGACGGAACATTTCTCTCACCCTGATGTTCCCTCATGCTTCTTTCTAGTCAGTATCACACTCCAAGGACCCACGCCATGATTGCCAGAACAGTAAATTTTCTCAAATTGTATATAACTGAAATCATACTGTGTACTTTTCATGTGTGTCTGACTTATACTTATGTTGTAAGATTTATCCATGTTGTTGCTATATCAGAAATTTTCTCTTTTTATGTGTGGAGTATCATCCTATTATATGATGACAGAATTCACTGTTTAATCATTCTCCTCTCTATAGATGTTTTGCGTTTGTTTCAGTTTTTGTTCATTATAAATAGGGCTATATAATTGTTTTTGTACAAATCTTTTTTTTTTTAATTTTTTTTTCAACGTTTATTTATTTTTGGGACAGAGAGAGACAGAGCATGAACGGGGGAGGGGCAGAGAGAGAGGGAGACACAGAATCGGAAACAGGCTCCAGGCTCTGAGCCATCAGCCCAGAGCCCGACGCGGGGCTCGAACTCCCAGACCGCGAGATCGTGACCTGGCTGAAGTCGGACGCTTAACCGACTGCGCCACCCAGGCGCCCCAGTACAAATCTTTTTGTGGAAATGTTTTCATTTCTGTTTAGTATAAACCTATACATGGAATTTCTAAAACATAGTGTGGTCCTATTAAATAATCTAGAATTTGATTAAGTTTTCTAAAAGGGTCATACAAACTAGAAAAACAATTAAAACTACTAAGCTAAAATAACCAGCTTTTTTATATATTACTGCCTATATTGGAATCCAAGGATATCACATATTCGATCACATACTGAGGTAGTTTTTATGGGTAAGCCTCTGTAGAGCAATAGCAATTTAGACAAATTATAGGAAATTATATTTCACACCAATGATCAGAGAATCGACTTTGGGTGAAGACAAATACTTATTTGCAACAACATACAATTTGTTTTCAGATAATGTTAGATTAATATACTTATGTACTATTGAGAAGCTACTTGACGTTGATCAGTCCACTTTTAACTGTGAGTTTCAGTTTCATTTTGTGTTTAATTGAGAAAAATAACACCTACAGTGCAGGGTCATTGTCATGCTTTGAGAAGAAATAGGTACGGTGTGTAGCAAGTTCTAATTAATAATATTTATCATAATGTGTATGAAGAATATATGGCTTTCTTGTTCTCGGTGTTGTAAGCAGTATTTTAGCGGAAGGGGATGACAGGGACAGTACCTTTTAACAAACCACATGGAAGTTCATCTAACAAGTTGAAAAAAGAGAGATTTGGAGTCCGTCTACATTCCTCAGGAAGGCATATGAGCATCCTCTGAGTGTGTATAATGTCTGAGTAAGAGATCGAGTCATTTTATTTGAGAATGCAAGCAATAATATCCAACCCCATGTTCAAATTGAGCATTTGTTAAACTTGCTCTATATTAAATGTAGGGAAACTTCACAGAGAGATGAATTCTGTATTGTAACAAATCTATGGGTACACATTGAATTGTATGTGCATATGAAATCATGTAAGTTTTGCAATTAAATGTGAAGATTCATAATACAGACCTCTTAAGAGTGCAAATAAAAATTTAAAAAAGAGAAAAGCTAGTTGGTTTTATTCAGGGTCTAAAAACATTGTTTAAGAACAGAGGTTCATATTATATTTTGATGACATATCTTTTTCCAATAGTTTTGTAATGAGAATCCTACACGGAAAGTAATGTCGAATTTTAATATAAATTTTGATTAGATGAATTAGGTATCTGGACTTATATAATGATACTCATTTTAAAAATAAAAATTGTGCTTTCTATCCCTTCTCACCAGAAACTCCTTATGGGGTCAACAGTGCCACAACTGTCCATTTGTTTATTTTAAAACAAACAAACAAACAAACAAACAAACATAATGATAGTGAAATTAACCCAGAATAATTCATTTAGTTACGAGAACAAAACTTGATCATCTGATTTATTATTATTTTTAATATAAAGCTTATTTTATACCTGTGAGGGTATAAATTCACCTTTCTTATTTCTTCCTCAAAATCACCTCTGATTGAAAAACACGTTATGCTGGAAAGATTACTTCACTATCAAAACATGTGGATTTAGTTCTACTGTTGACTCCTGGGAGATCAGAAGAGCCTGTTAGCATATGTATACTTCAAATTTTTCTGTTTCCTTTAAGTGACTAATTTAAAACGTTGTGCTACTGGGGTGTTAAGATAATGTTTTCCAAAGCATTTTAGAGATGTAAATCTGAAAATTTCATGGACAGGAAAATGGCTGTGTATAACCACAGCTTTTTTTCCTAAGAGAAATTACCAAATTATTATTCT
The DNA here is from genome assembly GCF_022837055.1 of Prionailurus viverrinus. Taxonomy (NCBI): domain Eukaryota; kingdom Metazoa; phylum Chordata; class Mammalia; order Carnivora; family Felidae; genus Prionailurus; species Prionailurus viverrinus. The sequence continues at coordinate 85,598,683 of NC_062566.1, read as the reverse complement.
TTCATCAAGAACTAAATATATTCTTTTATATTCCAAAGCATGGTCCCTGTGGACAAGGACAATTGAACATAGTTAAAAAAGAAGCAGCATTTAATTTATTTTCAGCTGGCAACCACAAGAATGGGTTCTTTCTCTTATTTATTTTTATTTAATCTATGAGGCTGATGGCTCCCTCGTGAGAGGATAATATGAACTCAGCAATCAGGCCATTATTTTAGCATTCCTTACATGCCATATTAGGTTTCTACATAGCACTCCCTTGTATCAGGCAGAAGATAAAATGAAGAATGGTCTTTTGAAGCATGGTTTTTGAATGTTCATTTATTCTTCAGATACATCAGAGGCTCCAAGATAGCCTGAAAATGTAACCAATCAGGTAATATGTGGTCCAGAGAAGTTAAGTGTCACTAACTGGCAGTGTGTTGGATGCAGAATTGTACAGATATATTTACTGCATTTCATGATATTGGAGAATACCGAAAGGACTTTCAGATGTGTTTCCAATATAACCCTCTCACCAATAGATGATGAATTTAATCAAAAAGCAAGGAAGTTTATGGTCTTCATCTTGCTTTGTCTTCACTGATGTTATCCTCATTTTATTTATGATGAATTACTAGAGGTATATTTTAGTGAATTAATGACATTGTTGAATTAGCCTTTGATGTATCATTTTCATGTGCCTTTTTCCACTTTGTTGTCCAAAATGAATTACATCTTTCCAGACAACTTAGCAAAACAAGCTGTTAGTATTCATGCATTATGAAATTGGATGATAAAAACGGCTAATTTCAGGAGAATGCCATGGAATGTGCTGCTTTGTCATTGTTTTCGTGATCTTGTTCTTTTATGTATCAATGACAATGTAAACTATCATCTTGTTACTAATCCAAGATTTGAAGTCAGCATATAAGATTCAAAATAATCACGATGGTCTATTTTTAATCCATGCAGTATATAATTTTTCATTAATTCTTGATTGAATTAAATCTTAAATATAATAAAATAGGACTTGCACAAGATGTTTACATGGTTTCTGGCCATGATGGGAAATGAAATATTCTATTTGTTTTTTTTTTTAAAGCAATCACTATTTTTTTAATCTAAGACTTCAAAATAATAAACCTACCTGTATTATTTAAAATTTTCAATGCAGATAATATAAAAAATATTGTGGCGTTTTTAAAAGAGAAGTCTATAAACCCCCCAAAACCCAATTAAAATGTATTAATTTCTTTCAATTAATAGCTTTATATTTAATTTTGTGAAATTGAATAAATTATAGAATGCCACTTTACATAAAGGGAAATATATAGCAATATTTGGGATAAAATTACTTGCACAATTGAATTATTGTTTAAGACAGAAATCACACTGAAGGAAGGATGGAAATGGAGAACATGGGGGAAAAAAAAAGAAATGGAGAAAGATGAAAGGTTTCAAGCTGGATAACCTCTGGTTGGTACACAGAAGAAAGACGCTGCTACTATTTTATCTGAATGCAGCCTCAAGATATGAGGTGTGTACGGCCGAGATAAACTTAGCAAGTATTTTAATAAAACTGTGCAACTGACTGATTTTACTGTGTTAACATCAAACTTTACATCCTAACCATTTGCAAAGACACGTAACTTTAAGAGATTCTCTCAAACTTAGCTGTGTAGTTTTTTCTTTTAAATAAACTTTATGATCGGGGCGCCTGGGTGGCGCAGTCGGTTGGGCGTCCAACTTCAGCCAGGTCACGATCTCGCGATCCGTGAGTTCGAGCCCCGCATCGGGCTCTGGGCTGATGGCTCAGAGCCTGGAGCCTGTTTCCGATTCTGTGTCTCCCTCTCTCTCTGCCCCTCCCCCATTCATGCTCTGTCTCTCTCTGTCCCAAAAATAAATAAATGTTGAAAAAAAAAATTAAAAAAAAAAATAAACTTTATGATCAATATGGTCTTGATCTCAAGACCCCAAGATCAAGACTCACATGTTCTACCGACTGAGCCAGCCAGGTAGTCCTTAGCTATGTATTTCTCTAGTGTGTTGTTAAGATGTCCTATGTGACCAATGAATGCAATGCTAATCTGCGTATCTCTTCAGAATCGTGCATTTTTTGGTAGGTCTTTATTCTGAACAGCAATCACATTGAGAGAACAAATACTTAATGGCCAAGCTACCATGATTTTATTACGCCTACAGTTTTGTTTGCAGAAATAGAATTTAAATAATTTTGAGGAGATGCCAAATTCGTTTGTAGAAAAGTAAAACTAGACTTCAGGAGTATGTCTGTACTTGACTAGTGTTGAGCTGTTAGCATAACAATACATTTTAAAAATAATTGCTTTGTATTTTAAAAAGGAATTTTAGTAGGTAATTTCTTAAATTGAAAAAAATCAGTAACTTTCTGCAACTGAAATGTCACGACCAATTAGACATAGATTAAAATGGTTGTATTAATGTGTATAGCACATATGACCAGACCTTATCAGTCTGTTAACTTTAAAACAAGGTTTCACTGACTTTCCTTCAAAGCTATTATTCTGTTTAGCTGAAAATCCAGTCTTTTTTCCCAGTGCCTATTCTTTTTTGGAAAAGATTTGAGACATCTCTGGGACACTGTTTCTCAAATATATCATGCATCCACAGTGCCCAAACAGCTGGATGGCAGAGTCACTTCCCCAATGTTTTAGTTTGGTAAGTGTGGGCCAGGGCTCAAGAATTTGCATTTCTAATGTTCCTAATTGATGCTGGTGCTGCTATTCTAGGGCCCTACTTTGAAAACCATTACCTAAAGGAATGCCTATAATTCCATAGCGCATTTTGTCTTTTGATCACCACATTAGTGCAAAAGCTGATGACAATATTCTGGTGTTTGACCTCTTCCCAGAAAAAAAACACTTGAGGCTGTTGTTTCTATAGTTGCTTTCCTGGGGCTAATGTTGCTCAATTCAGTATCACTTCATCCTACTTATGAATATTTGTCTTTTCTTTGTTTCTACTTTATTTATTTCCACTCTGAACTTCATTATTTTTTTCACACACAAAAAAGAAGAAAATTACAGACAATATCCCTGATGAGCACAGATGCTGCCATTTGTGACAATATGATGGATTTTTTTCGTGGGCATTAAATATTATATCTTCTCACTTATGTGTGAAATATAAAAATATCAAATTTATAGGAACAAAACAGATTAGTATTTACTAGAGGCAAGGGGCAGGGGTTAGATGAAATGACTGAAGGTGGTCAAAAGGTAAAAATGTACAGTTTTAAGATAATATAAGTTTTGGGAGTGTAATGTGCATCATAGTGACCATGATAAACAGTATTGCATTATGTATTTAAAACTTGTTTATAGAGTAGATCTTAAAAGATCGTATCATAAGAAAAAGAATTTGGTAGCCATGTGAAGTGGCATATGTTAACTAAATTCATTGTAATAATTGTAGAATATATACATTTATCAAATCATTATGTTGTATACTTTAATATAAAGTTATATGTCTATTATATCTCAGTAAATGAGCAAAAAGTAAAATGGAATTATCAGATGTATATTATATGAAATGTTCAGAAAATTGAAAGATAAACACAAAAAGAGTGTGCAATAAGCAAATGTGTGTTCAAATAATGAGGAATATTTGAAAATGAACAAAACTTTTAAAAGTAAAAAATTTAGAAATGAGTTTAATACAACACAATGAAAGAGTTAATTGATACATTATGTGTAGATTAAAAAAAATTGTAACCTAGAAGAAAGAACTACTTAAAGAATCTCCTCAGAATGCAGACCAGAGAGAAAATAAAATGTAAAATGTGGCAGAGAGATTAATGGATTTGATGGATAAATCTGTTTCATATTATTAAGAACTGTGTTTGGCCTCTTTTAACAGAGATCTAAAATAACTGTTTGAAATAGGTTAGGGGTTTATTTTCTATCATATAAAATAAGACAGTGGGGCGCCTGGGTGGCTCAATTCGTTGAGCGTCCGACTTCGGCTCAGGTAATGATCTTGCTGTCCGTGAGTTCAAGCCCCGCATCGGGCTCTATGCTGACAGCTCAGAGCCTGGAGCCTGTTTCAGATTCTGTGTCTCCTTCTCTCTCTGACCCTCGCCCATTCATGCTCTGTCTCTCTCTGTCTCAAAAATAAATAAACGTTTAAAAAAATTTAAAAAAAGTAAGACAAGAGGTGGACAATCTAAGGCAGAGATGGCTGCTCCTTAAGGTTATCAGAAATCCAGACTCTCAGTCCTGGTATGTTTTGCATTTGGTTGCAAGTCAGTGACCAAATCTTTTCCTATCATGGCCAATTGCCAGGTATCAAGACAAGGAAATAAAGTAGTAAGAAGTCTCAAAGTCAAATTGCCCAGTTAATTTTGACCCCTTTTTAAAGAAAGCTTTCAAGGAAGCCCCAACCCAAATTTCCATCTACATTCTATTGACTATAAACTTCATCATATTTGCTAAAATTTCACAAAAAAATTGAAGAGTGGAGTTTTCAAACAGCCTCCAACTAAATTGAGATTATTTTAGAAAGACAGACTGAAAGTATGAATATTGGCTAGAAATCTAGAAGTCTCTGTTTTGGGTAAGTATAATAAAATATCCAGAGCTATTACTGAGATATAAACTAAAGAGACAACGTCCAAACCAGTAGAGGGAGAAAATGTTCTATTGCTGAAAACACTACCCTTTCTCCAGTGAATTATGTTGGAAAGTTTGCCAAAATCAATTAGTAAGAAAAGTAAGCGTTTGTTTTAAAAATGTCAACTCTGGAGGCACCTGGGTGGCTCAGTTGGTTAAGCATCTGACTTTGGGTCAAGTCATGATCTCAAAGTTTGTGGGTGTGAGTCCTCCTTCGGCCTCCATGCTAAGCTTAGAGCCTGGAACCTGCTTCGAATTCTGTGTCTCCCTCTCTCTGCCTCTCCTCTGCTTGAGCTCTGTCTCTCTGTCTCTCTGTCTCTGTCTCTCAAAAATAAATAGACATTAAGAAGAAAATTTAAAAAAAGAGAGAAATGTCAATTCTGCTGCCAGTACCATGTTGTCTTGATTACTATAGCTTTGCAATAAGCTTGAAAATTAGGAAGGCAAGTTAGTCCTTCAATTTTGTTATATTTCAAGATGATTTTAAGTTTTCTGGGTCTTCTACCTTTCTATATGCATTTTAGGATCAGACTATCAATTCCAGTAAAAACATATGCAATTATTTTGGTAGGAAGTGCATTAAATCTTCTTGGGGAGAATTGCCATCTTAATAATACCGAGTCTTTCAATCCAGGAACACAAGTGATTCTCTTTTCCTTTAGGTCCTTTTTATTTTATCTCAGGAATATTTTGTATTTCAGTGTATAAACTTTCACTTCTTTTATATATTGATCAGTATCCCACAACCTTGCTAAGCTTATTAATTCTACTACACATATATGTGTGTGTGTTTGTGTGTGTGTATATAGGTATTTCGTTGAATTTCCTATATACAGAATCATGTCATCTGTGACTAAAAGCTGTATTAATCCTTCTTTAACAATCTATATAACTTTTAAAAAAGATATCTATGTTTCTTTTTTTCTCTGATTGCCTTGGATAGAATCTTCAGTGCAATGCAGAGTAAAAATGGTGAAAGTTGACATCCTTGCCTTGTTCTCAATCTTAGGAAGCTATCATGCATTATTGCACCATTATGTATGCTGTGATGTGTTGGTTTTTGTATTTTCATCAGGTTGAAGAACTTCTATATCTAGTTTTCTGAGAGTTTTGTCCCCCCCATTTAAAGAAATCCAGAATATAGTTCTGATTCTCTGTGTTCTCACTGACAGAAGCAGAAAAGACCCCTTTCTACTTTTTTTTGTCTTTAAGAATGAGTAAAACTTTCCAAAAACCCACCCCGACACAACTTTCCTAGTGATATCTCAGGATATTGTTTACAATGAAGCAAAACCCACTCTCTGAGATGGAATCAGTTTGGTAGGAATTACATGGTCTCAAAGGTGATGTTGGATACCTATTGTCCAGGCTAATGACACTGCTGAGATCCAGGTAACTATCTCTTAAAGATTCTGTCTGTTTGCTTGCCGTCATTATTTTTGGTTTTAGCCTAAGTCTAGTTTCACGTTGTAGTTAAAAGATAGCTTCCAGTGGCAATGATGGCCACGTACTTCCCTTTTCACATTCAATTGGTGAAAGTGAGAAGAAAGAGAGAGAGAGAGAGAGAGAGAGAGAGAAATGGAGTTAATATGTTTGATAAATAGCTTTGTTGCTTAAACTGTTTTCAAGTAGTCATTATTTGCAAATATCAATCTTGAGAAACACTTGGTTATAAAAATAATTGGTGGAATGTAGGGCCGCAATCAGAGTGTGTTTCTGACTTTATGATTTTCTTGTCATGTATGAGGCAAAGACGTGAAGGATTAAAACTGTATGAGTGGAAGAGGGGCTTTGGAGAAACTGAAATAACTCTTGTTAGAAATGGGCAAGGGAACTGAATAAAGCTTTGGCTTGAAAATTGATATTTTTATAAATAAATGAAAGAATGAACCTGCTAAATTGTTATCAAGCTCTTTGAAAATGTTCTAATATACTGATAGAAGTTTTCAAACTAATTTCCACAATTTCATTGATTTTAAAGAAGTATTCTGACCTAGAATCTTGTCCATTTCAGTTTTAGGATCAATACTACAGAACGCTTGTTGAAAATAGTTGCTATGAGTAATGTGGTGTCGAACATGATAAGGTTTCTGAAATTGCTAGATTCTATCAAGTTTAGTGCCCTAAGGCTAAGGACCAAAATCTTAAATTATTTTCAGAATTTGATTGGTATCAGTACAGGGCAGGAAGTACTGATGTGATGTGACCTCAGTGTTCTTGTCCTCTGAAAGAACTGTAATTGCCCCAGAAACTTCTACTTGTGGTAGAATTGCAAGTGCATGCAGTAATCTAAACTAGAGGCAAAGATGAATGCATCACTGAAAAGCCTAAATTATAGTGGGAGTTAAAAGTGGACACTTCAAATCAGAGATTAAAGATGACATTTATTATTTTTGGAAAATTAAGCATTATTTCTATGTAGGAATTGAGAAGAAATTAATCTTTGAAGGGCCCAAGAATGTGTATCACCTTGACCATCTGTGCACTGCTTTCCTCAATCAAGGGTGAGGGGATATTTCTTGTCAGAATTTCATATTCTATTCCCTAGTCACTTAGCAACACTTTGGATTTTTATTATAATTGAGTGTGAGCCAGCTGGATTTCAGTTATATTGTTAAAATGAAACAGTTTGAAGACTGGTTATGGAGAAGATGTCAGTCGGCTAGGGATCATTTCAATTTAAGTGGCTTTGCCTAAAGAAATCTGAGTAGAATCCTGACATTCATAAGCAAAATCACTTGTAATCTCTTTAAGACCTCACATTTGTGAATTATCACTTAAGCACATGCATAATTGCGAAATCATGTTAAAATAAATGTTCCATATGCAAATTTTTTAATTGTCTGAACGGAAGAATGAGATTTTTCCTTTTTCGTTATTGTGAATTGGAGATTAACATTATCATACTAGGCATGGCTTAGATGTCCCACATTATAATATGTCCCATATTATAAGAATCTGTATACATGTTGCTGCATTTAACCATGGTTAAATGGTTAAAAGGTCCTTTAGACATTCTGCTATAAACCTAGGTGGATTTTATCAGTGTTGAACCCTTGTTTCTGCTTCCTTTCTAAATCATGCCCTCTGCCCTGCTCCTCAGGAAGAAAGACTAATGCAGTCTCTCTTCTCTTGTACTTTAACAGATGTAGAGCTCTGAAGTATGAAATACCGGACTCCATGTTTCCTCAGACTATATAACTTCAAAGGTAAGTTAGCTGATTTTTCAAATTTCACTAAAGTTCTACCTCTGTTACTGAGCACACTTTGCATTGGTGTTAAAACTCCATAAACTGTTTATATCGAATGAATACATATCATAATTTTGAATATCATAGATCTGGACCCTTTCACAGAATTTGCTATTTTATTCTTTTTTCAAAATTTTCTTCTAGATCAGAACCATTTTAGACCTCTTAAACTTATATGCAAGACATTAGTAAGTGTTCTCTTTTTAGCCTATAAAAATAAAATTTTATTTTTATTTTTGTGAGTTACTGACTGCATAAAGACAAGAGAGAGCAAGGAAGTGGCTGGGAAGCTGGATACTGGAGGGTAGACCAGCCTTCCTCTTCAGCTCTAGGACTCTATCTCCTATTAGTCCACTAATTCATTGATTTCAGCAGTGTCAGCAATATTAAAATGTGTTACATGCCATGAACTTTTGGAGTAATGTGCAATTTTTTTAAATAAGCCAATTCTATACTTAAGTCACAGGTTCCTTAAGGGTTTTATAGAGCTACCAATACATATACTAACCTCTTCAATAGTGTAAGACATCAAAATGAGACTCTGTCAAGTCAAGGTTTTAGAACTTGTCCTCAGGCCTGTTTCCACCTTTAACTTAATTCGATCTAGACTTTAGAATAATATGGCTCGAGGCGCCTGGGTGGCGCAGTCGGTTAAGCGTCCGACTTCAGCCAGGTCACGATCTCGCGGTCCGTGAGTTCGAGCCCCGCATCGGGCTCTGGGCTGATGGCTCGAAGCCTGGAGCCTGTTTCCCATTCTGTGTCTCTCTCTCTCTCTGCCCCTCCCCCGTTCATGCTCTGTCTCTCTCTGTCCCAAAAATAAATAAAAGTTGAAAAAAAAATTAAAAAAAAAAAAAGAATAATATGGCTCTACTCCCACCTCTAATCCAGAGGGAAACAACATGATAAAGGGGGAAAGTATGATTTCTGGAGCTAGGTATGTGTTTAAATTTTAGGTTCTTTACTTATTTTTTGATTATCTTTACCTGTAATTTGTCTTTTCTTTTCCAGTAAAGTGCAAATAATGAATTAAAAGAGTCATATTTAGGACTAAATGGGATAGTGCTTTGTTTTTGAGTGATTGTGTATTTTCCTATATGCTCATCCTACAAGAGCTGTCAGGTGGCATATAATGCTACATACTTGTACTATAAATTAAAAGTGGAGAAAAACAAGGTTATAATGAAACAGAGTTAAGGATAAAGCAAGATATCTACGAAAATGATACATATTTTCTGTAAGTGAATCACAAATGTGTCACAACCTGCAAGCAATTTAAAAAAAGAGAAATTCTGTAATTAACACAATTCATTATTTATTATGAGATACATTTTTGAGAAGATAGAATATCACTAGGTGGCATGATCATTTGTCTTGGTAGAAATGAACGCAAAGTATGATAATGACATAATGAAAAAACAACCTCAACAATATCTTTATAATTGACCCAATTAAAAATCTCATAAGAAATTTTTTTTTACAGGAATCTCCAATATATTACAGGAATCCCCAATATAAGTAGATGGCATTATTGAAAATGACAATTAAAGAAAATTATTTTTCAGGGGGCCAACAACATGCAGTTTTGATATTTGTGAAAGTTTCTGCTTTCAATAAGTGAAAGAAAGAATGGATGTTTTATCTGACACAACCTATTTTTTTAATACCCAACTCTTCATGCACTTTCTTCCCTGCCATCCCTTCTCTAAGGCAGACAAAGTTCCATCTAGTTACTGTACCCAGCTTAAAGTCCAGAGTCTCTAGTAAATGAGTAATCTGTTGTCTGAAGTCTGATGTAGTTATCATTAGTCTAGGAACAAGTCATTTGTTCTTAGCATGTGCAATATAAAATGATGCTGTAGACTAGGGGTCAGTGAACTTTATTTATAAAGGGCCAGATGGTATATATATTTTCAGCTTTATAGGCCTTATAAAGCTGTTTCTGTTACAGCTATTCAATTGCCACTGTGTGAAAGCAACCAGAGACAAAATGAATAGGCATGCTGTGTTCCAATAAAACTTTATTTGCAAAAACAGGTAGCAAAGTAGATTTGGCCTGTGGGCGATAGTTTTCTTACTTCAGCATATACACAATAGAAATAGAGAATGTGAAACACATAATAATTATGGGTCTATAGCAATGAACAAATATCACTTTATGTGAATAATAAAGTACAAGTTCTTTGGTTAGCTGCCTGGTGATCCATAGCTCTCTGGGAAGTTCTTTGGCTGTTTTCTTTCCTGGTCATATCTTAACTGAACATTCTCAAGAATGTCCTTCTTGAGAACAGTACAAGTTTTGTAGCCAGCATCCTGGAGCGGGAAAGGGTTGTTACTCTTAGTAACTCTAAGAGTTAACAATTACTGACTTTTGCAAGGCAAAAGACTGGTTCTCTGTCAAAGTGACCTTCTGAAAACCTAGTTTTAGGACTATATGTAAATCATCAAAGCTGGAAATCTTGCTCAGATGTCGTGTTTGAGTCTGAAGACTGTGATCTTTTCTTATTGATTGTGATTTATTTATTCTCCTCCATCCCCGGCTTTCTTTGTCCCCAAATAGAAGCAGTTATTTGGGGTCGTCTGATAAAAATAGCTTGGTTGTGATGGAAGCATATTATTCTCATCTTTGACTGTATCTTTGTATGGCAAGGTAAATATTTTATTGTTTCAAATCTACCACTAAGAAAGCCTTTATCACACTAGCATACCTAGAGCCAAGGGAATAGAAAATGCAGTATTTATCCTGGGCAATGGTGTATCCAGATAAAAATCAAGTATTTTTTTTATTTTTAATTTTTTATTTGGTAGAATGATTAGTAGAGAATGAGTGGCCACTGTCACAGTGTTCTATTCTTTGTGAATACGGCTTCATCTAGAATATATTTTAGAATACAGAAAGATAGCTATGACACATATAGTTTATGAAATATTGTTTCCATTAGCTGGGATTTTGATTGTTAGTGATCTCAAAATTACACTAATAGCCTAATTGAACAGATATGTACACTTGAAAAAATAAGCTAAAAGTAGGTTACTGTTACAGTATTTATTTCACTTAGTTTTTAATGGAACACAGGAGTCTCACCAACATGGGTACCACAATACCAGTTATTTCTTTTACTCTTAGGTGAGCTTACAGCACAATCACAGAGAGAGTCTTGATTCTTTTTACATAATTGTTTTGACTCTGTTCCAGTTTATAATTGTGAACAATTAACTAGTCTAAAGTCCTTTTCTACTGAATATAGCTGAATGGTTTTATTCACACAGATTTTTAAGTCAGAGGCAATCCAATTATCAGCTGAACCTAAACAAAATCTGCATCAAGTATTGTTGGTTCACAACCTAGGGTGGTTCCTTGGGAAAATCTGAGACTGACTCCTATTTATGGAGTGCAAGGAGAGACTGAAGAAATAGGTGAACTACTCCAGATTGGAGGGTGGCAGGTTTGATAAGCAAAGGAACTTATGTAGGAGGCTGATCTTGGGTGGCCACAAGAAGAGTACAGCTCTGGGGCGCCTGGGTGGCGCAGTCGGTTAAGCGTCCGACTTCAGCCAGGTCACGATCTCGCGGTCCGTGAGTTCGAGCCCCGCGTCGGGCTCTGGGCTGATGGCTCAGAGCCTGGAGCCTGTTTCTGATTCTGTGTCTCCCTCTCTCTCTGCCCCTCCCCCGTTCATGCTCTGTCTCTCTCTGTCACCCAAAAAATAAATAAACGTTGAAAAAAAAATTTAAAAAAAGAAGAGTACAGCTCTGCACTCATAGGCCAGAATCTTACAAGTTTATACAGAGACCTAAACTGAGTTCAGTCACGTATTCAGTCGACATGGTCTGAAAAATACCTTACTCTCTCAAGGTTATGTCCTTGAAGCAGCTCCTAGTGTGGGAACAATAGGCAGAATATACATTCTAAGGACAGGGGTGGGGGTGAGAAGCTTCTGATTGCTCAGAGGTCAATGGCATTCATGTCCTCTGTTCCAACAGGTGTCCATCTAGAGAGTGCATCACTTTAGGAAATATCATTTTACAACAATTGTGGGTGTACTTTTGGGAAATATATACCAAGGGATACAAATAAGCTATCTTATTGTAATAGAATGTGGTGTTTATAAGCCTATTACATATTTAAAATATATAAGAAGATTTATTTTGGTTTTGGAATAGTTGATATATAGCCCTTCTCTGCCAATTGTTAGAAAACAGATTTTTAGTTTTCTCTTTAGTTTATATCTATTTCTAGAATATTTATTATTGCTATTATTATCATTATTATTACCCTGAATTAGTCAGACTTAGAGGTTAAGGGCATAGTCTTACAGACTGCCATGTTTGCCTGAGGCAGAAGTTTGGAGGATTTATAAAACCATAGTCAGTTTTGATAATTCACTAGAAACATAGAACTCAATAAAAATGATTATACTCATGGTCTTATTTATTATAGGAAAAGGATACATTGAAATCAGCTAAGAAAAGTTATGGATAAGGCAGTCTAGGAAAGTTCCAAACACGAAGCATTTTTTATCCCTGAGGATACATTAGTTTTGATGTTGATAGGTTATAATATATAGAGTATTCTCAACCCAGGAAGCTCACCGAGCTTCAATGTCTAAAGTTTTTTATTGGGACTTCATTACTGAGACATGATTGATTCATTAATTGTCCACATAGTCCAGCTCAATCTCTAGCCCCCTCACTCCCCATAGATGAGATGATATCACATAATTCAGAGCCCCCAGCCTAAATCAAATAGTTGGTTGAGGTTGGTATGTCCAGCCTCCATCCTAAAACTATCAGATTGGTTGGCCTTATCTTCAGTCATCTCGTTAGCATAAAATATGCTCTAGGGGACCACCATGAAGAGAAAAAGTTGCTCTTGTCACTGGAGAAATTCCAAGATTTTAGAGTTTACCTCCCAAAGCCAGAAAAAAAGCTTTTATTCTTTTCTAACTCTTCTTTGGAAGAAGCCAAATTCTTTACTATGCCATTATCTATACACAATGACCTGAATGTATTGACTACGTATTAATCTATAAATTATAATAGATGCCTCTATACAAACTGGGCAAAGGTGGTTAATATAAAACTTTTAAGAAATAAGGATGAGAATAAGACTCTGTTTTACACTCCTGGAAGTTTCTACCTGCTCCATCTAATTAATGTTTCTCCTGAATCTGATTCTGCATTATAGTAGTATGATGCAGTTTCTGAGTACTGACAATAATTATGGCCATAATTTTTGAGCGTGTGCATATTGGGCTATAAATATTATTTCTAGCCACATTTGATAAGGTCTAGGAAGGATCAATATTGAAGACAAAAAATAGCGGTTGTTTCTGGGAGAGTCCCTAGTAAGGTATAGCAGTGATCAGTGTGGAGAAGTAGTAACTAAAGTCATCTTGTTCCTCAGTCAGTATTCAACCAGTAATTCCAGGTTACTTCCTGACCAGGAAAACAACTGGTATTCTATTTGAATGCAATATCCAGAAAAGAAGTAAGTCAATGTTTTTTAAGAAGTAGAGAGTCACCATTTTGGAGTTGGTCCGGACTGTAGGAGATAGGCGTGAAGAGCATGGTATCAGTAATCAGAACCTGCTTGTGTGACTTCTCAGGATGCTTTAATAGATTTAAGTTTTTAAATCAGCTGAACACTGAAAATATTAGTAACCCGCAGTAAAAATATTGTTCGAAAACTATAATTGAATTGTTTCTAAATGTGGGATGAGAGACCCTTTCAGAAACCAATGGAGGTCTATACCTCTGTGGCTTCTTTTACTAGATTTACCAGGTTTGTGCTTCAGCTAGAAGATATCTCAGTATCTTCCCTCTGTGCCAAGATGGATAGCTTAGCTCAAGTTCCCAGCTCCCATTAAGTTTTTTCTTTATAAGAGATGTGTAAAGAGAATATGTAGGGGAATGTGCATCTGTGTGAAGACAAATCAACTACAATGCATCATTTAGACAGGCCATACACGTCACTGGTTAAACCATATCAAGGAATGTTACTTGGTTGGTGTCAGAGAAAATCCCCAAGGTTCAGCCAGGGTCTGCATTGTGATGTGATCATAGATGAGTTTTACCAGTCATAAACCAGATGAAATCTATGGCATGAATGAGAGACTATCCCCTGGCACTCACAACATTAAATTGTTTGGATGACCACACAATGTGTATCCCAACTGGATCACCCTTGGAAACCAACTGGGTGGGATCCACCTACTAGACCCAGATGGGGTTGCAAGGTTCAAGCCAAAGTATCCAGATGGTATCATCTCTAAACCTAAAAATCTATAGAAACACTTCCTTACAGAGGAAAAAGTCTATAGCTATGGCTCTGCAGCTGCACCTGAAGAGTAATATTTGTTCAATAGTCTTTTTTCATCATTTAAATACAAGTTTGCATTGCAAAAGAAAAAAAGCATGTAAAGTCAGAAAACATTTCAAATATTCCAAAACTTAAAGGCAATTAAACGTATCGGAGATAATAGAAACATTAGCATTTTGCAATATTTGCATAAAATCTTTTCTTGCCTATTAAAAACATAATTCTAAAAATAAAACTAAGACCCACATAAGCTTCTTTTTCACTTCCTCCCTTGCTACATGTAAGCACTATACTGATGTTTGATAATATCATCCCATGAATATTTTTGCATTTTATTTGAACTAAATTTAGTTGATCCTCATTCTTCATGGAGTTTGTATTTGCAAATTTGCCCACTCACTAAAGTTTATTTGTATTGCCAAAACCAGTACTTATGGCACTTTGGTGGCCATTCACAGACCTGCACAAGGGCACAAAAAGTTTGAGTTACCCAGTGCACCTGTTTCTAGCTGAGGTTGAACAAGGCGATGCTCAGCCTTATTGCAGCCCTTGTACTATAAATAACTATCCTTTTTGCGATTTATTTAGTGCCACATTTTTTTACATTTCTGTTCCTTTTTACATCTTCGGTGAATTTGCTGTTTAAAATGGTTCACAAGTATAGTACTGAAGTGCTGTCTAGTGTTCCCAAGTGTAAGAAGGCTGCGATGTGCCTTATGGAGAAAATTATGTGTGTTAGATAAGCTCCATTCAGGCATGAGTTATAGTGCTGTTGGCTATGAGTTCAGTGTTAATGAATCAAAAGTATGGTATACTCAGAAAAAGGAAAAGGATATTTGCTGAAAGTACATGAGAATGCTTTGAAAAGTGCTAAAATAACGTGTAGTGTGTTATGAAGTTACAGAAAATATTGAAATGTAGCTGAATTTATGGATTCAAGAGATGGAAATCAAACTTGAAAAAGTGTAGTGGACAGTATTATTATGAGGCTGAAAGTCAAAGAAATTTATGGTCACTTTATCCAGGGTCAGAAAAATGATAAACCCTTCTCAGCTAGTGCTGGCTGGCTCACATGTTTCAAAAGGCGATATAGCATGAGAAACATTAAACTTGCAGGTGAGGCGCAAGCGAGGCAGAACAAATAGTGTTGCCATGAACATAATTTTGCATATCTCCTTATACATATGTGGATGGGTTTGTCGAGGACAGATATAAATGGAATTCCCAGGTCGTAGAGTATGTACATCTTCCACTTAAGAAGTTATATTAATCACTCATTTATAAATCACTGCAGAACTCAGCCTGTAACAGAAGACATTTATTTTTCACTGATATGTCTGCAAGTTGGTTGCTGTCCTGCTGATCGAGGCTACATTTGGCTGGACTTTGCTTTAAGTTGAAGCTTGGGTCAGACTTCTCTCTACCTTTATTATTTTTTTAATGTTTATTTATTTTTTTTTTCAACATTTTTTTTTATTTATTTTTGGGACAGAGAGAGACAGAGCATGAACGGGGGAGGGGCAGAGAGAGAGGGAGACACAGAATCAGAAACAGGCTCCAGGCTCTGAGCCATCAGCCCAGAGCCTGACGTGGGGCTCGAACTCACGGACTGCGAGATCGTGACCTGGCTGAAGTCGGACGCTTAACCGACTGCGCCACCCAGGCGCCCCTATTTATTTATTTTTGAGAGACAGCGCAAGAGAAAGCACAAGCAGGGGGAGGGGCAGAGAGAGAGGAAGATGCAGATTCTGAAGCAGGTTCTAGGCTCTGAGCTATCAGTGCAGAGCCCAATGTGGGGCTCGAACTCATGAACTGTGAGATCATGACCTGAGCCAAAGTCAGACACTTAACTGACTGAGCCACTCAGGTGCTCCTCTCTGCATTTCTTTTATCCTCCTTGGTGTAGCAGGTGCCTTAGGCATGCTCTTCTCATGGTAAGAGAAAGGAACACACACATTTGAAGTCTCTGCTCATATACTATATGCTAACTTTTCTTTGACTATAGCAGATCATTAGCCATGCCCAATATCAAAGTTATGGTGAAATACACTCGTATGCAAGTTGGAGGGGCAAGGGAGATAGTTACATGCTAAACAAGCTGATCTATCACATTAATTAGCCACGTTTCTGTTCCAATGAATGTGAATATACCAATTTATATTCTCAGTATATAATTTATAACAGCAAGACAACATCAGTTCTTTTGCCTATGTCTGTGCCAATACTAAAAGTTACCAGTATTTTAATTTTCACTCATATTTTGTTATTATATGATACACATTTTTTTAGTTTACACATTTTCATGGGCAGTGTGAGAGTGAGAGGGCTTCCTTGGCAACATGCAAGAGACTCCTCTCTGGCATCTGCACAGCAGACAGAGCTGAATATGAATTTTAGGAATGGCAGAATTCCAAAGAAGCTTATTATTTACACTAGGCAAATCAGGGGCCTATGATGAATGTGGTCCAATGTGAGACTTGGAATGAAGGTCCTGGATATATGCAATTAAGAACCTTGAACCCTTAGATTCCCATACTTGGGGAAAATTTTAGCAGAACTCAAATAGAGTATTTCTGGACCTGTTTTGTTTTGTTTTGTTTTTTGTTTTTTTTTTAAAGATCATTATATGCAAAAGAAACTGTAGGATCTAGTAAACATTACCATCAGGCACTGAGAGAATATGCCTGGGAATCTGAATGAGGATCTTTAGAGGCCTGGATCAAACAGGAAAAAAAGGTAGTTAAGGGGGAGTTTGTTTATAACCTTAGCTTTGTTATGTTGAGATTTTTCCTTAAATTGTGAATTTGTTCATATGAGGGCTCTTTCCCGTGACATAGGATTTAAATCCTGGAAAGGACGCAGATCGTTCTAATACACTGCTTATATGGATGTTTGAGACTCGAGAGGAAGAGGTAAAATGATCAGAGAAGTGAACATACTAGAATGGGTATACTCTATAGGACCCCCAAATCCCCAGCTGATTATATTCCATAAGAGGGCTGGAGGACATTCCATTTACCAAGTCAATAAGGAGAGGCACATGCATTATTGAGAAGCTCATTAGCTGTTGCCCTCTGTAGGCCGAAGGGATGGAAGGAAGAGCTATTAAAGAATCAAATTTTCTAGTAACAACAGGGATAATAGGATTTCAGAATTGTGGGGCTTAGTGGAAGTACTTAACTGTTAGATGCAATGTGGGTGTAATTACCTTAATACTTGAGTAGCAAGGTTGAATGGTAGCAAGGGAGCCCTATCTACAGGATCTTTGGAGCTGTTTAAAAGAGTCTGATATCCAAGGAACAAAACATACACACACATACACACACAAATGCATACACACACAGAAAGCATACCTCAGCCTTTGGATCATCCATTCTTGGTCTTTTCTGTATGTACAGAATAAATGTATAGTATATACATTTGGATATAAGGTCTGAATTGATACTGGTATACAGTAATTAGTATAATCATAGTCCCATAATAGGCTATGGGTATTTGGGGGTCAGGTAATATTTGGAGTTTTAATAGAAGTCCATCTCAAAGGGTCTATTGTATTTTTTTCAAAATGGTTGTTCTTCCAGGTCACAATGGTATAATTGTAATACTTATTGTTTGTCAGAGCCTTCACATTGGTTCTTCAACTAGTCAGGTAAATACTAATGTAATAGAAAAAGCCAAGAAGATCCTCTGATACTTCCCTCCTTAGGGGCAGAGGGAAATGACCATAGGAAAAATTGGTTTTACCATATATTGTGCAATTCTGAAATTGTCACCTAATAGTGGGTTGAACAATCTTCTTTTTTTTTTTCACACAAAGCTTTCCTTTTTTGAACAATCTTCTTTAGGTGTAGCTGAGGTGCCAGTTTGAAGATGATACCCCATAAGAAAGGGTCATTACCTTTCAAGACACAGTATGCATCTTAAACAATGGCCATTTTATGTTGTTGTGTCCTTAAGGAGAATATGTGGGTCTGGAAACCAGGTGGTGTAAGTAGGAGTTCCCCTACTCACCATTACTTCCAAAGATGATGTGTATTACTTCCATAGGTGATATGTAATTCTGTCCCTGAAACTTTAGGCTCACAGCTCCAGTTGTGCTGAGTGATCCTTTCCCCAGGCATGAGGAGGAATAATAAGAACCCCACTAAAATTAAAGCCTTGGCTTTCATCTGTTCATGTAGGGTTTCTGTGACAGTGAACCATCAAACACAGAAAGGAGTTATTACACTGTCAGAGATAATTGAGTTTGGTCATCATGAGAAGTAAGATGCTGCCTCATAATGGAGACAGAGAAGAACATTTTGATACTTAGGTGATCCACTGAGTCCTCTTCTGGTGGTCTCCTGTTCTATTAGTTTATTCTTGGTTTTTCACACCAGAAAATCTTCGTTATGAACTCAAATACACACACACATGCAGTCACACACACACATGCCATACACATACATTTCCTCCAGCATTTCATGTGAGAGATTTAATTTATCCTAATTGCCACTAACAGAGCCACAGTTTTATGATTTACAGAGCATAGCTTGTCATATATACATTATGCAATAACTCACTAAATTTACTGGGTTTTTTTTGATATCTGATCTTCTAATGCCAAGCAAATGGGGACTATATTTTCTGTGAAATTTCACAACTACTATTGAAATTAATTATTCTTGATATGTTGGTAATGAGGAATATTGTCCTGATAAGCACCTGCAATAGGGTGTTTAGTAGTCCTCAGGTAATAACGATAGAGTTTGAATGTACTTCGGTGCAGATTAATTTTCATAATCCCCTATAGTCTGATTAGTCCTGTATTTTGGACTATATTCTCAGGTATTCAGAGCAATGAATTTCTATCAGATCCAGAATGCTGATTCTAAGAACGGTAAGTACTTATAAATAAGGAGGAGATGGTGGGTGAATATTGAAAATGGTAATCTACATGTTGGCAAGGATGCAGATAAAGGGGAACCATTTTACATTATTGGTAGGAAGACAAACTGGTGCAGCCACTCTGAAGAAAAGTATGGAGGTTCCTCAAAAAGTTAAAAATAGAACTACCCTATGACCCAGCAATTGCACTATTAGGTATTTACCCAAAGGATACAAACATGCTGATTCAAAAGGGCACATGCACTCCAGTGTTTTTGGAAGCGTTATCAACAATAGCCAAATTATGGAAAGAGCCTAAATGTACATTGACTGATGAATGGATACAAAAGATGTGGTGTGTGTGTGTGTGTGTGTGTGTGTGTGTACATATATATATATATATATATATATATATATATATATATATAATGGAATATTACTTAGCCATCAAAAAGAATGAAATCTTGCCACTGGCTATGATGTGGGTGGAGCCAAAGTGTATTATGCTAAGCAAAATAAGTCAGTCAGAGAAAGACAAGTACTATATGATTTCACTCATGTGTGGAATTTAAGAAACAAAAAAGATGAACACAGGGAAAGGGGAAAAAAAGAGCAAGAGAAAAACCATAGGAGACTCTTAACTATAGAGAACAAACTGGGGGTTGCTGGAGGGCAGGTGGGCAGGAGGATGGGTTAAGTGGGTGATGGGAATTAAGGAGGGCATTTGTTGTGATGAGCACTGGGTGTTATGTGTAAGTGGACGAATCACTACATTCTACTCCTGAAACTAATATTACACTATATGTTAACTATGCACAATTTAAATAGAAACTTGAAAAAAATAAAGAAAAAGAAAAAAAATGGCAGTGGTATTGGTCCCTAGTTTGGATTGAAGACTGGCTTTACAAACATGCTAATAATCAATGTTACCACGTTAAATTTCTAAGCAAGTTTCTTCAATATTATTACTTTAGATGAATATATTCTTCTTTGGGGGACAAGCAAACTTCCCACTTATCAATAGCTGCAGTTAGCATTTGAATAAATAACTACAAATATTTTACTTTTACCCTGGGGTACTTAGAATTAATGTACTTTAAATTTCCACCAAATGAGCCCATGTAAATATTTAAACAAAAACAAATATATCTTGCAAGTGAAAATACATATAGTAAGTCAAATTAAATCACCATTGCTGGGCCCCTGAATCAAAATAAGAAGAAAAAGATCCTTGTCTGAGGAGAGGAGTAGGTTAAGAAAGATAAAAGAAGTCAGTGGAAACTGAACTGGGACATTTTTGCATGACGGCCAAAGAGCTTAAATGAAATTTCTGAAGATGGGGAAATAAATACTTTAAAACTCAGGTTTTTTGCAGCACATCCTATTTTAACCTATTATTACTTAAAATTCAGACTCAAAATATTTATTTAGACCTACATATTTCTAATTACTTATATAAAGATAGAAATAGTATCCATTCTTACATTTCCCTCCTTTTCTTCTGTTTAGTTTTCCTATTTAAAAATATAATCTTAACTTTCAGCTGTAGAATAATTTTATTAATTTTGATTGCAATTTTTCTCAAAGAAGTTGCCATGGTATTCATATTAAAATTGATATCCATATTAAAATTTATATTAAAATTGATTCCATGTTGTATGGTGTTTTTAATACACTTTTTTTGTTAATCTCCACTACTTTTGTGCTCTGATTTCTTCATTCTTAAATCATATACCTGATTAAGAGGAGTACACCTTTAAGCATATTTTTTTACTGGCAATTCTTCATGGAAAGTTTATTTTCTTTCAAAAATATATATATTATATTATAACTATATTACATATTACATATATGTAAATAACTTTTCTTGTGTTTGAACAGAAATGGCAATTTGCTGAATATAGGATTTTGAGTCTCAGCCTTCTGAGTAGAAATTATTCTCAGAGATATCAGAGGCAAACGGTTATTATAAAGGTTGTTTTTATTAACATAAACTCTTCTTTATTATGACCTTTATACTTGATGAGAAGAATAAGGGCAAAGTGCTTTCTTGTTTTGTTTTTGTTGCTCTGGCTCTTTATAGAAGTTTTTAAACCCTTGAAATTAAAAATTCACAGCAGGACTTGTTGAGGTATCACCAGTACTATTTGTAGGTTCACCAATGAATATTGTCAACATGCAAAATAACTTTTCTAACTTTAGCAATTGCTTTCTGAATCCTAAACAAAAACTCTAGTGTCATAGATGACATGTCTTGTCATCTTTTTGAGGTCACAAGTTAAATGTCATATACAATCTTTTCCTACCACTATGCAATAATTCTATTACATAAGAAAGCATTTTCTAGTTATTCATACAGACACCTTAAACTTATGTGTATTTCCCTGCTCATCCTTGCTATGGAAAGACTAGGCTTATCTGGAACTGGGATAAATTGGTAAATCCTAATCAGTGAAGGAGAAAAGGCTACAATGAAGGAGAAAAGATTTAGATTTGTCATTATATGACTTTGCTGGTTCAGCACTAAGAGGAACCTCACCAGACAAGGAATGTTCCCAAGTGGAGGAAGCTGTATCACTTAGCTTTGGCACTGCAATAGAGAAATCCTCTCAATTTCAAGGGGTAACCAGTAGTTAGTTGGGGTGATATTCCTATTTTGCCTAACATAATCTCCCTTGTTAGAAGTCAGTAATAGTAGTGTTTTGTGCTTGGCCCATCCATCTAAACCAGTGGCCTTTAACCCATAATGCTCTTTCTGGAATAACTGGTTCTAACCAAATACGCCTTCTGACTGTCCCATATTTATCTTTGTTTTTCAGTTTGGGGAGAATTACTGAGATTCTGTGAAACTACCAGTTTCTTCCATTTAACACATAGACAAGCTATTCCTTCACAGGCAGAAAGCTATATTTAAGTTGCCTTTCCTTCATTATAGTCAATTTAAAAAATGCAGACAGCTTAAATTATTTGATTTTTCCAGGAAGTGGTTACTATCTATTGATATTTTCTACAACAAATGAAGATTTTTCCCTAATTTCAATATTCAATTTGTATTCCAATAGAACTTTTAGAAAAGACGAGATTAACACTTTTGCAGAAATTTTCATTATACTCAGAAATTCACTTCTAAAATTATCAGACTGAGTGGTTGTTCTTTTCTGAAATTGTCCTTGTGAAATTACTTTGGGCCAGAGAACACACATACCTGTGATGATTTTAGTTGAAATAGAAGTCAGTAAGTAATTTCAACCACCAGCTAATTAACCTGCAAAGTTGAACTTAAACTGTCAGCTAATTAGCCTGTGGGTCTGAGCTGTAGACTATTGAAAAAGGATGTGGAGGGCAACAGGCCAAAAGAAAAGGTATCTTTCTGCCGCAGTGAGGGCTTTGGGAATGGGGGTAGGGTCTGGTACTCTTTTCTTGACAAAAATACAGTTAAATAAACTGAAGGATAATTGATAATTATGATTTGGCTTATGAATATGTTTATTTAAAATAAGGTGTTATTCACATTCCTTCCCTTCTAAATCCCTTGTTTCTATCCTTTACCCACTTTTCTACTGGAGTTTTTGTTTTATTCTTTTTTTTTTTAACGTTTATTTATTTTGAGAGAGAGAAGGAGCATGTAAGTGAGTGGCGGAGGGGCAGAGAGAGAGAATGTCACTAACCAAGAGATCATGACCTGAGCCCAAATCAGGAGTTAGATGCTTAGCCAACTAAGCCACCCAGGTACCCCTAACTTATTATTTATTGATGTATAGACATTCTGAAAATTGATCTCACCTATATGGGGGAAAATATACTTTCCTAGACTGTTTTCTGTTAACATTTTTTGGAGTCTTTTCTGTACAGAGATTTTAAACTTTCTTATAGCTCAATTTATCTATTGTTTCCTTTATTGTATGTGCTTTCCTTTTCTTTTTTAAACAATATTTATTTATTTATTTATTTATTTATTTATTTATTTATTTATTTAAAAATATTTTTTAACGTTTATTTAATTTTTGAGAGTCAGAGAAAGAGCAGGGCAGGGTCAGAGAGAGAGAGGGAGACACAGAATCCCAACCAGGCTCCAGGCCTGACGCAGTGGTTAACCTCACAAACTGTGAGATCATGACCTGAGCTGAAGTTGGATGCTTAACCATCTGAGCCACCCAGGCACCCCATATTTTATTTATTTTTTTAAGCAAACTCTGTCCCCAACATGAGGCTCTAACTCATGACCCCAAGACCAAGAGTCGTATGCTCTGCCCACTGAGTCAGGCCGGTCGGTGTCCCTGTGCTTTCTTTTTCTTCATTAGGAAAGACTTCTCTACCTCAAGGTCATACCGTTGTTTTACTTTATTTTCTTTCAATTGTTATGAAAGTTTGTTTTTCACATTTACATCTTGGACGCAGCTGGAATTTACTATTAGTGCCGGAAATAGCAATCTAGTTTTATTTGTTTTTCCCCTAAAGAAAGTCAATTTTTAAAAACGTGATGTACTATATATCTATTTCCCCCATATGATATCAGCCTGTTCTATACCAAATATCCACATATACATAGGCCTGTGAGTAAAGAATTTATCCTTGACCAAAAAAGAGTTTTAACTTTAGTCCTGGGCTTCTTGAAGTTAACCTCTCAACCCAGGATTTTTCTCCAGCAATAGGAATTTTTGTTTTGTTTTGTTTTGTAATTTTTTTTTGTTTTTATTTTTGGCGGATCTCTCTGACCCATCCAATAGTTTATCCCAATGAGATATTGAACCCACATCTGATGTGAACCTAAACCACTGGGGAGAGGTGCTGCTGGACATTGAATTTAACCAAGGGACAATCAATTAACCAACAGTGCCAACATAAGTCAGACACACATGCTCATTGAGCTTCTTGCTTGACAGTACTTTGTTAGTATTGTCATATATCCATGACTCTACAAAGAAAGGACCTTAAGCTCCATATATAGACCCCCCCCCGCCGACTCTGCCATACGCATCTTTCTTTGGCTGGTTCTAATTTATATCCTTTCCCCAGGATAAACCCTGTAACCACGAGTATAATGGCTTTAAGTAAGATATTTGAAATCTTTCAGCAAACTAACTAACAGGAGGGTCATTTGGGGAAACCCCCAAACTTGTTGGGGGGTTTGATGTCAGAAGTGAGGACAGTTTATGGGGCACATGGGTGGTTCAGTTGATTGAGTGTCCAACTTCAGCTCAGGTCATGATCTAGCTGGCTGTAGGGTCGAATCCTGCATCCGGCTGGATGTTGGCAGCTTGAATCCGGGAGCCTGCTTGGGATTCTATGTCTCCCTCTTTCTCTACCCCTCTCCCACTGGCGCTCTTTCTCTTTGTCTCTCAAAAATAAATAAGCATTAAAAGTTTTTAAAAAGAAAGAAGTGAGGACAGTTTTTGGGGTATTGTACCTCCAAACTTCAAAGTTTGTCTAACTCTGGCTATGGTCTTTTTCTGGACCCTGTATTCTACTTCAATATCTACTATTCTATTTTTAAAAAAAAATTTTAATGCTTATTTATTTTTGAGAGAGAGACACAGAGAGAGCACGAGTCGGGAGGGGCAGAAAGGCAGAGACACAGTATTCAAAGCAGGATCCAGGCTCTGATCTGTCAGCACAGAGCCCCACACGGAGCTTGAACTCACAAGCGGTGATACCATGACCTGAGCTAAAGTCAGACGCTTAACTGACTGAGCCACCCAGGCATCTCCCCCCTAACTATTCTATTTTTGTACCAATATCAAACTGATGTAATCAGTTTAATTTTGATAAAATTAAATATGAAACATCATTATAATATGATGGAATGATTCATACACTCTTTGTTCATTTTTCAAAATTGTCGAAATTATGTGCTTGTAATCTTCAAAACAAAATTTAGAATCAGTGGTCAAACTCAAAAAATCTCTGGTACGTGTGTGTGTGTGTGAGTGTGTGTGTAGTGTAATTACACTGAATTTACAAATTAATTTGATAAACCAACTAACTCCTAATTACCACACAACACTTGGAAATTAATTTGACCTTTATAATGTTGAATCTCACCATGTATGAACATTATTATTGATAAGGCATACATTTATATATCTACATACGAATTAATTAACTGAACAAATACATATTATATAAAGTACTTTTCAGGCATGTTCTATACACTGGGGATAAAGAGGCGAACAGCACAAACTGAAGGCTTATTTTTGGAAGAAGGAGAGAGCAAACATATAAATATGTGAAATATTTTTAGGTGATGGGTTAGTGTTATGAGGAAAAGTGAGGCAAGGTAAACATATAGTAACTGACAAGAAGAGTGAGCCTTTTATAGATACTATGCTTGGAAAGAATCTTTCTAATAAATTGCTATTTGATCAGAGTTATGAATAAACTCTGGGCATAATTCTATGTGGAGGAAAGAGCAAAATCAAAGACTTTGAGGTACAAAAGTGTCTGGTATGACCCAGAGACACACAGGGTGGTTAGTGTGGCTGAAGCCAAGTGAGTGAGCTAGATGAGAGACGAGCTGGGGAAGTCAGGGACTCTGTGGTGAAGGGCCAAGTTGCAATGTTAGTTTAACTGTCCTAAGAACCCATTGGGGATTTTTGGATGGGAGACAGATGTGATCTGCATGTTGCTTAAAAAAGAAAACGTGATTCTGAAAAATAGATGACAGAAAAAGGAGACATACAAACTCATTTTTATACAAATGAATAATTATTACAACTTAAAATATTCTATCTGTAATGAAATCATAAATATCTTCTTGATATTTCTCAGCTTTACAACACATTTCTCTTCATCAATCCATTTATTCTTTAAATTATCCATCCATTCATTTGTTTAAAAAAAATTGAAGCTTTACTCTGGTCTTGCACTCTGCTAGAAAATCAACAGAAAGCAAGACAGATATGATATAGATGGAGAAAATGACAAAGAAGCAGTTATAGTAACAATGAAATGAGCTATAACAATATAAATCAAAATGGTACTGAAAAAAATACCAAAAAGAAGAATGGGTTACTAAATTTTTATTTTTATTAGCCTCCCTTTGTTATACTCAAACTCACTCACACTCTCACTCTGGATGGAACTTTAACTTTCTCCCATTCAGTCTTAGGCCATCCAAATACCCCAAGCATTTTCCCTTTATTTTGAATTTCCTGCTTTGTCTACTTCAATCTGTTTGGGAGGCTTTGGAGCATTATTAAAAGGACTTAACTGTGTGTTTGCAGTTTATTAGAGAGAAAGTGTTAATTTGCTTCTTAGCATTTTTAATTAGCTCTGGAAACCTCTGAGCATCTTTGCAGTAATTCCAGAGAAACTCAGGCTTTGTAGTGAGTAGAATGATCTTCTTTTTTTTTTTTTTTCCAACGTTTATTTATTTTTGGGACAGAGAGAGACAGAGCATGAACGGGGGAGGGGCAGAGAGAGAGGGAGACACAGAATCGGAAACAGGCTCCAGGCTCTGAGCCATCAGCCCAGAGCCTGACGCGGGGCTCGAACTCACGGACCGCGAGATCGTGACCTGGCTGAAGTCGGACGCTTAACCGACTGCGCCACCCAGGCGCCCCTAGAATGATCTTCTAATTACCTTTTCAGACTTTCTGGCCTGATCTGCCTCTTAAGGTAAAAACAGAAAATGAAAAAAAAAAAAAAAAATCAGGGTTTTCCTTTGTCTATTTGCATTTACAGCTTTGTTTTATTCCATTCAAGAGAGAATTCTCTTGATAGTAAAGATTATATCACCCCAACAAATGCCTTCATCCATCTGATCTTCGAGGCTTGGTTTCTTGTAAAAGTGATTTTTTTTGAAGCCCTGAGGATTATTCATTAGATAGGCTACACATTCTCATAGTTTATGAGTTTATTCTCCGTGTGTTTGAGCAAAGTAGAAGTTTTATTATAATAAGTTGATTATTCTTAACTAAATCATTTTTTAAATGTGATGTCCAATTTATAATTCTTATTTGGATGCATTTATTATGTTAAAGAAAAATTGTTAAAATAAGGTATAATTGTGGTTCTTGAGCTTACATAAAGTGAATACATGCTGAAGATTCTGTTTAACTTATTTATTATGAAGGGAATTGGTATATTATACACAACCGATAACATAACAAAGGATAATCCAGAGCAGAAGCACATATTGGGAATAAGAAATTCTGAAATGAATTCACAAACAGTTGCAAAATGGATATTTGCAAGGCAATAATCAATTGCATTCCATAGGACACAATTAATTTGAAGTTTTATAACTAAAAATAATCTGCAATTATTATCAGTTTGCTATAATGTACAGAATTATAAAATAATTTAAGATTATGAAATGCAGAGATAATGAAAGGGTGGTCTGGTTAGTACTCTACTAGCCTTATTTTATGCATTTCGTAGTCTTTCATACACACACAATTTCATCTCCATTTTGTGATTATAATAATCTTAAAGAAATAAAACACTTGATCACAATATAAGTCTTTTCACTTTAGATTTGGTCTGACTCATTACATAGGTATAAAAAGAGTGTTTGGCATATAGGCAAATATTTGGCATATAGGCCTCTTTAGGTTTGCTTTGTAAAGTCTAGAGCCATACAGTATTGGACAATTACTAAGACCGCAAAATTAACCTCTATCTGAAAGTTTTCATAGAGCCAAATTGGATGGCTAAAGCCCCTATGATTTGATATCCTAAGTCTAGGAAATAAGCCTAATAGATGGACTCTGCCACATTTTACCTGCTTATCCATAAATTATTCTTTCCCAGAGTCTATAAGTAAAGCCAACCAAATTATTTAAAGGTGACTTATCATACATACATAATTAAAGGAGCATGATTCTCATATGTGACATTCCAGGTCAAGTCTATCTTGTATAATTTTAAAAATTATATTCTGATTTAAATTATATTTAAATAAACAGGTTTATTGTACCTATGTAAATAACTATATTACATGAAAAGTAAATAAAGACTTAAAAGGTTTTAAATTTTGGAGAATTGGGGTGTCTGGCTGACTCAGTTGGGGGAGCATGTGACTCTTGACCTCAGGGTTCTGAGTTTGAGCCCCACAATGGGTGTAGAGATTACTTAAATTTTGGAGAGTCAGATACAATTTTAAAATGTTTCATTGTAGTTCATAAAAGCAGAATATAATATGTTGTCATGAGTTAAAGAATAGCTTAAGAATTAACAAAAGGGCTTTCTTACAAATCTGGAAAATAGAACATTAAAACTACATAAAAATATATCAAATTACCACAATAAAATTTCCCTCATCAGGTACAACCTAATTAATTATACTCCATTTGATCTTTGGTTAACAGTCTCATCAAACTATTTTTTAAATTTAATAAAAACGGGACCGATGTCCTAGAAATCCTTACTCGGCATATTGGTATAGACTGAGTACCATCTAAGCAATACATCTAAGCAATGTCAACTCAAACCCTCTACCCAGGAGTCTATGCTCTGATATATAAGCAGTTTAAAGCACTTGGTCCAGTTGTTTTCTATGAGGAAATAGTTTTATCATTTGAGAGAAACTATTCCACAGAAAATTCAATGAACTGCTCATGTGATGATTTATTTCTAGCCCCTTATTGCACATTTTAGTTAACTGACAAGAAAATACATAACACAAAAATTAGTTAAGAGCCTAAGATACTGTTAGTCAGCTTTGCATTTGAATCACAGCTTGTGAGGTGTGTGGCAGCGAATATGAAGTGTGATAGCAATGCAGGTAAAATGATTACACACTGACTAGCACATAGTGATATCTGAATACACGTTAGTTAAATATTGAATATGTACTTGTGTTGGTGAAGCTGATGTGCTAGGAACACTGAGACTCCAGTCTAGTAGCTTGAGAACAGGTGGACATTGGCTGTGCTAGGATGTCCTAAACAATTGTTAACATGGTAGAAATATCTTCAAATGTATACCTATACTAAAAGCATGAAGTGAGTATAGCTTTTTTCTTATCCTAAAATGTAAAGAAGGGCATAAAACCAGCATTTAATTCCTTAAAGTGTTTTTTGAAGCACTATTAAAAGAAATCCGGAGTTACAGAATGGTCTTTCCATACCAGCTCAATATGCCATATGGAGCCAAGTCTAAATTAGATATATTTTAAAGCAGGTAAATCAAATTTCCACATAGTAGTAAAAATTTCATATTGCAATTAAACACCTAATATATCCTCAGTAAACTTACCTATCCTTCCTGCACATCACCACATTAACTCATTAGAAACTCGGAGTTGACCAACTCTGTGAAATTTGTTGATTACAAGTCAATTAAATTTTTGAAAATATGTACCAAAAACGATGATTTTAGTTTGAGTGAATATCCTTAAAAGGTTCTTCTGGACATGGTTTAGTGGCAAAGCAAATTCTCTATCAAGGCCATTTCTAAGAAAGACAACAAAATCATCACTGAAAATATATTTATCTTAATATTGTCCCTGGAGAGAGGAGGAAGGGAGTCATCCTCATTATCAAAAAGCAGTTTAAAATCATTAATATGTCAAAATGCAGCTTTGTTCTACATTATTCCAAATTAAGATGTGATGATATGCGAGTAAATAATTTCTCCTGCTCAGACACTACAGTCAGCT
The DNA here is from genome assembly GCF_022837055.1 of Prionailurus viverrinus. Taxonomy (NCBI): domain Eukaryota; kingdom Metazoa; phylum Chordata; class Mammalia; order Carnivora; family Felidae; genus Prionailurus; species Prionailurus viverrinus. The sequence continues at coordinate 85,569,016 of NC_062566.1, read as the reverse complement.
AAATGTATAAAGGAACAAAAAGAGAATACTTGAATTATTTTCACACTATGATAATTTTCTGATTAGTGCACTTAAAATGATATGTGTTCATATATGTTAATTTTTAGAAGATATTTATTTATTTATTTTTTAAAAATTTCTGTTAATTTTTGAGAGACAGAGTGCAAGCAGGGGAGAAGCAGAGAGAGGGAAACACAGAATCCAAAGCAGGCTCCAGGCTCTGAGCTGTCAGCACAGAGCCTGACGTGGGGCTCATACTCACGAACTGTGAGATCATGACCTGAGCTGAAGTTGGATGCTTAACCAACTGAGACACCCAGGATCCCCTTTTAATAGGCCTTTTAGAAAGAAAGAAATCAGATTAAAATTTTCTTTCACAAACTGTTCAATTTCTAGAGAAGATATTCCTACCTCCTCACATTCTTTTTTTTTCTTTTTTTTAAATTTAATTTTTTATTTTTTAAAATTTACATCCAAATTAGTTAGCATATAGTGCAACAATGATCTCAGGACTAGATTCCTTAGTGCCCCTTACCCATTTAGCCCATCCCCCCTTCCACAACCCCTCCCATAACCCTCAGCCTTTTCTCCATATTTATGAGTCTCTTCTGTTTTGTCCCCCTCCCTGTTTTTTATATTATTTTTGTTTTCCTTCCCTTATGTTCATCTGTCTTGTCTCTTAAAGTCCTCATATGAGTGAAGTCATATGATTTTTGTCTTTCTCTGACTGACTAATTTCATTTAGCATAATACCCTCCAGTTCCATCCACATAGTTGCAAATGGCAAGATTTCATTCTTTTTGATTGCCGAGTAATACTCCATTGTGTATATATACCACATCTCTTTATCCATTCATCCATCGAGGGACATTTGGGCTCTTTCCATACTTTGGCTAATGTTGATAGTGCCACAGTGCTTTTAAATGTACTGGCTCCACATTGTGGGTCCTCATCCAAGATTTTCAGCCTACCAATTGGACAATCCTGAAAAACCTATTTCACTCCTTTAAACCTGCATTTTCTCAACTGTAAAGGCAAAACAATAATGATGACACTTACCTCATAAATTTGTTATGAAGATTAAATAAATCACGCATTTAAAATTGTCAGCTGAGAGCCTGGCATGTATAAGTACTCAATTACTATTATCATGATTTTTATTTTTATTTGGTTCTCTTTTTTTTTTTAATTCTTAACATTTACTTATTTTTGAGAGAGTGAGAGAGAGAGGGGGAGAGGGAGACTGAGCACAAGCAGGGGAGGATCAGAGAGAGAGGGAGACACAGAATCTGAAGCAGGCTCCAGGCTCTGAGCTGTCAGCACAGAGCCCCATGCGGGGCTCGAACCCAGGAACCATGAGATAGTGACCTGAGCCAAAGTTGGATGCTTGACCAACTGACCCACCCAGGCGCCCCTAGTTCTCTTCTTTTTAATTGTTATGTGAAGTTAGTAATACAAAGTCACTTCTATGCTTTTCTAGTTATTTTCAAACAAAATGATCAATTTATGTAGATACCATTCTGTCATATAAAAAAAAAAATCACTCTCAAGGCCGAGAGTCACATTTGAGAGATGACTGTCAAAATTAAAAATATAATTGATAGAGAAAAGAGAATATTTATTAACTATTATAATAAGCCCTACAAAACACATTTCTTGAATATATTATTTTAAACCTTTTGATCTCAATTTTATTTTCAGAACTTTGTGTTTCTACATGAACACAATAAATTGGTTGTTTTCACTGACTTCATGTAATTATTCAATCCCATGTCAAATTAATTTGGCTAAACTTACATAGTTTTTCTCAATTGGCACAGTGAAGACAATATCTCAGAGACTATCTTTTAGTGTTTTATTTAAATACAGAAAAATCATCTTATGAATGTAAAAGTAGAAGAAAAAGCGATATGGAGAAAGCCCATCTTAAAATATGTCTGCAGACAGAGGCTAGTGTTTACCTGAATTGGTGGCTGGTGTCACATGAGCTAATGTTATTTGTTGAAGATGAACAGGAGCAGAACACATTTATTCTATTCAAAAATGTCTCTGTGTGTATAATTCCATTTTAATTTTAAAAATAGAGTATTTCCCTCAAGTTTCCCACCTTATTCTTTTTTTTAATGTTTATTTTTGACAGAGAGAGAGAAACAGAGCGTGAGAAGGGGAGGGGCAGAGAGAGAGGGAGACACAGAATCGGAAGCAGGCTCCAGGCTCTGAGCTGTCAGCACAGATGCCAGCGTTGGGCTTGAACTCACAGATAGAGAGATCATGACCTGAACTGAAGTTGGACGCTCAACGGACTGAGCCACCCAGGCACCCCTGTCCATCTTATTCTAAACTGAATCTGGAATGATATAGTATCTTGTGATGTTGCTACCCTAAAGTTACAATTTTCTTATCATTTACAAAAAGGATGGCTAATCTTGAACATTTTTTAGAATGAAGTCATATTCTTCCTTTTTTTTTCACTAAATGTCCAAATATGGAAACAAACTGGAAACTAACTCTGGAATGCCCTATGAGAAATGTATACGTTTAATAATAGTAATTTTGGAAAAGTGCCATCTTCTGAGACTTAAGGTTATGACAGTAGCATTTATTTTTATCTAAGAGTAACAACAACAACAAGGCAATTTTTGACTGGCTAGTATTTTTTTTTAATTTTTTTTAACATTTTATTTATTTTTGAGACAGAGAGAGAGAGAGAGAGCGTGAACAGGGGAGGGTCAGAGAAAGAGGGAGACACAGAATCTGAAACAGGCTCCAGGCTCTGAGCTATCAGCACAGAGCCCGACGCGGGGCTGGAACCCACGGACCGCGAGATCATGACCTGAGGTGAAGTCGGACGCTCAACCGACTGAGCCACCCAGGCGCCCCGACTGGCTCGTATTTAACTAGATGTGTAGTGTGTCTTTGTGGTAGGCTAAACAGCAGCCCTCCAAAAATGCCCAGGTCTTTATCTCCAGGACCTATGAATGTTACCTTCTAGGACAAAAGGGACTTTTTCAGATATGACTAACTGAAGGATGTTGACTTGGGGTTTGTCCTGGCTTATCCAGGGGTCCAACGTAATCATGAGTGTCCTCATAAGGGAAAGGAGAGGCAGGAAAGTAAGAGAAAGGGATGTGTTGATGAAAGCAGTTTGGAGAGATGCAGTGATGGCTGCAAGGGAACTTTGAACCAGGTACAGTTACCAGCATTTAGAAGCTAGAAGAGGCAAGGAGTCTCTAATTCTCCTGTAGAGCCTCCACAAGAAAAGGTTCTGCTGACAGTTTACATTTAACCTAGTGAAACTAATTTTGGACTTCTGACCTCCTGAACATAGGGTAATAAATTTGCTCTGTTCTAAGTACCAAATCTGTAGTTATTTGTTACAGCAGCAGTAAGAAGTTAATGCAGTCTTTTTGATAGAACTGTTTTTCATTCAGTAAGTGGTTGAATTCTGTCTTTCCCTGGGTTTAATATAGCCATTGCTAGCGCCTGGGTGGCTCAGTTGGTAGGGCATCTGACTTCCGCTCAAGTCATGATCTCGTGGTTTGTGGGTTTGAGCCCCTCATTGGGCTCTCTGCTGACAGCTCAGAGCCTGGATCTTGCTTCAGATTCTGTGTCTCCCCCTCTCTGCTCCTCCCCTACTCACTCTCTCTCTCTTTCTCTCCAAAAATAAATAAATATTTAAAAAATTAATATAGCCATAGCTGTGTTAAGAGTTATAAATTCCTTAGTCAGATTTTTAAACTATAACTGTAGCTCATCCTTTCCTATTTTACATTTGATAACTCAAGGTTTTTTTTTTTTTTAATAAACACAGTATCTGGCACTTAGTAGTGATGTCTTTTTTAAATTTTATTTTATTTTTAATTTTTTTAATGTTTATTCATTTTTGAGAAAGACAGAGACAGAGCATGAGTGGGGAGGGGACAGAGAGAGAGCGACACACAGAATCTGAAGCAGGGCCCAGTCTCTGAGCTGTTAGCACAGAGCCCAAGGCCAGGCTCGAAGCCACAACTATGAGATCATGAACTGAGCCAAAGCCAGAGGCTTAACAGACTGACCCACCCAGGCACCCAGTACTGATAAGTCTTAATGAGAATGATTACTTTCTAAATTGATGAGAATCAGAATTACTCAAGTGCTCTTTTCGGTCTACATTTTTACTAAAGCAGAGACCAGGACTAGTGACAGAGAATGTGTCACTCACTCTTTAGGTTCTTCTCTTGATGAACTTACTTCTCCCATGTAGCTTTTACTTAGTTTGCCAGGAAAACAGTGTGGAAGAATACATGGCAAAGCCATTTTAGCAACTTAAATTAGATGTTCTCTTCCTGTGTTCTTCCCTGCTCCACTGTTGTCTTCTCCATTACATGGGGCAGAAAGAGTTACACTCAAAAGATTGCCAGTATACAAATTAGAGGGCAGTTACTTTTATTAAATTATGTACACTTTTAAAGAAGGTTAAAAATGAAAGAAGGAGGGGCACCTGGGTGGCTCAGTCAGTTAAGCATCTGACCCTTGGTATCGGCTCAGGTCATGATCTCACTGTTTCATGATTTCGAGCCCTGCATCAGGCTGTGTTCATGGTGTGGAGTCTGCTTGGGACTCTCTCTCCCTCTCTCTCTGCCCCTTCTCTACTCACGCTATCTCTGTCTCTCTCAAAATAAATAAATAAACTTAAATTTAAAAAAAAAAAAATGAAAGAAGGCAACCAACAGGAAAGACCAGCTGTGTCCTCAGATGTCTCACAGATGACATTATTTTATTGAACTTCCCAAGGGAAGGATCTGGCATAAACATTACCAGCTGAATAAATTTGGCTAATCTATAACTTCTTTGAAAGGAGGGACTTTGACAGAGCAATTTCTGGTGGCTCTAGGACCTTTCTTTCAGTTTAGGCTTGCATGGCAAAAATACTGACTTTACTTACATTTTATGTTTATATGGGGTGACAAGGATGAGAAATTTTGAAGACTAAGCAAAAAGTAAAACCAACCCTCCCTAAACTAACCTTTGGTGTTACCAAAGATCAAACACCTAAACTGTGAAATTGAGAATGGAGTGCCTAATTAGATGTAAATGCAGATTTAGCAGCCTCGTATAACTGGTTTTAGAACCAAACTACAAATCTGTGTTATTAAAGGTATATAGATCAAAATAGTGTGGTTTCAGTCAAATCTCAGTGGCTTGAGATACCTCTGTCTTTTCAAGGTGGCTTTGTCTTACCACTTTTCTGATAACTCTATGTTTTAATTCTAAGAGCAAACTTACTTCCTTTGTTTTGTATTTCTTTGAAGAGAACACATGATAGCTTTTAGATGCCAGCTGCAACTTTGTTTTGGATCACTAACATAGTAAAGTAATTAATCCAATTATTTATCACCATCTAGTGTTTAAAACCAACAGAAGTTGGCTTGGCCATAAATGACATTACATCTCAGATATGTTTTTCCTCCAGGAATGACTCAGGGAAGATTGTGTTGGCGAGTAAATAAGGTAGCATCTAAAAAGGAGGCTGCTGGCATTCAAGTCTGACATATCCAATTACTGGAAATACCTCAACATCTCTCCAAACTGCTTCTCTCCCATCCCCAGTGCCATGGCATGGCTCAGGCCTCATTATTTATTGTCTGGATTAATGTAACAACTTCCTAATTGGCATTCTCTGTCATCAATCTTGTCCCTCCTCTTCTAATCTACCTTCTTTATGGTCACTGGTGATCTTTCTTACACAGAAAATGCAACAACATCACTTCTTTGCTTACATTTCTCCAAAGCCTCCCACAGCCTTCAAGATTATGAGTGATGTTATACAGTCCCTAGCTCACATAAGAAGCCTGCCTAAAGGCTCTTGCTCTGACTTCAGTACAAACTATTCTTAAAGCTCTTAATTACTTTCAGATTTTGGAAAATACCTTGAGCAGTTATTATTTTTTTGACAATCATACTTGCATCACCCACTGTCTGGAATGCCCTTTACATCCAGGTCCTCAGGATTCATCTTTTATATCGCCTCTCTCATTTCCAACTCTGCTTTTTTCTGAGGTTCACTTTTCCTATGAGTGCCCATTTCACAATGTATTATGTTTAATTACCTTTCTACCTATTAAATTTGATTTCATGATTTTTGTCATGGAAGTTTTCTCTTCAGCCTCAAGAAAGTACAAGTATCATATTTATTTTGGGATTAATAAAGAGAATAGGAATATACAGGATTTCTAAAAATGTATCAACACCACAAAATCACACACACATATATATTTAAGTTTTAATTTTAATTCCTCGTTAGCATACAGTGTAATATTAGTTTCAGGTGTACAATATAGTGATCAACAATTCCATATGTCACCCGGTGCTCATCACAAGTGCACTCCTTAATCTCCATTACTTATTTAACTCATTCTCCTATTCACCTCCCTCTAGTAACCATCAGTTTGTTCTGTATAATTAAGAGTCTGTCTCTTTCTCTTTTTTCCCTTTTGCATCCCAATATTTTAGTGGTTTAATATAATAGGATCTTTTTTCTTGCCCAGAGAATCAGTTGAGTGGTCAAGACAAAGCATGGCTTTCCGTCATGTGGTGATATGGTAACTGAAGTATCTTATATTTTGTGGCTATGTCATCTCCTAAGAACACATAATTATTTGCATGAAGCTGGTAGACTAGGAAAGAAATGGAGGAGCTACAGATTAGATTTTAATGGCCCAGAAATTGGCTCACATCTCTACCAATCACCTTCTATTAGAGAGAATTCCACATAGCCATACCTAACTACAAAGAAGGCTGAAAAAAATTCTAGCTATGTGCCAGGGATTGGAGATGGATTTCAGTGGATGGCATAGATGTCTCTTACAAGAGGACCAACAGTGAAACCCCATCAACCTTACTCATCTGGTGTTGGCCCTTTTTTAAAAAATATGCATACAACATAAGATGGGCTTTCACCTCATGTGCTTGTTCAAAGTCTAGGCTTTCCCTAATGGTTCCTAGAATTCACACATTCTTGTTTTAGAAATGCTTACCCTCCCTTGTTGGCTACCTATTGCATCTTGTTCTGCAAGTTTGCTTCAGGTTCACTTATTAATCACTTTGAATTATCTTATTCTGTCTGTTCCCTTTACCTGAGTGTGGTAAGGATTTTATGCCATCTTCCAAGTTACCATTAGGCAATACGTTATGTGATACAAACATGAAATTTTTGCTATAATGAAAGGAAATTAGAGCATAGAACAGTAACCAGTTTGAGCAAACATCCTCATGACTTTTCCTAAAGTTTCATGGGCACATTCATTTTTACTGGTAGCCTATTATCTAGTCCCTACCTCATTTTATGGCCCTATGAAAAACCTTCCAACTGTTTTCTTCATCCGCGGGTCCATTTATCCATTCAGAGCTCTCCAAGGCAACAAACTAGAAAACAAACATAAAACTCAAAATTCCTTTTCTCTAATGCATAGATCAATTGAGCTCAATCAACCTGTCCTCTTAAGATTATTGTGAAAATGAAACAAAATTCTGCCCTATTACAGAATGCTGAATGGCTATAGTGAGTGTTTCTTGTTTTTGTTTTTGTTTTTTTTAAATAGCAGTTACTTTTTCTCCCTTATAGCACCAGTAGTTTATTGTGAACCTCTATAGTGATTTGAGTTAGAAGAAGAATTTGCTCTACTGGCCATGCAGTTATCCTTGTTTACTGTTCTTCTGGATCTGAGAGAGATAATGAACTGCAGGAGTAAGTCACATGCTTGAGAAGTGTTGCTCAGTCAGCAACCTGATCTGACCGGTCCCTTCCCTTTGATTTTCTTGCATTTATATTTCAAAAACTAAGATTTAACTTGGTTTAATTTGGTGCTAATCTGAGTGGTACGTCTCTATTTTTCTGAATTCTCAACATTTATTTCAGAATTTAGGAATGCCTCCATGCCCTGCTTTTAAATGTTTACCTTCCAGCCAGTGTAACATTCCCCAGTACAGACCTCTGCAGCGTTTGTAGTGGAAGGCTTCATCTCCTAAGTAAAGCACACTGTATAAGAAAGAGAAAATTAACCAAGAAATGGAGAGGAAACAATGGCAGCAATTGAAATAAAACTGTTGGGACCACTTTCCTTACGATTATATCTGGCAGCCATGGAATATTTATAGTCCATCCATATATCCTCTATATCCAGGAAAACAACAGTAAGACTATACAACACAGGCATTGTTTTCTCTATCAACTGATTGAATAATATTTCAGGAAATAGATTATTATAGACATCTTTCCCTCTTCGGTCATCAGGATTAATGGTGCTATTCTAATATGCCCTCCTATATGGCACCAGAGAGAAGAATGCCTTGTCAAGAACATAAAAGTAAAAACAAAACAAAACAAAACAAAACAAAATGTGTTGTGTATGTTGTGTAAACTTAGAAAACAAGTTTTTTTTGTTTTTTTGTTTTTGTTTTTGTTTTACATAGGAGAAAGGAACCTGAGTTGTAGTCATGGATGGCCTTAAAAAAATATCCATTAAATTATTCTCTCATGTTCTCTTTACCATGCTTATCACATCCCTTTGCTTCTCTACTCATCTTTGGAAGTCTCTGTGTACATGTCCATGTGTGCATGTATACAGACACAAATACGTGTGCCAGAGGAACTTCTGTAGCAGTTAATAATTTTCTATAATTTTTAGCATTTAGTTTTGTAGATAATATGCTGAGGCATGGTGGTTCAAATTTAGGCCTTTACCCCCTTCATTTAGTCTAAGTCTTTTACATCTTAAAAAAAAATTATTATCTGTCATGTGCCCTAATCAGCAGACTTAATGCCCTTTTGCTTGCTTGCTTTCTTCTGTCCCTCATCTCTCTCACCACCCATTTCCTCCACTGAGAGAGGGCAGAGGATAAATATTAAGGGTTGGGCAAAATATATAGTTGGTTCAGTGATAATGACTCTCACAATCTTTTTCCTTTTCTAATATTTTCTGATTCTTTGGTCAAGTAGTAGGGATAAAATATGCTTTCAGTAAACATCTTTGGAATAAAGATGTCTATGTCCAAAAGTCCATGAGTACATTTTTATAACTGTGTATTTATAAACCTACAGAAACAAATATCTAATAAGAGGGGTTAATATTTGTAACTTAATATTTGGAATAATTACCTTTTAAAACTCTTAATTTTACAGTAATTCTTAATACTAGGTGCATTATGATAAAAGCCATTTATGAAGTTAAAACTAATTTAATGATTTCATCGTTTTATTGTAACACTTTTAACAATATTAGAAATAATTGCTTTCCTTGAGGAATAAAAACTGTTGGAAAGAAAATTAACTTTTTCTTTAAAAAATCTTATAAACAAATATTGTACCCTTGGAATATCCCAAAGAGAAGATCGAAAAACCATTTTTTAAAGCAAAGGCAAGCAGATAAATTATCTTTATAGGTGTTGTTAGAAAACAACAAAATTTTCTTTTTAGCACACATATGCTACAAAGAAGGAATGCTAAAGGCTTACAATACCTTACACATACCTGTGCCAGTGATGTTAAGTTTGTGGATTTCAGAATTCAGAATGTTGAGTGTTGTGCATGAGAGTAGGACAGGTGATATGTATGTGAGTGTGGTGAGTAGCACGTGTAATGTGGTTTGTGTTGTGTGCATCTATGTGATATGGATGGGTATGTGGTGTGTTGTGGGTGTGGAGTGTGTGTGTGTGTGTGTGTGGTGTTTGACATATGTGGATGTGGATGGTGTTTATGTGTTTGATATGTTTGTGTCTGAGCATGCCGTGTTATTTAGTGTGTGTGCATGCCTATCCTATGTATACACATAAGTCCTGTAGCGTATTTAATATCATTAGCTGTTTGTCACTTGAAAAAAAAAATTACCATAGTATATTTCCATGTTTGTGATGGGAAGAGAAAATCATTATAATTAGAAGAAGCTTAGAGTATTGGAGATAAAGCTGAAATGTGAATAGCACATTACTGCCTTTCCTATTGCCTGGTGGAATGACGATGATCTATGTCTTGAGGCCGAGTCACGCCCCAAGTCATTTTTCTCCTGGATACACTGTATTTGTTCCATGCTGTCCTGCCTAGCCACCTCTCTCCCATATCTGGGTTTCCCTAGAATGCAGATTGTACACTATGTTGAGCAGATATGAACAGAAAGCTGAAGGTTTAGGACATTTAATATTTAGGAGCACAAAACTAATAAAATCCTCCAAAGTACTGAACAAATGTGATGTACTATGAGGACAGGAGTTAGAGTGAGGCAAAAGACAGGTAAATAAAAATCTTTAAAGATAAAAATGAATTGTGCTGATATCAGGTAGAATATACTTCCACACCATTTTTAAAAATAAACACAAATAAGTAAGTTACATAATGCTTTTGGCAGCTGACTTAGTGAAATAGCTAGGCTTAAAGTAACAGCAGATTGAATTTTACAATGAGCTAATTATTAGTGAGAGGAAGTAACAGCTGTGCAGTAACACCTTCCATAAAAGTTTCCCCTTCAAGGAAGAAAGGAAGAATGATGATATATCAAAAAATAATCAGGAGTAGTAACATTTAGGTTAATAAATATGCCCTCTTTAAAAGTCTTGACAGCCAAGTGTCTTGAAGCTGACCATAATTTGTTCTAGGTTTTCCAGTTCCTATCTGCCTTCCCTGCATTAATAAAACTAAATTAAAAAGTTAAGTAATGGCAGAAATTTTGGATATAAAATGATCGCTGATTTATTAGGTGTTAAAGTGATAGTTATTAGAACTTAAGAAAATTCTAAGCTTCACAAGAAACTTCTATATTTGTCGGGAAGGGGAGTTAACATCTAGAATCTAATTCTGATTTTTGTCAGACTCCACCAGCGCTCAGTTAACTGTAGACATAAATATATTTTTATTTCTCCTTGAGTAGTGACTACTAGGGCAGTGGCTATAAAACTGGAATCATTAGTGTCATAATCTTAAATTGTAAGAGATATTAATGTATGTGGACAGGAGAAAAAACTATTCGGTGGAGAAAGAACAACCCTGAGAGCAGTTGAATCATTTTTATCCCACCCCATCTTTCAGTTTTTTTAGTGTGGAGGATATACCTACTATTAGTATTTCTGAGCTGCACCACCCTGAGTACAAATTGGGTCACATTTACAGTATCTCATAGCTTGATATTCTGCCTTAGTCACTTCCACTGCTCAGCCATGACGTATTATAGTCACACAGTATCATGTGACCAGAATTGGCAAAGGCTTTGTGAATGAATGTGATGGGTCATTTCAGGGCCAAAGCCTTTAATTACTTCAGGGAGACATTCCAGCACTGTTTTCTTCTCTTTCACATAGACTGGAGAGACTCTGTTGCAGATAGAGCAGCTAGAAAGTGTTGGGGACTTCATTAACCTGGATTGCTAGTTGCTACTAAGAGAACAGTTGCCCTGGATTCTTGCTTAGAGCCTCAGTCAACTTTGTATAAACTAAAAATAAACTTTTATTGTACTAACTCACTAAGAGTTGAGGGTTATTTACTATCTCAGCATATCTTCTCGGTTATCTCGACTTGTAAGTGTTCCAAGCCTCCCATCTTGACCAGCAGGAATTCCATGCATTTCCTAGGACTTCCAAGCATGTCTAGAGTTTTTTACAGTTTTGTATCTGTTCTGGTTTCATCTAACTGCATCTGATGGGATGGGAATCCTTGCGGGCAGATTTTGCAACTTCTGCTCTACTACAAATCTTGAGAAGGAGATTTCTCACTATACTCATCATGGTCTTTTGATTTGTTTTTGTCAACCGCCCCGATACCCGTGGTGCAAGCAGGGAGTATGAGATCAGATGCCTCTACTTCTTCTGCTGCATCAAAAGTAGAGCAATAAATTTGTCAAGGTTTATGCCGCATAGTCCCAAATATATGGATTAAAGCAGAAGAGACCTAAAAGGAAGTTATTTTGCTCACTTTCTCATCCTTACTGGCTTTAATGTGACTGCAGATTTTAGTTGAATTGCCTAGGCAGTAGTTGTTCCATAAAATAAGAGTGCTCTCCCCCATCCCCAATTATCAGTTGAGGAATGTACGGTAGCCAAATAGCTGTTGGCATCAAGTGTTGCGGATACTAATGGAAACAACTGTTTCAATTCACACAGAAAGCTATTTCCTCAAACCATTTGTCTGAGTCCTACAGTACTTCCAACAAGCATCCTACCATACTTGGAATCCCCATAACCTATACAAACTTTTCCTCAAAGTTGTTTTAAAGATTCTGTCCCCAGAATCTCATCTACGCACAGAACATTTTTTACTCAAGTTTTTCATCTGTTCTTTGGGAGCTTCCTCTGATAGTTGCTGCATCAACACTGCCTTTTCTTCAGTCCATAATAACAATAATGTTCTTCTGGGTCCTAGTTTGATGACCATTCTCATTTTATCGTTTGCCAAACTGTAGGGGATGAGAAAATGACTCCTTTTTGTCTGTGATTCACTTACCTCCTAGAACCTGAAACATAATTATTGTTCCCAGGATATCATATAATCTCTGGTGGCCAGAACTTCATGAGTTTGGGTCCAGGCCAACTCCTGTGTATGATCTTTCAGGCTTGACCATAGATAATTACAAAGGCTTTGCCTAACAGGCCTCAAGAGGGAAAACTCGCCTTCTCCCACACAGACTTGGTACACAGCAAGGGCATTGCAGTCTGTCCTGGAATTTGCAGTAAAGGCCCCAGGCTATCTGCCCTACCTTGGGCTTGATATGCTTATACATCAGTGTGCATTTCCAGCAACTTGTTTCTAAAGACTTCTTTATCTGGAGGCCTTGACAGAGGCAGTTTTCAGCAATCCTGCCTAAACCTCTCCACCATGTGGCCTTAAGATCTTTTTCTCCATTCTAACTTAGTACTTTTCCACTCCTAGGCCTCCCTCTTTGCAATCTCCCAGCTTCCCCAGTTCCATAAGACAGCAGGAAACTTTTGTTCAACGTTCTTTGGCAGTGACATTTTCTGTGCCTGCTCTGTATGTCATCAGATTGACCCATTCTGGATGCTATTCCGTAGGGGAAAAAAAATGAAACCTTTCTTTTTCTTTCCCTTTTACCTTCACCATCACAATAAATGTATAAAGTCTTGATTGTTACTTTTAGCTTTGGGGTTGTCCCAATTTGTCTTAATTAACCATCTTGATACCTTGCAGATCAGCAAACTTTTTCAGGTGTTTTTTTCCAACCTTTCTTTTTTACTCACATAAACTTAATAGTGTGGTTGTGTTTGAGAAGAGGAAGATTGAATGCTCCATCCATTCCAATGTTCTGTTATCCTCTCCTTTGAAAATAGTCTATTTGAATATGAGCCCCTATGGTGCAACTTTTAGTGTGTTTTCTTCTGTCAGGAATCTTGTCTCTGTAAAAATATTTACAGTGTAATTCAGACCATCAAGATACATTTCCATAGATTTATAAAATCCCATTGTATTGCCCCTTTTTGAACCAATTTTGCAAGTAATATTCTATGACAAATAATGTTTCATAATGTTTTTTAAACATAAGTTTCCATAGTATAACTGTATTGCTTCATATGGAAATAGTGTTTATTTTTTAATATTCTTTAATATTCCTTTCACAAAGGAATAATGGTGAATGATTTTTATGTCAAGGAAACATTTTTTAAAATTTACTTATTTATTTTAAGAGAGAGGGAGAGAAAGAGAGAGAGAGCACGGGAGGGGCAGAGAGAGAGGGAGAGAGAGAATCCCAAATAGGTTCTGTGAGGTTGGCACAAAGCCTGATTCTGGGCTCGAACTCACGAACAGTGAGATCACCACCTGAGCCGAAATCAAGAGCCTGATGCTTAACTGACTGAGCCATCGAGGTGCCCCTGAAGGAAATATTTCTTAATGTTCAGAGGTGATCTTAATGTTAAGATCACCACCTGAGCCGAAATCAAGAGCCTGATGCTTAACTGACCGAGCCATCGAGGTGCCCCTGAAGGAAATATTTCTTAATGTTAAGAGGCACATTTCAATATGTACTTATTTCTTCTTTCATTTGTTCATTTTTTATAACTCACATTAGTAACATGACAACTGAGAAATTTCATCCCCAGAGATATGCATTCTGACCTAACCCTATCCAAGAGCCTCCCTTAGCTGTGAATATAGCCTCACCCCAATAAATTTTTGGTTGCAATAGACAGTGTTCACAAGTTTTAGGTCTTTTTAACCTAACATTTATTCTCACCTGAATTTGTTAATGTATGCATCTATTTATAGGGAGTCCTAAAAAGATAGAGCTGATTTTAGCTACTGATAAAAATAATTCTGCCCTGCTAATTATAGAGACAGATTCTTTTGATGGACAAATAGTCACCCAAATTTAAATGGTTCATCGATGAGGTTTGCAAAGAAATAGCAAACAGTACTGAATTTCAATAACTAGCGACATTAAAATTAATTCTCTGAAAAAAGAATAAAGGCTGATTGATAGGTAAGGATCTTTTAATGTATAATAGCTATAGCTATTTGCAGCCTCTTGTTTTGTAGAAATGTGTTTTTGCTAATGAGGGATGTAACTACTGGCTCTTTTCGTTTGTGTTTAGAATATTACTTGCAAAATTGGTTCAAAAAAGGGCAATACAATGGGATTTTATAAATCTATGGAAATGTATCTTGACGGTCTGAATTACACTGTAAATATTTTTACGGAGACAAGATTCTTGACAGAAGAAAACATACTAAAAGTTGCACCATAGGGGCTTATATTCAAATAGACTATTTTCAAATGTCAACTTTGACAAAAACATACTTAAATAAAAAAATTCTCACCTACTGAGCATTATTTACCTTCTTTAAAGATATGCAACAAACTAAAATTTCTAATGAAAACTTACTGTAAGAACAGCATGCTTACTTTAATATGGACATTTAAAGCATTGCATACAGACATATCACAAATTGTGTTGTCAAACATGTATATCACAGTTTATTATTCTAAAGAGAAATGAAAACAGTTGACATGAAAATCACTAGCATAGCATAGAAGTATATCTAAAACCCAGAAGAAAAAAAAAAAGAGATGAACAGATCAAATGAAAACTAAAAACAAAAAAAATTAGATTTATGCGGGCAATGGTAACATAACTAAGATACCAGCAAAGATACAAACTATATAATTTAAATGCAGTTATGAAAATAAAAAACAACTTATCAAACTGATGGACAGTGCACACACACAAACACACAAATACAGTAAAATGAGTATTTTTTCAGTGTTGTGGCAAGTCTCTTTGAGAATGTTCACTTTATTAAAAAATCAATTAATCCTTTTAAAAATTGATTCACAGTTTATATGGAACAAATTGCGGATTATGTGGAATGATATTGTATAAGTGATGTTTTTAGCTTAAAATTCTGTTTAATAATCTAATTATTTGATTGCCTATGGAGTTGGAGTACCTTGACAGACCACATCATTTTATTCAAATTATCATACTTTGATAAATTTATTTGCTTCCTTAACTTTTTTGTACAAAAACTTACAAATGGACATCACTTTTGTGATAAGGAAGCAAGCCTACAAGCTGAGAGGTAGGAGTCATCTTCGTTTAGCTGATGTTCAACACAAACTTCGCAGGTATTATACGATTCTTATGCTCCGTTTTAGGTACTTTTGCCTTAACCTCCAACCAGGATGTTAGGTGACAAGTTCTATCCTTGGGTAACACTTCAGTGAAAAAATCTGCATATGCTCCAAAATGATTATCTGAAGGCACATTCCAATAATAGTCACCTCATGACCATGCTTCTTGCTTCAGGCCTTCCTGCTGATATTAAATGCTAGGATGCTATGATTATCTACTATGATATCTAGCATTAAATGCTAGGATGCTATGATATCTTCAGAGTAAGAAAGTACAGGAGAATTTTAGTTCTCAATGGAGCAAACTACTGATTAAAAAGAAAGCTAGTAAATGAAAGTCTTTCAGTAGTCTGACAATTAGGACTTGTCTCTGGTGCTGGTGAGGTGGTAATAATACTTTGCATATTGTGGCATCACTGTTATCAAGGTTTTACCTTGTGGTTAATTGGGTCTGTTTACAGGTGCGAGGTGGAATGTTAAGAAATGCTATCGATGTGGTAACTGAAAGGTATTAGAGCGATGATAATTATGACATCTTGGATCAGGGTAGCTGCTAGTGTAAACACTGGAAGCTTTGTGAAAATAAAAAGGTGAGCCCAACTCAGCCAACTGTCCAATATGAGATCTTATAAAAACTATGAGCTATGATGAAATATTTGAAAGGCAGACTGTGCCAAAAAATAGGATCAAAGGTCTAATCGTGAAGCTGGCAGAGCTAATTTGGAGACTAACTACATATGTCTTAGATCTGAGATAGGAGCAATTGGGTTCATGAGCCTGAAAATCTAGCACCTCATGTTTTCCTAAAACCTGTGGGAACGAAGGAAAAGAGATTAAGATAGGAAGGATTAAGAGGAAAATCCTGAAACTGCCCTTTTCTACTCCAGCCAATAGAGTAATTAGAAACAGCATTGCAAGAAGGAAGGAATTCAGAGATTAGTGTCACCATAACATACTTAAAGGTGCAAGGGTGATGGTCCGTATCATATCCCTGTTTGATCCCTATTTAATTTATTTTGGCCAAGAGAACTAGATGGATCCTGAAAGAGAGTGGTGTACTGCCATAAACTTAACTAGGCAATAACCCCAGCTGCAGCTGCTATGCTGAATTTGAGATCTTTATCAGAGCAGATAAAACACAAAACTAGTTCTTGATATATTTCCATTGATGTGGCCAGTAATTTCTCCTCACACTCCATCAGTAGGGAGGATCAAACACAATTTTCATTTACATGTCAATAACAGCAATCTACAATCAATATTATTCATGGATAATTTGCTCATAAATTACCTAGGAAAAACAGGGATTATAGTAAGTGCTGAGTGTTTTCTCATTTTCCTTTCAAAATATAGCATTTTCTAATTATTTCATGATGTCATGAAAGGTCCTGGTTTGTCATTGCTTTGGTGGAGAGTATTACATTAACACTTTTGAATTTCCATAGAACTTCTATAGTTGTAGTCACTTAAAACACCCTGAATAAAATTAAATTTTAATTAACTGGAAGAACTTTTGTGTTTTGCTACAAGAATTTCTTCAAAGATTTCATTCTCATTCAGAAACACTTTTCTTGTAAGAATTAATCAAAGACCTTTATGTATATTTATAACTCAACCTATCACTGCAGTAATCATTAACCTTTTTAAAAAACCTATTGCTACTGATGGTATACATGTGTTGGTATGATTAAAAAGTTTTCTTTACCTGTTACACTTAGCACAGTAGAGAAGTATCCTATTAATTAATTAATCAGCAATCTATTTATTTTTATACTTCTTATTTTTAGCAATGATCAGTGTACTAAAGATTCTCCAGATTTATTTCTCCAAAAGTTTGAGCCTAAAACCAATTAAACAATGGGATACCCCTTACACTATACTTTTTTTTTTTTTAAGTTTGGTTTTGGTTGAAATGAACATCAATGTACACCTGAGGGAGAAACAAAAGGCAGAATAGCTCAGCCTAAATGTGTAAATGGGTAGGAAAGTGTGGTGAGCAAAAAGGAGATGTGAAATGTCAAATATCTCAGTTAAATTCTTGGTCATAGCTGTGGAACTTGGGAAGATTACTTCAACTCTATGAAAGTTGGTTTTCTAGTCTTAAAAAAAAGATATGCCTACATAATAACTTAGTTATATGGAATTTTAAGAAAGCATGTGGGATGCATACCAAATGGAAAGCTTCTTCATACACACTCTTTAAATTGGCTATGGTAACTGTAACATTTTTTTTAATTTTATACATAAATGAGCTGTAGTTATCATGGCTTTCTATTATTATTTTCACTTATAACAGCAGTTGTATATGAAGCCTGTGTGGGATATAAATTATAGATGATATGTTTTTAACATGAAAGCATTCTCAGCATAAGTAGTTGTTTATTCAGTTGGCATTCTCTCCTTCTTTATTAGTTAGAACTCTAATTTTCATGGGGTGAAAATGTGTCAATTAAAAATATTTATCCTCTCACATTAATTTGAGGCCATGGAAGGCCATTATGATGCAGTTTTGGCCAATGGACTTCAAGAAGTTGCTGAGTTACACTTCCAGGAAAGTTTTTATAAAAAGAAATACAACTCTTTTTCTTTTATAAAAAGAAATACAACTCTTTATTTGCTCTTTAGCCTTTCCCTTTTACACCTTTTCTTTTTTGAAATAAAAACTGGATACCTAGAAATTGACTGCCACAAGCCAATGGTGACAGAGCAGAACAAAGGAAGAGGCACAGATGCCAGGTGATGTGGATGAGCTTCTGTACCATCTAACCATAGCCTTCTTGTTGTGCAAGACAGATAGACATATTTTTCTTATGCCACCATTTACGATATTTTTTATCTGTGGCTGAAAATACCTTAATTAATATAACATGAATGTAGTATAACATCTGACTAGGTGATATATCATTGACCCTATGAGAATAAGCAAGCATGGTGAATCATTCCTTAAGGTTAATTTTTGAAAGGGATTATTAAATCTGTCCTTTAGGAATGAGTGTGTTAAATTTGATTTAAGGATAACTTATATAGGTGTAGTGAAAAAATAATTTAGACAATTTATGAACTATATACATATATAAATGCTCAGAGATATAAATAGGAAAAATGCCTACCTTGAATTTAACATCAATCTTGTCTCTTTCTTGTCTTAATCCACTTTATTCTCTTTATTACTTTCATTATCATCATTTTTATCTTATATTGTTTTTCACTGTCTATCATTTGAAGGATAAGAATATATTCATTGTTGAACAGTGGCATAAGAAGGGATTTCTACTCTAATACATTCATTTATATTAATATATGCCTATGTACACATAATATACAACATTATATGCTCCTATTACAGTATATAAAATTCTCCTTCTTATTGTTACTTGTACTTTACACCCAGGGAAATGCGGCTCCTTCAGACCAAACTTTTCTTCTATTGGAAGATAGTCACATGACCCAAACCTGGTGATTTCCAACACCTGGTTGTGATTATTGTTCCAGGGCTAGTGGATTAATCCAACTTGGGGAAGTTAGAAACTGTCCTTAGGAGTTTCTATACTGGAGATGGGTGTTTCTCCTGTGTCATGTTGCTAGACGTACTTGAGTCCAGGGCTGTTTTTGTGCATGGTTTGAGTCCTATGGAGAAAACTGAATTGAAAACATGAGATTGACAAACAGAGACATATGGATCACAAACAACAGAAAGGGAGGCTTGATAGTGTCCATGTCTCTCTCTCTAGTGGTAGCTGCCACTAGACCATTTTGAAATAGTTACTTCAAAGTTAGTAACTTCAAAATAGTAACTTCCAAAGTTGCTTCAGTTGGGTTTTAGTTGCTTTAAAACAAAACCAACTCCTGTTTCTTTCATTGGAATCATTTGTTTTTTAGTTGTCTTTGGTGCCTTTCTATGCTTTATGAGGCTGAAATTGATCTCACTTTTACCTCTACATAAACACAAAAAGAAAAATTCCTCTCCCCATGCAAGTAAGAAGCATTTTTATCAATCTGGAAGAAATAGTTTCCATTTAGGAAATAGGCCATTTGGAAAGCTCTTTACCCAGGATAACCTCAGAGAGTATCTCTAAATGGTTTGTGTTTTGATATACTTTTAAGATCAAACAGGGATTTCTGATATGAGACTGGAATTGTTAAACTAGACTCATTATTAAACTATCTTCATGTCCATTTTTATCATCATAATAAATTAAAAATAACCAGGAGTTACACTTTGTAAAAATTGCTCTAATCCACCCACCAAGCTTGCATCATCTGAAAAATGAAGAAACTAAAGGATAAGTGATCTAAATTACAGTCACAGTGTCACATTGCTGGTAAGAAAGCAGCAGAGCACAAAACTGAACCCAGGGCAGTCCAATTTTAAGACTGAGCATTTTCAGGTGACCTAAAAAGTGAGAGGTGGAGAGGGAATGACCCTGATTTTCTCTATCTTTGCCACAGAATATTCGCTTGGCAAGCTGATGATGTTTCATGGACTAGTCTGTCAGTTTTCTTAGAGTGTAATCTCTTAATAGTTCCACTGTATGGAGTTTGTTCATCAGGTCTAACTGTAGTTCACAACCCTGTTGGTTTTGTCTCCATCAACTTCCCCATTAAATTATTCAGAATATCAGCTTCCTTTGAACACAGAATCCCCCAGGCTTCATAAAGCTATCAAGCAATGTTTAGATTCAGGTTTGATGTTGACCCACATTTGTTTTATTCTCGCTGTTTTTTGATATTTTTGGTAACTCAGCAAATTTGCTTTTAAATGTGGGATTCTTTTGGAAAATGATTACTTGGCATATACATCTATTGCACATCATTAATGAAAACAGGCAAGACTTTCTTTTTTATTTTCCTGATAAATGCAGTTCTGAGCAGTGATGTTCAGGCATAGTAAGCGCTGATCATATAAAAGCTTCATTGAAATAACTGTAGGAAAGATACTCTTTCTACGGTATTGTGATAGATGTTGACAGGAAAATGATCATGAGTCAAAGCAATGCAAGGTTCATCATAGTGCCCTTTTGAGCTTGACAAGAAGAGGACATGCTTTATAGTAGAGGTGACAATAAAAATTGGGTATTGGCAATATGACATTGAAAGCTAAAATATGAATCAGTCTTTATTGTAGGAAAAATGAAAAAATATTAACTCCTTTCAGAGAGGAAGGTTACCCTCAGTCTACTTTAGCACTAATTGAGACAAATCATACATATGGTATTTGTCCGATACAATTTGTTAACTTTTAGAGTATAAAAAGTATTAATGTGAAATATTCTGATCTTAATTTACTAATTTTTATTTTAATGGTATTATTACTACAATTTTAAATTTCATTAATATCTTGGACTATGGCAAAACTTACATGAACCCACGATCCCAAACTTTAGTCAATTCATTCAAATAGATGTTTTAGTAAATTGAAACAGTCAAATATCTATTGATTATTTAGTGCTGCACGTATTTCTCTCTCAGATTATATACTTTGTTTAGCTGTCTCAGCTTCTAAATTCTTGAATTTCATTAAAAAAATTTTTTTACATTTATTTATTTTTGAGAGACAGAACACAAGTGGGGGAGAGGCAGAGAGAGAATGAGACACAGAATCCAAAGCAGGCTCTAGGCTCTGAGCTGTCAACACAGAGCCGGAGGCAGGGCTTGAACTCCTGAACCGGGAGATCATGACCTGAGCCGAAGCTGGATGCTTGACCAACTGAGCCACCTAGGTGCTCCTTAAATTTCATTTTTAAAAATGTTTTCTAGGGGAAATAAAGTTATTCTAATTGTTTTAATAAAGATTTTTTTTTCCTGTAACATATTTTTTTGTTGTTGTTGTTAAAATAATACACCTACATGTTCTCACTTTCCATCTGTGGTTGATAGTACAGATAAATCAGATTCTAATTTAAATATTGTCACTGAAAATTTACTACTTTGCCTTACCATTTAACTTTGTTTTAGTAATTAGGATTAAATATCTGGAGATTTTTTTCCTTTGCAGATCTAGACATGCTAAATCAGAAATCATTAAGTTATGGGGAAAGAATAGACTGGGATATTACTCCGACCCTTTGGAAGGACATATAGAAGTGGCAGGGTCAAATAAGTTTCACTGTGCCTTTTCATTAACACTAGTCATTATTCATTGGGTAATCCATAATACCGTGATCTGTTCAAGACAGTCATTATTTTAGATTTGTGAAGGTCATTTTATAATGTATTATCAATTTACACTATATCTTCAAATGCGAAGGGAGACATAAAAAGGAAAAGAGTCATCAAAAGTTTTCTTAATGTGTCAAAGACATTTTCATTTTAATATTAGGCCATCTTTAACAGAGAATGTCTCTTTAGCATTAACTCTGAGATGTTTAATTTGGCTTTTAATCAGTGAAATACTGCAACATGTAATTTCTCATATCAATAATTTATCATTACACTGAGAAACAGTAAAGAAGGATATATACTATGTAATCAGCTTAGAGATATTTCAATATCCATTTTTCTTTTCAGTGGGCCAAAGCATACTCTTACTCACATAGTCATCTAGTTAAGTTCTGCTGGAACAGTCCCTTCTTTATGAAAGACTTCCTTCTTGCTACTAACATTAAGTATCATCTATGTAACATATTAGTGAACTGAAAAAAAAAAACCCTAGATATATCCTACTATTTAAAAAAAAATGTAGAATCAAAGGAAGGATTCGTGTGTTGTAGTTTTACAAGATGTCTGTAATCTGAATGCAAAGAGCCAGGTGATTTGTAGAAGTTGATGTAGCTTATGTGTAGTCAAACTACTAAATGTGGGAGCATCTTGTCTTGTGTGTCATTTGTGTACACAGGTGTCTTTGGAGATGTCTCAGGATCCTGTCCACACACCCTTTTAGGTATTGTAGCACGCTGTACAACGTCTGTCTATTCTTGTAAGCTCAGAAATCATTCTGCTGCTCTGCTGTCATGCAGGAGCACAAAGATTCTCAGTAAGGCTGTCTGAGGACCTGTCTTATAAGTATATCAAGTAACATTTTCTATTTCTGGAATATTGTTCCTTCTGTGGTTACCTACCTAGGAAATGAGGTTAGCTTCCTTTATTTTGGCAATTTGTACAGAATGCTTTTCTGCTTGAATGGGGACAAGATTACTGAGGGAGGGGGAAAGAAATATGGGGATAATTGTTAATATTTTAAAATATTCTGTCAAAAATGGTCCCTCTTGTTAAGATGCTACAACAGTCCACGTGGCATAGTGTACAAAGATTTTCATGATCTGACTTCTAGCTATGTATTGAGCCCTATCATTCTGCATGTCTAAGCAGTTCCAGGCTTCCCTCTGCTTATTTTTAAGATTCCTGTCTAATATTAATGACTCAGACTTTTCATACTGAAAACAGTTGTTTTCCTTGCATAATACCTACAGTACCTTTTTTCACAATACATAAAGGATATATTTTAGTTCACTGATTGGGTTATATAGCTTACCATCCCTAAAATAATAGTAGGTGTTTTTCTCCAAATAGGATACCCTCGAGGGCAGTAGACTTGTGGTAAACTTACCAGTGCCTACTGTGTCTTTCCAATAGAAGGCATAGTACTATCTGATTTTGCCTTTGCATGCCATGGTGCAAGCATTCAATCAGGAAGAGTTGCTGTTCCACTTTCGTTGGACTTCAATCTGTATGTTTTGAATAAATGATATGATGTACTCAGTGTTACCCAGATAAGTTTTATATCCAAGGCCTTTTTTCCCCAAATCTCCTAGATATTGATTTTTCTACAACTTGTGTCCATACCGATCATACTCTTCTTCCTGAAATTCTCTCTTCCCTTTACTTACCTGATGCTATCTTCTCTTTATCTGTGATTGCTGCCATGTTTCTGCCCATAGCAATGCCTCTTTTTTTTTTTTTTTTCCTATACACAAATGCAGTCACTCTCCAGGATTCTACTTGGTCAAAGATACCATCTCTGGAGGAACTTTTCCATTTATAACACATCCACCATCAGCTTTAGTAACTTCCTAATTTTTGTTTCTTACATGAATTCTTTCTTGAATATCAGATTATTTTTCGAATTGCCTGCAGATTTTTTTTTTTCCACAGAGATGTCTAACTGGTACCTTAAATATGAGATAAAATGAACTAACCCTTTTATCCTATTGGAGTGTTCCTTTTCTGTTCAGCCAGATTGAATATTTTAACAGTTGTGCCAAGTTCTTCTTTTCTTTTTTCTCACACTTCAGTATTCACAAATCATTGTACATTGTGGTTTATAAACTCTTTAGAATCTTTCCCTCACTTTACATTTTTACCCTTTCCATCCCACTTAAGGTCACTGATTTTTTAAGCTAATTTTGTTTCCTAATGTTTCCCTCTCTTTCTCTCTATTGTCTGTCTACCCTAAACTGATAGATTTTCTAAAGCATATTATCCATAAAGTTAGTATCTTTGTTAGAAATGTTTTGATGCTTTTTCATTACCCATTTAGTAGCATTCACATTTATTCAGTGGCATGACCTATCATAATCTGACAGCAAACTTCATGTCCTTATTTTTCTTTCAAGTTTTTCCTCATCATAAATAAAAAGTTGTTCAGCAAGTGTAGGCTATTAATCCTTTGCCAAATAAACAACATATTTCCCCAGAAACTGGAAAGAGAGGACTAAGATAGAAGTATGGATTTAAAATTCACAAGGATATAGACAAGAGTTAACATAATAGTATTTTATCAACAAAATGCATGTATGAAATGAGATAAGAACTTTAAGGCAGAACATGGTGGGATAACATTTGATTGAAGGGTGATAATGACAGTGTTGCTCAGGAAGAGTAAAGATGTAGGGAACTAAGTAAATAATGTTATCTCAGGGGCCAAGTAAAGGGATACTATTTAGATATTAGCATTTCAAAGACCTTTCTTGATGAGAACTAACAATGCATTGGATTTGGAAGTAGAAAACTATGGTTTAACTGGGCTAAACAATTTCAGTGTATTTTATTTTATTTTTTTAACATTTATTTCTTTTCAAGAGACAGAGAGTGAGTGGGGGAGGGGCAGAGAGAGAGGGAAACACAGAATCCAGAGCAGGCTCCAGGCTCTGAGCTGTGAGCACAGAGCCTGATGCAGGGTTCGAACCCACTAACCGTGAGATCATGACCTGAGCTGAAGTCGGATGCTTAACCCACTGAGCCACCCAGGTGCCCCATACAGTGTGTGTTTTTTTTAAATACAAGCTTAGATTTTGTAGAATTGAAAGATGATATCCGATAGGTAGTAAAGTAGATTGTCTGTAAAAGGAGAGGAGATATTAGGGGATAGAATAGATAGTAGGAAATATGGGGTCACTGGAGAGCTGTAGAGGATCTGCAATACTGGCAGATTTTCTTATCCCACTGGGGAAGAAGTGAGTCTCTAACTCAGTTAGGGAGAAGTTAAACATACCAGAGAAAGCAGAGTAGCTAAAGGAGCGTGTCCCTGAGGTGCAGAAGATTTGTATCAGGAAAACAGGCGGAAGAATTAGACTTAAACAGCATACAAGTGTTCTTGGTGTCCAGGAGAAGAGATGATGATGGATAGGGATGTAAATATGTGGTGTTTATACAGGATGTGTGACTGGTGAAATCTATGTTTTGTAGTCTACTTGTTTTCAGTGAAATGAGGACCACAGTCTTCCTTAAGAAGAGCTGTGGAGGAGTTTCAGTCTCAGTTGTGCCCACAACTACATGACAGGATGGTTCAGGCCTGCAGGACAGTCTAGAACTCACACCTCAAATGCCGATAATAGACTAAAATATCATTTTTTTGAAGATTTAAATACATAATTGACTCTAAAATGTTACAATATTACCAACTAAAAAAAATTAGGCTGAAAATGCTGATTTTTCCCAAATAGCATTTAAATTAAAAGGGATAAGAAATATAAATAGAACATAGTACACTAATGAACACTACAACAAAATGAGACCCTTAAAAAGCAAATCTACAGAGAATTACAAGGAGAAACTGAAAAATGCATGACTACAGTAAAGTTTCAAAACATTTTGTGTATAAAATGAAGGATAAGGAAGGCAAAAACTAATAAGAATATAGACTATGTTGACAGGTTTTAGCTAAAAGATATATCGAGTACTCTACCTGCAATAAATACAGAATATACATTGGCTTTCACATTGACAATGTTTATAAAACATCATACAACATTTACAAAAATTGAACATATAATAGGCTTCAAAGGAAGTTCCAACAAATTTCAAAATGATATTGAATAGTCCATAATATCTGGCCACAATGTAAAAATGTGTTAGATGGCTATAAAATCACATTTATCTATCTATCTATCTATCTATCTATCTATCTATCTATCTACCTATTTATCATCTAATCATCTATCTATCTACCTACCTACCTATCAATGCACAACTCATGGGTTAAGAAGAATTATGGTGCAACCACTATGGAAAACAATATAGAGTTTCCTCAAAAAATTAAAAATAGAATTACTATATAATCCAGCAATTCCACTTCTGGGTATTTATCAAAGAAAAATGAAAACAATAATTTGAAAAGATCTGTAAACCCTCATGTTCGTTGCAACATTATTTACAATAGCCAAGATATGGAAACAACATAAGTGTTCATTGATCTGTGAATGGATAAAGAAGATGTCTCTCTCTCTCTCTCTCTTTCTCTCTCTCTCTCTCTCTCACACACACACACACACACACACACACACACACACACATGCTACCTGCATAGGAAATTTTGTTTTGTCCATATATTCTCCCTACTAATTCTTCTCTTCGTATGAAGGAAATCCAGGCACAGTTCTTCAGTTGTGAATGGTGATGACAGCAGATTCACTGGTCCATTCTTCAATAAACAAAGGGACTGCCATATACCCCATCAGGTAAAAAAAAAAAAAAAAAAATTATTTAAAGAGATCTAGGTAAAATATTTCCTGTGTTCCTTTTACAAGGAAAGCTAAATGGTAACTGACTTTTAAAAGATTACATATCTCTGCCTGTGAAAAAATTGCCAGAGAATGAAACCAGAGTGGCTATGAGAAAGCATGAGGCAATGAAGATCTGCTCAAAGGTGAAACAATACAAAAGCAAGACAAGTCTTGGGATAAAATGTCATACTGGAGTAAGATTGGTTGAAGGGGATGTGAGAAAAAAGAAAAAATAAATAAAACATTGCCACTACAACACCAAGATTTCTGCTTTTGGTTTTATAGGAGAATGACCATGGCTTTTCATACAATAAAAAAAAATTTGACTCAATGTAATGGATACTATTATTCACTCTACAAGTGTTTGTTGAGCACTGCACTGTTTTCTTGGGCCTGAGAAATACAATGATGAAGTAGACAGACACAATCTAAGTTCTTATAGGTTTCAATTTGGAAATAGGCTTTATTCTTAGGTAATACAGAGAGGTAAATATAACATAGTAGTTGAGCTAGACCCAGTTTTGAATACTGGGTCTGTCAATCACTAGTTTTGTGACCTTGAGTAAGTTACTCAACTTCTCTAAGCTTGTCTACTTATTTGCAAAATACGGATAATAATATTTAGCTCACAGGGTTGTTATGAGTATTAAATTTGAGTGATGAATATATAGCAGTTCACAAAGTACTTGAAGCTGAACATTCATTAAATGTCAGCTTGTTATTATTGAAATTTTAATTATTATGATTTAATGCATATTGTGATGCCTGAACCTTATTGAACAAGCCAGGAACATTTAGGCATAATCCAAAGGTAACTAATTGTATTTGTATTTGTTGGGGCTGTGTAGAGGGAAGGAGAGGGGATGGGAGATTAAGGATACATTTTTATAAGCCTAGAAAGGAAAACAAAAGAAATTTCAACTGAGCTTTTGATTTCAAAGAGAAAGAGAAGTCTTAGTATTTGCTTGTGATATGTAGTCAAGCATCATCTTTTGTACAAGATAAATAAGTAAATACGAGTTATGAGCCTGATATGTCAGTATGTTGCTCATTTTTTGTAGCTGATATTACACAAGTTAATATCAAATTATTTTTGTATTTTCACTTATGAATTAACAAATAATTTATTTGAAATATAATTTTGAATTGTTGAAGTATCATAAATGACTATGGTTGACTAGAAATTTAGAATTATCCAGAATTTATTCATATTCTATAGAAACATAGTCACAGATTTGCTAGTATTATTAATAATACTTAAAAAAATAAGAACTATTATTACAAGACATCATGTGAAATCCAGTCTTATTTGACTTAATTGAAGATGTTGGCAAATTCAAAAGTATTCAAATAGAAATTAACTTTGAGTATAAAATTGCACTTATTGGCGCCTGGGTGGCTCAGTCGGTTAAGTGGCTGACTTCGGCTCAAGTCATGACCTTATAGTTAATGGGTTTGAGCCCCGCATCAGGCTCGGTGCTGACAGCTCAGAATCTGGAGCCTGCTTCAGATTCTGTGTCTCCCTCTCTCTCTGCACCTCCTTGCTCACACTCTTTCTCTTTCTCTCTCTCTAAACTAAATAAACATTAAAAACTTTTTAAATTGCATTTATTGTTTTCTATCCATAAAACAAAAATTATCTAAAAAACTTTCAACTCCTCTCTCTGAGGATCTTGTGCTTTCAAAGGATTAACTTGAGATATAGGACATTATTTTCTCCCTTCTTAATGAGACTAGTACCTCAGGGTAAGTATAGAAGCCTAAAACACTAAAGTCAGTTTTATGTACAGATAAATTACATTCACTGCCTCCTTAAGAGCTTTCATTTGATCCCTGTTTCCCAAATAGAACTGCCTATCTACAAAAAAATTTTTTGAGAGTTTATTTTGAAACCCTCAAATATTTGAACTTCTTGATTAATGAGCAAGTGCAAGTCCTTTTCATAAATTATCTAGTTAATGCTCAATGAAGTTACATCTGTTTCTAGAAATTTCACCATACGTGTGTGTATAATTTAAGTTAAATTACTTTAATATCATTTTTCCTTTAAAATAAAAATGGAAGCCCTATTGAAAAGTTAAATCAAAGAAAAGCATTTTTATATGCCCCATTGCTGCTAAATATCTCAGAAGTTGTATGACGTATTCTTTGTGAACCCCTGGAATAAGATAACAGAAGCAGTATTAATTCAAATATAATTATTACCATCATCAAATAAAGCCTTTCAAATTCAATTAATCCATTTGAAATGTGAAACAATGTTATGCTATTTTAGATATTCCTGGGGGTTTCAGAAAGGAGATCATATTGTTGCATAAATAATTTTTCATCTTCTCTTGGAAGACTTTCCCCAAATGTCTTCATTACAATGTCAGGCAGCAGAGGGATAAGGCTTCCTACTTTCCAAGTATAAAATCTTGCTGGAGAAACTCATACCTGGGGAGGGGTAAAAATGAAGAAGCAGCATGGATAAATTATTCATCTTTTAAGGAAACACAGAGAGTATCCAGTTTTTTAATTGTATCAGAAATTTTCTAAAAGAGATTAAGAGAATCTGCTTTAGTGAAATGCACTTGATTCATTCAGTAAATACCAATTATAGCCTTGTATGAGGTAATATAAAAAGAGGGAATAGATTGGAAGCTAAATTTGACTAAAAATATTTCTAGAGAGAAAGAACTATGTATCCAGAATTTCTGATGTTCCCAACTCAACTAAAGTAGAATGTAAATGTAATAGTGTGTGACTGACTACTTATGCTCAATCATTACAGAGTTGAAATCTTGACTTGGGGGGGAGGGGCAGTGGTTGGTCAGTGGAAGTCAAAAAATGTTGACTTAATCAAAATTCTATTTTAAGGGGAAAAGGACTCTCCATTAAAAGATTAATAGAAAGTATATATATATATATATATATATATATATATATATATATATATAAACTCGTGTAATGTTTGGTTTACTAAAGTTTTAATATATATGCTTATTTTGTTCTGTACAACTATCATATAAGACTTCTATTGCTACCATTATTTTTTCACATATGAGGAAGCTGAAAGTTAGTTATTTGATGTCTTCAGGACAGTTTTCCGTAACATACTTTTTGATATTGAATAGTTTATTTAACCCCATTCCTACATTTTCATGGATTTATTCCTTCATTCAAAACATCTTTTATGTGACACACCCCATAATGCATGCTGGATAGACAGACAAGCTGGGAGACAATCCTAAAAATAGGGTATCATAGATACTTTGGTATAAGCAAATTTAGGTTATAGTAGGGACAACCTTTTATGATGGAGACAGTTAAAAATCTTCTTGAGAAGTAAAAAATAATAATTTGATGTTAGCCTTTGCAAGACATGATTTAACATTAGTGTAAAATTAAAGAGGATTTCTTATATACAGGATTAAACAGTTTGGAGAGAAGAAAGAGCTCTCATTTTGAGTAGAGAATAAATCAGTACATGTCTTTGTCATCTGAAATTGGATCTTGCCATTGATCTTTGTTTGATCTCCCTGAAGGAATGGAGGCTATAAGCAGTTGCTTTAAGGTACATTTTAGTAATCACTGGGGACTCTTTTTTAGTTCTGATTTAGTCATCAACTTGGAGATTAGCTATATCCCTAGTGAAAAGGGAAATAATTGGTAATACATAAATGTATAGTAGTCTAACAGCATAAATGCAAGTGTATATGTGTGTTTGAGGAGGAGAGTGTTTGTGCATGTGCGTGTAAGCGTGTGTGTGCGCGCGCGCCTGCGTGGTGAGTGTTCTGTATCTTTTCATTGGGACGTTAGTTGGGATGTGTTATAAGTTAATAAAGAAGCCTGTAATTAAATAGAAAAAAAACCATAGAAGTTGACATCAGGAATATGTATCTAGATCCAGGTTTGCAGTATCAGAAATATTTATTGCAATCTATCTAAATTTTCTGGATTCTCATTTTTATTTTCATGATCTCTGTGGTGATAATGTGTCCAAAGCCCTACGAGAGTCAAGTCAAATAACTAAAAGTAACATAGACTTTTCACTGTTTTTCATATGTTAGTCTGTTTACTGTGTTAACATTATCTTTTTTGTTATTAGAAGCTTTTTGTGAATAATTCATTTTTTAAAAAACATTTAGAAAAAACTTTTGGAAACAAAAATGCAACATCATAGCTTTAGCATAATCAGCCAATAAATTATAAATTTTAATTTGAATATTGCTTTAAGCTGTCTTGTTTTAGTATGCACCTTGGATCAATAATTTAGTCTTCCCATTTCTTGGTTTTATGTTCAACACTGTAGCTACATTTATTGATTTCTTACTATATGCTAACAATTACTCTAAGAAACACGCATTTATTAATTAGTTTATTCCTTAAAGTAAATAGACAACATTATCATTCTCATATTATGAATGAAAAACAAAGGGCACAAAGGTTCAGGAGCTTAGGTTGTACAAGTAGTATATGGTGAAACTTTAGAGAAAGGAAACTTACTTAACTTAGGGAGAAATGATAAGAAACTTGTAAACAATTCATTCAGTCTCTAATAAAATATAAAAGTTGGTAATAGTAAATATATTTCATGAACATACCATTCAAAAGTTACTCACAGCAAATGTGCTTTGTGAACATATTGTTCAGCTTCTTTTTTTATATGAAATGATACCTCTGATATAAGATAATTTTACACACACACTCTAATTTCATACATAGTATAAAATAAGCTAATATATATAATTATACATGCATAATCAATGTAAGAACTTCCTATAAAAATAACAGTGGATAAACATTTCATTGCATAAATGACTGTTTTATTTATTTTAGAAAATGTCTTCAAGGCAGTTTTAAAATTTGGTTTGCTGTGTTACAATTAAACATGATTGCTCCTATCTATGCGAAACAAAGTAGCAACTGCTGGACAGATAATTAAAGTTAAGACATTCTTTCTTAAGGGTGACACCCTAAATTATAATTATGATGATTTAATTGAGCATCAAATATACTCATGATGCTCATAAAGCATGAAGCAGGTGTGCAACTGTTTTTCCTTTGTAATGCATACTCACCCAAATCCGGTCTGCTGTACTGCTGCTTTTAATGACTAAAAACCTGGTTTTTCCTGTTTTCCCTGTGTACGTCAATTTACACCTGTGACCAATCTTTTTAATTATGAGGAACACTGTGGTCGACACAATTTGGTTCCCTATGACAATATCCATTATATCCCCTTGAAAAATTCCTGGCAAATGGCATCATCACAGATGCCAGGTAATGTGGATAATTAAAGTTATCTATCCTTTGCTTTCAATTTTGGGCATTCACATTAGGCAAAAGAATCATTTTGAGAAACAATAACTGAGTTTTGATATAATGGAAATCTTCGAGTCATTAAAATTCTTTGTTCATTCTAGTCCAATTGCTAGAAAATAAAATGCTTCTGTGTAGTGGAATATGTTTATTGTTATCTGCTGAAATGAAAAGTAGTTGGGCACAGGAGTCAATTTATTGAAGCATAGCTGAACACCTAAAGTTTCAGAACTGCCAAAAATGCAAACTACTGCAACTAGCTCGTGTTTTCTTCTTCAGCTATGGGATTATTCCTGGATGGATGGGAATACAAGTGGTCAGTGTTTAACAGTTTAAAACTGCTTGTTTCATCTTCAGGAGACTAATTCACTCCTTGTAGTAATTGTGTTAGAATCTCTGTATGAAACCATGGGTAGATTTAATTCAAAATGGCTTTAAGTAAATGGTAAAGTTGAGAACAAAATAATTTTTCCCATATTTTCAAGGTCAAGAATGACATGTTGGGTATATTCATCATGAGTTAAACAATAGATATTATTTTCATCATCATGAGTAAAAAGTAACCCCCAAGGTAGTATGTATTATATATTACTTACAAAAGTATAGGCTCTATGAACACTATAAAGGCACAATACCAGAGAAAATAAAATTAAACTATATAAAAGCACTGTGGTCTACTGAGATTTATAGTCCAAAGTGGGATACTTTGATCAGATAATGGAAACTACTCTTTGCCTTGAGACGACAGACGTAAACTGGGACTATCTTGGACAAATTGAGATGTATGGTTCTGTAATTATACACAAACTTATTTAAGACCTAATTAACAAAAGCACGAGTGCTGTGAAATACTTATGCTGATGACAATGACTATTTTGTATTGAAATGTATAAATAATTGATTTAAAATTATGTACTGGCATACATGGAAAGTTTAGATTCTCCTTCTTGTATCTCCTTAACTAGTCTTTCACTGAAATATGTTACACAACATACAGTTTACACATTTTCATGGCAGCAAGAGAGAGTCACCTGTTCCCTAGGTGCCAGGTGATCCACTCTACTGTGGCCTCTCTTTGCTTATTTTGGCATCCACTGCAATTTCTGACCTGGGCTTATTTGGGGGATGGTGCCCAGAAGAATGGTTTTTTTCCTTGTGCTTCAGATCAAATGAACCTCAACCTTTGTCAAATAAAGAACCCAGTCTTCTCGGCACCTCTCTATTGTCTCATCCGTAGGAAACATTGGCATGCCTTCTTATTCTAGGGGGAGTTATCTGAGGTTCATCACCAAGAAGACAACTTTCAGACCAATATGTTTTACCTTCCAGGTATTCTTGGTTTCTCTTTAAATTCATCCAAGGGTTTCTACTTAGGTATTTGTTGTATTTATTGTCTCACTCAATTGGAATGAAAGAAAGAAATAAAAGTTTATAGAAACAAATTTAGAATTGAGTTTTAGAATCTGTTGAAAGTATAGGTGAAACTCAAGTGAAATTTCAAGCCTGAGTTACAAAATATGATTATGTAAAACAAAAATCACCATTATGTCAACCTGTATGTACGGGTGAGAGCAGCAAATAATCATATCTTTAACATGAACTAATTAGAACTCTAAATATTTTCATTCATGTGAATAGACCTTGTAAAATCAAAGTTAGAATCTCTGTCTGACTACAAAATTGTGTTCATATAGATCATGTTATATGGATTAGAAGAAAAAAAATGTTATAGATAATATAAATGTTAATAGGATAAAATAACACTGTGAAGAAAAACTTGATAGCAGTGATAATAGGAGTTAATTATTCATACTACCAAATTAATTTTTACTTTTTCAAGACATTGATAAATTAATTTACCTATGACAAAAATTTAAATAACATAGAGGGGATGTTAAACTTGTGTAACAATTGTGATCCTTTCGTAAGGACCCATGATGTTCTGTGAACATTATAGATACATTACTCAAAGTACGTCTTATCCTCACTACAGCTCTAGGAATTATTCAGTAACCTCAGTATACACCTGAGGGTGATAGGGTATGAGAGAAGCCATGCAATTTGCCTACATTAACATAGTAGTTCTTAAATGGCACATCATAGGTTCAAATTTAGATTTATCTAATTTCAAACTTCAGAGTCCTTTTGCTTCTCTATACCTCTTCTCTTTAGACATTTACTAAATTTTAATTATAACTTCAGATTCACATTTTATATAATATGAAATATGCCTATATCAATAAACCACTATCAGTAACGTGAATAATGAAAAGCAGAAATCGGATACTAATTAGTTTATTTCAACAACACCCGTGTGCTATTTATGAGATAAAGCACAATCAACAAAACTGGTAAATGTTAGCTACAAAATGCATGATTTCCATTTTTAAAATTTAAGACAGTTAGCTAATATGTTTAGTCATGTCATACTAAAGAAATTTTTCTGATTCATCTTTACGTTTGACAATAATTTTGGTATTGATGGTAATAAGGCCTTTGCTAGTGATTCATTAACAGGTCATAGTCATTAAAAAGAGCATTTTAGTACACCAGTTAGTAAGGTTCATACTTTTTATGCTCTGACATATCTTAAGAATCAATTATTTGCATATAAAGAAAAATAAATGAAAGAAAGCAAAATATAGCAGTTACTTTTACCTCCTCCCCTCTTAACAAATGTTGTTTTGAGATAACTGAAGAGAGAATATGAGTGTTATGTAAAATGCGTCACTGAATGCTACTAATAAATCATTGATAATATATGAGTAGTACATAAGGGACACATGACGCTTTTGTTATTTCTTGGTGTGTTTAAACCAAAAGTGATATACAAGGAAAATAGAATAATTCCATTACATGACTTACATTTGTAACTTTAGAAAATGATACATTTTCAAGTAGTGAAGTTTTGGTTTTTTAAGTTTATATAACTAGAGCTTAAAAACATTAAAATTCTACATCCCTGATATTTCCATTTCTAATCCAGAGTTCAGTTATATTATAATGTCATTAACAAATGTTTCTCAGATATTAGAAGAAACATTAATTTTTCATTTGGCACAGATATTTTTACATGTTATCTCTAGCTGTCTGAGCATTTCTGGAAACATCTGGACACTTGGATGCTTAACTAATGTGAGCCAAAAGCCAGCAGGAAGAATACAATTATATAATGCACTTTATTTTGTGAAGTTATTGCATAGGAATTTATGCACACATATCCAGGATTCTATATTCAAACAAAACATACCAAGAGCTGAACAATTAAATTGGCTTTGCGAAAACCCTTTAAATTATAATTTGTCCCAAATACTTAATTAAAGCAAATTGCAAGATTGGAATGAAACCATTGGAATGAAAAAGGCATCTCATTAACCATTGTTATACTCAGGCCAATATAATCTTTTTAATGCATGATTATTATTCTCCTAACCATAACTTGAACATGAATGTTGTCTCATTAAATCCTATAGGATGAGTCCTCAGTAATAAATAGCCAGTTATATTGAGTTAGTTAAAACAGTGTTTTCTGATTGAATAAAAAAATGTTTAATTGATTTCCTTTATATACTACAATGGACATTGATTGTTATTCTTAGATATTTGAGAAATTGTCTTCTTTGTAGGATGAATAGTACTCTCATTCACCTAAAAAGGGAACACAGAAACAGGTTTTCCAAGAAAGAAGTAGTGAATGTCACCAACTGACAGGGGTACGAAGTTTTGCTTCACTTGCAAGCTAACAACCTAGTCTGCCATAATGTGTACATGGTGACAAAAGACATGAAACTTCTGAAGCAGAGACAAGAGACATCATAACCCACAGCAGAAGCAATAACTAGTGTTGATTACTACAATCAAGTTGATTAACACATCACCTCAATAGTGGTGTGCGCGCGCGCTTGTGTGTGTGTGTGTGTGTGTGTGTGTGTGTGTGTGTGTGGCATGGTGAGGCCATTTGGGATCTATTCTCTTAGCAGATTTCAAGTATGAAGTAACTCTATACATTATTAACTTTAGTCATCATGCTGTATGTTAGACCATCAGAATTTACTGATCTTGTATAACTGAAACTTTGTATTCTTTGACCAACATCTCTTCATTTTCCTCACCAACCAGCCCCTGGCAACCACCATTCCATGCTCTGCTTCTCGAAGTTTGATTTTTTTTTTTTTTTTTAGATTCCACATGTAAGTGAGATCATGCAGTATTTGTCTTTCTGTTCTTGGTTTATTTCACTTAGCATAATGCCTTCTAGGTCCACCCATGTTTTTGAGCTAACATAGACATTCTTGCAAGCAGTAAACAAACCAATCCTCTTCCCTGCAAGAAAAAAAAAACATTTATTTTCTCTTAGTCTTGACCTATTTAGTTGCCTATGTGACTAACTATGGAATTAGTCTCAGGAGAATAATACGTCTTGTGGTAGGACAGCCTTAGCAAAAATGTGCAGGGATACCCAGGACCCTTCTCTTTAGCAGATCACCTCTCCACTTTAATTTTTTGTGAGTGATCAGTTTAATTTTTGCTTAGTCTGTTAAACTGAAATACTAATCTGAATCTTTGTCCTAGAATACCACCCTGGAGAAACACTACCACATGTATTTAAGAAATAAATAAACATAATAATGAAAACAGTTTGACTTCTGAAGTTTACTCTCTTATATTACTCCCTCCCCCAATATGGTACTTAGTTCTTTCTTTATAGGTTATGTTTAACTGTTGAAACATTTAGCCTGTGTTAGTTCAGGTCCTCAGAGAAGCAAAACATCAAGACAGGATTCAATGTGCAAGGATTTTATTAGGGGAAACACCCATGAGAGGAAATGGGGAAGAATTTGAGAGGCTGGGACAGCAATCCAATCATGATGCAAGTCTGACCATGAGTGAAAAAGATAGGAAAAGAAGTTTGACTGGAAAAAGTCTTAGACTGTATAAAGACCCCGTCCTGTCTGCCAAGGCTATGAGGATTCCTCAAGCCAAAGTTGGCATGCAGAGGAGCCCCATGTCTCCCTAGAAAGAACCTGCTGTGCTCAGTCATTGGCTGGGGGCAACCAAAGGGAGCCATGGCCTCCAGTCAAACACAGAGGAAGATTCCAGAGCAGTCTTTGGCACCCTAGGTTAACTACTTCCTATAGTTGTAGATGTGCAAGATGCATTCTCATGTCTGCTACAGTCTCCTTCTGAATTGGATAGTATTTCAGTGCTGCTCCCTCCTGATGAGTAGACAGATGCTCATATTTCTTTATAGTTTTACGCTAGTATTTGGACTTTAAAACATTACCTCCATGTTATATAGCTATCAGAAACCCATACAGATGGAATCTCTAATAGCTAAATATTTTGAAATTCTTACTGAGGCAAAAAAATGATGTCCTTAAAAACATAAGAAAATAAAGTATTTAAAATTGTTTACTATAAGAGTATGAAACTTTTTACAGAAATATATTATTAGCATTTAAAAAAAATTTTTTTTTTCAACGCTTATTTATTTTTGGGACAGAGAGAGACAGAGCATGAACGGGGGAGGGGCAGAGAGAGAGGGAGACACAGAATCGGAAACAGGCTCCAGGCCCCGAGCCATCAGCCCAGAGCCTGACACGGGGCTCGAACTCACGGAGTGCGAGATCGTGACCTGGCTGAAGTCGGATGCTTAACCGACTGCTCCACCCAGGCGCTCCTATTAGCATTTTTATTGTAACAAAATTAACTGCTTATATGATTTAAAGATAGAATGTATTTTTGTCTCTTTAGTTATGTTTACAAAGTGCCTCTAACAGCTTCTGTTACATAGGCATTCCATATCTATTTGCTGATAAATGACTGAATAATCCATGAGATTTTAGGTTTTTCTTCTTTTAAATAAATAAACTCGTAATTATGCATTTCAAGAATGAATTACAATACTGCGGATATACCACTCATGATTTACAATTTATTTTCATTGTGTTCATTTGCAGATTATGTATGAATATGATATTCAAATCATGTTTGTGCGTGTGTTTTCTTTTGTGTATTTTAATATAACTGACTTTCTCATTTTAAATAAGCATGTTGAGTTGGTTTTTATATAAAATATTATAGATAATACTGATAAAATTGAAGTTTTATTTATAGATTGATAAATTACACTCATTAATATGATGTTATTACAGCTAAATCAAATTTAGAAATTTCTGAAGGTGTTTTCTCTTTCCAAAATGATTAATGTTGTCCCAGGTCTCTGCACTCATTGGATCAAAGCCTTTTATTTCTTTAAGAAAAGGAAATAGAAGTCAGTTCAAATTCACAATGGCTTGAAAACTCAAAAGGGAAAATATTGGCTTGAAATTAACTCCACTTACTGGAATAGAAAATAGTTCTACTTTGGAATCTGAAAGATCTTGGTGTAGAATATCAAGTCAGAACAGAGATGTCTAGAGCAGAAAGTTCATTAATGCTAACTATTCTTACAGATAGTTGTGAGATCTAACTAAAAGATGGTTTCCACCCCCACCTCCCACAAGAAGCCAGTCAAATCCTTGCCTTTTTCCAGGAGACGAGGATGAAGAACTTCAGAGATGAGATGGCCAGAAGTCCCACTCCGTGTTCATTACATGTGAACTAAAAAACTGGAGGGATGGGAATAAACATTCTTAGATAGTTTGGGGACTTCCAAAACAGACAGGGTTTCTGCCTTTTTACCCACTAATAAGTCTATGACCAAGGTAATTGGAAAAGTGCCCATGATAACAAAGAACCTTCTCGATGGAACAGATTTCAGGAGAGGGCATGAGAGAGCCATTCTGAGAGAGAGCAACTCCACCACCCTCCCCTGCCTCTGTATCCCCATAATGTGATGTGCTGTGGAGAACATCCAAAAGATCCAGTGAGCCCACAAAGTGCTGAGAGGCTAGTGGACTGGAAGGGGTTTGGGACTTTTATGAGAACGTTGAAGAATAAGTAGATCTTCTGTCTAGAGGTCTTGTGTTGTACATAGATATTGATGATAACAAATGCCTGCATATATCATAGTCCAAGCAGAGTGAGTGACCTAAATGGAACTCAGTGAGCCTAAAGTACTTTATGTGAAATTGAAGCCTGACCCTAAATTGACATTATGGTATGTAAACTACTCCCCTGCTCCATGCATCAAAGTGGAAGGAAAGAAGAAGGAGCATGAGGAAAAACTCTGAAAGACTAAGTATTGGTCCAGAAAAACTAAATTAATGTGAGAAAGATTAAATTTGAACTGGTAAGTGATCACATTACCATGAACGGTCAAATTCACGCTTATTCAGAAAATAAGATATTGTTGTTAGACCGAGTTCATTTCATAACAACAAAATTACATATGTACATATACAAACTGTGGTGATACAGTTTAGACTTGCCTGTTAGCTTCACTTTTCATTTATTTGTATTAGCTGCTTAATTTTGGCTCCAGGAAAGTATGTTATATGTACATGAGAGAGAGAAAGAACATGTAAAAAATAGAACTAGAACTATTTTGAGGGTGCCAAGAGAGTAGGACACACTGTTTAATTTTTTTAGTCTCATTTGATATTTATGTGAATTTTTGTGACTATTTTTTTTATCTAAATCTACTTACTAGCCCTAGAATTAGAGAAAATTGTTGACAGAAAGAATGGCAATGACTTTCGTAGATGGTAGTGAATGTGGCCTTCCAGAGGTTAATGTGGGTTTGTACAATACAGTGAAACTGTGATCACAGCAAAATTTAAGACACATTTTAAGCTGTTTACAATTTTCTGGGATAATATTAAGTGCTTGTCAAAATCTTTAAGAGGAAAAATAATATGAATGGAATATGACAAAGAGTTCTGAAACTTCATCTCTGAAAATGAAAATAACTGTAATTTCTATGTAGCTATAAGGAAGTAGGTGTATAGGTGTATGCAAAATGATTTTATTTCTTACCTCAGATATTTAATTGCAAAAGACTAACTGCCTTACTAGAAAAAGTACCAATAAATGTCAAACAAGTTTAGATAGAATCTTGGGTCATGTATTTGCTTTGGATATGCACCTTGAGTCAGGGGTACAAAAGAAAGAAAAGCTAATTAGCCCATTGTATAAACCATAAGAAAAAATCTAAAAAGGGGTTTTGCTCAAAGAATGCTGCCCCACTAGCAGAGGAAAAGACATTGGACACCTGGCTATGGCACATTCCTAATATTCCATAAGAGAGAAGGATGTGAACAGAAGGCCTTGGAAACCTGAACTTCTCAAGGCCAAATGCTTTAGGTTATTTGTAAATCACAGAATGGATCAGGCCAGATCATATCACTTACTCTATAGTGGAAAAAATGTGTTGTTCTAATATTAACATTGACTATATTCTAGCATATAATATGGTGAATGAGAAAAGGGAAATAGATAGCAGGATATCTTTACTAAATGAATCCTGAATAAGTAATTGCTGAAAAGAATATTTCCATTCAGGCACAGCTGCTGTTTCATACTTCTTCCAAATCTTGAGACTAGGATGGGTAGAAAAAGAGGAAGTAGTGGACCAATCAATGAAAACGAGAGCCAAGGAAAACTAAGGTAACTGTATAAATACCAGAAAACAACCTGGTGACAAATACAGATGAGATTGCTCTTGACATAATATGTCATGGGCCAAATTTCTCTTTTGGGAAAAGGAAATGGAAGGCAAGCCCTTGAAGTGCAGACGTCAGAAGAAAACCAACATCCCAAAGATAATGTAAGCCTTCTCAGTAACCTTTAAATGATATAGAGAGGACAGGAATTATATATGCAAAAAATGCACCCAAGTACTTAACTCATTGAAATGAAGTGCAATGCTGATGATCATTAGTTGTAAATTAGGGAGTGGTTTAAGTGATCCAAGGCCTTTAGAAAAGGTTCATGACAGACAAAGTCTCCAGCTATCACCTCATAGGGATTTGTGGGACAGGGGATAATGGTTCAGGTGGAATAAAAGGGATTTGGGGCTCAGTGATACCACTGTACGGTCAACCGTTAATGCTTTTTGTTTTTGTTGCTCCAAGAAATATAAATGTAATAGAAATATGCTCTGACTAGCTATGAGCCCAGAAAAATGGCTTTGGAAATCAAATGCAGAAGGAGCATGTGTGGAGCCGGTGTTAGTGGGAATGAGTCTTATTTATGTTGACTTCTTTAAAAATCATAGCTCTGATCACTAATGAGTTTTTCTTGTTTATTATTTTTATTTGTTTCTCTCCACTTAATCAAAAATAAATACCACGTGGCCAGAAATATTACTGGATTATTTATTGCTGCACTTTTGGTACCTAGAATAGTGCGCATATTATATGCTGAGTAAGTACTTAAATATTTGGTATGTTGAATGAAAGAAAGTAGGAATAAAATTACTTTGTCAAAAAACGTGATATTTTGGTCTAGTATGTATCATATTTAAGGGGAGATATTCTGATACAAGAAAGATGAGGACAAGATATGACAAGGAAAGACAGTAGCCGTCATGATACTCAAAACTTTGAAGTAGTTTAAAGAACAAAACTGATCTACCTTTTAGTAAGTTAAGTGAAACAATAAGTGCTTTGAATGTTGATTTTTTTATGGTCTTGAATATATTGTCATAAAGATTGCATTTATTTTTGTTTCTTTTTAAAATTTTTTAACGTATATTCATTTTTGAGAGACACAGACAGACAGAGCGTGAATGGGGGAAGGGCAGAAAGAGAGAGAGAGAGAGAGAGAGAGAATTCTCTTGTTGAGAATTTTTGCATCCATATTCATCAGAGATATTGGCCTGTAATTCTCCTTTTTAATAGGGTCTTTGTCTGGTTTTGGAATCAAGGCAATGCTGGCCTTGTAGAATGAGTTTGGAAGTTTTCCTTCCATTTCTATTTTTTGTAATTGTTTGAGAAGAATAGGTATTAACTCTTCTTTAACTGCTTAGTAGATTTCCCCTTGGAAGCCATCTGGCCCTGGACTTTTGTCTGTTGGGAGGCTTTTGATTACTGATTCAATTTCTTTGCTGGTTATATGTTTGTTCAAGTTTTCTATTTCTTCTTTCAATTTTGGTGGTTTATATGTCTCTAGGAATTTATCCATTTCTGCCAGCTTGTCCAATTTGTTGGCATATAATTTTTCAGAATATTCTCTTACAATTGTATGTATTTCTGTGGTGTTGGTTGTAATCTCTCCTCTTTCATTTGTAATTTTATTTATTTGGGTCCTTTCAAAGACTCCTTAATTTAAAATATGTTCTGTCCAGAATGGCTACTTTATAAAGAAGATATTTTGAGTTTTATGAATAATGACTATTCAAAATATTCATCAGTCTGAAACATTTAGGCATGAATGCTTACTTAGCAAATACCAGTTCTGTTGAATCACTAAAATAATTGAAGTGCATACTACAACAAATCAGGAGAAAACAGACTATAAATGGTATCTCCTCTAACTGTGTGAAATTAGGTGAGTTACTTAACCTCCTTGCACCTCAAAATCTTTCTAGTAAAATAGGTGTAGTGATAGAACACCCTTATTATTACTGTGTTAAATGAGGTAATACATTTTAAAGGCTTAGACCAGTTGCTATTATTATCATCATTATCATTATTATTACCACTAATTGGGCCAATTATTCTGATTATAAGCAAATTAAAAACTTTTTATAGTTTAATATTTACTATAGGTGGTTTTAAAAAATAAATTGAGAGGGGCGCCTGGGTGGCGCAGTCGGTTAAGCGTCCGACTTCAGCCAGGTCACGGATCTCGTGGTCCGGGAGTTCAAGCCCCGCGTCAGGCTCTGGGCTGATGGCTCAGAGCCTGGAGCCTGTTTCCGATTCTGTGTCTCCCTCTCTCTCTGCCCCTCCCCCGTTCATGCTCTGTCTCTCTCTGTCCCAAAAATAAATAAACGTTGAAAAAAAATTTAAAAAAATAAAAAATAAATAAATAAATTGAGAGGGGCACATGGGTGGCTCAGTTGGTTAAGTCTCCGGCTTCGGCTCAGGTCATGATCTCGTGGTCCGTGGGTTTGATCCCTGTGTCAGGCTCTGTGTTGATAGCTTAGAGCCTGGAGCCTGCTTCAGATTCTGTGTCTCCCTCTCTCTCTTTCCCTCCCTGACTAGTGCCCTCTCTCTCAAAAATAAATAAACATTGAAAAATTAAAAAAATAATAAATTGGGTGGGGCATCTGGGTGACTCAGTTGGTCGAGCATCTGACTTACGCTCAGGTCATGATCTCACAACTTGTGAATCTGAGCCCCGCATCAGGCTCTGTGCTGACAGCTCAGAGCCTGGAGCCGGCTTCGGATTCTGTGTCCCTCTCTCGTTCTGGTCCTCCCCCGCTCATGCTTTGTCTCTCTCTCTCTCTCTCTCTCTCAAGAATAAATAAAACATTAAAAGGAAATTTTAAAAAATGAATTGGGGAACCAAAATATCCTTTATCCATTCAACCCAGCATTATCTGGTTAAAACCGAAGCAACAATAAGAAACATACAGTGCAAAGATCACAGGGAACAAGAGCCATCTTCTCTCTTGCTTCCTTTCTCACTTTATGGTTTAGCAAGTGGCCTTTTAGGATTGTGTT
Source organism: Prionailurus viverrinus (assembly GCF_022837055.1). Taxonomy (NCBI): domain Eukaryota; kingdom Metazoa; phylum Chordata; class Mammalia; order Carnivora; family Felidae; genus Prionailurus; species Prionailurus viverrinus. The sequence continues at coordinate 85,525,615 of NC_062566.1, read as the reverse complement.
TTTCAGATATCTGCCTAGTAGCAAAGTTTATTTATGTACCAATGGCAGTTTGGAGGAACTTAGAAGCAATCAGCATGGTGCAGGTCAGAAACATCCTAGAGTTATGGCCAGAGAAGTGTACCTGCTAGTAAAAATATAATACCCTATTCACCAATTATGTATCTAGGCTTGCTGAGCAACACTACATGCTACAGTAGTAAAGAACCTTTGTATAGTTTCTGCAATTGCATCATTTTACTTAATCTCTATGAGCATTAGTTTTCTTCTCTGAAAATGAGGATAATATCAGTACCTCACAGGTTTGATCTGCAAGATGAAAGAGTCAAGCTCTAAATCGAGTAGAGCAGTGCCTGAACTAAAACAATATTAACTCAATTCTCATTTATTAGGGTATCATATTTATATTCATGTCTTGTAAGATATAGCAGGTTTCAGCGATGGCTCACTGGTGAAGTTCCTGGAATTCTTTTTTAACTTGGCTGCATATTGGAAGGCGTTCTCCAAAAGCTCGGCTCCCTGAAGTTTCCAAAATTAATGGGCACTTGAGGTTTTTACCCAAATTTCCATTCTTGGCCACATAAATTCCACATGAATCAGTAATGGCAACAGCACTACATTGCCTGCTTTGCTCAGGTTATAGGGTTTCACTAAGTGTACTAAAATAGGGTTGAATATTTCAGGTTGATTAAAACACTGGGAGGAAGGACAGAGGGTGATTTTAGACATTTTTCATACCAGTGGGAAAGCCTGATTTTTCTAATAGAGATGTTCCCATACTTTTGTCATCCCAACTTTTACTGTTTTTTACATGAGTATTTCAGTAAGTTTCTTGGAATTGCATAGATGGTGGCAGGCAATAAGATTATCTAGCATATACTCAAGTAATAATAGGTGGTCCTTGGACTATTTCCAAGAGGGGTAGGAGGAACTACTTCGTGTGCTTTAGGGCTTTATAAAAAGTTAAGATTGTGGGTTAGCAATAGTGACCTTAAAGGTTAACAACAACAACAACAAAAATGGAGATATACATGGACTTGAGTGGCTGGCACTAAAAGGACAAACTTTAGGGGAAAGGACAGATATATTTAAATTGAGATGTGTTGATAAATTGTTAACTTGTCATGCAATACACATTTTTCCTTCCCACTTCCCTCTTAAATGGTACATCTTACTTCAACTGATAAGTACCTCAAAAAGCTAAAACTACTGAGGGGGGAGGCCAGCTTGCCACACCTGTGATTTTCAGACAGCAGGACAATATGTAATAAATAGCTGTCAAAGTCTCTTTCTTCATTTTTGTGATTTCAGCAGAAATATTCTTAGAGATTTTTCTTGATAACTACTAGGCAAATGTGGAAAACTCCTGGTTCCAAAATGGAGGGAAATATTTATTTTTATGTTGAATTATTGTTCACCAAATATTATACTATCATATTCTAAATCATATAGTCTATGTGCACTAACTCTATAATATTGGATACAATTCTGGGGAATTTTTTAAAACTTTTTTAAATGTTTTTATTTATTTTTGCGACAGAGAGAGACAGAACATGAGCAGGAGAGGGCCAGAGAGAGAGGGAGACACAGAATCGGAAGCAGGCTCCAGGCTCTGAGCTGTCAGCACAGAGCCCGATGCAGGGCTCGAACCCACAGACTGTGTGATCATGACCTGAGCTGAAGGCGGACGCTTAACCGACGAGCCACCCAGGTGCCCCTGGGGAATTTTTTAAAGTCCCAAAGTCTAGACCACAGAGGATTAAGTAAGATTTTCTGGGTATCAATGGAGGTGTTAGTATTTTTTTAAAGCTCACCTGGTGATTTCAATGTGCAACAAGGAGGCATTTTGTCATTGCTCATGGTATCCAAAGATGTTGCATGTTTTGAAAGATTTCTGGAAAATAAGATTGCTCTATCTCTTATGTGAACTTCATATTCTAAGCAAAAATAGTCAAAAACACAATTGACAATTTTCCATTATTTAGTTGTACCAAGAAGTTAATTTGAGAAACCGTTACAATAAAGCAGCACAGTTTATATTTGTATCTTTTATCTCCATATTAAAATAACCCAGGATGAAATCTATGATGTATAGAATCACTGTTAGCTAAAAAGATAGCAATTCAAAGTATGGAGAAATTTATATGCAAATTTGCATTCTTACTTTTAATAAAACTTTTGTCATTTATTTGTATTCAGAATCAATCCTATTTAGCACCCTTTTATATTTTGGGGAGAGCCACTTGTTGTTGTTTAATGTTGTCATTAACAGAGATGCATAATCTACCTAATTCTTTTATGGTATTGATAGTTGTAAGTACAGGGAATAACTACCTGTCAAGCATTTATAATACATCTGGAAGGAGCTGCCAGTCTGTGACAATTATGTCTCATTATTAGCTTTGCACAATATAATGAAGTAGAATTTAGTGAAATAGAGATTTTCATTTTATTTTCCTGAAATACAAGCTGAGAGTGTGTGTGTACTTTTGTACTCTATCTCATTCTCCTTAAGACTTCCAGTTCTTAAACTTTAGGGCACGTTGGGATCACCTGGTCAATTTTAACAAATAGTAATGCCTGGGTCCTACTCCCAGAGACTCATACTTAATTGGTCTGCTAGTCAGTTTCTGACAAATTTTTTTCTAAAATTCACACCTAGTTAAAGTATATTTTCTTCAAGTTAATCTTTATTGAAATTCCATGTATAAGGGAGATTTATCTCATAGAATAAAAGGCTTATTTTTTTTCTTTTAGGACTATACATGAAATAGTTTTTTTAAAGTTTATTTACTTATTTAGAGAGAAAGAGCAAGCAGGGGTAGGGGCAGAGAGAGCAGAGAAAGAGAATCTCGAGCGGGCTCCTCACTGATGAATGTGTTTGGGTGGTCTTTAAGAATAGGCTGGGGCGCCTGGGTGGCGCAGTCGGTTAAGCGTCCGACTTCAGCCAGGTCACGATCTCGCGGTCTGTGAGTTCGAGCCCCGCGTCAGGCTCTGGGCTGATGGCTCGGAGCCTGGAGCCTGTTTCCGATTCTGTGTCTCCCTCTCTCTCTCTCTGCCCCTCCCCCGTTCATGCTCTGTCTCTCTCTGTCCCAAAAATAAAAAAAAAAAAAAAAAAAAAAAGAATAGGTTTATATCGTTAGGCAAATGTCAGAATTTTCTCTAATTTGTTAACTTCATTTGAAGACGAACAGTTAGGCAAAACATTTCAAGGGAGCACAAAATGTTGTACTAATTTAAGGAAATTTTAGTTGTAACTTGACATCATTATGAAAGTAAAACATTGAAATGATTATTTGAAATTTCAGTTTTATTCAAATGGTCTTGATGTTACCAAAACTTAAATCCGTCAGAAAATACATCTAGCCATTGCATAAATCAGTCAAGAGAATGCTTTAAATCAATGTTATATAAAACATTTCATAATTAAATTCTAGGTATTTGAAGTCCTCTTATCAATTGTGAAAAGTGAGTCATCACTGGCAAATGAAAAGATTTTGGAAGCTTTACTTATGTATGTATTTTTTTCGTTGGTCTAAATATCAGAACTTTGTAGGGGTATGTGATATTAGGAAGAATTGATGAGGGTAAAATTGACATTTATTAGTTCCTTTCCAAACACTAGAAATGCTTTTACATATCTACATCATTGATTTTAATGAATCACATGAGGATTTATTTTAGATATCAGTTAATTTTACGCTAGGATAAATTCAAATCAATTTTTCAAGCAATGACATTTAGCATTAGAATCAATGATCGTTAATTGTCATGTGGATTTAATTCTAGTTTTAAAAATTCTTTTATCAGGATATCCATGGAGATAGTTATTATAATCATCAGTTGAGTTCCTTCCCTTATATACTCTTCAGATTTCTTTAAAGCAGTATTAATTCAGTAAGCTTTTATTTTTATTTTTATTTTTTTTTAATTTATTTTTGGGACAGAGAGAGACAGAGCATGAACGGGGGAGGGGCAGAGAGAGAGGGAGACACAGAATCGGAAACAGGCTCCCAGCCATCAGCCCAGAGCCTGACGCGGGGCTCGAACTCACGGATCGTGAGATCGTGACCTGGCTGAAGTCAGACGCTTAACCGACTGCGCCACCCAGGCGCCCCCAGTAAGCTTTTATATTAATTCTATGTTAAGTATATGCTATTGATTTTTGGTGACATAATGCCATTCAAAAGCTTTGTGCCCTTCTTTTATTTTCTTCTAGAATTCTTCTTATATTACTGAGAAACTTCTTAGGCTGAGTATTCAACTCTTGAGTGTCAGGTACCTAGCTCAGTTCACATAAGCTCATTCTTGTTTGACATTAATTAGAAGTTTCACACAGGTATTTTACAACTGGTTTCAACACCATTCTTCATTTCTTTGTGAATAATCTGCTGCTTTCTATAAGGTTTTATTACTTTTCACAGAGACATTTATTGATATTTTACAGTGTGAGAGTGAAATGAAACCTTTCTCCTAAAATGATATGTCTTTTCCTGTACTGTGATGTGATTAATCAGAGCTTTTTTTTTTTACTTACAAGATGAATATTATACTTTCATGAAAATGCTAGCATATTACACTAATATGCTTATATTTACTTTATAAGCTTCTCATTGAATAAGTGACAAAATCCATTTTTATATTCGTTATTTCAAGTAATGATTTTTGAGAAAGCAAAAAAAAATGTATAGGATGTGAAATCAGGCCATCTCTACATTTAGGTGCAAGATTTTTTTGCCCTAATCTATCAGGCACCGGTATCGTGATGGGTTAAGTTACAAATTCCCTTCACCAAATCTATTGTATTTCAATTTATGATCACACATTTATGGATCAATTAGATAACTGGTATATTCTATTTTTAAATTATTTCTAAATCAGAAAGCACTAACTGGTATGTTACAAGCAAAAATAACTTTGTTAGTAACCTTGATTTATGTTTGTTAATAAAATGATAAACTTTTGTATTTTTTGCTAGGCCTCTAGTGTGGGGTATTGAATCAATCTAATCAGCAGTTTAGCAGGTTTGGGGAATGTTGTTGCTATGGTTACCCTAATATACCATCGGCTCAAATTCTACTGGCGTTACCTTGTGTTTAGAGCAGTGGCTGGTGTGCCAGAAGATTTCTCGAGATATGTGCTCTCTCCTCTGTTTTCGGTCTTCCCTCTGTCCTTGTGCCTCAGAGAAAACATTTTATTTCTCTTTTTCTCATTTAGCTATAGACTGCTGTGGGTGGGGGGTGGGGGGAGATGTTCTTCGTTGCTCTGCTTCAGCCTCAGACTTCAGCAGTTGTGGTTTCTGGATTGTCAGGGGTAGGGTCCAGTCAGGAATTCTCCATCTCCTCCAGGGATGTAAGCCTCCATATTCTGGACGCAGGATGCACACCTACCCCACCACAGGGACTGCGTTTTATTTTGATGTGTGTAGTCCTGTTCTCTTTTCTTAGCTGTAAGGAGTGTTTACCTGTGCCTTAAAAACAACACGGTCTATCGCCCCTTCTCCGATGGATTAAGACTTTTGTTCCATAGGAAAGATAGGAAGGATGAGAACGGTTTTTCTTGCCCGCCCTGCATACCTGCAGTTCCTTCCTCCCCACAAGTGTTCTCAGGCTTCTTGCCCTCTCCTTCTCTCTTGCGGGCACAAGACGATGCTTGTGGAAAAGGTCCTGAGAGTGCTGAGGATTCCCTTTGCTTCTGTGGCTCTCAAGGTTTCTAAATCCTCATGGTAGCCTAGGTCTGTCCTCAGTAATTTGCTAAAAAATTTTAAATGACATTTTACTGATATCTACTCCATTGTGGTAATCTGAATAATGACTCCCTCACCCCTCAAAGAAAGATATTATTCACATCCTCATTTTTGGAAACTGTGAATGGAATGTTACTTTATATAGGAAAAGAAAACATACTTTGAAGGTGTGATTAAGCATCTTGAGATGAGGAGATTAACCTCAATTCTCAGTGTGGGCCTAAATATAGAGTCACATGCATCCTTGTAGGGGAAAAGCAGAGGGAGACTTACCATTGACAGAAGAGGAGAAGGCAGTGTGACCACAGAGGCCAAGACTGAAGGGATGTGACAAGCAGCTGGAAGAGGAAAGGAATGAATTCTTCCTCAGATCCTCCAGAGAGAGCACTGCCCTGTCTGCCTCTTGATTTTGGCTCATTGAAACTGATTTCAGACTTCTGGCCTTCAGCACTGTGACCAAATTCAATTCTGTTCTTTTATAACCTCAATTTTGGGATAATTTTTTACAGCAGTTCTAGGAAACTAATACCCCTGGAAGCAAGAGATCACATCCCATCTTTTCTTATCCTTCCTTACATTCCAAATTAGCTGATTAACCTGTGACTTTGACTCTCTGATTGGTTCAATAGTTACGATTTTAAGGATCATCTAGTGTTCTTATTGTTGTAAACATGGGAGCAACACTCAAGCTCTTTACTTTCTAGGTCAGGGTCTGTCAACTGCAGTGTTACTGTCATTTTGGGTTGGACAGTCCTCTCTTTGGGGGTGTCATTCTGTGTGTTGTAAAATATTTAGCAGCATTCCCTGGACTCTTATCTACTACATGCCAGTAGTATGGACCCAATTATGACAACCAAAATTGTCTCTAGACATTTGTGAATGTCCTCTGGGAGGACTAAATTGTCTTTGATAACTACTGTTCTAAGTAGAAGCTCAAAGTTGTGAACTCTTTTGTGTCTGTTTTCTTTCACAAAACATTATGTTTATGAGATTTATCCCTGACAACACAACTAATTTGTTGACTCTATTGTTGATGGAAACTTGGATAATTTCTTATTTTTGCTATTGCACATAGTGCTATGAAATTCTAGTATGTGCCTTTCGCTAAACAGTCATATGCATTTTATTGAGCATATGGATGGAGCTGCCAGGCCAGATGGCATGCAATCCGCAATCCTACAACTGTAGTGGACACTGCCAAACAGATTTCCAAAGCAATTTTGCAAGTTTATCCCCCCTAATACAGGTTACTACAGTTCTGGGTACTCTACATCCTCCTTGACATTCAGCATTTTCTATATATTTTTTTCATTGTATCCATTCTAGTGAATATAACATTGTGATATAGTTTGCATTTCCCTAGTGACCAATGCATTTGAGCAGCTAAGTGATAGAAGCTAGACCAAATTGCCACGTTATACCTGATTTCATTTATATGATATTCTGGAAAATGAAAAGCAGTGGGAACAAAAAAATAATCAAATCTGCGGTTGCCAGGGGCTGCCAGTGTTGAGCAGGTTTAATTACAAAAGAGCATAAGAAAGTTTTTTAGGGGTGATAACATGGATCTGTACCTTGATTGTGATAGTGTCTACAAGACTATGCATTTTTCAAAACTCTCCAGTCATTCTTGTCAAGAGAGGACTGAACTAAGATTTAAGATTCCAAATTGCTGTGCTATCAATCTTTTTATCTATTAGTACTTTTTCTAGTTATTCATCTAGCCATTCAGCCATCTGGGTTTTTTTTTTGTTGTTTTTTGTTTTGTTTTGTTTTGTTTTGTTTGTCCCATGATTTATCCTGTCCCATACACAGTTTTGAGAACAGAGACTGTATCTTTGCATTATGATATCTGGCAGAATTTGCAGCACACATCAAGGAATGGTAAATGTTTGCTGTTGAGAATGAAAATAATCTAGGTTTATGGAAATATGTTTATTGAAAACTGTACATCACTTAAATTATGTAAACTTTTTGGAAATCAAGCAGGAGAACATCTGTTCTGGTATGGGGCTTACTTAGCATAGTTTCTTTACATTTTCATTTGAACACTTGCTAAATTACAGGCCACTTCCTTGTGAGAGTGATAGCTATTGTTATCAAAACACTGTTTATTTATGTTCTTAAAAACTCATGTTTAAGCATGTTAAGCAAACAAGGCATATCTGGCAGCTGCAAAGTAACAAATCCAAATATCTCCCAACAATACTGCTTAGTAATGTGCATAGAGGAGAGGTACATTTAACCACGTGGTTATCCATGCTGAGGGATTAAACTGAACCAGCTGTGATAAAAAAGGACTTATCTTTTATAACTCAAGCTCAGCAGTCTCTCTAAAAAGTGTCTTCAATCAAAAAATGCTTATGAGGCCAAAATAAAAAAAAATTACTTCCATAGACTCTACAAAATGCTGGCTATGGTAATTAATATTCTGCAGCATTTTAAGGAAATCTAAAGAATGAAATAGGCCTATAAACATTTTAAGGCCAAATGATATGACCATACAATTTGAGAAAGTACTTCTTGAAAGGTATCAGTTCTCGAGTTTATCAGAATGAACTGTTAGATTTGGATCCTATGAATGAAAGTAGCAGGATAATTTTATTTTTGGTTGGTTAGTTTTACAAATGCTTACTTGGTTTTTGAACAAAGCCCATTTTAATATTCAACAAATTATAATTAATCAGTCCATTTTAAAAAGCAGATGAATTTTATATAGTCATTATAAATGGTAATCTAACATAGTAGTTAATGGCATGTACGTTAGAATCCCAACTCTATCACTAACACTGCATGTCCTTAGATAGGTTACTTCATTGCTTGGTGTCCTGGGTCTTCATATCCCTAACAGTAAAACAGAGATGATAATAGAACCAATCTCCATAAAGTTGTTATGAGGATTAAATGAGTTAATATCTTAAAATGTATTACTCATATATATTATCCATATATATAATTTCTCCTTCAACTAAAATACACTATGGAAATAATTTAAAACATAAAAATGTGAACATATTTCTCTTTGTCATTATCTAATATTATCTGAATTAATGTTTTCTATTTTTTATTATAAAAGTGATATAAAGCAAAAAATGGAAATACAGAACAATTCCAAGGGTAAAATAAATCATCAATAATTCTCTGATGCAGATAATCACTATACATTTTCATGTTATTTTCTTTTTGTCTCTGCATATATTAATACATATTTTAGATCATATAGTGATACACATTTTTTTAGTGTTTTTAAATTGAAGTATAGTCAACACTCAGTGTGATATCAATTTCAGGTGTACAGTATCATGACTCAACAATTCTATACGTTACTCAGTGCTCATCACAATTAAGTATACTTTTAATCTTATTTATTGCTCATCACAACTGCACTCCTTAATCCCCATCTCCCACTTAGCCCAATCCCCACCCATTTTCCTTCTGGCAGCCATCAACTTATTCTCTACAGTCAAGAGTCTGTTTCCTGGTTTGCCTCTCTCTTTTTTTTGCTTATTTGTTCTGTTTCATAAATTTCACATATAAGTGAAATCATATGGTATGACTGATATGTTGATAAACAACATTTTGATGAAAGCATACATTTTATTATAAGAATGCATCATGATTTACTTTACATGATTATTTCTATTTGAGGGCTTTGTAAAGTTTTATTTCAATCTATTACATATAACAAAAGTTTTGCACCTATATCTCAGTTCAGATATCAAATTATTCCATTAGAGTAGATTATGAGGCAAATATAGATTCTTTCCTCAATATCAAAATCACATATGAACTTATACTGAGTTACCTCCACTTTTACTATTTATCTGGCCTACAAATGTGGTAGAAATCCTAAGATTCCCTAAGAGAATGATCAAATTTGAGAAGGAAGCTAGAAAAATCAGAAAACGGTTCCTCAAACATGGTTCTTGGATAAATTGATGTCTAAAATTAAACTCGCCTTTATTGACATCTCTTTGTGGTGATTTAGGAACAGAAAGTACTATGTATCCTACCAAAAATAAGACTTTGTCATAACCATGACAGAGGAAACTTTATAACTGGCTATTGTTCAGAATGGGTTGTTGAATTTGAAAATGGATTCTAAGGAAATTGACAGTTATATATATATATTTTGTCCTTATAGCTAGTCTATGTCACCAGTATGACCTGCACAATTCAAAGAGATGGAATATATATATATATATATATAATATATATATATATTCCATGTATTCCAAGACACAAATAACAGCCCCAAAAAACATATAGTAACAATATTTCCATCAGTGTATGTGCTAATGCTAAAGTTTGTTTTAGCTATGAGTAATTCTAAAATATTCTTAAAATCTCTGTAAAAAAATTGTTCTTAAATACCATTTACATTGAGGAATTTTTCTACTCTTTTAAGTCTCTATTGAAATATTTTTCTGCTCATCAGACCAATTTAATCAACTCATGTTTAATGATCACCATAGATAATATGTTAACCTTTGAGGATCCAAAGATAGGATAGAAACTATACCTTCACTGAGGAACTTATAGTCTAAAAGAAGAATTTTAATAGAGTTTCCAATGCCAAGAGAATTTTAGGAGCACAGGGCAGGTGTTCTTTGCCTGGAATAAGGAGCTTAGGGTTAAGGAGCTCAGGGGTTTTCAGTAAGACTGATTTTCTGAGATAAATTGCAAAGGATGATCCTAGAAAAGAAAGAAAGGAAGGCCATTTAAAGAAGAAATGGCAAGGACAAAGGCAAGTTACACATTTTATATAGTGTTATGACACTACAACTTAATGGTACTTGAACACAGATTTTGTGGTGGAAGGTGGCAAGAGATGATGTTTGGGAAAAGTGGGGAGACATTGAAGGACAAGGCACAGGGCTTGTACTCCATCTTAGATAATAGGTAAGCATTGAAAAGATTTAGTAGGTGAATGAGATTCTACTTGTAGCCTGAAAAGGAAATTTGAAAAGAACAATCATGGAAGGAGAGATAGCAGTCAGGAAACTATTTAATACCCAGGTGGAAGACGATGAAAGCGAGTGTTAGTATGAGGGAAAGAGGGTAGAAGATGAACTTGAGAAATATTTAGAGTGTAAAAGTGACAAGGGCTTGAATTTGATTGTGGTCGTCCTATAGGGCAGAAACAGGTCAACAAAATGTAAATGAAAGAATTTAAAGATATTTAAATTTAAAGAAAGAATTTAAAGAATTTAAAAATAATCTAGTGAGACACTAACATTTGCGGTGTTTCTAAATATGTGGGTCTCAGACCTGGCTGCACATAAGAATTACCTGGGGAGGTTTAAAAAAATTCTGAGGCTTCACTCCCTCCCAAGACCAATTATATAAGAATCCCTAGTGGTAGGATTCAGGCATGTATATTTTTAAAAAGCTTCCCTAGTGATTCTAATGTGTATGCAGTATTGAGCACCAGTGTTGTCTAAATCATTTTCCAGATGTTCTTTTGACTTACAAAACAGAAGAGTAAAGGGGAAATGAAAATAGTATTAAGAACTAACTTGTATCCCATAGTAATTATAGGAAGAGTGTGCAGTTCGGTGTATACTTTATATTACACAATTTTTATGAGGTAGACATTTTTACCCAAGTTGTGTAGTTAGAGAAATCACAATATGGGACATTGAAGTCAATTTCACAAGGTCATCCAGGTATTCAGCATTATAGGCTGGACATGAACCAAAATCTGTCTGATTCCACATTCCACGTACTAAAAGTGCCTCTCTGCTATATCTAAAGCCAGATAATTATGTTACAATTTCTTCCTGTAATTATTGTTTTAGATATACATATTTTGAAGTGTTCTTCTTTTCTCCCTGTAGGATTTTGGTAAATTCTATGTAAATATTCATTAACTTGTTCCAGCGTATTTACAATAAAAAAAAAAAAAAGGTCTTAGGAGAAACAAAAATTTGGCTGATAAGGGAATTAGTACTAGTGAATGCCAACTCATGGATTTTTTTTCCCAGAAACTTTAGAAATACAGAGAAGTTCAAAGAACATAGAAAATACTGTTCAAGTCCCCTAGAATTAATTGTCATTGACATTGACAATTCATGCCATATTTCCAAAAGAATAGAAGCTCTGTGAAGTAAGATTTTTTCCCCTGTTTTGTTCACTGATTTCTTTATAGTCAAGAAACAATGACTTATGTACAATATATCTCGTATCAAACATTCTATATTAAATGTCCCTGGAGCAGAGTGTTTCATATTATCAAAACTCTATTTTTAAATTTCTCCAAGGTAATAGAAATTTCTCTAGAGTATATTGTTGAATAAATCTTCTTTACCATCTGGTGACTTTTCTGCTTCAGCAATAAGGTTATATTTTATGTTGAATTTCCTTTGTCTTCCATACATATTTTTTTAAGTCTAACTAATCAATTTGTCATTTTTCATCCATATTCACTATGGTTTTTAAAGTCTTTTTTTTTTACAATAATTCAATTTCTGTACTGTTGTACTAATCCTTGCTGTTTCTAATGAACTTATTAACTCCTTAGCGGTATTTCCTTGGTTCTCAATGTTTTCTTAAGTTTAGAACTTTACTTTTATTATTTGTTTTATCATCTCATCTCTAAGACCTTGTGCTTTTATTTCATTGATCTATAGCATTTTCTTGGGTTTCTTAAATTTTCCTGTGATGCATTTTGTGTGTGTGTATCTTTTGTTTCTTTTTTTCTTTCATGTGGTAGCATTTTAAATAGTTTCTGCTTTTTATCTTTTCATCTTGTTCGTGCTTGGGTGTTTTTATTCATTCATAATTTTTCATAACCTTTTGATATTCTTTACATTATATCTCAGGCCAGTTTGATTTTTCCCTCAGTTATATTGTGAGGGCCAGGAATTTTGTGCCCTTTGACGTTTCTGTAGTTAAACAAAATGGTGAGATAGGAAGGATTTGTTTAGTGAGGATGTGTTCAGGCTTTGCTACAATACCTGGACTCTACTCTACTGTCTTACTAGGTTAATTTTTTTACACAATGATGGAGTCCACAAACTTAAATCATATATGCCATACCCTTACAGTGTGGATTGCTTTGCCTAGATTTAATTTTCTTCTTAGAAAATCAAATCCATTGTCTGCTTTCCTAACCTCACCGTTTTCTCCACAGAAGCTAGTTTCAGTAGTCCAAACATATATAGACTTCCATGTAATTGGTTTATCGGAAAATTTTGGAATCTTCTTGTTACTTCACAGATTTAGTCATCTCAACAATGTGGATTCTAGGAAATCAATGCATAAAATCTTGCTCTGATTGTCTCTGCCAAACTGAAAGCATTTTCTCATTTCTTTGAGGAAGTTTTTGAAATAAAATTATATTTTGCACTTTTTTTTGGGTAGGTGGTAGCATAAACATTTTCCATTCTTTTTTAGTCTTTTGTTGTTGTTGTTGTTCTTGTTGTTTAAACTACCTTTGTTCCATTTGGAAGGAAGGAAATTCTCAGACTTTTAATTTTCAATTTAATTTTCTTTAGAGATATGAACTTATATTACTAGTTTTAAGAGGAAGAACTAATTGGGACTGAAAAGTTAAGCTGTTGAAGACTATAGGAGGCTACAAAAGTTCTGTATGAGCAAATGATTGGAATTATAAAGACATAGCTTCAGACTGGACATGAATGTAAGTAAACTTCTAGGAGCTGATAAGAAATATGAGTAATTTCATGCTTTAAAAGTAAGAAAAAGGGGCGCTTGGGTGACTCTTGATTTCACGGTCTCACTGTTCCTGAGACAGCCTCCACATAGTGCTCTCTGATGACAGTGCAGAGAGCACTCTTTCTCTTTCCCTTCCCTGTTTCCCTCTTTCTCTGTCCCTTCCCTTTTTGTGCGATCTCTCTCTCTCTTTATGAAAAATAAAATAGAACTTAAAAAAATTAATTTAAAAAAATATGAAAAAAGTTGGTGAGGAGAAAAATCAGGTTTTAGTAGGTGGTAGAATGAATTGAAGAAAAAGTAACCTGAGAGAAAATGGTATAAACTACTCATTCCAGAAACTTCTTGATGTAGCTTTTATCTTTATTTCCATACCTATGTATACAGGCAACACAAACTTTCTTTTTGTATGTCTGATTCCTCTCTCTCTCTCTCTCTCTCTCTCTCTCTCTCGCCTTATTCACTTATTAGCCTGTTAGATGCTATCTGGGGATTCAGAGAGTCAACAGCCCCTCTGCAATTTGAGATAAAATTAAGTGACATTAAAGTATTTCACCAAACTCAATTATTCAACTGAACAGAGGGGTGGCATTAGTGCAGTTAAGAAAAAAAAAAATTTGTTTGCATTTGGCACGTATCTATGATAATGAAATATGCTCAATGAAATAGTTATTCTCCAAAGTATGATTTTCCTAGATTATATGACTAACTCTTGTTACCTAGACATAGATTCAATAATGATAAGGGGAAAATAAAAATAAATTTAACTGTTCTTGGAATTATTAAGGACGTCATGTATAAAATAACTTCACCTAAAATATATATCCAGGAAATGCTAAAAACTAGATAAATTTAGCTTTACATATTTACATATTTAATATTTATTATTGTAAGGTATAAAGCAAAAGGTGCTCTGACTTTGGGAAATTTTAAAGATTTCTTGTATTTTTCATCATAGGTTAAAACTAATGTAATCCCTTGCTTTCAGCAATATGTGTGGAATAGTAAGAATCACATTTGTCTCAACTATATAATGTCAGAATTCAGAAGACTGAAAAATGATCAAATGCATTCATTTATTTCCTGTTGACTATTGTCTGAATTCTGCCTTTATCCTACTCCTAGGATGATTGAAATTATGATGAAGAAAAGTGAGGCATCATTGCTTGGTCTAGTGGCCCTGCATTTTTTTTTTAATACCCTGCAATAGATCTTTGCACCTAGATTTGTAAAGGGCTGATTTCCACAAGGGCATATTTATTTTCTATATTTTTATTCCAGCATCTGGATAAGCTGCGAGGCATTTAATGTGATCTCAAAGCCATTCATCCATTGAAACCCCCTGTTGTGACAAACAATGAGAATAGGGAGCTGTTTCTTAAGCTTGAGGCACACATATAAACTACTTGTCCTAAATTTTTCATTTGAGCACAACTTGAATGATTCATTTGAAAATATTTTGTCAGTTTAAATTAATTCCTTGAATCAGATGCAATCGGAGTCTGCTTTAAAAACACTGTATTAAAAAAATAAAACAAAAATACTGTTTTTCACAAGCTGCCTGTGCACACACTATGAAATAACAACAACGACTCATTTGTGTGTGTCTATGAACACTATGTGATGTACAATGGGAATAGACTGATTGTGATTGAGATGGTTTTGCATGGTGTCAGGCACTATTAATACTTAACTTCCTTTGTCCAGATACTGTATACATCAATAGCATGAACAAATGAAGAAATAATTGAAATAGCTTTGCTGGAAATTAGAGATGAAAAGCTTTCTCAGATAAATTTGGAGTAAATAGCATTTTTAGTGTATTTGAGTATTCCTGTACCATATATCTGACATACCCCCACATAAGATGTGTTTTATGATGAAGGTTACTTTGAAAATGAAAGAGGTTCATAAGCTTTGTGTGTAGGTTGTATGAAGAAAGTGGTAGAAAATTATTTCAGAGGAGAAACTAGACAAGGTCACGAAGAGCTTGAAATTAAGTGCTACAAAGCTTTAGCATATTTCATTTTTAGCAAATGGAGATTCACCAAACAGTTTAAAAACAGAAGAGGCACATAAATGGTTAAATTTACATTTTTGATAGCTCTTCAGATAATAGCATTGAGGACCGATGTTGCTTGTAGTGAACCCAAAGGCAAAGAACATCAGATACGATTGTAACATTCCAGGTGAAATAAGGAGGTGCATAGACAAGAGGAACTCTAATCAAAGGAGGATTAAAGAAATAGAATAAAGTGGACTTATTAACCGTTAACTGAATAGGAGAGGTGTCTAGAAAAACTCCAGATTTTTGGTCTAGGTATAAAGAATGCTATTACTGTTAACCCTGATGAAAAATGCGAAGGTGCCTATGAAATGAATATCATGTGGAGATATTTAGTGGTTTGTTAGATAGATCTGAGGCATAAGGGCAGATTTTGAAGTGAAAACCAGCTTTGAGAACCACGTAGGGGTAATAGTTAAACATTGTGTGTTGTTGAAAGGGCCAGTAGAACAACAGCAACAACAAAAACAAACAAAACTAAACAAAAAACCAAAAACAACCTAAATATGGACTCCACTGATCATTGAATCATAAACAGAAACACAACTGGATTTATGAAAATCATAGATTTATTGCTCCCTCCCATTCTGTATGTGCATTTCCATTTAATTGTTACCTGTCATATTGTGTGATTTCCAAGATACCACCAGTCTCCTTCTTTACCTTCTGTTAAGGACCGTATTGCTTGAGTTTCAATTGCAAAGGCATTTGTTTCCTTTCATTCCGTATATGGTGCTTCCCTGGGAACCTCTTTATAATCTTGATAGAAAGAGTACTTGTCCAAATGCACTGATTAATATTTCCCTCAAGTTCTTCTCTTATTCATAAGGTGAGCTATAATGTTATATGGAGTCTTTTTCAGTGCTGTTTAGCAAAAAGTGATACACAATATCACATAGGGTAAGTTATGGTGCTGTAACAAATCTCAGTGACTTAAAGGGAAAATATTTGTTTCTTGCTCATGCCTCCTGCTGATGCCCTGCCCCACATCATCTTCACAGCAGAACCTTGTGATGGCTCTCACATATCACTTCTATTCACTTTTATTCTCCAAAGCAAGTCTCATAACTAAGCTTGATGTCAGTGGGCCAGGGATATATCCTTCCACAGGAAAAGGGCAATAAATACTTGAAACAACACAATCTGCCATATATAGTCTATGCTTATTTCTGTTATTACACTATTAAAAATATCTAAATCACATCTCTTTTCTACCTATTTTGTTTCTTTGACTAACCTCTTCTCAAGAGAAGCAACATCCAGTGATTTTTTTAAAGGGGATGCTATATATTTTCTATCTACAACTCAATATGGCTTTATATTCTGGTAATTTTTTTCTGTGTATACTACTAAAACTTAAAGTCCCTGCCTCTTGTTCAACATAAACACAGAATCACATTACAAGTCAAGTCACTGGTCTGAATTTCAGTAGTGATTCACTTTAGCTAAATTTGTTTCCAAGAGGGATAGAATTTCTCCAAGCTAGAGTCTGCCTAACTTTTTAAAAGATCTCAGGATTCCAGCTCAACTTTTCCACTGTTGGGGTTTTTTGGGAGACAATGTTTAGTATGTATATGGGGCTTAAAATTTCCTGCTAGGTTTAGCATGCAAGTGATATTCATGACTGCTTTCTGCTTTCTTTTACCTCTTTTGAATGTGAATGTAAATATCCTTCTTACTTCACAGTTTCCTCTTAAATATTAAAATAACATATGTTCATTTCATATCCTCTCTTATTAGGTAACAAAATTGGCTAATTGACCCTACTTTATCATGTCATGGAGATTTTGAGTAGAGCAAATATTCTTATGTTTGTTTCTCAAGGCAGAAAATATTTAAATTAATAAAAATATTTTTAAAATATCACTGACTCTTTTGCTAATTCAATAAGATCTCTAATTAAGTAGGTGCCTATTTATATACTACCTCCAAAATGAAATTACTTGGAATCCAGTGACCTCTTTTTGATCTAATTCAGAATTTGTCTATTAACAACTGCATGTTCCTTTCCTGACCCAGCCCACTCTCCCTTATAATTTACTTTAAATGGTTTGCCTTTCTCCCTTTATATTATCAAATTCCCCACTAATTTCCCTTTTTTTTTCTAAACTTATCTCTTTTTTTTCTAAACAAAATGATTTCCTGCTTAACTAAAATGGAAGACCTATTTACTATTTCAGCACTGAAATAGTTGTGTACTTACAAATAACCTCATTTCCTTCAGCCTGAGTCAAAGTATTCTTACTCCTCTCTAAGCCTTTATTCTGTGTCTTGAAACCTGACCTCATGAGTCCACCAATGCAGTCATCATTCTGCCTCAGATGTGTCTCATGGTTCTTCTTTTATTGCCTATGTCTTTGCAAGTCCACCACTTTTGATGATCCCTTGTTTTATATTTATCCCCACTTGCTTAACTTCACCAGATCTCAATGAATATGAGTCAAACATTCAAAACTGGAAGTTGGTATTAAAATATAGTGGTTAGACAATTGCTAGTGTAGTCTTCTAATATAAAGAAGATATGATTAAAGATACTATATTGCAAATATAATTAATATTTTTTGTGTGTATTCTGTCTGTATATACTTCATAGAATCTTTAATCAACATAGTTTATAAAAATATATGAACTACAATTAAAATTGCTTTTAAATATGCCATTATAGGCTAAAAATATTTTATTATGCTTTGACAATGAAATATTTCAAAGAAAAATGGATACAGTGTTTTGGAAAGCAATTTGGTGACAGCAATAATTCCATAGATTCTCTAATAATTTAAGGAATTGTGAGTATTATAAAATTTAATAAATGGTCTTCCAAGTCAAGAACAACTTACATTCTAGTTTCACCAGGACTTTTATTTGATTTCCTATTTGAACTAATTTTTAATAATTATGTATAACTCAGAGTATGATATTATGAAATGATTATTTCAATTTTATAAAAAATAAAATATTTTATTAAGAAAATTAATTTACTGTTCAGTACATAACCACTTATTTTCAAGTATTTTCAATTATTTCTCCAGACCCAGTGAAAATTTTAAAGGCAGAGTATTCATGGGATTCTGAATGGTGCAGTAACAGATTATTCATCAATTTCATATTATTACAAAAGAAGGGATATGTTGAATAATTGAAAATAGATCTTTGTGTTCGTAGGAGGTACAAGTTGTTACTTTGAACAAAGGATAGTGTTAAGGACATGTTACTTGTTTATTTAGCAAATATTATTAGGACATCCAAAGTGCCAGATGTTGATGATACAAAAATAAGCATCTACTTGTGTAATGTGAGGTAAACAGTGAAATTTCAGTGGTTGATGTAGAAGTTTATATTAATTTTCCTCTAATGAGCTGTCCAAAACTAAGTTTCTAAACTTCAGGAGGCACTTTTCCTACAGTGGCATTTAGGGAACCCATTTTCTTCCAGCATTCAAGTCACCATTGTCATAGCCATCAAGTCAGGAGATGGGAAAACAGCACAGAGAATGACAAGTAGAAACTTGGTATGGACAAGGCCTTGGAAATGTGTTATCACTTGTACTCACACGCCATTAGTTAGAACTCAGAGTTACACCAATTACAAGAAAGGCTGGGAAATATTGTCTAATTGTGTGCTTAAGAAGTAAAGAAAATCGGTTTTGTGAATGACTAACCTGTATCTGCCACAAAGATGAATAATACATAGTATCCTAACTTCAAGGAACTCACAATCTGTTTGCAGAAGCTGGCAGATGAATATAGTACAGAATGATAAGAACGTTAATAATATATGTAAATGAAGCTGTTCCAGTAGTTTTTGGGAAGTCTGGAAGGTCTGGCAGGGGCAGACTGCATTATTTGAAAGAGACTGTGGAGTAAGTGATTCTTGAACTGAATTTTGGTGAAAAATACATGTTCACCAATCAGATGATACCAGGGACAAGAGAATTTTAAATCAGTGGAAAATTAAGAAAAGGGATTGGAGGCATGGAACTGTACATTAGGGCACATGGAATTGTCTGTAGTCTGCAATAATATGCAGAGAAGCTTTCCACCCTGGATTATATCTTGTTTGTAAATAACAAACAAGATATTTGCTCTTGTTTAATTTGGGGAAGAATTCACTTGACATGTTTTTTGTCATCTTCTATTTTTAACTATTCTCAGGTATTTAAGTGAAATAGTGGTAAACAGAATAAATTGGAATTTATCATTTCAATTTAAACCCAAGATTTTCTCTTGTGAAATTGAATGAATTGAAACATTTTAAGTTATTTTATACATTCTGAATATTTTCTTTTATATTTAAAAGAAGTGACTTGAAAAGTGATGGTTATCTTTAAGCACTCAAATTCATTTTTTATTACATATGCACACACACACGCATATATATACATATATAAATTATCAAAGGATGAACAAAATTATATCATTTGACTTTCCCTTACATGAGACAAATAAGTCCACATCCCTTTTGTATTTTTATGATCTACAACTAAATTCATTAAATCAAAACATATTAATGATTAGATAGTTAGATATTTCATTACGTTTACTAATATTATATTTAAAAATATTCTTTGACTGAAAAAAATTTTTTTAAATGTTTATTTATTTTTGAGAGAGAGACAAAGCATGAGTGGGGGAGGAGCAGAAAGAGAGGGAGACACAGAATCTGAAGCAGGCTCCAGGCTCTGAACTATCAGCACAGAGCCTGACATGGGGCTTGAACCCACAAACCGTGAGATCATGACATGAGCCGAGTCTGACGCTCAACCAACTGAGCTACCCAGGTGCCCCAATATTCTTTGACTTTTAAATTTAATTTGAATTTATAATAATTTTTATACAATTTGTTATACCTGTTTACATACTAGTGTGCTCCATGTTTGTTTCACCCCTTATAAACTTCTATTTTCCAATCCTCTAGTTCCTAAATTTACTTGCCCATCTTTAATATTTTTATAACGGCAGTAACATTTGAAATGTTGGTTTTGGGATATAAGCATAAAAATCAAACTTTCAGATTTCATCCTCATTCTAAAAACTTAAAGAAGAGTTTTCAAGATGTTACCTACTTTCCTTAGTTTTTTTAGGAATTTTTCTTCATTTTTAGACACCTAATGTTCAGTGTATTTTCCATATCATATAGTATGAAATAAAAAAGCTTTTTAAAATCTAAATCACCATTTTCTTTTTGGATAGCAGCCATGAATTTATAAACATGGAGCATAAGAAACAGAGAGCAGTGCCTAGGTCAGAACAGAAACAAACTCACTACCTGCAAGTATGTTTCCCATTAAATATAGCTTTACCAGTCATTACCCAAAGCTTTATTTATTTTTTCAGCCTGTTGGTGCCTGAGCTTTTACACATGAAATAAAATGGTATTATGGGACAACTTTCTTCTGCTATTAGCTTTTTTTTTTAAACTGAATGTTGTCTCTTTAAACATCAGTCCAAAGTTTCTTCTGAAGAATTTCGTCTGAATTTCAATAACTCCAGTATCTAAGTAAGCCAAAATCTAAGTAAAACTGTGATCCCTTTTTTGGCACACTTCTGATGTGAATTAGTCAGAGATATCTACAAGATCAAACATTCCCTGGTGAACTTCCTCTTTGGAGGTATTCTTTTGAATACAAAATGGCCTTACCTCACTGGATTTAAATACAAATAAATTTGAACCTTTTGAAAACTAAGATATTGTAGCCATATTCTCTGCATTAGGATCAAGTTACACAACTCTAGCATTTAATTTTGCACTTCATTCCGATGCACAGCTGGCAGATTCCAATAGCAAAGAATGCCATTCTCAGTAGTACCAAGAAGATACTTAGACACAATCTCCCAAAGTAAAAGTTCCTTATTTTCTCAGCTTACTGACTGAATGAATATTTAAACTCCCATGCCTCTTAGTGTCATATTGTAACTCCCCCCCACCCGCAACGCTAATAACAAGTAAATATTCATCTTCCAAGAAATAACAAATGATATTTGGTGTTTGCAGTACCTGATAAAGTCTCAGTTTCTACCAACACTGTTTTTGCATGTATCAGAATCATATGTTAATATTCACATTTTGAAGTGATAACCTTTACTAGCTGTAACAAAGCTGGGACTTCATTTTTTTCTGTATTACAGAAACACAAAGATGTGTTATTATCTTTATGTAGCAAATAAAGCTTTGTGTTAAGAAGGGACAGAACACTCATGTTTTCTTTTTTTTTTTTGTTTTCTTTTTTTTTATTTATTTTTGGGACAGAGAGAGAAAGAGCATGAACGGGGGAGGAGCAGAGAGAGAGGGAGGCACAGAGTCGGAAACAGGCTCCAGGCTCCGAGCCATCAGCCCAGAGCCTGACGCGGGGCTCGAACTCCCAGACCGCGAGATCATGACCTGGCTGAAGTCGGACGCTTAACCGACTGCGCCACCCAGGCGCCCCTGAACACTCATGTTTTCTTATTGCAAGTCCTAGTTTCATATGAAGACAAAGCTGAATTTCCTTTTTTTTTTTTTTGCTGTTATTTCATTATTGCAAGGAAATTACACTGACAGCCAAATGAAGTCTTTGTTAGCTCAGTTTGAATCAGACTAGAATAATTGATATATTTTTGCTATGTATCCACATGTACATAACTAGTTTTCACTCTAGAGAATAAAACTGCAGGTGGCAGGTGCTTTATCACCAAGGCTTTAATTATTGGATAAATTATAAAACTATTAAAGGTATCCCTGTTTTCCACTATCAGAGTAAGATATATAACTAATTTCTTGGTTCTACAAGACAGCCTAAGAGAAAACAAATAGTATCTCCTAAATGGGAGATAAACTCTCTCTTCTCTAAAGTATCTTTTTTTTTTTTCACTCTATGGGTACAAACTTAGAATGGCCACTTGTGAGACTGGTATTTGGTGCTGAAAAAGCCAGACCTTGGTGTTGAAAAACCATATCATGGCATCAATATAAACATGTATGTGTCCTTTAACTCATCAGCCTCCAATTAGGATACCAGATGTGTATATGACCCACTGCTGTGCAGTCTCCCATAGTCTCTCCCAGACATGGGGCAAAGGAGGCATGAAATTTTGTCTTCAATAAGAAAGTCTTTATCAGAATGCCACCTATATAGTCCTACAGCTTAATTTTGCATTAAAGGAACAAGTGTACTGTCATAGATGGTTGTTGGGTTGAACTGGAATTCAATCTCCAAATTGCTGCTTCTGTGCAATGTACGTACACATTTGTCATAGCTGTGCCTTTGTCAGAAGGACCCAAGACGTTAGCTTTAAGTGACAGAATATTTGCAACCCATGGAAGCCTGGATTTTATCTTCTGATTCATTAGATAGCATCAAGACCCTTTTACTTATACTCTGCATGGAGTATTTACCCAGTGTTCTACTTGTTGCTGCCACAAGGAACTACAGAGAGGCTCTCATCCTCCTTTGTATTTGCCCACACATATTTTTCCAACCTTAATTTTGATTTGGTTAATTCATTTGTTCACTAAAGAACATTATTAAATATTTCATCTCTCATTTAGAGACAGATGGTAATGGATTTTCCAACATTTTATAGATATAAAAGATTGTTTTTTCCTTTGTCACAGAGGCAATAGTTTATTTAAATATAATATCTTTGGGACATTACCCTTTCTACTCTAAACATTTTAGACTGTGATGATACTGTTTGACCATCTTGTGTAATTTGTAGATAAAAATGATGATGTAGATAAAAATTCTAAAGCTGTTATAATTCTGCTTTTGTGTCCTACATATAATTTTGGGAGTTACACGTAAAATTGTGTTGTTTAGACCTGAAATCATAATTGCAAGAACATTTTCTTCTATTTTAGCATTAATTATCAAAATTGTTTAGATTATTCTGGTTTTTCTTTGGGAAAAGTTTTCAACCTGAATATTTGTTCTTTAATCTGTCTTTATGTTTCATAATATTATCATCACTCTTTGGTTTTTCATATGATATAGATAAGCCATTAGAACTGTTTTGTCAAAAACTCATATTTGAATGAAGAATATTTACAAGTCCAATCTTGGAGATATCTGCATTTCCCTTTTCTCCATTCTATTATATACAAACACTTACAGATTCCTTAGATTGTTTGAGAAGATTGATGAATGATGTGTGAAGCTGTTTCTGGTATTTGGTAGTATTTATTGAAGAAAAAATCAATTAATTCTTTTACAGGTAAAATACCTATCTAAATCTCCAAATATATCAAAGAATACACCAAAGTTGAATTTTGAAGAAATGACCCTGTGATTTAGTTTCTTCTACAAAGATGAGGTAAGTTTTTGCCACTTTGAGACTAACTTCAAGCACCTCTCACCTCTTTAGTTAGTATTTCCCTCCCTGTTTAGTTATTACTTGCTCTAAGGAACCTGCTCTCCTATCTTGACAAAGCTAGAAATTGGCACTCTCAGGGCACTTGGCAATCAGCTCTCAATGATAGTAGCTGGAAGGAGGCCATGTCCTCAAAATTCATCTACTGTAAGTCAATTGCCTGAGTGGCTGCTTCATCTTTTGATAAAACCAATTTGCTAAATTTAATTAACATATAGATTTACCAACAATGTACCATTAACTATTAATCGGGTAATTTGGATATATGACAATAGTTTCTCTCTCTCCTTTTTGGTCTCCTGTCTTTTTGGAATCAATACCCAGAAATTTAGAAGGGAAATAAAAGTAAGGTCAACTAAAACTTCACAGAAACCTTCAGTCTCCCATTGCATTACTATGCTAATTAATGTGAATTACAGTACACATCATACTTAATATGAGTTACAGCAAATCTTATAAATAATTTAAAATAACAAGTAAGTTAATTAAATGGGCTATTGGGCAATTAGGTTTCTATGAGTTGTCCATGGCCAATTGCATTTTGCTAAATTAGCTTGATTTAAGAGTGGCTCAACCCACATACACTGAATTCATCATCGTGTTCTGTTAGCTTCTGTTTCTCCCACATGAAAGGCCCAAATCATCCTGATTGGCAAACATCTCCCAGTTAGAGAAGTTCAGTGGTTTTAACTGAGACCAAATCTTAGTAACACATCAATTATGGATTTTTTGTTTAAGATAAAAATCTAATGGGTACCTACCTCTTTGTTCTATTTCTAAATATTTGTCCATTCTCAAAGAGCACTGTTAAGTCTTCATTTGGATACTGGAATATCCAAAATTTTTATAATTAAGTAAAATTCTTTCTGTATTTTTTCCATTTAGATATTAATGTAGATATATTAATGGCAAATGAAGAAAGAGTATATTTCCTATTTTAGAGTACTACCTCTATGTAAGACACTAACTTTTAATATATATCATTTGCATTTCTCTTAATTTTTCTTCATGTTCTTCATTATGTTTTATTAAACATAATATATTCTTTTTTAAGAAAAACATGCAGATAAGATAAAATGTATGTTCATATTTTGAACCTAAAGGTGTGCATGAAAATTTAATGAAAATGTAAAGTTTACCCCTGAGAGAGGATAATATTTGATTAAACATTACTTGGCAAATTTGCTGTACTGAAGTATTAGTTGACTAATATATTCTCAAATTGGTGATTGCTATTAGGTGGACAAAAAACATTATGACATTTTGAAAAGCTGCCTTATATTTGTTAGTGTTACCAGGACAACCTGTCACTATTTGCGGTCCCTGGAGTTGACAAGTTAATTAATGAAGGGAAAGATCAGAATGGCTTGTATAACTTAGGAGATTTCATTATCTTCATAAGATAATAAGCTTCAAAGAAAATGCTCCCTGATTTCTCATGCTCATTCCAAAGAAGTACATTTATTTTTTAAATCTGAGGTTAGTAAAATCACACACACAACACATACAAACACATACATGCACACACATACAATTTCTTCCATGTTTGATATATATTAAGTTATTGTTGGAAATAGTCTTTGGAAATCCTGTCTTCTATCGTGAGAAATTACTTTAACCTGATAAGTGTGCTCCTCAGTACAGTATTATTAGTGAGCTCTGGATGCCATAACAAAATAAAGACTGGGTGACTTAAACAACAGATATTTAGTTTTTCACAGTTCTGGAGGCTGGAAGTCTAAGATCAATCGTTCAGCATGGCTGGATTCCAATGAAGGCTGTCCTCCTGGCTTTAAAATGGCAGCTTTCTCACTGTGTCCTCACATGGTTGAGAAAGAGAGCAAGTTTGCTAGTATCTCCTCTTATAAGGGCATTAACTCCATCATGACTTCATTCTCATGAACTCATCTAACTCTAATTACCTTCCAAAAGTCCCATCTCCAAATATTGGGATTTGGGCTTCCACATGTGAATTTTGGGGGACACAAACATTCAATCCATAACAAGTACCTACCTTAAGTAATGTAATATTTAGACTAGATATAAATAGGTATTCTGACACTAAATCCTTGTCCATATTATCACTGACCAATAGAACATATGTGATGATAGAAGTCACTATATTGGCACTGTTCAGTAGGATAATCACTAGCCACATGTGACTATTGAACAAGTGGAATGAAGCTAAGCAATACATTTCAATTCTGTGTAATTTAAATAGGTTTGTGTGTGGGTAGTGACTACCCTATAGGATAGTACACACTTAGTCTGTTCTCTGATATATACATATCAATTTATATGTTTTATATATATATATATATATATATATAACATGTATATATTATATATATATATATATATATGTACTACAGGCTAAATATGACATTTAATATATAAAAAGAATTTTAACATTACCTGATGAATTAAAACAAGAAGAAAATGATAGCTGGTTGTGTGGAATAAGAAATGTTATAATAGCAGTAAAATTAATGTAAATATTAATTTTGAAAATATAACTTTATGGGTTATCAAAAAATGCAAATGTAACCTAATAAATTCTCTGAAACATATTTAAAAGTATGAGAACAGTGTCCTGCAATAACAATTATTTTGACTAATTCTTCATTAGCATATACGTATTTGTATGTATGTACCCATATTTATTTGTAATTACATATGTAAAGCATAGTTAAAATATCAACCCATTATAGAAGCATTATAATATTGCTACCTTTTGGAAGGCTACTTTTTGGGTTAACTTCAATTCATCTTTCAGTTAAATGATATTATAATAATCCTAAAATTTGTAAAGTTATGCATGGATTTTATGCTAGTAAATCATTTTGGAAATATGGAGCAACTTATAAATGTCAGACATGGCATTATCCCCTGAGACTCTAACAATGAATAAGAATTACTTCTTGGGGGGCGCCTGGGTGGCGCAGTCGGTTAACCGTCCGACTTCAGCCAGGTCACGATCTCGCGGTCTGTGAGTTACAGCCCAGCGTCAGGCTCTGGGCCGATGGCTCGGAGCCTGGAGCCTGTTTCCGATTCTGTGTCTCCCTCTCTCTCTGCCCCTCCCCCATTCATGCTCTGTCTCTCTCTGTCCCAAAAATAAATAAACATTGAAAAAAAAATTAAAAAAAAAAAAAAGAATTACTTCTTGGATTCAAAAATCATACTCTAGCTGAGGAACTATACATGTAAACAAGGAATTTACTAAGACAGAATCGCAAGTGAATTTACACTGGTATATCCAGGGTTCAGCGGTGGTACAAATGAAGGGGATTAGTATATTCTATGCCTGAGTATGGGAGTGGCTTCCAGAGAAAGAGTTGTAAACTTGCTTCTTTTACCAGTCACTGAGCAAGTATTCCTATTGTTGTCCCCAGGCAGAATTAATTACCCCTATTTTTGTACCCCTATGTTTTAATCATACACTTAGTAAAATAGTTTTCATTCTGTGCTATATATTATTGATTGTCTATTTTCTTGTTTGAATAATAAATTCCTTGAAGTAGTATAGCATTTCCTTATCTGTTTGTGTACATCCAACACCTTAGATTGTTGTGAAGTGTTATATTTGAAACATTATATGTATATAAAACATCCAAGTGAATAATATATGTATGTATATATTTAGCATATATATTTAAAAATGTATTTTTCTTTTATTTTCATAAAACATCACTAATTCAGAATATCAGACAAAGCATTAGAAGACTTATGCAAATCATTAAATATATATAAATTACACTGTTTTACATTTTTGTTACTTAAAATTTTGATGCATTTTCATGTTATTTATGAGCATTTTTATAGTAAAAATTGATGTGATTCTATTAAACTATATCCTGGGGGAAATACTTTAGTTCTCTTCTCCCCATGAAAAAAATGGCTTTATCTTCATGAAATTAAATATGTGGATGGTCATTTCTTATCTCAAGACAGACTTCAAAATTCTGTGAAATAAGGAAGAATGTTCTTCACCAAACATTAGGAACATAAGTAAGTTTTACAGATAAGAATATACTTACTAGAAACTTCACATATACAGATGAATCTATGGAAAAAATAGATGAAACAATCCCCAAACAAACAAAACAAACCCTTTAGAACATGCATGGGATAATAAAGCACCACATATAAAAATTTAAAAAATAAGTGTCATGTGCAATAAAGCTGTACTCAATGAAAGCAATATTATCTTCTCAAAGATAGGCATTTTAATATTAGCTTGATGTATATGTTTAAACCTACTACTATGATTTTTTTTAATAATTCTATTATGCACTTGCTTATTCTTCAGTTCTCACTTAATAAGTACTCAGATGTAACAAGAGAACTTGGAAGCCTTGTTACTGAGGTGGAAAAGGTGCAACAACGGTTCCTCAATTACCTTTGAAATAAGAAATATCTGTAATCAAGAGTAGATATGCAAACTGATTTTGTTCTGCCACTGAATATAAGCAACTGACCATTTAAAATCTCAGTATCTCAGCATTTTAATTTTTGGCTTTTTATAGAACCACGTAAAGCACATTCTCTTGTCATCAGCTAATAGCCTGAACAATTTTACTATTGTTCAGTTTGAGTTTACAGGCACATAAAATACACATCAGATAACACAGTGCAGGTGCTCAAACTGTAAATATGGAAAGTCCCTTGAATATAAAATTAACGCAGTAGACTATAAAAGCTTTTTATACAACCTTTCTTCAAGGTAATCAGGTCTTCCTATGCCATGTACTATGGCAATAAAAAACTTAACTGGTATCCCTTGTCTAGAATTCTAAGAAAACTGCAGCTGTTCATCAAGAGCATTTTAGTTTTTACCAGAGCTGCAGCTGTAATAGACATAATTCATGTGCTACATTGGAACTGTCCATCTGCTGGGTGCTGTATTCACGGTTGACTAATCATCTGTAATAGAATTCCTGTCTAGTTGTTTGCGCAAAATACCATATTCTAATGACTCCAGATCACTTATCCTACATGGATTTAGAGCCAAACATCATGCTACTTCCTCTGGAGAAAGGCTCTGAAAACAATATTAGAGAGTAATTTCACTAGAAGCAGAAACAAAATCCTGGACATTTCAAAGCATTTAATTAATTAGTATCAATTAATTATCAAACTACCAATATGGACTTACATAACTGTAGAATTATATGAAGTTGTACTGTTCCGGAGGTCTTCCAATATAACTCGATTTGACAATAAAAAGCAGCAAGCCCTGCCATTTATTGAGTGCTCATTATGAGTCAGGGGCATTCTAAGAACATATAGGTATCAGTCTGTAAGACTTACAACATTTTTTTAATTTCAGAAGTATTATTATATTGATTATAATAATTATACTAATTTAGACAATTAATGCAATTATCCTAGTTAATATGTTACTATTATTAAATTGTAAGAGGAAATAGCAACAGGAAAAGAGGTACAACGATTTGCCCTATCTAATTATTCACTCATTCAGCAAGTGCTTAATTTTAATTCACGGATTTATACTCCACATACTTTGATGTATACTTAGATAACAATAATTGACAAGTTTAACTTGTGCTCTTTTGATCTTAGGTAACAAAGCAATTATAATATAATATGATAGCAGGAGCAGGCAATACTGTCTATGCACTCTACTGGAGATTACATGTTTGTTTTTGCTGACTCAGTGGGTCTATTTCTGTTTGGTAACATCTCACTTTGGGGAATCCCACCTTAGTACTCTCAGTTTACAGGGTGTGAAAGCAAACACACCTATCCTCTAACATCAGGAACAAACATGTGAAGTGTATCAGTCTATTAGAACATCCCATTCTTCTGGTCATAGTGATATGTTCAAATGTATAAGCCAAGTCAAGCCACCAATAAATAATTTTTGAATGATATTAAAATCAGGAAGAAAGGAAAGTTTAATTTTCCCTTGGAAAAGACAATGAGAGGAGACTAAGCCAGAACCATTGGCGTCCTCACTCCAGAGATAGCTGCAGAGGAGAAACAGCCCTGCAGAAGAGAGATATGAGTGTAACATGGATGGAGATACCAGGTCCTGGTAATGTTATTCAAAGATTGGATCTAGCTGGGCCCAAACCCGTCTCTGGATCTGAATGTTTAGTTATATCATCAGGAAGAAAACTTAATTTCCCTGAAACAGTTTAATCTGGTTCTCTGCCCCTAGCAATGAAAAATCCTGATAATAACACATATGTATAACCAAGGCCTGGAGACTTGGGAAAGACATTGAATCTTACACATGAAAGCACATGTAATTAAGCAGATGGAAAAGAGAGGAAAGAGTTCAGAGGGAAGGAAATGAAAGGAAAGGGTACACAAAATAATCACATTTTTGGAAACTTAGGAGAAAGAGAATAAACCATATTCATCCAATCTTTTATAATTATCTTTTATAATGTTTATGTTATTAGTTAGTTAATATGCTATTTAGTTAGTTAATATGTTATTTAGTTAGTTAATATGTTATTAGTTAGTTAATCATTAGTTAGGTGCTGGCTAAAGAATGCTAATCTGGATAAAGAAAGTCTTTATTCTTACCGAGCTAACATTTATTAAGTAAGCCCAAGGTCATACAATACATAACAAATGTTCAAACAATCTAAATTTGATTCTTACTCTGGCTTAGAATTCGAGAGAATAAGGGAAACAAATTAAGCTGGACACAAATTTCAAATCTGGCTGTAACTGGTAAATTCTGTTTTGATGATTAGTTGTATAGATCTGATCTTCAGAAGATAGTTAATGGCCACAAACACAATCAGTGACTCCCTGGTTCCCAGTTATTTTTTTGTTTTTCTACAGTATCATTCATAAACATATCAAAATTTGTAAACATTTAGAAAATGCCATTAATAGCTCAGAACCTCAGATATTTTATTGACTTCAGGCACCCAAATCTCTGCACTAAAGGAACAAAAAAGCAGATCCAC
Source organism: Prionailurus viverrinus (assembly GCF_022837055.1). Lineage (NCBI taxonomy): Eukaryota > Metazoa > Chordata > Mammalia > Carnivora > Felidae > Prionailurus > Prionailurus viverrinus. The sequence goes on along the minus strand of NC_062566.1, from coordinate 85,494,835 downwards.
CTTTCTGATGCTTCCTCCCTCTCTCATTTCTTGATTGATCTCTTTCTTCCTCTCATCTCATCTCACATGCAAATATTTCTACCTTGCACGTTTCTTCTTTTCCCAACATTCATTCAACTAGCCTAATTTCTTACTTAAAAGTCAGTTTGAAAGTATCCATTTAAGTCATCCATGGGATTTTGGAGGTAGTCAAATGATATTAAAATTACATTTCCTCTTTGATCAATCTTGATATCCTGATTATATAGAGATATCAGTAGTAGTTATTGATAACACAATGACATATAGTCAGGTAAAAGTCTAAAATGAAATTTAGAATACTGAGCAAGTCTATACTAATAACAGTAACTTATTAAGTTATTTTTTTTAAGAGCACAATTTTGTCCCAATTGACAAGGAATCTCTGGGACGTTCAGAAAAATTATTATTAAATTAGTTAAATTTGTGCCAAACAAGTCAAAAAATGTACTGTATAACACTTTAAAATTTTTGTGTATCTTATTTCTCATAGCGTTGACTTCCAGGAAAGTATTGTTTAAAATGTAAACAAATTTGCATTACCAGCAGGTTTCTAGAAATATCCAAATAGCACTAATTGAAGCAAACCTCTCCTATATATTTTTAAAGTTGTCCAAAGATTAATCTAGCAATTTTTATACTCGGAATATGGAAGACAATCTAGGTCTGCCAAGATATTATTTAACTTTTGTTAAAAGTACACTTCAGGAGATTTGAGCGGCAAGATGGCGGCTTAGGAGGACGCTGGGCTCACCGCACGTCCTGCTGATCACTTAGATTCCATCTACACCTGCCTAAATAACCCAGAAAACCGCCAGAGGATTAGCAGAACAGAGACGCCGGAGCCAAATGCAGACGAGAGGCCCAAGGAAGAGGGTAGGAAGGGCGGCGAGGCGGTGCGCGCTCCACGGACTGGCGGGAGGGAGCCAGGGCGGAGGGGTGGCTCGCTGGCCAAGCAGAGCCCCCGAGTCTGGCTTGCAAAAGCGGAGGGGCCTGACGGACTGTGTTCCCACAACAAGCGCGACTTAGCGTCTGGGAGGTCATAAATTAACAGCTCTGCTCGGAAAGCGGGAAGGCTGGAGGACAAAGGGAGGGAGAGCTGCTGAGCCCCCTGACAACAGAGCTCAGTTTGGTGGGGAACAAAGGCGCTCGCCAGCGCCATCTCCCCCGCCCATCCCCCAGCCAAAATCCCAAAGGGAACCGGTTCCTGCCAGGGAACTTGCTCGCTCCGCGCAAACACCCAACTCTGCGCTTCGGCGGAGCCAAACCTCCGGCAGCAGATCTGACTCCCTCCCGCTGCCACAGGGCCCCTCCTGAAGTGGATCACCTAAGGAGAAGCGATCTAAGCCTGCCCCTCCTGCCCCCGAGCACCTTGCCTACCCACCCCAGCTAATACGCCAGATCCCCATAATCACAAGCCTGGCAGGGTGCAAGTAGCCCAGACGAGCCACACCACCCCACAGTGAATCCCACCCCTAGGAGAGGGGAAGAGAAGGCACACACCAGTCTGACTGTGGCCCCAGCGGTGGGCTGGGGGCAGACATCAGGTCTGACTGCGGCCCCGCCCACCAACTCCAGTTATACACCACAGCACAGGGGAAGTGCCCTGCAGGTCCTCACCACGCTAGGGACTATCCAAAATGACCAAGCGGAAGAACTCCCCTCAGAAGAATCTCCAGGAAATAACAACAGCTAATGAGCTGATCAAAAAGGATTTAAATAATATAACAGAAAGTGAATTTAGAATAATAGTCATAAAATTAATCGCTGGGCTTGAAAACAGTATACAGGACAGCAGAGAATCTCTTGCTACAGAGATCAAGGGACTAAGGAACAGTCACGAGGAGCTGAAAAATGCTTTAAATGAAATGCAAAACAAAATGGAAACGACCACAGCTTGGCTTGAAGAGGCAGAGGAGAGAATAGGTGAACTAGAAGATAAAGTTATGGAAAAAGAGGAAGCTGAGAAAAAGAGAGATAAAAAAATCCAGGAGTATGAGGGGGAAATTAGAGAATTAAGTGATACACTAAAAAGAAATAATATACGCATAATTGGTATCCCAGAGGAGGAAGAGAGAGGGAAAGGTACTGAAGGGATACTTGAAGAAATCATAGCTGAGAACTTCCCTGAACTGGAGAAGGAAAAAGGCATTGAAATCCAAGAGGCACAGAGAACTCCCTTCAGACGTAACTTGAATCGACCTTCTGCACGACATATCATAGTGAAACTGGCAAAATACAAGGATAAAGAGAAAATTCTGAAAGCAGCAAGGGGTAAACGTGCCCTCACATATAAAGGGAGACCTATAAGACTCGTGACTGATCTCTCTTTTGAAACTTGGCAGGCCAGAAAGAATTGGCACGAGATTTTCAGGGTGCTAGACAGAAAAAATATGCAGCCAAGAATCCTTTATCCAGCAAGTCTGTCATTTAGAATAGAAGGAGAGATAAAGGTCTTCCCAAACAAACAAAAACTGAAGGAATTTGTCACCACTAAACCAGCCCTACAAGAGATCCTAAGGGGGACCCTGTGAGACAAAGTCCCAGAGACATCACTATAAGCATAAAACATACAGACATCACAATGACTCTAAACCCGTATCTTTCTATAATAACACTGAATGTAAATGGATTAAATGCGCCAACCAAAAGACATAGGGTATCAGAATGGATAAAAAAACAAGACCCATCTATTTGCTGTCTACAAGAGACTCATTTTAGACCTGAGGACACCTTTAGATTGAGAGTGAGGGGATGGAGAACTATTTATCATGCGACTGGAAGCCAAAAGAAAGCTGGAGTAGCCATACTTATATCAGACAAACCAGACTTTAAATTAAAGGCTGTAACAAGAGATGAAGAAGGACATTATATAATAGTTACAGGGTCTATCCATCAGGAAGAGCTAACAATTATAAATGTCTATGCGCCGAATACCGGAGCCCCCAAATATATAAAACAATTACTCATAAACATAAGCAACCTTATCGAGAAGAATGTGGTAATTGCAGGGGACTTTAATACACCACTTACAGAAATGGATAGATCATCTAGACACACGGTCAATAAAGAAACAAGGGCCCTGAATGAGACATTGGATCAGATGGACTTGACAGATGTATTTAGAACTCTGCATCCCAAAGCAACAGAATATACTTTCTTCTCGAGTGCACATGGAACAGTCTCCAAGATAGATCATATACTGGGTCACAAAAGAGCCCTTCATAAGTTTACAAGAATTGAAATTATACCATGCTTACTTTCAGACCACAAAGCTATGAAGCTTGAAATCAACCACAGAAAAAAGTCTGGAAAACCTCCAAAAGCATGGAGGTTAAAGAACACCCTACTAACGAATGAGTGGGTAAACCAGGCAATTAGAGAAGAAATTAAAAAATATATGGAAACAAACGAAAATGAAAATACAACAATCCAAACGCTTTGGGACGCAGCAAAGGCAGTCCTGAGAGGAAAATACATTGCAATCCAGGCCTATCTCAAGAAACAAGAAAAATCCCAAATACAAAATCTAACAGCACACCTAAAGGAACTAGAAGCAGAACAGCAAAGGCAGCCTAAGCCCAGCAGAAGAAGAGAAATAATAAAGATCAGAGCAGAAATAAACAATATAGAAACTAAAAAAACTGTAGAGCAGATCAACGAAACCAAGAGTTGGTTTTTTGAAAAAATAAACAAAATTGACAAACCTCTAGCCAGGCTTCTCAAAAAGAAAAGGGAGATGACCCAAATAGATAAAATCATGAATGAAAATGGAATGATTACAACCAATCCCTCAGAGATACAAACAATTATCAGGGAATACTATGAAAACTTATATGCCAACAAATTGGACAACCTGGAAGAAATGGACAAATTCCTGAACACCCACACGCTTCCAAAACTCAATCAGGAGGAAATAGAAAGCTTGAACAGACCCATAACCAGCGAAGACATTGAATCGGTTATCAAAAATCTCCCAACAAATAAGAGTCCAGGACCAGATGGCTTCCCAGGGGAGTTCTACCAGACGTTTAAAGCAGAGATAATACCTATCCTTCTCAAGCTATTCCAAGAAATAGAAAGGGAAGGAAAACTTCCAGACTCATTCTATGAAGCCAGTATTACTTTGATTCCTAAACCAGACAGAGACCCAGTAAAAAAAGAGAACTACAGGCCAATATCCCTGATGAATATGGATGCAAAAATTCTCAATAAGATACTAGCAAATCGAATTCAACGGCATATAAAAAGAATTATTCACCATGATCAAGTGGGATTCATTCCTGGGATGCAGGGCTGGTTCAACATTCACAAATCAATCAACGTGATACATCACATTAACAAAAAAAGAGAGAAGAACCATATGATCCTGTCAATCGATGCAGAAAAGGCCTTCGACAAAATCCAGCACCCTTTCTTAATAAAAACCCTTGAGAAAGTCGGGATAGAAGGAACATACTTAAAGATCATAAAAGCCATTTATGAAAAGCCCACAGCTAACATCATCCTCAACGGGGAAAAACTGAGAGCTTTTTCCCTGAGATCAGGAACACGACAAGGATGCCCACTCTCACCGCTGCTGTTTAACATAGTGCTGGAAGTTCTAGCATCAGCAATCAGACAACAAAAGGAAATCAAAGGCATCAAAATTGGCAAAGATGAAGTCAAGCTTTCGCTTTTTGCAGATGACATGATATTATACATGGAAAATCCGATAGACTCCAACAAAAGTCTGCTAGAACTGATACAGGAATTCAGCAAAGTTGCAGGATACAAAATCAATGTACGGAAATCAGTTGCATTCTTATACACTAACAATGAAGCAACAGAAAGACAAATAAAGAAACTGATCCCATTCACAAATGCACCAAGAAGCATAAAATACCTAGGAATAAATCTAACCAAAGATGTAAAGGATCTGTATGCTGAAAACTATAGAAAGCTTATGAAGGAAATTGAAGAAGATTTAAAGAAATGGAAAGACATTCCCTGCTCATGGATTGGAAAAATAAATATTGTCAAAATGTCAATACTACCCAAAGCTATCTACACATTCAATGCAATCCCAATCAAAATTGCACCAGCATTCTTCTCGAAACTAGAACAAGCAATCCTAAAATTCATATGGAACCACAAAAGGCCCCGAATAGCCAAAGAAATTTTGAAGAAGAAGACCAAAGCAGGAGGCATCACAATCCCAGACTTTAGCCTCTACTACAAAGCTGTCATCATCAAGACAGCCTGGTATTGGCACCAAAACAGACACATAGACCAATGGAATAGAATAGAAACCCCAGAACTAGACCCACAAACGTATGGCCAACTCATCTTTGACAAAGCAGGAAAGAGCATCCAATGGAAAAAAGACAGCCTCTTTAACAAATGGTGCTGGGAGAACTGGACAGCAACATGCAGAAGGTTAAAACTAGACCACTTTCTCACACCATTCACAAAAATAAACTCAAAATGGATAAAGGACCTGAATGTGAGACAGGAAACCATCAAAACCTTAGAGGAGAAAGCAGGAAAAGACCTCTCTGACCTCAGCCGTAGCAATCTCTTACTCGACACATCCCCAAAGGCAAGGGAATTAAAAGCAAAAGTGAATTACTGGGACCTTATGAAGATAAAAAGCTTCTGCACAGCAAAGGAAACAACCAACAAAACTAAAAGGCAACCAACGGAATGGGAAAAGATATTCGCAAATGACATATCGGACAAAGGGCTAGTATCCAAAATCTATAAAGAGCTCACCAAACTCCACACCCAAAAAACAAATAACCCAGTGAAGAAATGGGCAGAAAACATGAATAGACACTTCTCTAAAGAAGACATCCGGATGGCCAACAGGCACATGAAAAGATGTTCAGCGTCGCTCCTTATCAGGGAAATACAAATCAAAACCACACTCAGGTATCACCTCACGCCAGTCAGAGTGGCCAAAATGAACAAATCAGGAGACTATAGATGCTGGAGAGGATGTGGAGAAACGGGAACCCTCTTGCACTGTTGGTGGGAATGCAAATTGGTGCAGCCGCTCTGGAAAGCAGTGTGGAGGTTCCTCAGAAAATTAAAAATAGACCTACCCTATGACCCAGCAATAGCACTGCTAGGAATTTATCCAAGGGATACAGGAGCACTGATGCATAGGGCCACTTGTACCCCAATGTTCATAGCAGCACTCTCAACAATAGCCAAATTATGGAAAGAGCCTAAATGTCCATCAACTGATGAATGGATAAAGAAATTGTGGTTTATATACACAATGGAATATTATGTGGCAATGAGAAAAAATGAAATATGGCCTTTTGTAGCAACGTGGATGGAACTGGAGAGTGTGATGCTAAGTGAAATAAGCCATCCAGAGAAAGACAGATACCATATGGTTTCACTCTTATGTGGATCCTGAGAAACTTAACAGGAACCCATGGGGGAGGGGAAGGAAAAAAAAAAAAAGAGGTTAGAATGGGAGAGAGCCAAAGCATAAGAGACTGTTAAAAACTGAGAACAAACTGAGGGTTGATGGGGTGTGGGAGGGAGGAGAGGGTGGGTGATGGGTATTGAGGAGGGCACCTTTTGGGATGAGCACTGGGTATTGTATGGAAACCAATTTGTCAATAAATTTCAGAAAAAAAAATAAAAAATAAAAAAAATTAAAAAAAAAAGTACACTTCAGGATTTCAAAACCTGGGGAGAGATCTAGCACTCATTTTTCAACCATACTTTAGAAAAAGCCCCAGTTAGCCCAACACTGACATTTATTTGTATTACTTTCCAAAAGTAGTACCGATGAGTTCACAGTTTACCTACTTCAGGATTTTTAGATTGCAGATAGTTTTTTACATTGCATTAAGTCATTTCAGTAAATACATTATCGTTATTATGGTGTTATCACTAAAGAGTCAGGTGGCTTCCATGACAAACAAAACGTCTCTGCCAGTTTGCTCTTTCATTATCACTGTCCTTGCAAGTTTACCCTGAACTATCAGATAAATTTATATGAAATAGCAAGGTTCTGCTCTGGAAGACCTTCTCTGCTCATTCTACAGTCTCTCCCCAAGTGTGTAATCTCACCACGACTTCAACCCCCCAGCTGCCTCGCATATCTCACCACAGTTTCAACCCACACCCCACTCCCTATCCCCAGCCGCCCTGCCTCCGATCTTCGCCTCTCTACTAAAAATAAAGTCTTGACTTTTTAGTTCTCTGTTGGACTCTTACAAGGCACGTGAAATTTGAAATCTGCAAAGTGAAACTTCGTGACCTTTCTCATCTAAACTCGGTCCTCATCCAAATAAATCGCAGTGTCATTCATCTTTCTGCACCCCCAAAAACCTACCAGTTACCACTGATATTTGTTTCCCATACCTACTCGGTCAGTCTTTCTCATATCTAATCACTCAAGTATCTCTCAAATCCAATTAGTTTTCCCTCTGCTGCCATTGCCCTGGACCAAAACTGTCATCAACCCTCGCCAAGATGACTTCTTGTATTACTCTTTTATTGGATAATACTGAATACTCTTGTCTCCTCAGATCCAACCTCCACCCTCCATGTCAAATTTTGCCTTAAAAAAGTTAAATGGTATTTTCTGCTTTAAGGAAAAATAAAGCGAAATCTTTACACAGTGCTGGCCTGGTTGCTCCAGTTCTTTTTCTCTTTTTCTTTTTTTCCAGTAACTGTGCAAGATCGTTCACTCCATAGTATCAGAATAGTATCAACCATGGCACACTGGTCAGATCTCTGACCTCGGTCTTTGGTTGTTGGTTACTGTGGCAGATTCTATAAAATGACCGCAATCTCTGACTCTATTTGCCCCCACTCTCCTAGCCAAAATAGTAAGTCAAAACTAATATCACTTCCTGCTGGTAGATTGGTAGAGATTGCAGACACCATCACACAAGCTGTAGACATGAAGGTCCTTCTTCTGTATCATTTTACTTCACCAATCAGCCCTCTGCAGAAACTGGATGAATCCTGGAAAATGACTATAAACTCTCACAGACTCAGATAAGTAGTAGTCCTGATTGTAGATACTGTTCTGGACTTGATATTGTGGCTAGAGCGGATTAATATGGGTTTATGTACATAATCTGCTGGTAAGTTTTTATTTCTTTCTATTCCTATTAGAAAAATAATTAGAACAGCTTGTGCTTATATTGGAATATTAAAAAAAATATTTATATTTTTCCCTCAGGGGTAAGTTGTTTTTCCTACTCTCTATCAGAAGTAGATCATCTGAACATTATAAAGAACATTTTGTTGATGATATCAAGCTTATTAGGACTAACAGGAGGAAGCAAGTACAGTGGAGGTCTTGATAAGAAGCAATTATCTCTAAAATAAGAAAATAACTATAGGGGCACCTGGGTGGCTCAGTCATATGTGTGACTCTTGATTTTAGTTCAGGTCATGATCTCAAAGTTCATGAGTTTGAGCCCCAGGTCGAACTATGCACTGACAGCACAGAGACTGCTTGGGATTTTTCTCCCTCCCTTTCTCTCTCTGTCTCTGTCCCTTCCCTGCTCACACTCTTTCACTCAAAGTAAATAAATAAACTTAAAAATAAAATAAAATAAAATAAAATAAAATAAAATAAAATAAAATAAAAATAATTCAAAGGAGATTCAAGGACCTGGCATTTTTGTGAAGTTTCTACGGGTCCATTGGTCAGGAGCATAAGGGATTATGTCCTTCAGATTGGAAGACAAATTATTGCATCTTGAATCTTCTACAGTAAGGAAGGCTACTTTGACCAATTTACTTAAAAATGCAAGTCTGTTAAATTTCTGGCTCTCTAGACAACTCTTATTTTACCCAAATTTCACTTTTGTTCTTTTTGCTTTTCTAACATACTAAAGAATTTACTTATTATACTGTACTGAACGTGGCCTGCTTTCTCCTGTCAGAGTGTAAGGCCTACAAGGACAGTGATCTTTAAAATGTATCCTATACACTTATGTCACTGCTTGGAATATAATAAGTGCTTAATTAATATTTGTTGAATATATAAATTAATGGTTTTCATATTTTAAAATAATTGTTATTGTTTAGCTAAGTAGATGAAAATAACCTTTGTTGGCATTACCAAGTTGGAGAAATTTATTTTATCTGTATTAGTAAGGAATAGAAAGATGTATATTTCTTTATAAATAAAATTTAAATTTAATATAGTAGAAAATAAAGGGTCAATTAAATCCTATTTTTTAATTTTTTTACTTTTTTTGAAGTTTATTCATTTTTGAGAGAGAGAAAGTGTGAGTGGGGGAGGAGCAGAGAGAGAGAGAGAGAGAGAGAGACAGAGACAGAGAGAGAGAGAGAGAGAGAGAGAGAGAGAATCCAAAGCTGGCTCCAGGTTCTGAGCTGTCAGCACACAGCCCGATATAGGGCTTGAAACCACAAACCACAAGATCATGACCTGAGCTGAAGTTGGATGCTTAACCAACTAAGCCACCCAGGCACCCCATAAATCCTATTTTTAAATGTTTATTTATTTTTTGAGCAAGAGAGAGAGTGAATATAAGTGGGGTGAGACAGAGGGAGAGAGAATACCAAGCAGGTTCCACGTTATCAGTGCAGAGCCAGACGCAAGGCTCGAACTCATGAACCATAGAGATCATGACCCAAGAGTCTTATGTTTAACAAGTTGAGCCACCCAGGCACCCCATAATTAAATGATATTTTAAATGGGCAATTATATTTGGGTATCAGAAGTATTAACATTATACTGCTCTTTGACAAAGGTAACTGGTAATGTTTCATTCATATTTAAAATTATATTTTCCAACTTTGAACCAGGATGCTCAGATATAAGTATAAGTATCTCACCAAAGAAATTTCCCCAACCATCCAGTAAGCATGCTACATTTCTTCTTCCTGGCCACCCCTGGCCTTTGCTTACTATTATCTGCCTCCAATCATAACAGGGCTCCAACCTGTCTTAACAGTTAATTTGTCCAATCTTATGTACTCCTTACTTGCTAGCTGAAGTCCCTTGGTCTGTACCAGAACTAACTTACTTTCTTTGAGATTTGCATACCACTGGCCTTGAGGAGGAAGGATCAAACTTTCCCAAAGGTTAAGGCCTGACTACATTTGAGAACAGCTGCCACAGATACCAGAAAGTCTGTTCAGGGTCATGTCCACATGTGACTAACCACCTGGACACCTTCTCTTGTATGTAGCCTCCCTCCCATTTCCCCTGCCATCTCCTTTAAACCCCTCCAGCTTCCCCTGGATGGGGAAAATGCTCTTTGAGGCAATAGTCCACCACCTTCCCAGGTTACTGGCTTCCTGAATAAAGCAACTTTTCCTTTCCCGCCATCTCTTGTCTCTCAAGTATTGATATTCCAGCACCAAGCAGTTGAACCTGAGTGTAGAACCAGTCCTCTGTCCCATAGCACAACCATCAACCCCCTAACCACTGACACTTTGTGTTCTACCAATCTTCTTTGTGGGCATCACTGTTCTTCCTTTCTAAAGATCCTTATCTTCTATAGACATATTTTCCAGTGAGCACTGGCCATTTCTAAGGCTTTTTAAAAAACAAAAATTTAGTGATCCTTTTCTTTTTAGGAGTATCCAGAGTTTGGAAAGGATTGAGATATTCTGTACTGGAAAACTCCCATAGCAACACACTCAACTGACTTTTTCATCTCTTGGGAGGGAAAGTGGATCACACTTTGTCTTTCTCACTACTGATTCTTAATTTTTTCTTTCTGCCACCCAGTTTCTGATTCTACTTCTCCCTTTCCCCCATTTTCCTTTCCCTTTCTCCTCATGTTTTTTTCTTCATCCACTCTGCTCCTTAGTCTGCACTCTTTTGGCTTACTAACAAAATCTCACTACTGCTTTGAAGAAAAATGTTTCACTGTTGAAAATAATTTATGAAACAATACATTTTATGACATTCCTGAAATAATTGTTAATTCGCATTAAAATTTTAAAGGCTTTGACTTTAAATTTTAAAAATATTTTACTTGTTACCATTTTTCACATAATGTATCCTACATATGTTCATGCATACAAAATAACACACACATCTGTGCTTCTTAAAATATACTAAAACATTATCAATATTTTATATAAAATATTTGTATTTATAAATTTAATGTATAAAATTATATATTTTACTTACTATTATAGAATTATATATAATTTATATAAATTTATATGTAAATTATATATAATTTAAAAATACAGGTAGAAATTAGAACATTCCCTACATACTTTTTATTATGTAATTTTTCTCAAAACTTTTAGTTTTCAATACCAATAATATAATCAGGATTTCAATTGATGTTTATCCACTTACTGCTTTAGAATATATTAGACACTTAAGTTAATTTTAATTTATATATATAATATTTTCCCATATGAACAGGTGATATCATATACAAATATTCATACATCTTTGTATACTTTTCAAATTATTCCCTAAGCATATATTTTTAGTAAATGAATTGATACACACTTTCTACTCTGGCATAATCATGATATAACCCTGAAAATAATCTTATTTAACCAAGTTACTAGAACAACATTCTAACTTAATTTTTTATTCTATGAAACTAAAGTTATAAAAAGTAGTCTTCTATTTGCCATAAAGTAGGAGTTGTGTTTAAGGCACCCATGATTTGCCATAATATAAACCATTTGAACAATTATTAACATAAGGACGAGACATCAGCCTAGAATTGATAATGCTAAACGTAACCTATGAAAACAAAGGATTTATAGTGTAACAAGTAGAGGTATAAGATTGAACAATTGACGATACATATAAGGATAGAATATGTATTCCATACAATGAAATATGTATGGCTGCAATGCTACTGTGTTAAGGTTAAATTTTCTTTAGCAGTTTCTGCTCTACCTCAGAAACTTACTATTCTGAAGAGAGGTAATCTACACAAAATAGACACTAATAAATCAATGTTTGGCCATAACATGCCAACAAATCCAATCCCTCACAGTGACTTTCCAAAGTCAGAGGTCCTGTGCAATAAATGATCACAAATACTTTTTCTACACCTATAAGACATCCAACAAAGATTTTATATGAAAAAAAAAAGTGAGAGTCAGATAACCTCTACCCTGTGTCTTACATCTTATTGTGTCTTAATTTCTGTTTCATTTCACTCATTTCATTTCACTCATTCCTGAAGTATTTCGCTGAAATATTTCACCAGTAATAATTCATACTAGCAGCAACTTATTATCTAATCTCTGAATCTGTACCTTATTTGGATGTGTAATATAAATGAAGACAAGAACACACCCATATGAGTAAAAACTGTTAATTGGTTTATGGATCGACAATTCCCAAGTATGTATCAGGAATCTGTATGATATTCCTGGACTTACTTTTACATTTAGAATTCAGAATTGGATGAAAGACGGGTATAATTACACGGAGCCAGATGGCTCTCTTGTGACTACACATTTACAGATGCTCTTGCAGGTTGTTTATTCCAACAAAATTTGGAATAATTCAACCTCGCATGAGGTCTTTCTGACTTTTTAAACTGAAAACATAGGAAGAAGTACTTCTGCTTACTTAAAATAAGGCATCTTTGAGCATAGAACATGTATATTTATAGTTATTACACATCAAATGTTTTCTGGAAAAATTTAAGTAAGATTATAGTTTTGTGTACTGGTTGTTCCCGTTCTTACTGATTAATCTGTTACTAAGCACTTATGAGTCTGTTTTATGCAATTACATTGAAATATCAATTGCTACATAGACTCAAACTATATAGTTTCTAATTATGTGGTTAAACATGAAGAAGGTATTCATGGTGAGACAAAGTTCAGCATTTTTTTAAGTTTATTTATTTATTTTGAGAGAGAGAGCGAGAGAGAGAGTGCCAGCAGGGTAGGGACAGAGAGAGAGGAAGAGAGAGAATCCCAAGCGGGCTCTGGGATGTCAGCACAGAGCCTGATGCAGGGCTTGAACTCACAAACCCTGAGATCATGACCTGTGTCAAGATTCAGACTCTTAACCAACTGAGCCATCCAGGCATCCTCAACTTGTGCATATTTATATTGGCTAAATTTCTAGTACTTTTGCTATTGGAATACATAATTGAAATAAAAATAATCTTAGCTGCTTATGTTCTGTTTGTAATATATCTTCTTTAGTGGAAATTTGGGGTTAAATTTTATTTTTCTGATTATTTTTGGACTATGCTAATACTTTAATCATCTTATATTCATTAAGTTTGATTGCATTTGTAGAAAGCTTTAAGTTCCTTAGGTTTAATGTTACCAGGTGGCAAGGAGATGTGACCAGGAATATATCTTCCTCTTAATCTAATATTGTTTCTTCTCTTTAAGGGTTTACCATTAAAAAAACTACATTCTGTATGAAATATTTTGTAGATCCTGGCCTTTAGGTTTCTGTGTATGAGAGTTTGTATATCTGGTTTCATATTGACTGGAAATATGACTAAAAGTTATGCCGATCTAAAGATTGAATTACATTTTATTTCAGTCACTTTTGCTTTCACCTCAATTAATCTACATTCTCTAACCATTTTAATTTTCAATGGGAGAAAATATTGATTTGTGAAAAGGAAAGTGAAATATGAAAGTGCATGTTAATCCCAGTGGTAATTGTCGATGATCCCTACCTCTCTCCTATTCCAGGTACTTTCAATTTTCCTAGTTGGTCAGTACAAACTTAACTCAGAAACATCCATTTCAGAGACACCTGTTGGTAGTACAGGATACAGAGAAACTCCATCTTGTAAGTTGGTTAATTTACACTGGGTCAGTCATTGATAAGAATGTAATCGTATATACAGTCTCAAACATCAGTGGCTGATTTTATACACCTCTTAAAATCATCTCCCTCCTTCCTCCTCCTGCTCCTTCTCCTTCTTCTTCCTCTTCTAAAGTAAGCTTTATGCCCAACATGGGGCTTGAACTCATGATCCTGAGATCAAGAGTCACATGATCTAGGGGCACCCGGGTGGCTCAGTTGATTAAGCATCTGACCTCAACTCAGGTCATAATCTCCTGGTTCATGAGTTCAAGTCCCAAACTGAGCTCTCATCTGTCAGCACAGAGCCCACTTCTGATCCTCTGTCCCCCTCTCTCTCTGCCCCTCCCCTGCTTGCACTCTCTTTCTCTCAAAAATAAATAAATATTTAAAAAAGAAAGTCACACGCTCTACCCTCCTTTCTTTAGTCCCTCTTTTGGCTCTATTTAATTTATTTTATATTTTATTTTATTTCATTATTTTATTTTATTTTGTTTTATTTTGTTTTGTTTTAAAGAAAAACAGAGCACACATGTGCAAGAGTGGGGAGAGGGGCATGGGGAGAGAGAGAGAATCTCAAGCAGGCTCCACACTCAGCTAGGAGCCTAATGTAGGGATTAATCCCATGACCCTGGGATCATGACCTATGCTGAAATCAAGAGTTGGACACTCAACCAACTGAGCACCCGGGTGCCCCTCAGCTCAATTTTACACATCCACCCAGGATCTCTCTCAAGTCCTTCTGTACCAACTAAACTGTAGCATCCTAGTTTGCTGACTTCTTCTTTTTTTTTTTTTTAATGCTTATTTATTTTTGAGGGGGTGGGTGGGGAGGGAGGGGCAGAGAGAGAGGGAGACACAGAATCCCAAGCAGGCTCCAGGCTCTGAGCTGTCAACACAGAGCCTGAGGTGGGGCTTAAACTCACAAACTGCAAGATCATGACCTGAGCCGAAGTCCAATGCTGAACTGACTGAGCCACCCAGGCGCCCCCTAGTTTGCTGACTTCTATACCCATATTAAGTCTAGGCCTCTATCTGCTTGAAGAAATGATAGCATTATAATTTGTAAAGTAGATCAGTCTCCTAAATTATCTTTTAATGTGTCTGTCTAGTTGTAATTTGTGCACACAACCATAGAGGTAGTCAATTTTCCTCAAAGTGTAGGAAAACATATTTTGCTTTCCTAATCTTTTCTGTGAAAAAAAATTACTTTCTATTAAGATAATTGGTGTTACTCTTGACCTATCAGGATTTTTTTTCCCACTCTCCATATGCTTTTGCATCTGTTTTTGTTTTTTGTTTTTTTTGAGCCAGTCTGTTTATCCTCAGTTATAACAAGTTATTTACTTAAAAAAAATAAAACATAGGCACACTTTATAACTTTTTCTGCTATCCAGTTATAGATGCCTCAAATTTTACTAATGTGTTTTTTTTTTTAAGACACATATGTGGAATGGAATGTATTTGAATGCAGAGAAGGAAACCCGCCTTCTCTATTCTAAGACAGTCCAGATGTAATTCAGTAATCTCCTTTTCCCTTGTGTGCAGCTACCTTCTTCTTCTATCATTAGGTCACGTATGTAAAGAACAATTTTGTTTAATTTTGTTTACTTTTTATTTTTTAATTTTTAAATGTTATGTGTTTTGAGAGAGAGGGGGGGGGGGACCAAGAGAGAGAGCAGGTGAGAGACAGAGAGAGAGAGGGAGAGAGAGAAAGAATACCAAAGGTTCTGAGCCTGATGCAGGGCCAGATGTGGGGCTCGATCCCATGAACCATGAGATCATGACCTGAGCCAAAATCAGGGTTTGGACACCTAACTGACTGAGCCATCCAGATACCCCTAATTTTGTTTCTTGAGATCAGTTCTGGAAAAATGTTGGCAGAATGGAGATTAAAATATGTAAACGTTAAATAATATTTTACAGTGTGAATAAATTTCATTCTCCTTGTATCCCTTCAGAGTATGGATCATTTTATTGGCCATGAACATGTATTCAGTATTTATAGCCTTTCTTATTAATCACTAAAATTATTTTATAGGCCAAGAAGATGACATAAAAAAGTCTACTCTGGTATTTAGCCACCCTTATAAATAGGATGCACTGATCATATTGCAAAGTATGGATAAAAAGTATAATGTGACATAAAATTGTATACCAAAGTTCGGGGCACTTGGCTGGCTCAGTCAGTTAAGCATCCGACTCTTGATTTTGGCTCAGGTCATGATCTCCTGCTCTATGAGATTGAGCCTCACTTTGGGCTCTAAGCTGATGGTGCGGAGCCTGCTTGGGATTCTCTTTCTCTGCCTCTGCCCACACTTGCACTCTCTCTTTCAAAATAAATAAACATTAAAAAAAAATACACCAAAATTGAGCATTCATTGACTCCAAATAATTAATGGCTTTTATTTGGTACCTACAATGCACCAGATGTGATTGTGATCAATCCACCCCCCCCCACCCCCAGCGGTAGGAGTATTTTAATTGAATCGTGACTGCCATTTAATAATAAACATTGTCATCATATTTTAATTTTTGGCCATTCAAAAAATTAACAGTGAGCTAGAGGATAGTGTAAGACTATTGTGATTGAGGCATTTATATTTGTTAAATATTTATTGAGTGCCTGAGCTAGCACTCATGTATCTATGAAATACATTAAAGTATACAGACTTTCTAATTTTGTTTTTCTACACATTAAATATTTTTTAAAGCAGTTCTTTTTTTTTTTATTTTTCTTTATTTATTCTTGAGAGAGAGAGAGGGTGTGAGCAGGGGAGGAGCATAGAGAGAGGGAGACACAGAAACCAAAGCAGGCTCCAGGCTCTGAGCTGTCAACACAGAGCCCGATGTGGGGCTCAAACTCATGGAGAGCAAGATCATGACCTGAGCCAAAGTAGGACGTTTCACCGACTGAGCCACCCAGGCACCCCTTATTAAATATTTTTTTAACATAATCTTTTATAGGTGAATATTTTAAAATATAGCTTTTACTAATAACATTTAATTTTTCACCAAAGTTTGGAAGTTTGTCATTTCCAGATTTTGCTCTTGTAGAAATATTACTATAATATTTAGTCCTACACAAAAATTATATTGTGTAAAGTTAGTTTCTGAGTCTATCTGGATTATTATCAGTCTTCCATGATTTACTGTTCATAAAGTCCCTCCTTTTTCCCAGATTCTGCTAGTGCAAAAGAATCTAACAAATATCATAATGTTAGATTTTGACATTTATACATAAATATCTAAAAGTTTCAGCTAATAAATAAATGTCTTTTTAAAAGCCCAAGTTTATAATATTTTGTGTCTTCGGATTCAATTACAGATAAACCTTGTCATAGGATAAAATATAGCATTATAGAATTGAGTTTTGATCTTATTTTTATAGAAAGAATGAGAGGAATCCTATTTTTTTTTTTTTTTTCATCCTTGGAAGTAGTTAGGCTTTGTATTCTGAGTCAGTCAAGCATGGTAAGTCACTAAGAGTTACTCTTTTGTTTTGTTTCATTTAAATTTTAAGTCCCCCGCCCCGCCCCCCATAGAAACTGGTCAATACACAAATGAAAGTTTCCACATTTTTTGTTTGTTTTTGTTTGGGTAGGAAAATAAAGTTTTTGGTGGTGTTGTTTTCAGAATGTGTCCTAATGCTGTAGAAATGGAAGTAATGGAAATGAGAATGTCTACAAGGTACGGTGAGGGAAGCTTGCTCTCTCTCTCTCTCTCTCTCTCTCTCTCTCTCTCTCTTGGCAAAGACCCCTGAGCTTCTACACAACCAACCTTGCCAAAAATAATTGCATTTTGAAGATGAGCATAACCGTTGTGGCCCAGGTGGACTATGACCAGGGTATCTTTTCTGAATAATTAAAAACAGCGCCCTGAACTATTGAACAGTCCTAGTTAGGAAGTTCCACCATCTCCTGAACATCGAGTTATTTAATTCCCTGCTCACTAGGCAAGAATGGCTACAAGGTAGTTTTATTAGAACAAGGTGAATAAAACACATGCAATTGAGTGGTAATCACGTCTGATACATATTTTGATATGTTTTGTATGTGATAATATTGGCAATAACATTCCTAGAAAAAGTTGAATATCTACTGGTCATACTTGCTGTTGCATCCAAGGGGTTAATGGGAGATAGCCTTATTGGGCTTCTACTCTAAAAATAAAACCCCACCCTTAATATTTCAATAATTTCCCTTCCCCTTAGAAAATCTTCTCAACCTTACTGCTAATAAAACTTTAAGATAAAATTTGAATTTTATCATAATATGTAACTATGAGTTTCTTTTGAATCTCTGATGTCTATTCTCTTACGGATATTTGCCTTTTTACTCCAGTGCTATAAAAAATCTCTTCCTGGGTCTCCTAGTGTTTGAGGAAACAATTCACTAGCTTACTGGTTCTAGAGCTAACACTTTTGGACTATGGAAAAATTTGCTAGTCAATCCCTGGCACCATAAAGAAATATATTTTTTCTAGTTTTCTTGTTTCAGTATGTCAGAAGTTGTTCTTCATTTTATCTTAAATATCTGTCCAACTTTTTAAACTTATTCTATTGCGTCTGCCTTGATTAGATTCCCTCATTGTATGCTGTTCTTACTTTATCATTATAGATTTCTTTGTAGTCAACTCTGTGGGACAGCTATCTTTCATTCTGTTATTGCTCTATTCATTTTATCTCTGTTCAGAGAATATCTGTGTGAGGCAAACTGCTTTTCTATTAAATATACATAAGGAGCATTCATGTGAATTCAGCAGAAGTCTGTCTACTAGAAAAGTGTTGCATATAATTCACATGCATTTGGAGAGTGGATTATTCATCACATTTCCTGGCACATGATGATTTTTAATAAATGATGATTCCATGTCTCAACTCTTTAAGTTCATGGTCTGAGCTCCACATCAATACAAATATTTGGCACCAAATTATAAAGAAATGTCTCTGTTAGTGACATCACTGAGTCACTCACCTCAAGGAGTCTCTTTTATATAGCTATATCTATTATGACTGAAAGTTCTGAGGGTTTTCTTCTCCTTCTTTTTTTTTACTATGAACATTTAACTTTTAAAAGGCCTTTTATTCATCAGAAAAAAAGACATATACTTTGAATAAACTTTGTAGTTACCACCTTACAGAGCTTTATTCATCGCTAGTAAAAGTAATGCAATGATAGGGTGGCCTATGACACATTAAGGGTACATGCACACAGATAATACTTTCTGGGAAATGAAACTCTGGAGTCTTAACTACAAAAAAGAACAGAAAATTTTTGTTGTTTGATTTCAATCTTATGGATCCTAAACAAGGAGAAATTGAGAGGTGGGTGTCAGGGAAAAGGAATTTGAAGACTCACTTTAGAACAGGCAAGTAAATATTAGTCTATTAAATATAGCAGAATGTTATGACTTTATTAGATTGTCTCCTAATGAATTTGATATCTTAGCTTCTCTATATTCTGTATATTTAATTTATTATTTTGATAAGGAATGCTACTTTGGTTAAATGTTTTATTTAATTTATTAACATGTTCATTCTGCAAAAAGTGACTGGACTTGGGTATCATTCTCTGTTATTGGGAATATAAGGTCATATAGACCACAATCCTAGTGTGTTTCTAATGTAATAAAAGGCAGTGACAAGGCTTTACAACCTATTATAAATGGTATGACAGAAGAACGCAGAGTTTTATTATACTATGGAAGTGGACAGGCAGATCCAAATTTCAGATTATAGAATACCTCCTGGAGGAGTTGATATTTGGGCTGAATTTTGAAGGATGATATAATATGTTATTCAACAAATGCCTTTTTAATGTGTAAGTGAAGCGCTACCATATTATTACTTTTAGCTTGGATAAACTCAAGTCTGAAGGTGCCTGGTCTACTTATATGTACCATAATAAGGCACCATTGCCCCCTGGTGGAATTGCTTTACACTGTTGACTTGAGGTTCATGGAGAAAGTAACTGACTTTCTAGAGTCTCTAATGCATCAATTTCATTTCATTTCAATTCTTAAATTCTAAACTCGTTTCCTTTATCTAGATAGTGTAGTTTTCTTTGCCCTCTATGGATTATAGTCTGAAAAGTTAAATTATTTTTCCATTATTCTTAAAGCTACATACCCAAGAGACCCAACAAAGAGCAGTATCAGGTTACTTTTGTTAATAGTTCAGATGTTCTCATCTTAGACCAGGCATGCCTAGTGATCAATGGGTGAATAACTGTCAAATCCAAATTTCCTGCTTTTGTTACAATCCCCAATGTAAGGAATAGAATTAGTTGGATTATGTTTCAAAAGTTTAATAAATTCCAAATATATTAGATTGACAGCAATATCTTTAGCAGCAAATCTAACAAGCAGTGGTTCTCATCCAGGGAGTGTTTTTTGTCCCCCTTCCCCTAACGTGCTGAGAGACACATGCTAATGTCTGAAGGTGTTTTTGGTTGTGAAAACTGGGAAAGGGTGTGCTGCTATCACCCAGAGGGTATGGGCCAGGCATGATGCAAATCATCCTGCAATGCATAAGACAATGCATAAGCTCCTCAGAACAAAGACTTAACCAGCCCTAAACTTCAATAAGACTAAATCTGAGCAAACCTGAAACGAAATAATAAAGCTTTTCTTTTGTGTTTCAAACAACAACCTCTCTGCGCTTTATCTTGCTCATCTAACATTATCAGCATAAATACATTTACATCCTTTTAACTAGTAAAAAATAAGTGTACAAGCTATAGCATATTTAGAATTTGTAAGATGAAAAAAGCAAACTTACAAGAGAAAGCTAGAGTATGATTTTTTGAGCTTATCATGAAAGACAAAGTGAATCTTAGTCAAAGCTTATAACTTTTCCATTAACACAAAGTTTTTTGCTACATACTACATGATACCATGAGACTCTTGGCTGGTTGCCTAATGAGAGAATAGACAACTTTGTAGATACTGCTTTGTAAGCATTCATGTGAATACAGATTGTATATATAGCAGTGCAATATATAGCATTATCAGTCACAAACAATCTTTACTTAGTTAAGTGTTTATACAGGGTCCTCCATTTATATATTATGTACCTTTTCTGGGTGTCAGAAAAACCCCCCAAAAATAGTCATTTTGTACATCTTGTACAAGTAACAATAATTTTCATGGTTACTTAATTTTTTTAATATTTATTCTTGAGAGAGAGAGAGAGAGAGAGAGAGAGAGAGCATAAGTGGGTGAGGGGCAGAGAGAGGGAGACACAGAATCTGAAGCAGGCTCTAGGCTCCAAGCTCCAAGCTATCAGCATAGAGCCTGAGAAGGGGCTCAAACTCACGAACCATGAGATCATGACCTGAGCCAGAGTCCGACACTTAACCGACTGAGTCACCCACGTGCCCCTTCATGGTTACTTTATCTCAGAGTTGTGGAAGAGAAATTGCACTGGACATTTTAAATTTTATTTCATTTTATTTTTTCATCATGATAAGTGTACTCTTTAATCCCCATTATCTATTTCACTCAATCACCCCCACCTTCCTTCTGGTAACCATAAGTTTGTTCTCTATAGCTAAGAGTCTATTTCTTGGTTTGTCTCTCTTTCTTTTTTTCCCTTTTGCTTATTTTACTTCTTAAATTCCATGTATGAGTGAGATCATATGGTATTTGTCTTTCTCTGACTGACATATTTCGCTTAACATACTCTCTAGCTTCTATCCATGTTGTTGCACTCGACACTTTTTAAAAACTGCCAAGAAGACTTTATTTGACACTACTGAATAAGAATCAAGACTATTGCAATAGGGAAGAGAGATTGAACTCAGTTTTGCTGAAACAAAAAAAAATAAGAGAATTTTTAAACATTGGGGTGAACTAATGGAAAAGTACTGAAGGACATTAGGAAAGAGGTTGGTGAATGTGATTAGACCATCTGTGTTTGTTAATTGTCACTTATTGAAATTAGATTCCTACTCTCCCACAGAAACTGAGAGTGCTCTCTCCTTCAATGATTACATTTCAAAGGATGGCTCCCACTTCCTAAGAAAGGCATTTTCTGGGTTATAGAGGATTTATATCTCAAAGGGGCAGAGAAATAATTTATAATCGCAAGTTTTCTATAGTAAATTCTCTAAGAAAAGAGAGATTAGTAACCCGATCAGGAAGAAACCTGTTTAAATTTAGGTAAGGTGATGAAACATGAAAGCTATCTTGCTCAGATTTCAGGAAAACAAAATTATTATTTAGAGAAAAATTGAATGAAGAATATGGAATCCTGCCAATTGCAAACAATATATTCAGAATTATATAAAGAAAACCTTTAATTTGAATACCAGTACCCATTTTTGAAAGTTTAAAAGGTTCAATATATTTAAAATTTTTAAATAAGAAAAATGCTTTTCTTTCTTTCTTTCTTTCTTTTTTTTAGAGAGAGAGAGAGAGAGAGAGAGAGAACAGGAGAGTGGCAGAGAGAGAGCAGGAGAGAGAATCTTTAAGTAGTCTCTCACTCAGCTCAGAGCCCAACATAAGGCTCAATCCCATGACCCTGAGATCATGACATGAGCTGAAATCAAGAATTGGACGCTCAAATGACTGAGCCACACAGGCACCCCAGAAATACACAGTTTATAAAAGGAAAAGATATCTACAAAGAGTAATGTTGTCTTTGATGAAATATGAAATAAACTCTAATTTGAAAGCCTACACTTTTGATTATTTGGATTTGGTTAACAGAGTTATTTTGATCCTACCTATGTTGAGTTTCACAGATTTTACTGAACCATTTTCATGTTCTCAGGCTTTTTTATATTCCAATCTGTTGTAAAATGGAAGGTTGTTATGTACTAGGCAGAATGCTAAGATGGTCCCCATGACCTTGATGTACTCATGCTGTACATGCTTTCTCCCTTGAGGCTGGATGACATCTGTGAATATAATGGAACACCTTCTCCTCTGGTTATACTCTGTCATATAGCAAAGGTGATGAAATAGTCAATCCCAAGATTACATTACATTTTAGCTTTGTAAAGACTCCAGTGTTGTGGACTGAAGAAAGATTTTTTTCTGTTGACCTTAATGGAATTAACTACATGAGAGGACCACATGGCTAGGATCTGAGGACGCTCTCATAGAGTTGAGAACCAGTCCTGGCCAACAACCAGCAAGAAGACAGGGACCACAGTCCTATACCACAGAAACTGGTTCTGCCAATAAGCAGTTCCAAAGCTGAGCTTACTTTGGAAGAAAACACTAAGCCTCAGCTGAGACCATAACCACAGATGACATCTTGATTTCAGTCTGATGAGACCCTATACAAAGAACTCATGGAAACCAAGTTCTGATACTAGAAACTAGGAAATCATAAATTTGTGTAGTTTTAAGTTACTAAGATTATGATAATTGCTATGTAGCAATAGAAAATGAACACATCTAGTACTATTTTGACTGCACAGTGTCTTTTCAGTCTCCACATATTAAATATCAACGTTCAGATTTTAAACATCATTGTCCTTATTAGCTGTTTTTCTAACAACAGATGTTTTCTCCAGTGAGGTCCATGAAATATATCCTGAAGTGGTTATTATGCAAAGAAGGATGTTCCTTTCTCTTTTCATGACCATACTTAATTAGCATTTCTGTCCCTGTCTGTGGCCCAGATGATTCTGTTCAGCATTCAAGCCACACGAGTGTGGTGAGAGGAGTCTTTTTGAATGTGTTTTTCTGACAGGAATAACTTACACATTGTGGACCAAGCTAAAAATGGATTTCCCCTTTGGACAGAAACACAGGTCCAATTATAATTCATATGAAATGATATTAAATGTTCAATCAAGCATTTCAGTAACTGAGGACTTCCTCGTTCAAATAGTTTATGCTAAAGTCATGAGTAAAAAATAATACAGGTTTCATAAGACAAAAATGATTTAATATTAAACCAGTGTCATATTTCATATTAAAAAGGTATTTTGGATTGTTAAAATGCTTTATACTTCTATCAAAAGAGAATGAGGAACAAGACTGAAATTTTCTCTTTTGGGGAAACACCCTGCAATTATGTGAGTTACATTATAGTTGCTAGGAAAATAAGGAGAGTTTGGCTACTAAACTGAAAAGGAATGTCATTTTCTTAGCCATGTGTCTCCCTCTTTGTTCTACCTCCATTCTGTCTACCATCCTCTAAGTTTATAGTTGATAGAATTAATATCTGACACATGGAATGAATCAATCATGTCAACTTGAGCTTTGTCTTCAATGTTTTAATGACATAATCCAGCCTACTTCAGAGAAGCTATTTCTGTATTCTATAGAGTTATGCATTTCCCTGTTAGCATCTGACCTTAGTGTGTTTAAAATGACCCCCCCCCCACAGAGGGTAATTTGTATACATGCCACTGCTGTTTCTGAGTTCTTGTTTAGGTGCAAATAAATAACCAAAACATTCAGGTACATACCCACATATATGATTCATGTATGTGTATAAGAAAAATTTAAGGTGTGAATAAATTTTTACACGTACAGATTATTTTTCAAAGAAAATATGGCAACATTTAGATAGATAGCCTTCAAATTATTCACGTTGGGGGATAGGACATTCATTTCCATAATGGAAAACACTGTGAGATAGTAGAAAATGAAGTAGGTTGGAAATAATTGGATTTTATTTGTTATCTTATTTTTGTCCTAGCTTTCTATATGATTTGAGGTTATTATCTGATGTATCTGGATCCTAAATATCCCCAAATATAAAACAAGGGATTAAATAAGACCAGTATGTGTCTCTAATATTTCTTATGGAAGATATACTCTCTTTGAGATTGCAACAGTGTTCTGTAGTGAAAAGTGTCCTGTGGTCAAGTTGGGAAATGCTGAGTTTTATCAAAGAAAACTCTTTACAGAGATACCTTATAGTCTTTAAAATACTAATGTGCATTGAAACTCTGTGAGAGAATCTTACCATTCAGTGACTCTCCAACTCATTTTACCAACTTACTTTACCACATACTTTTTGCATAAAACCCAATAATTTCTGGTGGGGTCAGTGTTCTCTGGAACACATTTTGGGAAAAATTGCTCCAGAAATCTTTTTAGTAAAGAGCAAAAGAAATATTATACTCTAAAAAATAACTATAATACAAATATACCATCTACACAGGAAATGAATCTTTGCATGTAAAATAAATTATAAATTGTGTATATTCAGAAAATATTTTAATGTTCTTAAATATAAAAGATACCTGCCATGATTACTCTAACTTACTTTTTTAGTGTGTTGGATCATGTTTACACTGAGGTAGGAGCTAAGCCTTTAAAATATCTTAGTTAAGGTATGATTCTCTAATATTTCTAGTTCTTCTTGGGTACTTCTTGAGCATACATATGTGCAAATGCAGATAATGGAAAATGTAAGCCTTCAAATTAAAGTTTACATATATATAGCTTTTCCATTTAACAAGTACAATTGAACACACTGATTTTCAATGGTTGTTTAATCATTGTTGATACTAAGGGAATCATTAGGTTGAAAATTATATATTTCTTCAAAAATGTGCTGTCTTTCACAACAGACCCAATTATCTAAGAAATTGTTAAGAAAGGTTAATTCATAATGAAAAAATGGTTAAGGGAAATTTATAGAAAAATTTTTTTAATTGGTAGACTTTGCTTTTCAGAGCAAGTTCCAGATTTACATAAAAATTAGTAGGAAAGTACAAAGTTCTCACCTGCTCTCTTTCACCCTATTTCCCCACTCTTTGTGTTATATAGTTCCATGAGTTTTGCCAAATGCATAATGCCATATATCCACCATTACACTAACTCTACAACTCAACACAGCCATCAGAATGATGTTTGTTTATTTATTCATTCGTTTATCTATTTACTTATTTATTTATTAGAGAGAGAGCATGAGCGAGGGAGAGGGGCAGAAGGAGAGAAAGAGAATATTAAACAAACTCCATGCTCACCATGGAGCTCAATGCTCGATCCCACGACCTTGGGATCATGACTTGAGCTGAAATCAAAAGCTGGACGTTCAACCGACTCAGTCACCCAGATGCCCCCAGAATGATCTTTTTAAATTATAAGACAAATTATATCAGTACTCTGTTCATAGCTTTCAATAATTTTCTATTTTCATGAGATTAAAATTTAAAAGAGATAATTTAGGGGCCCCGGGGTGGCTCAGTCAGTTGGGCATCTGATTTCGGCTCAAGTCATGATCTCACAGTTCCTGAGTTCTAGTCCCGCATCAGGCTCTGTAATGACAGCTCAGAGCCTGGAGCCTGCTTCAGATTCTGTGTCTCCCTCCTTCTCTGCCCCTCCCCTGCTCATGCTCTGTCTCTCTCCCTCTCAAAAATAAATAAACATTAAAAACATAAAAATAAATAAAACAGATCATTTAGAGTTAGTGACATAAATAGGTGAAATTAAAAGTGTGGAAAATATACGCCATGCAAAGACAAAGAGTAACAAAAAGAACACTTGAACATCTGTTAAGATATACTTTAAGAGAAAAACTGATATTTGGACATTTTTAATGATAAAAGGAATGAATATCCACTATCGGTCAGTAGACTTGCAATAATATATTTTTTCCCAACAGTTTTTTTTTTTCCCAACAGGCTTTGTCGTTCATGTATGTTACCTTGTTTTTTATCCTTCTACATGCAGAATTAGGACATAGCTGATTGGTGTTGAATTGGGCATGGAACACAGCCAAGTTAGCTGACTTTGGGATGATCAAACCCATTGGTATCAGATTCATGCTAGTACTACCATGATTATGGAATGACATTACCATCCAGAGACAAACCTTATTCTTCAAAAAGTGACTGCAAATATGGATGCCTTTTGATATAGACATTTTTTACTTATGACATGGCAATTACAAATCTCCAAATAATGTATTTTTCCTATAAAGGATATGCAGATATTTCAGGATTTTGAAATACATATGTTTCACACAGCCCAAAATTTCAGCCAACAGCTATTATTAGACACTGAGTCATTAGAGATATTATATTATCAAGTTACGTTCAGATGGCAGACACTAGAAGATATTCTTTTGTTGTAGCAGAGAACTAGGAAAGGCAGGTATTTTCGAATAGAGCAAGAAACTATGAAAACAACAAAGTGCTATTGAACAGATGTACAATAGAATAAATCTTTAGAATACTAACATATCTGTAAATGTGAAATTCACTCTATTTGGAATAATTATGCATGTGGTAATGATTTTGTCTAAGGGGTTTGAAGTTTAACATAATATGTTTTGTAACAGTCAATGGTCAGTCTCACACTTAATACAAATTGGCTGAAAGGACCCATTCAGTGCTATTAGGTACAGAAATACAAATTTAGCTTTATCTATTCCCTTTACCTACACACTTCTGTTGTCCTTTACTGTATACTGGTTTGTAGTAGAACTCTAAAAATAAACAATGTCTTGAAGGATGACAAAATTTAACATGGTAGGAAAATACATGTATGTAACCACAATCCAAGGCAGACTATGTTAAAAGTCTAAGAGACAAGCTGCTATGGCTTTACCAAGAGAATATTGAGAGAAACTGATTCCAACATTGAAAATATAGTGTATCTTTGGCCCTCACCTAATAAAAACAAATTTTGCTGAGAATGACATGTTTGTAGGCTTGTGCTGTTACATTTCTTACTAATGACAAGTTTTATGGTTATAAAATTGCAGTAACATTTTGAGAATAGATTTTAATACTATGATTTTTAAAAAAACAAAAATAACTCCATTAATCATTGCAAATTGAACTATTACTATTAATAAATTCTACTGATTCATATTTAGAGAGCTTGAAGAATGTAAAGTTTGCAATAGTTCTAGCGCATATGCATTACTGCTATAACAAAAATACAAATAAAAATAATAAATCTTAAAAACGTTTTCTTAAAGAAAATCTCGATTTCTATCCACCACTGTTGTTCTCACCTGAAAAAACCCTGTTTTATTTTAAGGGTTTTGGCTAGGCTTCTTAAACTCTTCTTCTTGTAAAACTTGAGTAATAACTTTGCTGCTCATAGAGGTATTAGCAGAGACCCATTTATTTATCTTTTTTAAATTTTTTTTAAAATTTATTTTTGTGGGGGAGTGCAAGCAGCAGAGAGAACAGAGAGAGTAGGGCAGATGATTTGAAGCAGGCTCCGCACTGACAGGGTGACAGAAGCAAGCTTGATGTGGGGCTCAAACTCGTTACCCATGAGACCATGACCTGAGCAGAAGCCAGACTCTCAACTAACTGAGCCACCAAATACCTCCTGCAGAGATCCATTTATAAAGACCTTACTGGGATTGTAACTATGGGGCACTACAGACGGAGATTTTTCTAGACGGTGATGACTGCATAACACATTGAAAACACTTGTCCATGTGCATTCTGGAACTATTGGAGCATTATAGACTGACCTAAGAACTGACTTAAATCTTCAAGCAAAGGAAATGAAAACAAGTAGAGCCTTCTTACTGATAAGGTCAGAGATAAGAGCTCTTCAGTGCTTCCAGCCGCTACCTCTGAGAATCAGACAAGATGCTCTGCAGAAGTCAAACCAAGCTGGCCCTTACAAGTTTATAGAAGATGGATACATTGTTATTTGAAGATTCTAAAAGTCTCACTATCTACTCAGGCAAAAATAAGCCTTATTATAAAGATATAACCTCTCGGTAATCTGTAGGATCTACAGGTATTGTTTTCTCTTTCTTTCTTTCTTTCTTTCTTTCTTTCTTTCTTTCTTTCTTCTCTTTGCATGTTTCCAAATAGATTACAAGAATTTTTGTTAATGTTTATTTGTTTTTGAGACAGAGAGAGAGACCAACAGAGCATGAGTGGGGGAGGGACAGAGAGAGGGAGACACAGAAACTGAAGCAGGCTCCAGGCTCTGAGTTGTCAGCACAGAGCCAGACGCAGGGCTCAAACCCAACAACCCGCAAGATCATATATGAGCTGAAGTTGATGCTAACCAACTGAGCCACCCAGACACACCAGATTGCAAGAATTTTTTTATTTTTCTAACCTTGCTTAATCTAGCATAGGGGTTGAACATGGCTTGTGCCTCCTTTGACAGCTTCAATGGCAAACTGACCTCCAGATTACCATAATATTTCACTTGTATATTATTTGCGTGAACATTAACTATGTAACATACATAATATTTTTTATATAGAAATTTTATAACTCAAAACACAGGTATTCTGTCAGGTATTTTTAACAGCTATACTATCGTATGAAAGGTAAGCAAAGTATGGAAATTACTATAAAATTAATGGTCTAAGAACACAATAATTTTTGTCTCATTGAAACTAGCTCTCAATGAAAGTGTTTAGATGTTGATATCAATGTTCATACTCAAGTTATTTTATTTTAAAAAGGTTATATTAATGCATGTTACTAAATGATGGGCCTTGGACCTGGGCCTTATTTTAAACTGTTCCATTCAATAAGTAAATATTTCTGGATGCCTCTCCTTTATTTAGATGCTAAGATTGCAAAGTTGAAAAACATTTGTTCCTTCTTTCAGTGTATAGATAGGAGGAGAAGGCAAAGATATGCATTGATAGTTAGCAATGTAATGTGATAAATACAATAATAGATCCAAATTTAGGGAGATTTGGGACAAGGAAGAGGGACTATCTGACTCTTGCAGAAAGAGAAGATTTTTTTTTGGGGGGGGGCGGGATAGAGTAGCAATTACTTTGGGCCTTAAAAAACTAAGCAGGACTTTCAACCAAAGGAAATCTATAAGAAATGAACACAGCTTTTCTTAAAAATGTGAGGGAATAAGAATGACCATAGCATATAATCTTTAGTGTTATTTTGGATACTTTCAGAACATATCAAAGCCTATCTGTTATGACAGAAAATAAGTTTTAGATGTAGTTCTGAGTTTTTTAGCAAGTATAGAAACAGACAATTAAATGTTTAACTTTTGGCTTACAAGTGTAGTCACGAAAAATATTGCTAGATGTGTCCTGTTATAAAGATTTTAACTTTGGGTTGCCTGGGTGGCTCAGTCAGTTAAGCGTCCAACTTCGGCTCAGGTCATGATCTCATGGCTTGTGAGTTCAAGCCCCGGGTTGGGCTCTGTGCTGGCAGCTCAGAGCCTGCAGCCTGCTTGGGATTCTGTGTCTACCTCTCTCTCTGCCCCTGCCCTGTTCATGCTCTATCTCTCAATAATAAATAAACATTAAAAAAAATTTTTTTTAAAGCAAATTTCCCCATAAGAAATCATGGAAAATCAGATGATTTGTTCCAGAAATAAACCCAAAAATATTCATATAAAAATGATTGCAATACTGTAATATAATCAAAATAATAAAGAAATTTGGGTTATTGTGTAGGACAACTTTCACTATCACTAATAGAGTATTAATAAACTCTTGTCATATACTGTATTTAATGTAACCGGCAATAAGGCAACAGAGGAAGGGGTCTATATCTGCAGGCAGACTGACCTAGAATAAAGCAAAGCATTCCTATCCTTACTCTTGTATGCAAAAGCAAAGAACTGTCCATAGGTGCTTTGAAGTAACAAAAAATACACTCATGCCAGTTATGGGCACCTTCCAACGTTCTGAAAAATCACTGATTTCTGCCAAACACTGTGGCATGAGACCTAGCATCTGAGCATGGGAGATGATCACCCACAATCCTGCAATGAGAGAGAGAGAGAGAAGTATCATTGGCTCAGTTGTGATCATGTGATGTTCAGTGTCATGTACTATTTATATTGCAAGACATTGCCTGTTTATCAAGTTAAAATTTATTAGAAATGTTTGCTGGTCTCATGGAACATTCACAGAACATATTACTTGCAGTCCAAGGTTTCACTGTATTTATAAGGCATTTCTTTTTTACTTTCTTTTTTTTTAATGTTTTTTTATTTTTGAGAGAGAGAGAGCAAGCACAGGGGGAGCAGAGACAGGGAGAGAGAGAATCCCAAGCAGGCTCTGTGCTGTCAGCGCAGAGCCCAATGTAGGGCTTGATCTCTCTCACCGTGATATCATGACCTGAGCCAGAATCAAGAATTGGATGCTTAACTGAAGAAGTCACTCAGGCACCCTGAAAATTAATTCCTTTTTAAGGCTGAATAATATTTCATTGTATGTAACCATACTTATTCACCCATCATCCATTGATGGACATTTGGGTTGCTTCTATCTTTTGACTACCGTGAGTGATGCTGCCATGGACTGTGAAATGTTGATATACAAATATCTGTTTCAGCCATGCTTTAAATTCTTTTGTTTTTCACTTAGGAATAGATTTTTGGGGTCATGTGTTAATTCTATTCTCAACTTTTTGAGGTGCTGTCAAATTCTTTTCATGGTGGCTATACCATATTATATTCCTACTAATAATATATGAGTTTTCAGTTTTCTCTACAGCCTCACCAGCCTTTATTACTTTGTGGTGTTGTTGTTGTTGTTGTTGTTGTTGTTGTTATTGCCACCCTACTAGGTATGACGTGTTATCTCACTGTGATTTTGATTTGCATTTCCCTAATGACTAATATTAGGCATTTTTTTCATGTGCTTATTGGTTTTATTATATCTTCTTTGTAAAATGTCATAGGTGATACTATCCTGTAGATTTATTTTGGTAAATCTCTAAGAAGTTTTTTTTTTTTTTTTAATAAATAAATGGTATAGCAATTGACAAATAATGATCTAGTAGCTTCCCTTCTTTTTTATGCTTCAATAGCATTCAAGTGATTTGCTTTTTAAAGATTTATTAAACCCATGACCATGTTATTTATTGGAGGGGATATATTTTTGATAATTTACTCCACCTATTCTATAAAAATTTTCTGTTTAGGCTTTCTATTAGTTCTTTGATGAACTTTGTTAAATTACATTTTCCAAGACAAATGTTTTTCTTATAGATTTTCATATTTATGTCCATAATGGATGCCAGAAACATAAGGTAGTCATCACTGAAAATATTTTGTTTTGTATATTTGAATTTGGAGTTATATAAATATTATACATAATTGAAAAACAAGATTAAAATTAAATTAAACTTACTTTTTAAAAACCCTAAAAATTGAGAGCAAATATAATGGAAGAATCTTACTTTATGCTAAATTAGGTGACCTAATAATTTTGAAAACAACTATTCTCAGAGATTTAAAATAAACTAATTGTGCCTCAGTCTTAGTGGGATATACATTAGAAAGAAATTGCAAAAATAAAATCCCCCAAACACCATATTTAATAATCATAATGTTTTTAGACTGTTAATATTGTTATTTTGAGACTGTTAATATTGTTAATATTGTTGTGAGAATATTTTCGGTTAAAGCTAATGATTAAATTAATGTTATTGAGAACAGGATTTTAAGCGTTTTAAAAGATATAGATTCAAGATAATAAGGTTAAACACTTTATATAGTCTTACTTTTGAGTTGCAAGTGTTTGTATAAAGTCATGGTATAGTTAATCTTTAACAATACTTCCCAGATCTTTCCAAAAATCCTAGAAACAATGATAAACCTAATGGCATTGAGTGCTCAGATAAGGTCTCAAAATACTAGTTTGCACTAAAGGAAACCAGGGCTTCTTGAAAATTTTTAATTCCAGGTATGGGGTAGAAAATAAACCAGATAAACTTGGAATATATCTTAGAAATCATAGTGGCTCAGTTGGTTGAGTGTCCAAGCCTTGATTTCAGATAAAGTCATGATATCAGGGTCATGGGATTAAGCCCTGCACTGGGCTCTGCACTGAGTGTGGATCCTGCTTGAGATCCTCTCTTTTTGTCCCCTAAGCCTCTCTCTCCCCAGCTCACACAGCCTCTCTAAAATTTATATATATATATATATATATATATATATATACACACACACACACACACCTAATCATAAAACTGTATATATATATACATATATTTATGTATATATATATACACACACACACATAATCATAAAACTGCAAAAACTGTAAAAACTTGTATATAAAGGATTCAGGAGCCCATGTCCAAAAATTAAGCAATTAAATATATATTTATATAAGAATATTTATATATGAATGTATAAAATATAATTATTTACATATAAATATATACACACATACATTTATACATATACATGCTATCCACATACGTATACATGCATATATACTCAACATTATTAAAGCACATAAAATGTTTAAGTCCATGATTAAATAATGACACTTTAAAAGGAAGCAAAATTAAAGAAATGAAACTTCATTGGGAAGATTCTAAGGAAACTACACAGTTTTGAAATTAGTAAAAAATACTAAAACATTTTCCTGCCTTTTTTATGAGACTCGTACTTGACATTAAAAAATTAGCTCATAAGAGGTGTTTTTTATTAAACTGATATAACATTGAAATGAAGAAGAAATAATAGAAAGAGCCTTATCATAATGAAATTCCTAATGATTTAGTGTAT
Source organism: Prionailurus viverrinus (assembly GCF_022837055.1). NCBI lineage: Eukaryota > Metazoa > Chordata > Mammalia > Carnivora > Felidae > Prionailurus > Prionailurus viverrinus. The sequence continues at coordinate 85,461,633 of NC_062566.1, read as the reverse complement.
CAGGTCAGTACTCTAAACTGATGGCCACAGCATGGAAAGAGAGAGACAACCAGACCTTCTGGGCTGACTATCAGAAGTACACAACAAAACATAATACAAAATCTTACGAAAAGAGAAAAAGAACTAAAACACAGTCAAGACTTTAGATTCAATTACCACTTTAAAAGAAATACAGAAAATAGATAAACAAGTTCAATCACATTAAGAGGGAGCTATCAGCAAAATCTGTATAGTGAGAAACTGTATGACAGAAATAATTCATTCTCTTCAACACATACAAGAAAGAAAAGGGAATTTGTAAAATTATAAGAATAGCATTTTTATTTTATTTTATTTTATTAAAAATTTTGTTTAATGTTTCTTTATTTTTGAGAGAGAGAGAGAGAGTCAGAGCACAAGGGGGGAGGAGCAGAGAGAAAGAGAGGAAGACACAGATTCTGAAGCAGGCTCCAGGATCTAAGCTGTCGGTACAGAACCCAACGTGGGGCTTGTACTCACCAGCTGTGAGATCATGACCTGAGCCGAAGTCGGACATTTAATCGACTGAGCCACCCAGGTGCCCCAAGAACATCATTTTTAAATTAAGAAAAGGAAATAGAGCATCAATGTATCTGAAAAAGTAAAAAATAGACAAAATTCTCCTGGGAATGATCAAATATTAAAGATAAATAATATTACAGACAAATAATATTATGTATGCAGAAGGTATATAACTTTTCTTAGAGAAGAAAAAGCATTTAAAGCAAATGTTATATAGGAAATTAATATAAAAATTTTAAATCCTAGACAAATTTGTATACCTGAAAATAGGCACTTAAAAGAAAATCTACCATGAAAATTTCATTTGTCTATACTCTCCCAGCACAGTATATATATTTTTAGTTAAGTGACTGCAAATTTGATAGATGAAAAACAGCATTTCATCTTAATCTGTATTTCTCTTGCTACAGAAGAGGGAGGATGTCTTCATATATATGCATCATCCCCTTTTATTTAATTTTTTATGAATTGCCTCTTTATATACTTTGCCAAGTTGTATTTGTAATAGCTCTTTATGGATTAAGGCTGTTATCATTTATTACAGATATTGCCAATATTTTGTTCCAATTTCTCATTTGCCTTGTAAGAGAACTCAAATTTAACTAACACTCCACTTATTTATTCAAAGAAAAAAATGTACTTTATTTCTTTATAGTTTGTCTGCTTCTCTGTTGGAGCTAACACAGAGCAGTATAAAAAACACCCCAACTAAATGTGAATGTTAATCAGTTCACTTAGTACAATGTAACAATGTGCTCTTTATTTTAAACAGTATCTTCATGGTTGACATTACCAGAGTTGGGCTGAAGTTAATGGTTATATAAGACACAATGAGATAACTTTTGAGGCCATATGGGGGGAAATGTAAATCAATTCTTACAGTTTCTTTTCTTCATAGGAGTCCCTTAGGCTACTTAAATGGTAATTCTTCTAGTATAATGAGGGTGATGTGGGATGGAAAGGGATGAGACTTCGCAGAAAGAGGAGGAAATCTGTCAGCCTTCCTTAAACTCTAAAATTCTCTGTGCTGGCTAGAGAGGTGCAGTGCAGGGGTGTTATCTAGAGGCAGAGATAGGGGAGTTGGGTGTCGATTGACCAGTTCAAGTTCCTCTTGGGTGTGCAACAGCATATTAACCAGCCTCTTTTTACTTTACGTGCTTGATGAACAGTTTTAGTTAAATCCAATGTGCAGGTGGTCCAGGGAGACATGAAATACACGACCTAAAATTACTCATGCCAACTCAGAAACAGTTCTTCATAGCAACAAATATGGAATGACAGCCAAATGGGCCAGACTTTTTTAAGTGACTATTTTTTGCAGAACACCATTCAGGAAACTATGAAGGGTATGAACTAATATAAGCAGTTAATATGACCAATAAAATTCACATAAGCTTATAAAAGCAATTTACACTAATACTGTTCATAATGTTTATGGTATGTGTTGCAATTATAGTTGATATCAATGTTAATATGTAAGATATTCAGCTGTATTGTAAATAATTGAAATTATGGCATGCTTTTTATTTAAAATCTAGACTTCCAAGTAAAACTACCCCAAACTTTCCCCTCCTACTTGCTTCCCCAGAAATATGCATTTTTAAACTATATATGGATATATATGACTCCATTTAATCCTTTGAAATAAACATAAGGTTCTTCAAAACTAGTGGGGTATGAAAAGAGCTGTGTGTACAGATTTATATGTATATGTTATGTGTGTGATGTCCACGTAAATGTGCATATGTGTGTATAGTATACATGCTTTTAGTGCATGTTTGTGAATATGTGCAATTGTGTATATTTTACTTCAAAACCAGTATCAGCTTGACTGCCTTCAGTGGATATTATACACCAACAGAAGCATCAGCTTGCCATAATCTTTGCTCAAAGAACCTGAGTCCATGTGAGCAGTCGCTAAAACCAAAGTGTATCACGGTTACATGCAAAGACTAATCCTCATATGATATTTAAACCTCAGTGGGACTGATACTCTGTCTTTCAACAGCTGTACATGGATAATGTATTTTCTACATAAAATTCTTAGCACATGAAAATAATTTCATGAAGTCACTTGATAGATAATCATTGAAAAATAAGAGAACATTTTTTATCACTAAACAAATTAATTTATGGTAATTGACATTAATACTTAACTAAAATTTTTTAAATCACTTTTTCTGAGACTAAACTGTTAATATCACAGACTAATTGCAGTTTTATTTTCACTTGTGTGCCTTGTTATGAAAATAAATACCATAAAGAAAATCTGTCACAAGAAAATTATGTTCACTCTGTTCAAAAATTTTCTATTTTAACATCTTTAGATTTGTCTAGTTTTCCTATTACAAAATAGGACCTACTTGTAGTCTAATCAAAATGATTCCAATACAAAATGAGCTGCTAGTTATTTTGTGAATTTATCCTAGTTTTGGCAAGTATTCTTAAACTATTAAAAGCTGGAAGTATATGTTGTTTTGCTGCATAATTATTAATAAGTTTCAGTGTAGGGAAAATGCAAGCTTCAAATGTCAACTAAAATCTACTCTTTCTAAAGTACGTTAGAATGTGTACTACAAAACTTTTGAAGCTATTTTAGGGTCTAATCTCTCATATGTCAAGATATAGGAAAAAGTCTAGTGAATTTATGCAAGCTTTATGTAAGAAGAGGGGGCAAGATTGGAAGAGCTCTGCGAGTGTTAAACACAGAGATAGAGATGAGCAGATCTCCCCGTGCTTGGTCCCTCTGTCTTGAAGGTTATGGAACTGTGGGTTCACGTTCACATGGTGAAAGAGACTTTAAGCAAATGTTTTTTTTCCACAGCTGTGAGAAACTGGTAGCATTTACTGTTAATAGCAATTTGCCTGAATTCAATGTAAATTGCAAATGCCCCACATTCTTCCCACTCTATATAAAAAGCAAGAAAGTTCCAATGCAAATTTGCTCAAACAGCAGCTTTGGTAAAATGCTTCTTGCAACAGGTAAAAGCAGCCAATGAAAGTGTTGTCCATAATGTAAATCAGACAGAAATTTGAATAAAAATCTACCATTACAACATATATGCATGTTACACTACCAGTTTAAGTAATGAATAGCAGTCATTCAAGGGAGGCATGTGTTCTTTAAACCTGGCTGGAGCCAAACCTAGGCTCCCTCTTAGCTGGTGCTCTGGGGCCAAGGGCTGAAGAGATTCATGCAATCTTAGGAGGAAGATGCCAACAAAAATAATGCATCAAATAATAACTAGTATTTTTGTGGTTTTGTCACTAGTAGCTCTGAAACCTTTCTTTATACTCCATTAATATGTAAGTGACTGATTAGATTTACTATAGCATGTCTTAGTTTAAAGAATAAGCAATTCTGGGGCGACTGGGTGGCTCAGTCGGTTAGGCAGCCAACTTCAGCTCAGGTCCTGATCTCACGGTCTGTGGGTTTGAGCCCTGCATCGGGCTCTGTGCTGGCAGCTCAGAGCCTGGAGCCTGCTTCTGATTCTGTGTCTCCCTCTCTCTCTCTCTGCCCCTCCCCTGCTTGCTCTCTGTCTCTTTCTCAAATAATAGACATTAAAGAAATTTTTTTAAATAAAGAATAAGCAATTCTCACAAAAGAAATATCTGTCTCCCTGAACTGTAATAGTACATCTTGAAAATCCTATATTAACCATGTTGCACAATGTCTTCAAATGGTTTATTTGATTGTTGGGTTTGAGATATCCTAGTTAAGATGAAAAAAAAATATGTATAGACCTTCCATTTCACGTGTAATTTTTTTTAACTTTTTTATTTATGAGGAGAATCATTCAGCTCATACATTTGTTGAATGTCTGCTCTGTGCCCAGGACTAGGTGGCAATTTGGATTACCATTACAATTTTATGGTCCCTACAGACATCTAGGAAATTGTTTTCTACTGGACCCAAGAGTGGATTTTAACACAATGAATCAAATGTGCTGGGTACTGTAGGAACACAGGGGAGAGAAGCATTTGATGATGTATCTACATGGGAGGAGGTTTGAGAGAACAGTAGAGTCCCCAGGATGTATCAAAAACAAAGTTTATAGATAATATTTTGCTTACTTGAGTTTCATTAGATAAGTAGGAGAGAGACAGGTAGAGGTTGTGGGTGGGGGTCAAGGAAACACCAGAATCTTTTTTAGACTATTCTTTCTTGCCTTAATGCTATCTAAGTGACACTGATAAAAATGTCCATTTTCACATATTTATGATTCATTCTATACTTCCTATTTATACTATAGACATTGTGTTTATTTTGAAGAGTGTTGATACATTTTCTCTGCAACCCAACTGCAGAGTGTGGGTTATTTAGTTTGTCACCTTATCTCTTAAGCTCATCCTGAATTTACACGTCATTTTTTAAAATGTTTATTTATTTTTGAGAGAGAGAGAGCACAGACAGAGGAGCAAGGAGGCAAAGAGAGAGGGAGACACTGAATCCGAAGCAGGCTGCAGGCTCACAGCTGTCAGCATGGAGCCCCACGTGGGGCTGGAACTCACAGACCACGAGATCATGACCTGAGCCAAAGTCAAATGCTTAACTGACTGAGCCACCCAGTTACCCCTACATGTCATTTTTAAAAATGTTTTTTGAAGTTTATTTTTGAAAGAAAGAGAGAGACAGAGTGTAAGTGGGGTAGGGGCAGAGAGAGAGGGAGACACAGAATATGAAGCAGGCTCCAGGCTCTGAGCTGTCAGCACAGAGACTGATGGTGGGGCTCACACTCACAAACCCAAAATCATGACCTGGGCTGAAGTCGGACGCTTAATTGACTGAGCCACCAGGGGCCCCTACATGTAATTTTTGTTAGGAAAATATTGTATATCTGCTGTGTTTTAACTGAAGTGTAAGTCATTGAGGAAAGATACAATGTTATTAAAGAATTAACATTTTATATATCCCAAGTTTGTAAAAATATATTTGAATAGGCATTTACTTGAAAAGCAAACTATTTAAGAGGAAAACAGGATTCATTAAGTAAGGACAGTATGTGTATTTTCATTTCAAATCTGAATAATAATATTTAAAATATCTAAAACATATACATGTTATTGATAGATAATATGTTATTAATCTTGAGGCTATATGTAGGTTATATTCAAGTAAAGAAATGTGATATTTCTCATAAAATGTTTACATAATTTCTCATTTTAATTACTAGATTTGATATTTGGGATTAAAAGTGCACTTAATATCAAATGATGCAATTACTATATTGACACAGTAAAACTGTCTTAAAGAAATTGTATCATATTTGGAATTAAAAGGAAAGAGATTAACTGCTTTTAGTTATATATAGATTTTTAAATACAGATTTTAATTTACAATATTTGAGGCAGATTTTATTAGTCTATATATAATATTAAATGATTATGTAAATGATACCACCTATTTTTAGTGAGTGGACAACAAGAACATTAAGAAAGTACTTATTTTGTTTTGATTTATCCGTACTTCCTGAGATGCTTGGAAATTTTCTCTAATCTTTCAACAATGTTTTGTAGTTTTCATTGGACAAGTCTTCCACCTCCTTGGTTAGGTTCATCCCTAAAGTTGTTTGCTTGTTTTTCTGATGCTATTGTAAATGAAATTGTGTTTGTAATTTCCTTTTTAGATTATTCACTTTCCCATTCATGTACATATGTAGAAAACACTCTCTGAATATTTCTTTTATTTATATGTTGTGGGAAAGATCTTCCAATCATTTCAAAACCTTTTTTAAACTGTGATAAAATATACATAACACAAAATTTACCACCTTAACCATTTTTAAAATGTAGAGTTCATTGGTCTTGTATACAGTCACTATGTTGTGTGACTATTGCCTAAGGTTAACCTCAATTTATCATCAGAAGTTTCTCCTGGAATTTGTAAGACTTCAGCAGACTCCAGAGTTCCCCACCAGTTCTATCAGATAGATTTGGCCAGTGCAAGTGCTGTCTAGGTGGGAGACATATTCCTGGTTCTTCCTACTCTGCTATCTTCCCAGAATCCTCTTTCTTCCAATTACTTTTGCGTTTTATTTTGAAATTTATTAAAAACCTTTTACTGGTACTGTGATAGAAGCTAGGAACAAAAAGCTGGTGATGGTATCTCCTTGCTCTCAAATAGATCAAGATATAGTGTATGTGTGTGTGTGGCAAGAGGATGGTTGCCACATCATTTATCCTCTAAGAATAGTACCCTTTAATGAATACTATTCACTGTAGTGAATTTAGGACAGACACAATTATTAAGTCTGTTTCGGAAAGGTGGGGTAGTATGAAGGTAAGGGCAAGCATGCTGCGTAGATATGAAGAAGATAGCTGAGTTGAACTTTCATCCACCAAATACACTGAATACCCAAAATTGTATTACACACACTTGGCTAAGTGCTGGGTTTACAGGATCCCATAAGACATGAATTCAGCCCTTCTGTAGTCTAGCAGGCACCTTGATACATGCTCCCAAAGTGAGCACCTTGAAGGATAACTTTCTGCACCCAGTTCCACTTCTGAATGCCAATTTCAATTCTGGCACCAATTAATGACTCTGATACTTGATTCTAATGTGGAAGGGAGAGATTTGTCCCACACCAACAAGCAATTCTATAATATAAACTTGGTGTTCCACAATTTAATTCAATTCTGACACTCTCTATCTGGAGATAGTATCAGATCCCACATGTTAAGGACTCAGTCCTACAAGACTTACCCTGTTCCCACTTCAGACATCGATCACAAGTCCAGGTTCTTATCTGTGCTTCTGACCCACTGGCTATAGATTAGAATTTTCAATGACCTCCTCTCTGAGTTCCATTAATTTTCTAGAGTGGCTCACAGAACTCAGAGAAACATTTTATTTACTACATTACTGATTTATTATATGAGAAACTCAGGATCATCCACCTGGAAGAGATGCATAGGGCAAGGGAGATGAAAAGGGGTATGGAGTTTCCATGCCCTTCCCAGCTGCACCACTCTCCCAGCACCACCATGTGGTCACTCACCTGGAGACTCTCTGACCCCTGTCCTTCAGGACGGTATGGAGGCTGAATTACATAGACACAATTGATGAAATCACTGGCCATTGGTGATTGATGCCATCTCCACAATCACTAGCCCCTCTCTTCTCCCTGAGAGTGGGGGTGGGGGACTAAAATTTCCAACCCTCTACACACAGTTGGTTCTTCTGGCAAATAGCCCCAATCTTTTGGTTACCTATGGGCTTTCCAAAAGTCACCTCAATAGCAATAAAGATACCTTTATTGCTCTCATCACTTAGGAAATTCTGAGGGTCTTAGGAGTTCTTTGAAGACCAAATACATATTTCTTATTATAAATCACAGCATCACTAAGGATGAGTAGAATTTTATCAAGTTGGTACAAGTAAAAGGAAGAAGAGCATTCCAGGTAAAGGATACTGCTGGATAAAGACATGAAGGCACCAAAGTCTCCCCAGTTCTGTTAATTATTATCTGACCAGTGCTGAAGGTGCTGAGAACAGCAAGGCATTGAACTTTATCATTTAACATCTTCAGCCTTAGGACAAAATATTCTAAATTTAGGGAACAGTCGTTGTATGTACATTTATATTTCATTCTTCTGTAGAGAACACTGTTTTTAAGCCTCTGTAAAGGGCTTTTTAATCTGAATGTTTCTTAATGAATTGAGATCATTTGAACTAAATTAAAGGTACCTGCTAAATCGTGTTTAAGAGTTGTATTTTCTTTTCTTGTTTGCTTTTGCTTCTTTCAAACTCCTCCTCATTTTCCTTAGTCCAAATCTGCAGTCACCTGGTGGCCTCTCTTTATTACAATGGCATAGTTTTTGTGAGCAAATGAAAGAGAGATTCACAAAATTATCTTGTGCACTACTAATTCTGAAATTAGATTGAAATAAATGAGAAATTAGTAATTTAGAAAAATGCATTTAAAGAATTAAAATTACTCATCCCTGAGCCATCAGGGAATACTTCTATGAGTACTGGGAAAATTCTTACACTTTACCTATCTTTTGGCATGTGCATTTTAGAACTAATTTGCATCAACAAAAGCTAGGGATTTTACAGATGACTGATGCCTATGAAAATGAGATTTCTCCCCTGAACTTACTTTAATTAAAATGCTGTAAGTAAGGGAACATTTTCATGTGCCAATCCCCATGTTGGTTAGTGCTGGCTTTCTAGAAATGTGACTTTAGTTTGCATATCAAAGAGCTCTGGTACACAGGTTCTGCACTGTTGTTGCACTGGGCTATTTAGCACTCTAGGTGAGGTCCCTCTTATTAAATAGTGCTGTATTAACGATGGCCAACATGAATAAGGTCCTTAGTTAATTACACACCTTTTCTCATTTGTTTTTTGTTGCCTCACTTTTAAACCATTACATAAAGTGCTTAAATTGGTAGTGATAAACTTATATGCCAAGGAACTTCAAACTGAATCTAGCCTAGACTTGTAGACTCACAAAGGTATATTTTAAAAGATTCTTCATCTTTTTTTCCATAGGAAACAGACTTTGATAAGCAGCATGTCACCTTGCTCATGGTAACAGGAAAATTATTGACCCGTAGGTATTTTCCCCACAGTTTCAGATTACAAAAATGTTCATAGGCAGTTTGATCAGAGTTACCTAGTAATAATCCTCTTCTTTATGAATAATCTTTATTCTTATGATTTATGAATCCATTATTTTTCTTTTAAAAAAATTTTAAGTAATTTTTTAAGTTATTGATTTATTTATTTTTGAAAGAGAATGAGCACAAGCAGGATAGAGGCAGAGAGAGATGGAGAGAGAGAACTCCAAGCACATACGTATATGTGCATGTATATATGAAGAGCTATATGGTGAACAACAGCAAAGGTCAATTCATTAAATACTTAGGGCACTTAAGAGGCTTCCTTCTTCTCCGTGATCAAAACTTTCTTATTCTGACTTTTGTGACATTTTCTTGATTATTTTTGTAGTTTTGTTAGCCATAAATATATTTATATATATATATATGTATATATGTATATATATGTATATATGTACATATGGATATATGTATATATGTGTATATATATATGTATATATAAACTATATATACTATATATAAAAACTAAACTATATTGCTTAGGAATATATATGTATATATATGTATATATTCCTAAGCAATATAGTTTAGTTTTTGTTTTAAACCTCATTTGAATAGAATTATGATTTTAATATGTGTTAACATTAAATTTGTATTTTGCTCATAATTTATATATACAAGTTTTTATGAGCCTATGATATTTTTTATATTTTTATTGAGTTGTATCAAGACTGCTATATATTTGAATTCAATAGAAAGAAGTCCACCTTTTTTTTTGTCTATAATGGTTTAAATAGTACTATCTATATTTGTTTCTCAAATAATTGAAAATAACTTGTTCATTGAATGTTGTAGGGAATAGTTCTAAAAACCTATTCTCTTGTTTTTATTTGTCTATTTTATATCCATATTTGAGTGGGTCCATTCTTATTTTCTCTAATATTACACATTTCTTTTCATTTTCATATGAAATTCCAAATACTCACCTGTTAAATGTTTTTGTGATGCTTACATTTTTCATTCTTCATTTGTGATCATGTGACTAAAACTTCTTTTTTAAACTCTTTGATTAAATTATTGAAGAAATACAGGTTTCTCTCAAGGATCCCTATATTAACCTAATATTTTTACTTTATTATTTTGTTTGTTTTTAGTTCCTTTCGCTTTTCAAACTAAATATTGTTATTTTGTTAATCTTTTAAGCAGTAGCTTTTAAAATTACTGATAATATTGCTTAGTAAGTGAATTATGTAAGATTTAGATAACTTGTGAATAAAACTTTGATTACATTTCATAATATTGACAGCATTAATTTGAATATTGTTATTTTGTCTTTATTCTATGATTGCAATCTAGATGTTTATTTTGGCAATGATATTATTTGGGAAATATTTTTATTTCACAGAACTTGCAGGATATCATTTACATGTAAAATTATCTTTAATGTTTCCAGAGGGTCTTTGGAAATGACATTTTTTCCATCTTTTAGAAAGCAATAACAAAAGTATTTTGATTTGTTAGGTTATTTGCATGAAAAGAGTTAAGTAGAAAGAATGGCATACACCTCTTAATTTAAATTTGTATAGGTAAAATATTAATATTTGTATTTTAGAAATGATAAGCTTGATGGGAAGTTTCCAGAAGTTTGTCAATGCACTCTTTGTCCATACTGTTTTTACCTTAAAGGAAAATATTGATCAAGACCTTATGATATAATTCTGTTGTTTTTCTGTATTTGTTAGAGTCCTAGAGATGCTTTGCCTGATATTAGGCATTAAAAGTATATAATGTTTTCAGTCATAATTTTTCTTATTATTTATGCATTTCTACTTTTTCACAACCTTATTCCTTTATTCTGAATGTAACACCATTTAGGCTAATGGTTCTCAATTTGGAAAACACATTCAACTTTCCTATATAGTTTTTTTTTTTTTTTTTTAAAGAAAAGTACCCATGGAACAGCTACAGAAACGTAAAGGTGGTTGGAAATTAACACTTCAGGGCACCTGGGTGGCTTAGTTGGTTAAGCATCTGACTCTTGATTGCAGCTGAGGTCATGATCTTGTGGTTCATGTGATCAACTCCCACTTGGGATTCTCTCTTCTCTCTCTGCCTCTCCCCACTCAGGCTCTCTCTCTCTTTGTCTCTCTAACTTTAAAAAGGTTGAATACACTAATGCTTCAACAAAGTTTGAATTTAAACTGCACAAATTTTCTTTCTCATTCTTTTTTGTGTGTGTTTGTTTATTTTTGAGAGTGAGCAAACAGGGGAGGGGCAGAGAGAGAGAGAGACAAGAGGCAGAGAATCCCAAGCAGGCCCCATGCTGTCTGCACAGAGCCTGAGGTGGGGCTCAAACTCAAGAACAGCAAGATCATAACCTGAGCCAAAATCAAGAGTTGGTCCTTTAGCTGACTGAGCCACCCAGGTGCCCCCTTCCTCATTACTGAAGCCTCCCTTACCTTTCACTTGCTTTCTATGGAATCCTTTGTTCCAGGAACTCAGTATGGACGTGGACATCTTGCTGACCTCAATGTATACTCAGGGACAAGAGACCACCTTGAAGACATGGCAGTGGCTGGCAGCAGGTACCAGATTCCTATTGAAATTTCCCAGTTTCTGTATTTTCCTGTAAAACTCCTCAACCTTTCACCCCCAGTGGGTCTGCAGTTCTGAAGTCATTAAATTGCTGCAATCTTCTTTGCCTGGGATGGTAATGAAACTATTGTTCCTCTTTATCCCCAAACTATGTCTTCATGCTATATTTCAGCTCCAGAGCACAGAGTTTGGTTTTTGACAACACCTAGGTCTCCGTCCTTCTCCAGAGTTACTCAATCTTGCACCTGGTATTCTTTGTATATGTTTTGGTATGTCTCAGATTTATTGTTTGTTTTATGTCAGTATTTTTCCTTATTAAATTTGTGTTCATTTATTCTTGTAAGTCAGATAGATGTATAATTCTCCTTATCTTCATTGAAAATAGACTTATTCATTATTATCAGAGGTAATTTGTCTGCATTTTGTGAGGGGAATAGTTTTATTATCTTTATTCCTCGTACCACGGAAACAGATTTCCTTGTCAGTTGCATTGATCTTATTATGAATTCTATTCAGACTTTGCACATTTGAAATTTGTCATTAGAAAAAAATAATAGAACCCCCTCCCCCCGCCCCTAGGGTTTTTGTCTCCAGCTAGATAACCTGCTATCATTTGCTGACCAGAATTTTATCTTTAACCATGAAGGATAGTCTCAAAAACCCAAGAAAAAGGACAGGGGTAGGTACTTCAAACTATTGACACTTCAAAAATGGACTCTTTGTAGCAACTGAGCTGACATTGTTTAGGTAATATTTAGACTCTATCAGTAGACTAATCAGAATTTCAAGATTCCTTTTGATCAAGAAGCAGACAGTTTTCTGCTGGGCTTATACTAAATCAGATACAACAGAAAAGTAGTTAAATACAGAAGACTGGTTAGACTGAAGAGGAGAATTTTATTGTGGCTATTTAATTGCTTGCAATATTGTTGATAATGCCTGAATGTTCTATTTTCCATATATATAAGAAGCTCATTTTCTTTTTAAGCTATCCCATTTCAATGTAGTGTCTTTGCTTTTGTAAACCAGGGTGACTCACCCTGACATCGCAGAAATCACGAACTCATTATATCGTCTAACTTTCATAGCAATATAGTTATGTGCACAGGTTCAGGAAGCATCTGTCTTACTCTCTTTCATGATATAACTGGATAAATTGATCATGTAACTAAGATTTTAGTGGAGTATCATATTTGAAAATGATGTGTATTGAATCTTTTTTTTAAGTTTATTTATTTATTTTGAGAGAAAGAAAGAGAGAGTGAACAAGGGAGGGACAGAGGGAGAAAGAGAGAGAAAATCCAAGTAGGCTCTGTGCTACCAGCACAGATCCTGACCCAGGGCTGGATCTCACAAACCGTGAGATCATGACCTAAGCCGAAATCAAGAGTCAGATATTTAATTGACTGAGCCACCCAGGCGTCCCTATTTAATCAGTTTTGACAAGCACTTTAAGGGACCACTGTTAGCTATACTTATAGAGCAAATGCCTGTAAAGCCCTCCTAGAAAAACTATCCTGGTGCCTTGTTTATGGTGTCCCAGACTGACAGGTGGTAAGGAAGGTCATTTCTTGGACCAGGACATTTGGAATATTTTGAGAACCTCTGAAATAGAGAAATCCATCCAGATTTAAAGATAAATTAGGTAAAATTTGGTGGAGTTCCTACATTTGGCTTCTGGTCTCAGTATTGTAGATAATAGAGACTTTTTTTATAAATCCAGTCTGAGATTCCTTATGGAAACTTCCAGACAGAAGTTAATTTTATGGATTTATTAATTATTGAATACTGTATGACTCTAGATTTGAAAAACAAGCTCAGAGAGCTATATGATTGAGCAACACTTTTGCTGTACCTATGTAAATATCAGTACAAATCAGATGAGACCAGCCTGATTTAAAAAAAAAAAAAAGTCTACTTGAGATGATTATAATCACAGGGGAAGAGTGGGTGCTATAAAGAAGGGGGAAAAAACGTCTAAGATTTTGAAACAGACCAAAGAATTCTTGATTTGGTTTCTTTTATTCTGGGTCATCTGACTCCATGGAGGTTCTGCACCTTTCTTTGCTTCTGAGTTATTCCACAATCATTTATATTATGAGCTAATCTACGATCAGTTTTAAAATACCAAAAGTAGTGCAAATGATTTTTTTCGTAAAACTATAAACTCTATCTGATTAAATGCCTTGTGGATATTTCATGAATTTTTGCATCTATTTGTAAATCCAGTCTAGCATTCTTCATCTGACTGTACAAGTGTTTCAGTTTCCATTCTACTCTGAGCCCATTAAAATATTAATGAATTAAATAAAATCTTGGAGGGGTTCCTGGATGGCTCAGTGGGTTAAGCATTTGACTCTTGATTTTGGCTCAGGTCATGATCTCACAGTTCATGAGATCGAGCCTTACATCCAGCTCTGTGCTGACAGCATGGAACCTGCTTGAGATTCTTTCTCTCTCTCTCTCCTCTCTCTCTCTCTCTCTCTCTCTGCCCCTACCCAGCTTGCATTCTCTCTCAAAATAAATAAATAAACTTAAAAAAAAGTCTTTGATACATTTATATCTGTATTAGAGTCATTGTGACGAACAGGCTGCAAGATGGCCTTCCCACCAAATCCTGGGGTCCACACCACTGCGTAATCCCCTCGCATTGACTGCAGGCAGTATGTGTGAATTGCTTCTAGCCAACAGAATGTGGCATTCCAATAAGGATATAGAGATGTCACCCCTTTGGTTATGTTATTATATATAAGACTTTGCCCTAGCAGACTACACTGAAAGGTCGTCCTTGTTGGTTTGATGAAGTAAGCATTTATGTTGAGGAAGCCCTTGTGGCAAGAAACTGAGTAGAGCCACAAGGAACTGTGAATAGTCTCTAGGACCTGAGGGTGGCCTTTAGCCATAGCCAGCAAAAAGCTAGAGCCCTCAGTAATTCAAACACAAAAGAATTTCTTCTTGAAATAATTTAGATGCTTAGAAGTGGATTCCTTCCCAGGTTAGCCTGGGCTAACCTGGCCAGGCTTGTAAAAACTCAGCCTGGCCAATCCTTGATTGAAACTTGTGAGATAGTAAGAGGCCTCAGCCACACTATGCTAAGACTCCCAACTCAGAAACCGTGGGCTATTTTAAGCCACAGAATTTGTGGTAATTGGTTATATATGCAGCAATATAGAACAATTGCTGTAGTCATGATCTTACTTTTTCTTTTTAGTTATTCATTAATAATGTGAACTGGTGGAATTAACTTGCAGTTGCCACTCTATCAGTACTTAAAAAGGAACAGAAGATATGTCATGGAGCAATCATTTCTGAGCGGCAAAACAAATGGCATAAGATTGTATGACTGCTCCTGTTTTAACAAAGAAGGTGACTGACAAAACTGGAACCAGGAACCACAATCATACATGGCTACGCCACACAGTAAGCAACAGAGTTGAGGAAAATTGTAGCAATTCTGAGAAGGATTTTTCAAGGGAGCTATTTTCTTTTTTAACTTGTAGTTGAAAAATATATCTCCTGTGCCAGAAAGGAGGAGAGCCATAATCAATTGGTCATATCATATATTGGCTTTAGCAAAAATAGAGCAGAAACTGCTGGAGGCTAACGTGACTAAAGTAACTCATAAACTGTATTCTTCTTGTGGGAATATCAAGGATCCAATGCATTCCTGACTCACTTTCAGCTTCAACTTTAAGAGAAGGTGTACAAAACACATGGAAGAAAAGATAGATGTATTTTAAAAGTTAGTGCACAGGGATTTTGTTCTATGAGAGGATTGTTGCTATATAATCTAATTATAGCACTATGTTGTCATAGCATTTAAAATAGGGTAACAAATATTGGCTAATATAATATTTTGAAATAAAATATGTGCAGTATAAAATGGTTACTCTAAAATATTATATCATCTCTTTCAACATGACAAAGAGTTATAAAAGCTGTGGAGAAATAAAAACATAGTACTTGATTGACCTTAGTGAGAGAGAGTAAATGGGATTTGATTATTTCTCAATAGGTCATTAGAAAAAACCTTTAAAGTAGAATATAGGGGAATTAAAACTAAAGCATATTATCTAAATCACTATGAGGTTGATAAGGTTTCATCCACACTCCAATAATTCCATGATTCATAAAATCTTCCTAGCATGGAGTCGAGTCTTCTATGGCATTGACTTTTAAAAATCCTCTGAGGTTGGTATGGTTTCAGAAGACAGTAAACATTAAATGTAAGAAAGCTTGAGAAATAGTTATAGGTATTAAAATAATCTGTTGCAATGACAAAAGGAGAAAACTAAAGTCACTTTATAAAGCTTAGAGACTTAAACTATTAAGAGTACGTGGTACATTTTTTTTCCAGCAGACATATGGTTCACTTCAATTACTTTTTTAACGTTTTGTCTCCTTACGATGAATATTAAGTCTTTATAGTAGAAAATCTTTGCAATTTACCAAATAAATATCAGGAATAAATATGCTAACATATATCATTTGCTCTTCTGTGTATAGGTTTTGCACTTGTAATACCAATAATGACTTTTTAATTACAAAATAATTAATATAAGTACTAGATAATTCTGACCATCAGTGCTTGAGTATTTCCTTTTTGCTCACTGATATTTACTACTGGTGTCAAACTGATCACTTTTCCTGGCTCTCTCTTCACTTCTTCATTTTACATTTCATGACTTAACATTTCTTCCCCAGAAAAACACTACTAGGGCCATTACTTCTGGCAACTAATCCTTTAGCCTGGCCTGAAGTCTTTCTTGCTAAATGAGATTGTTAAAGATTGCCACTTTTCTGAGTCCAGAGCAACACTGGTTTGCTCACTAGATTGATATTTATTGAGTTAAGAAAGCCATCTCTTGGGGCCCCTGGGTGGCTCAGTTGGTTGAGCATCCGACTCTTGATTTCAGCTCAGGTCATCTTGGGGTTGTGGAATTGATCCCTGCATTGATTTCTGCACTCTCTCCCTCTCTCTCTCTCTCTCTCTCCCGCTCTCTCTCTCTCTCTCTCTCTCTGTCTCCCTCTCTCTCTTTCTCTCTCTCTTTATATAGAAAGAAAGAAAACTCTCTCATGCTCCTGCATCTTGTTTGGTCAAGCACAGTGGGAGCACAGACAATTTTATCTTCCCTAATCTCTTTCTCTTCCACCATGTCCCTTATCATGCAGAATCTGTCCTCGTGTATGGTAGAGACAAAGTTCAGGCAACCACAAAGTTGGAACTAAATGTCTGAAATAGTTTTCTTAATTGTGTAATTATTTTTGCCCCAGAATTTCTTGCTTCCTTGCTTAGACTGTTGACAGTCATTGTTTTCCTCTTTTTTTTATTTGATTTTTGGACATAAGAATGATTTTACTGATAGATTGGTCTTTCTCTTATCTGTCCTAATGATGTATATTCCTTACCATCCTTATCTCAGGAGCCAGTGCCTGAGTCCCACAGAAGGACATGAGGCCTGTCTCTTGATAACAGAAAGTATAGTCCTTGGATAATTTGCAAAGTATGACCAGGTAGGTGAATAATCTATTCACTGAGCCTGGACCATTTTGGACATAAAGATGATTAAGGGTTATATCAAACTTTACACAATGTTTGAAACAATGTAAGTAATCTCTTTTCTATCTACTAAAATGCACAAAAGCTAAAATTAATTTATATAATTATGGTTTCTTTCTTTCCTTTTTTCCTGAGTTATTATCACAGCTTTGTTATAAAATGTGATTGGGCGGGCAAAACAACTGTTAGTGTTGTTTCAGACAATGGATCAGAGTACTAAGATTTATTTTTATGACAAATAAAAGCTGAACTAAATGGAGAATCCTGGAGAAATGAATCCTCCAAGGATCAGAAATGTTTTGTCAATTAAGAAAGGGCAATAGGAACATTAATGCATAAAAGCAGACACTGTAACTTTGCTTATGTGGGTGTTTTCTGATCTATTATCTATTCATCTTGATAATTATATGTAGTGGATATTATTATTCCCATTTTTAACAAAGAAAAATGTCTCAACTCTGAGGAGAAATGCTTTTTGGTATCTATTTTACTTAAAAAACGGTACAAATAGAATGGATAACATTTGAATATACAGATATAGGAATAGTTTCCTAAAGCATAATAAAAAATAGAAATAAAGAAATATTATATTTTTGAAAGTTTTATTTTGGAAATTTTACACAGATACAGAATTTTTTATATTTAAAAAGTTTTTATTCTGGAAATTTTATACAGGTACAGAATTTTTTAGTATAATATCAAATACTCATTTTCCTCATCAACAATTATGAATACATCATCAATTTGTTTAGTCTATATCATTTCCCAGGTCTCTTCCTGGATTATTTTGAATAATACCCAATGAATCATCACTCTAATTGGAAATACTTAGTAGGTATCTCTAGATAAATGCACCCTTAAAAAAATCACAACACTATTTTAAACCTAAACATTAATACTAATTTTTAATGTGTTAAAATATCAACTTTTCATGTAAATTTTTAAATTTTAAATATTTAAAAAATTACAGTAAAAGGTACATAAAAGTTACTACTTTGAACATTTTTAAATGTATACCTCAGTGGCCAAGTAAATTTATATTGATATACATCTGTTATCATCCATCTCTGCAACTTTTTATGAAATATCTATTTTTCAAAATTGTTTGAATTATTACTCAATTTCCATATATTGTAACTTAAAAAATGACATTTAAATATTATATAATTTTTCAAGTTTCTTTCTATCTCTTTTTGTTTACTTGGCATATTTTATTGAAGAAAACAATTCATAAATCTAATAGACAATAGTCTGAACACTGATGATTATAGCCATGAAGTAATTTCTTATGACCTGGTAGATAGAGTTTGGACCATATTTGCATTCAGTTATTTTTGACAAGACTGCTTTATATAAAATTTTGTGTACTTCCATTCAAGGGTGCGATGTTTAATTTTATGTGTCAACTTGACTGGGCCACAGAGTGCCCAGATATTTAATCAAACATTAATCTGGGTTTGTCTATGAGGATATTTTTGGATGACATTATAGTCAACTAAATACAGCCAATTGCCCTCCCCAATGTAGGTGACCTTTGTCCAGTTCATTGAAAGCCCTCCCTTCCTCCTACCCATGAATAAGAGGAAATTCCTTTTTCCTGACTGGTTGAGCTGGAGTATTGGCTCTTCCTCTCTCCAGACTTGCACAGAAAAGAAACTCTTCCCAAATTTCACAGCTGCTGGCTTTCATACTGGAATTTACACCATTTACTTTCCTTATTCTCAGGCCTTAGGACTCATACTAGAACTATACAATTGGATCTCTTCTGAGATCTTGGGACTTCTCAACCTCCATAATCATGTGAGTCAATTCCTTATAATAAATGTTTTTCTACGTATGCATCTCTTTCTCTAGAGGACTCTGACTAATACAAGGGGATATGTGTAGGTCGGTTTGCCTTTGTTTTTGTGACATTTCCATTAATTATTACTGATAGATCTGCTACTTACGGACTCCAAAACAGTAATACTCTAATTCTTATTTATTAGTTTGTCTATTTATTTGTTTATTTGTTTTCTTGTTTATTTATTATAAAACTCATACAACTCAGTAACAAAATAAAAATAAACAACAGGATTGAAAAATGGGAAGAAGAAGTGAATAGATATTTTTCCAAAGAAGCCATACAAATGGACAACAGGTATACAAAAAATTGTCCAATATCACTAATTATCAGGGAAATACAAATCAAAACCTCAATGTGATATCACATCACACCTGTTAATATGGCTGGAATAAAAAAAGACAAGAGGATAACTAGTGTTGATGAGGATGTGGAGAAAAGGAACCCTTAGGCACTATTGGTTTGAATGCAAATTGGTGCAGTCACTCTGGAAAACAGTATGGAGGGTCTTCAGAAAATAAAAAATAGAAATACCATATGATCTAGCAATTGCACTTCTGGGCATACATCCAAAAGAAATAAAAACAGGATCTCAAAGAGGTATCTGAACTCCCATATTCATTGCAGATTATGGACAATAACCAGGATATAGAAAACACGTAAGTGTTTAGCAGTGGATGAATGGTTAAAGTTGAGGTAAGATATGTACATATCTAGATGAGTTATGAAAAAGAAACAAAATTCTTGCCATCTTCAGATCATGGGTGGATCTTGAGGGTATTATGCTAAGTGAAATAAGCCAGACATAGAAAGATAATACCTCTTATCATTTATATGCAGACTCTTAACAAAAAATGAAAAATCATAGAAATAGAGTAGAAAAGTGGTTGCCACGGGCTATGGTGTGGGGGAAATAGGGATAGTTGGTAAAAGGGTAAAAATTTTCAGTGATAAGAAAAAAATAAGTATATATAAGAAATTAGCTTCTCTTACCCTATATTTCCTGCCTTTTCTCCCTTGGGAAAAATCATGTAAATATATTTATGGTTTGTTTTTCTATTTTTAAATATGTTATTTAGTACCATGCTACACATTCCATCTTGCTTTTTTTCACTACAATATGTTGTGAAGAACACAGCATAGTATTATAAAAAGATGTAACTTATCTGTAAAATTTTCATAGAAAGGTTTTTGAGGAAGAACTATGTTTGAAATTGGTCTTCAGAAACCACCACTGTTCATGGGAAAAAATGAAAGTGTTAAAATTTAGGAGCATGGAGATCAATTAGAAAGCTACTAGCTGTGTCTAAATTAAAACATGAAAAATTTGAAATGGCTAGAGATGAAAAGACACAAAGTTAGAGTAGATGGTTTTGGGAAACTCTAAGATGTGGGTAGTAAAAGAGGCCATTATTTAAAATAATTTCAAGGTTGCAAAATAAGGTGACTGAAATAATTATGGTGACATCAATATGAGTAAGAAATGAATAAAACAGTACTAATTGAAGATGGGTTATTATACAATCAACATTCAATTTTGGGTCTATTTTTTTATATGTCTGCCATATTGTCTAGCAGTTTGTGAAAATGAAAGATAAGAATTGGAGAGAGGTCGGACCTAGAGACATACAAATTCAATTGATTTACATAAAAGGGAGAGATCAGTAAAAGAGATTGGTGAAAATGCCAATGAAAATAATTTAGAGCATGGAATAGACAGACAAAAATGAGAGAGAAACAAACAACCCAATAAACAAAAACACACCAACACAGAAGCTTTAATTGAATGCAATTAAGGAAAGAGAAGGAAGCAAGTATGAGACTGAAATATATTTTGATCAATGTTTGAATGTAATAAACAATAAATTTTTAAATTATATTTGGTCTATAGAAATCAAGTGGCCATTTTTTGATATCAGTAATATTTGTATCAGTTTGGTAGTAAAATTCAGAAAATATATTATAGTTACTTGTGTGAATATAGAGAATTTAGTTGTCAGTTAAATGAGCTTATCTTTTTGATGCCCTTAAGGTACTTAAAATCCATAATGTTATAAAGCATATTTATACAATGAATGTTCTCACTTTATTTTTGTTTCTATATGAGTCTTGTAGGGAGGAAAAACTGTGTCTACCCACATATGGAAAATCTTGGTAATATATACTGGAATAATGGGAAAAAGCTAATTTGAAACAGAAGGAATATGACACTATAAGTTTTTTACCTGTGTTCCACAGGGAGTGTAAAGTTGTAGCTGAATCAATTAGAAATTTGTTACCTAGATATAAAATGCAAAACAACTAAAAAGTACCTTTTAGAGTACAAATGCTGCATAGGAATTTGCAACTGACTATATTACTAGTTTTCTCCCTACGTTTAATTCCAACTATATTTCCTTGCATATATATATATATATATATATATATATATATATATATACCATATTTAAGTTAAATATACGGTATATATATATACCGTATATTTAAGTTAAATTATAATTGTATTATAAATATGTTGAATGTTGATTATTTAATAATACTTTAAAAATATTTTATATCTATGCTTACATAGTTATCATAATTCCTTGGTATCAATAATGCAATAATGCCTTACAATGATTTAAATATAATTTAACTTTCTATCCAAGACATCACATATATTTCTGTGACTAAATTCATACTATAGAGTTTCAGTCTAAACATGGTCTAATTTCCTAACTTATTATCTTTAATAATAAATCCCACTTGTGCTTCACTTTCATAATTATCATGAATGCTTTCTAGAGTCTTGAGAATCTTTTCTCAAATAAGTTTTGCATGTATAGCTACTTACTCTAATTATGAGTTATTCATTGTTCCAATGAAGTATCTTTTAAGATTTGTAGTGCTGTTACAAAGCATAAGAAATGCAGATCCTAAAACTTCTATGTGTTTATAAGAAAGGGAGTGCAAGTATTAAAAAAAAAAGACTTACAATAATGATATATTTAATATTAAGTTTATCTACTATATGTAATTATCCATTAGCTGATTCAAAATGTTTTCAGTGTAAATTAGAATTGTTCAATGAAAAATATACACCATCCTTTCTTAATGAAGGAAAAATAATTGGTAAGGCTTAAAAATATAATGTAGAAAAAGAAAGCTGAAGGAATGCCTTGAATAGCCAAAAAGTGCCTGACCTGATATCCATTATGAGGATTGAATAAACCAGTCTCTTTGGCAGATTGTCTTTAGGTCATTTCTATAATATTCATTTATTGAAGTTGGACTTCTAGATGAAGAAATACATTTGGTTTCATATATCTGCTGCAAGGCACTAATGTTGAATGTTTTAATTTCTAAAATTCAAAGAAATTTCTGTAGATTAGAAGGCAACTACTTGTCAGAAACAAACAAAAAAACATGAGTGAGTATTACACAGACCAAGTACTATATATGTTGTATATATAATTACATATATATATATTAACCTAATATATAGAATTTAAAAATAACTGCCCCCAAACTGCCTGATAAAACAGGTGTCCCTAAATAAGACCATAACAGAATAAAAAATATTCTATTTGGTTACATTGGAATCTTGTATACATTAATAATTCTTCCATATTTGTGTCTATTTCCATACATATATGTGGAAATATATATATAGAAATACATATATGGAAAAAATATTATACACACACATACACATACACAGAAAGTGCTCTAGAACAGGGGAGGGGCAGAGAGAGAGAGGGAGACAGAGAATCTTAAGTGGGTTCCACCCTCAACACAGAACCCAATATGGGGTTGGAACTCATGACTGTGAGATTGTAACCTGAGCTGAAATCAAGAGTTGGACACTTCAACTGAGCTATACAGGCATCCATATTTCTTTATATTTCAAAAGCGGTAAATTTTATCTACTTTTGCTACTCTGTACAGTATTTGTGGACAATTTCATTTAAAATCTAGGTATTTTGGGGGCTCCTGTGTGGTTCAGTCAGGTTAGTGTCAGACTTGATTTCAGTCTCAGGTCATGATCCAAGGATCATGGGATTGAACCCTGCACTGAGCTCTGCACTGGGCATGGAACCTGCTTAGGATTCTCTCTCACTCTCTCTCTCTCTCTCTCTCTCTCTCTCTCACCCTTTCTCTCTCTCTCTCTCTCCATCTGCTCCTCTCCCCCACTTGTGCACTCTTTGTCTAAAATGAAACAAAAAATAAAATAAATTTAAAAAAATAAAATCTTGGTATTTTCAAAGTATCAAAAAGAAGTAAATTTTACTGTGTTTAATGAAATTACCATTTTAAATACAATCATTTTGTTTATTTCTTAAGTTATATTTTTCATATTTTCTAACTCATAACAAATTTTTAATATATACACACATATATTTTAGATACAAAAATCTTGTGATAGTAGAAAGGCCCAGTTTGAGGGAATTTTCCCTCCAAATATTTCTTTGTAGATGTTTTTTTCTCCATTTGTTTTAAAGCTCCCAATGGTAAAATTTTCACATGCTTCAGCTACCAACTCAGTTACTGAAAAGATGTGTAAAACATTTATCCTTAATGGGCTATAGATGGAACATTGATCTTAAAGTCTCTGAGGAAAACAAATAATTGAGTTCATGTAATTTAATTGGTTCTAAAGTTGATATTAGAATGCATAATCCACTGTTTTTAACAAATATGTGAATTAAGAGTTTTACAATAAAATAATTTTATGTTTTAAAATTTTATCCTACTGAACAATGTATTTTTTTAGTTTCTCTCTCTGAACTTTGATTCTGCTGCTTTTCATTGAAGAATATTAATATATAATTAATATTAGTACTATTAATATATAATATATTATATCACATATGAATAATATTATTATATAATATATGTAATCCCTCTTAAAGTAGAATCTCTTATAGAAAGATAATTTGACCTAAAGGGTTCACATTGTCCTTTAATGAATAAAGACCAAAATGACCTTAACATTGTTCTCAACTCATCTTATCTTTACACAGGTTTCTTTCTGACCCTAGGTCCCTGATCTCATTTTTCCAGGATACTTTTCTTTAGGTAACTTGCAATTGTGTTTTGTTTTGCTTTGTTTGTTTGTTTGTTTGTTTTTGATCTTGCTTGGTATGATGGTTTCTTTAACAATGCTGGACATTTTCCTTTCAACATCAGTTATAACTGTTAAGATGCCCATAGCTTGAATTTTTGAGTACAAGTTATGTCCTACCAAAGAAAAAATTAAAAGTGTGAATATGAGTCTTGACAAAACTGTGTCTAAATTTTTGGTTTAAGCTCTCTGTTAAAAATAATAGACAAGACATATACCAGGGAAGATAAAGGTAGATTTCTAGACAAAGATAATAACTATGAACACTCATGTTTTTCGAATTATTCATTTGTCTATTTAACAAATAGCTGTATCCACATGAAGACATAAACTTCAAGTCCTTGGACACCTTAAGTTACTTTTTCATTTAATATATGGTTGTACACAATAAGACACAGCTAAATAGTACTTTAAAGCAGCAGACTGAATAATACAGGTCACAGAATTTTATAAATTTCAACACATGGTGTTAGAATTTGGAAAAAGAAGTGAAAATTAGGAATTACCAGGGTCTTGAACTATGATAATAAATTAGAGAAGTGGAAAAAGGGGGAAAGTATACTCAGGAAGAATATAAATCAATAAAAAATCTTTCAATCAAGGCTGACTGACCATAGTGTATTTTATGGACTACCTAGAAGAAAGAAAAGGAATGAAGAAATATTTGGATGCTTTAAAAAAGTGGTTTTATAAGAATATGAGAGCCAGTAGATAAGAACCAGTAGATTTATGGTGTCTTATAGAATCAAACTAGTCATGGTGAGAGAGCACGACATATGACTTGAAAGAATAGATAGCATCCAACTGTGAAGATCTCAAGTGCAGGCCGACTAGATTTGCCTGTAGCCTATATGACTTTGATATAATGTGAGGAAATCAATTTCAATAAGAAAGCAAATCAAACTATTTTAATTTCTCAAGTGGGTATTTGTATATTAATCACAAATATTTAATCTAAGTGTCTTCCTGTCTCAAAAGATGTGTTAGTAAATTATTCTGGGTAAGACAGAATTTTCATATACATAAGGATTTATACTTTTTTAAAAGCAATAATAGAATAGTTTTAATTAATAGATGATTTATGCAAACCTATATGATCCAATTTAAAATATAACCAGGAATTAAAAATGTAGATGGACTACTTGAGGTGATCACTGTGGTTAGTGATCTCTGCACATGTCTGTAAGTGACAGAGATTTGAAATTATTAATGTCAGTAATTCAGAATGAAACTTTCTAATGTTCTTAGCCAACATTCACATTTTTAATTGCTTACTCAAACTGCTGCAACACCTCCAGCCTCTAGAATTCATGAATAGCATTCCTCTGTAAGTTGACCCCATCAACCCTATTGAAGTCCCAAGTTGTAGTGTTAAGTAAATAACCACTCCAAAAGGCCACTGTACCATTAGAGGTCATGACGCCATTGTCCTTGTCCATCCCAGAGACTCACACACCAATCTGGTTGGCATTAAGCTCAAAATTTCTTGCTAAAAACTATGATTTACTATGATCACTTAATTTCCTAGAATACCAGAACCCAAACAGTTATCCTATAGACATTTCCTGAAATTGACTCTATAACACATTTCTCAATATCTGCTCAAACCATTACATTGATATATTTTTTTAAATCTTCAACTTCTTTCCTAATGTTTATTTCAGGTTTGTGTACTACTCCAAACATGCTTGTCCCTAAAGGGCACTGATTTTCCCCAAATTATTTAAAGCAGAGTTTGTATTTGCTTTGCATCTCAAGGCCACTTTGAAAATATTTATTTCTTTAACACTTTCTTCTCACTTGAAAAACAAATGTTATTAGATTTAACATCATCTTTCCTGTCAAGTATTGATTTGGGGGTCACCCACCTCATTAAAAATTTTTTTTAAATATTTGTTTATTTTTGAGTGGCAGAGATAGACAAAGCACTAGTGGGAGAGGGGTAGAGAGAGAGGGAGACACAGAATCCGAAGCAGGCTCCAGGCTCTGAGCTGTCAGCACAGAGTCCGATGCAGGGGTCGAACTTACAAACTGCAAAATCATGACCTGAGCCTAAGTCAGACACTTAACCAACTGAGTCACCCAGGCACCCCAATCCCACCCCACATTTTTTAAAGTAATTATTTATTCATGGTATTTCACTCCTTACTATTATTCCTATCATTTTCTTTGTAATCACTTCAATATTCCAGTACAAGTTTGGTTCAAAATATTCAACATTCTGGTCTCTTGGTTCTTTGAGGTCCTCCATCCAATCATGTTTTCCTCATCTAAGCTAAACTAACAATTTCCATGGTCTTAATCTGGACTGTGAGGTCAATAATAACTACCCCATCTCCAGAACTTCACCTTCAAGCATCTCCGTGTCTAATCATTGTCTTTCATCTTTCCAGATCACTGAGCCACTATATTTTTATGCCATGCTGAAAAGAATCTAGATGGCAGTTATTAGCACGTTTCCCAGGCTGGGTATCTTGACAGTAATCATGCTACAGAGAAGAGAAGTTGAATACATCATTCCATAGAGTTTTGCCTACCCCATAAACATAACATGTGGGGCATAAGAATTTCTGTTACTGGAGTGAAGGACATGAAGAAGCTTGCATTTTTTATCTTTAAAAAGAAAACAGAGTACTTAAGTTGGCAACTTAAAATAGGGCACATATACTATATTTCTGCTTCTAGATTTGAGTAGAGGCAGAAAAAAAATGAAGCTGTTCAATATCTTGCTTATGTCTAGTACAAATATTTCTGTACTGGAAATTTGATCCTTATATGTTATATTTAACAGTGTTCATTGTGTGAACATGATCAGAAAGCTACATTTGAACCTGTATTGGACCCTAGATGAGAATCTCAGTACAATTCCTTAGGGTTTGTAGACAAAGCCACCCTTCAGCAAGTAACTTTTTCTATGGAGAAATAGTTTCTGACTTTTTACTGGGTTGTTTTTCAGACTAAAGTACTGAAGAAAAGGTACCAGGTAATCATGCCACCTAAGTCTCACATCATAAAAAAGATCTATCCAGCCACTAAGTCAGGCACATCCAACAGTCCTTTGCCATCCCAACATCAAGTGGAGGTATTATTTATGCATGAGATTAGACTAAGGCAGAACTTGATAGCATAAATCATAAATAAATTGCTGTCACACTTCCAATTCTTCCTCAAATTATATCTTTTGCATCATGATATATTCCTCATGTCCTGACTGAAAATTAAAACTCCAATTTCATAGAATGCTATTTGTTATTTGTGTAAATACACACACAAATATATATGTGTGTATATACATATATACATACATATATATATATATATATACTAATAGACGTAGGATATATTTGTAATCAATGGACAGATGAGTGTTAGGGTATTTGCATAATTTTTGAGTGTGAACTTTATATTTTATCCATTTTCTGTAACTCTTCTGAATTTTTTATACTTACATATTGTCTTAGATTTATTTTAATAATAGGAATATTAACCCTTTATCTGTGAGCATAATGCAAAATTTTTTTCTGATTACTCATATTCTCAGACTTTGCCCTTCTGTTTATTTGTTTTTTGTTCCTACAGAAGTTTCTACTTTATTTTTATATTATATAAACCAGCAATAAAAATTGCACCTATATTTTGGGGCCAGAATTCAAAAAGCTTTCCCAACATTCAGGATATAATGAAATATACCCAGAATTTTGTTTATAATTTCACATCTTTCTTGACATTTAGATACAATATGTTTCATTTAGGGGTATAAGCAGTTATATTTTAATCCAATTGTCATTGTGCCCAAATGGCTATACCCCTGTTTTCAAACTTTTAGTAAAAAGATAATTTTCCTCAGTGATTTGAAATGCTACCTTTGTGTACAGTAAATTTCCGTGTACTAGTATTTGATGTTCAATTTGTTCCAAATATATAACTTTTCACAGGTCAGCAACATAGTGTTTTAGTTATAGAGACTTTATGGTATGTTATCCTAGTTCCCAACATTTAATTTTATTTTCAATACTTGTTATCATTGAATGTTTATATTTTTCATATGAACTTTAGAATAAATGTGTCGACCTCCATCAAAAAATAGTTAGTATTTTTGTTGGTGGTGTTGTCATCATTATTATTTCAACACTACTGATCCAATATAAAAGTTTACCTGAATCAAAATTTTTCTGGGTTGTGTTTGATTATTTTGTGAGTAAACGAATTCAGGATATAAGTAACTTTATAGTCTTGTGCTAATTTAGTGTGGTAACCTAATTAATAATATTGCCACATCTTCAGAATATAACCCATTTCTACCCCCCACCTTATTATCTTGGGAAACAGGAAACCAAATATGAATTGAAACTAAATTCGCTTACAAATAAAGAACTTTTCAAGACACAGGAAATGTATTTTTATTCTACTTAGTAGAACATTAAAGAACATTAAAGAAGTAGAACATTAAAGATCATTAAAGAACTTTTCTATGCCGATTAATATTTTAATATTCTGAAATCTGAATAATAATATGCCTTAAGAAATTCAAGGAGTGTAATATGATTTCTGATATAAAAGTACTTCAGGGAAAACAAACTATTTCAAATATGTTAACTATTATTACTACTCCAAATTCTTCAAACACTGTGCCGTTCTAATTTATTAATGAAATGATACACTATTGAAATGATTTCATTTTTAATAATGCCTCACAAAATTTGAATGTCTTTGCTTTCATTAGGTGATCATTCAAAATACCAAGCACAGCTGCTCACAGATGACTGACCAAACAGGAATCTCACTCCATTTTTCAATTTTCACCTGCTGACAACTTTTAGACATCATCCCTTCCTCATCGTTTTTGTCCACATTTGGGTGAGCTAATAAGAGAGCCTGTGCTTTCTCCTTCAGTACCTGCTGGAAACTGAAACCACACAAGCCCCCACCTTATCCGTACCCCACCCTTAAATGCAATAAAAACTCCTGAGCCAGTCTCTTTTTCTGGCACTCTCCAGACACTTCAGACCTCCTTGTGATCCCTGCTCTGTGTGGTGTACTACTCTTGACATTTCAGTCAAATTTCAGTGAAAGTGCCCCCTGCTTTTGCAGGGTGACCGTAACGGCTTGACTCCTGCAGGAACTGATCGATCAAGGAAGACAACACAACAGCTGCATGGTTAGTAAATAATAAAAACTTGGTCAGTCTTCCTCTTTAATTACCTTAGTCTTATATGATGTTTAAAAAGTAATTCACATATTACCTAACGTCATTTTTAATATGTTGCATGGACATAAATAGGTCCCAATAAAGTAGGCTAAGATTAAAAAGATCTGTACAATTTAGAAAACATGAAGATGTTATTTTGTAATCATTTTAATTACATGATATATTAAATATATCTGCTATTAAGGTAGTATAAACTACCCTGATTTAAATAACTCTAAATTAACATTAAATGTATGATAAGAGAGTGCTAGAAATAAGACACAACTAATAATCAACATTTTACTTACAGGATTTCCTTCACAAACTATTGTTTTTATCTTCATAATTCAAAGTAAGTAATGAATTTCTATGATATTTATCTCTTGTTGCAAGAAAATTTACCAAATACAATGCCCTCCTTTTTAATGGAAATACATGTTTTTGTGGTTTATGGAATGGTAATAATAATAACTAAGGTGTGATGTTCTTTTATAAAACTTTGATTATCTTTGAAAATAGCTAATATCTTTATGATGTTTAAGTATTGGAATAATAGTGTTCTTTTGTATGTACAACCTGTAAATTGCCGCTGTTGGAATATTTTCATACTTTTTTGTAGATAGAATATATCTTTATGTCTTAAAATTTTCTTCTTGTGGAAATGTTATTTGCAGAATGCACTGTTTAATAAGGTTTAGAATAATAAACAATCCAAAAGATAAGTATCTAGTATTTAAGTACTCTTAGGGAAAATAAATTTCAACTTAAATGCCAAACAACTTTATTTTAAATATAATGCTTCAATGTTAATTATTTATAATTTTTATTTTATATTAAAAGACAGACGTGTAAATTCTAGAGTTGGAAATTTTATTTAAAAAATTCTTTAACTTCACAGGACACAACAAACGTATTGACAACAGTGGAGGAAAATAAATCTTTCTTTTCTTTCTTTGATTTTATCTTATTTTATTTAACATTTATTCATTTTTTTAAATTTATTATTTTAATTTACATCCAAGTTAGTTAGCATCTAGTGCAACAATGATTTCAGGAGTAGATTCCTTAATGCCCCTTACCTTAGCCCATCTCCCCTCCCACAACCCCTCCAGTAACCCTCTGTTTGTTCTCCATATTTAAGAGTCTCTTATGTTTTGTCCCCCTCGCTGTTTTTATGTGAAAATCTTTCGTTTCTTATTCTTCATCAAGAACTATCAGAATTCTTACAATCTGCAATTGACAGACAGCTTCTAGTTCTGGTTAACTGCTCCACTTTCCAAACACAAGTTATATCAACTTGAACTTAACTATTCTTCACTGGGTTTTCATCACAAATAGGCAGAAAGATAGCTTTGCATTAAAGGAAACAAAAAAAAAAGTTTTCAAGTTCTTTTAACATGTTTATTAAGTAGATGGTGGTTCCTATAGAATGAATAATTGTGTCCTTCTCAAAATCATATGTTTAAATCCTAACCTGCAGTGTGATGGTAACTGGAGGTGGGACCTTGGGAGGAGATAAGGTCATGAGGTGGAGCCTGCATGCATGGGATTCATGCCCTTGTAAAAGAGATTCCAGAGAGCTCCCCTCTTATCCCTTCACTATGAGACACAGCAACAAGACAGCCCTCTATGAACCAGGAAGCTGATTCTCACCAGAGACTGAATCTGCCAGTGTCTTGATGTCGCAATTCCCAGCTTTTAGAACTTTTGAGAAATAAGTTTCCATTGTTTTAAAGCCACCTACTCTATGGTGTTTTTGTTGTAGCAACCCAAATAGCCTAGGCAGTAATTGCTAACAGAAGTGGGGTGCTGTTACAACAAATACTTAAAACTGCGGAAGTGGCTGTGGTAACAGACAGAAGCTGGAAGAGTTTTGAAGAGCATGCTAGGAAAATCATACATTGCCATGAACAGAGAGTTAAAGGTGATTCTGTGAAGTCTCAGATAGAAAGAGCATTCTAGAGAAAGCCTCAATCTTAGAGAATACTTAAGTAATTGTGAACAGATGTTGGCGAAACTTACCCACACAGGCCATTTTGATGACATCTCAGATGGAAATGAGAGACATGTTATTTAAAACTATAGGAAAGGTTATTGTCGTTATACAGTGGCAAAGAACTTCATTAAGTTGTATTCATATTCTGGTGTTTTGTGGACTGTTGATCCTGGAAGCAATGAAATTGAATATGTAGTTGGCGAAATCATAAGCAAAGTATTGAAGGTGTGACTTGAGTCCTTTAGACTGCTTACAGCAGGATGTGAGAGAGAAGTGACTTAAAGATGAAGTTGCTGAGCAAAAAAGAAGCAGAATTTAAAGATTTGGAAAATTATCAACCTATCCATATTGCAAAAAGATGGGGACACTAAGGATATGACCAAGCTACTGTTTGATAAGGAGAGTAATATGAATCAGCCATCTCAACAGAAGTCAGAAGTTATTTTCCAAGAAGATGGAATGACCCCAAAGAGTTCATCAAGACAGCACTCCCATCATAGGCCTCGAGTGCAAGGGTGTGAGGGATAAAGTGGTTTCAAAGGGAACAATCTTCAGGTGGGCCAGGGAAATTCCACCCAATAACCCAGGGGTAGAACCCCTGCAGAGAGTTGTGACTTTGGTTGTGCCTAGCAGAGCTCTGTGGGCATTGATTGCTGCCTCCACCTATATTTCAAAGGACAGGGCTACTGGGTGAAATCAGGGACTCCAAATACCAGTCTACACTGAGAGGGCTGTGGGCATGAGACAGTAGAGCCATGGGACCCAATCAGAAAGCCACCTTGAGGGCAGGGCCCAGGCAGAACCACTGCAAGTTCTTCCTACTGAGCTGTAGGGGTAGGGGCGCGTTGTCACTCCAGTGGACCTAGAAGTCAGATCCTCAAGCCAAAGAGAATTATTCTCAAGCCTTAAGTCTTAATGTTGTTGCCCTGATAAATTTTGGACTTACTTGAGACTTGTCATTCTTCTCTTTCCTACCTTTCCCTTTGGAATGGAAATCTTTATCCTATGCTATCCCACCATTGTATTTTGGAAACATATACCACATTTACTTTCACAAAGAAGTAAATCTTTGTTTATAAACTACCCAGTCTATGTTTGTTGTTGTTGTTGTTGTTTTAAAGCAGCTGAAACAAACTAAGACAGTATTGTTAATTTATATGAGTCTAATATTCCACTTTTACAGTAGTATTAATTTATATGAGTCTAATATTCCACTTTTCACTCTGGCTTATGAGTCCAGAAAAATGGAATCAATTAAATTTTCTTGTAATATTCAGATGCTTCTCTTTCTAAAAGAGTTGACAGACAATTTTCCATTTCACATTTCACACACACATACACAAACACACAAATTCTTATGCTGACTATTCCCAATAAAGTTGTAAAAGACAGTATTTCACAGAAGCTTGGTTCACAGTTCCTAAATTTTCATCCATGAAAGTCCAGAGTATACATTTATTTGAGATATGTATAGAACGACGGGACATGGTAGCTACTTAATAAATTAAAATTAAGGAAACATTTAAGGAAAAGGAAGAAAATATATGAAGGTAATGAGGTAAAGAATACATAAATAAATTTTATCTTATTTTGGCTTTTATATTATATTTCTAAGGATATTATAAATCAAATCTGCAATATACATTTAATATTCTGCTTAATGTCATTGTAATAAGACTAGATTTCAAAAAGAAATAAAAGGAAAAAAGCAAAGTAAAACATCTCAGTAATCTTTTAAAATTATAATTGTAATAAAGTAATTTTTTATATTCAAAAAGGTTATTTTTCCTCATCAAACATATTTTACTTCATTTTCTAATAGACTTTACTTTTTAGGGCAATTTTAGAATTCACAGAAAAATTAATTCAAAGGTAAAGAGATTCATATTTTATTTAAAATTTTTTTTCATTTCATTTATTTCAGAGAGAAAGAGAGTGCAGGAGAGAGAGAGAGAGAGAGAGAGAGAGAGAGAGAGAGAAAATCCCAGGAAAGCTCCAGGCTCAGCATGGAGCCCTATGTGGAGCTTGATCCCACAACCCTGGAATCATGACCTGAGCTGGAACCAAGAATTAGACACTCAACCACCTGAGCACCCAGGTACCCCTCATATTTTATTTTTAAATAATACTCAGACTACAGCTTAACCAGTAAACTATTTGATCATATGCATTATATATTCTGTATATACACAGTTATGCTATCATAAAACTCCATTACAAGCAACTTTTTGTTGAATAATACTGTTCCAAACTATTCTGATTTTATTAATGAACTATTGGATCACTATAAGCATCTCTTATGCTAAGTACTGAAGGAATATTATTGGAGTCTTAAATAATCCATTGTTTCATGCAACACTTAGGTCAAGTTTTACAAGCAGACCTTAGTGATACAATGTATGTTCATATACATTGAAAAAGTGAGATATTTTAGAACCAAAACATTTACTGATAATGATTTGAAAACATTGAATTATTTTTAGTTAGCAGAGATTACTAGCATAACCATGGAAATTTTAAGATACTAAACATTTTTCTCATTGGAAATTCTAGGATACTTTTTGGAATCAAATTTATTTAAAAATAGGCCTTGTGAATTATGATTTGTTATCTAGAAGCAAATGTTATAAAATTATTTTCTGTTTTCTTTAAGCCGTTTTAATTTTGTGTTATAATGGTACACTAAAAAATAACATGCTGAGCCTTATATCCCATGAACTACACCAGAAGCTTTATATATATTCTTTTGGTTTAATCATTAAAAAACCTTGGGAGTAAGCATTATTAAACATTTTTCTTCAGATGAAGAAAGTGAGATAAATGTAAACTAAATAATTATCCCACTTAGCACAGCTGTTAAAGAGCAGAAATGGGAATTGAATCTTAGCTATATAGTTTTTAAGTTTATTTTCTCTATTTATAAACTGCTAAGAAAAGATAAAAAGAGTTGGCTCCTACTCAGTTCATATATTGAAAATTTAAAAATGAGTTTCATAGTGTTTTGAGTTACACTGCAGAAATAGGATGGGTCCCATCTAAAATGCGGTTTTATGTCCAGGTTTATGATATTCCACACACCAAGAGAATGTAATAAAAAGTATGTTATTACTTACACAAGAGGCTTCAGGGAGAACTGGGAGGGCACAAGCAGATCCAGGCTGGTTTGAGCAAAACTGAGGGACTGTGTTTGGGTCTTTATAGTGGCCAGGAAGTAGGACTGGAGAAAAGTTCCTCGGAAAAGATGAGGCACATGAGAGCTTTACCAGCCTGTCCTGTAGGATCAAAGGGGAAAGGGAGGGTGAGGCTTAGGAACGACTCAACAGTCATCAAAAATGGTCAGTCTCTTTATTACAACTCATATAACGTTCCTTGTAATACTCCATATCTTTCTTATAATATCAAGGCACAAAATATTTAGCTAAATAATTTTTAGTTAAAAGGTAGTTTACATCTCCAGGACGTGTGAGAAGAAGACCCAATTATGACATATCCTGTCTCCCAAATCATCAATGAGATTTAATCCAAAATATTTAATTCACACAAATCCCCTATCATCATTAGAATGCAGAAAAGGGTTCTTCCAACATACCTATAACTTTGAAGAATATCTTCATAAAATTATACAGGTATAAGTTGAGCAAGGAGGAATTTAGTCACTGCATATTGGAGAAAAGCCGTAAGCTTCCATTAATACTTTTTGTTTTGGAGCACCATATGGCTCTAAGGATAGACTGTGAAACATTCTTGGAAGATGAATCTTTCTCTTGCTTTTGCCATGCCATGCTTCATCTCTTATACAGCCTGCAGGGTACAGAAATGTCCCTCTTTATTCAAGAGCAGATGGCAGTGCAGTGTTAATGTTGGCATTTGTTAAGCAGTTGGTTGGAAAGATGGGCTCTTTCCTGACTAAATATGGACTCAACAAATGAGTTTCAGAAGTGACTTGCATTTGTCTGCTAGGGCTGTCATTACTGAGTACCACAGACTGGGTGGACTAAAGGACACAATGTGATTTCTCAGTTCTGAAAGTTAGAAGTCTGAGATCAAGGTGTCAGCAGGCTTGATTTTTTCTGAGGCGTCTCTTGTTGGCTTGTTGATGACCATTTTCTCCCTGTGTCTTCACACGATCTTTCTTCTGTCCTTGTCTGTATCCAAATTTCCCCTTCTTTCTCCCCCCGCCCCTCGATCTGACAATGTATTCCTTTACATTATTTTGTTTAGGTTAGCCAGGAACTCATTTAATGGTAGTGGTGGTAGAAGACATCATTCTCTTCACTGTGCATCAGGAAGGAGTGCTTATAAAAAACTTCACTTTAGTTATGTTATAAATCTGATGAATACTGTGTTTTTTCTCCCAGTTGAATGTATATTAAAGACAATCAAATACATTCCCTGAATGCATGTGTTCTATTTTCTCCAATCTGTTAGTTCAGTGGCATTAATTCAGGTTTTGAGGCTTTCAGTGTCAAAGCATTTTGGTTTTGATTTATTTATTGTAGAGAGAGGAGAGTGAGGGAGAGCACAAGCAAGGGAGGGGCAGAGCAAGAGAAGGAGAGACAGAATCCCAAGCAGTCTCCACACTGTCAGTGCAGAGCTGACACAGGGCTCAGTCTCACAAACTGCAACATCATGACCTGAGCTGATATCAAGAGTTGGATGCTTGACCAATTGAGCCACCCAGGTGCCCCATGCCTGTGATAAATCTTATTTGGACTTGATTAATCCAGACTTGTTATATTAACATCTTAGTATGCAATTTAAAATGTCTACTTCCATGTTTTAAAAAACTTTTCCTGTTTCTTTTTTAGATTTGGTGACCAATTTACGCATGTAGAATTATTTGAGAAGCTATTAATATTTTTATTTGTATTAAATATTTATATATATGTTGTTTTTTTCCTGGAGATTTTATAGGATTTGCCCATATTACATTCTGGGATGGGTACCTTTTACAAGTAACTTTTTGATTACCAAATTGATTTTTAATATTTTTAATGGTTTGATCATACTTTCTACCACATTTATGACAATGTTCTTCATTTTAAAGTATAAAAAAAATCCATTGTGAAATAATTTTAAAATCGTAAGTTTACAATTACCTACACTTTTTATTTTTCAAAGCCTCCCCCATACATTTTATATTGTTACCTTAAGGTTTTTCTCTTTTATCTTGATTCACCAGATGTTTATCTCTTTTTTTTTATTTTCCAAAAAACGTATCAGTGTCATTGACCCGTATATTTATTATTACTTACTGCTTCACTGTTTTATTTCTTAACTATGAACTGTGTTGTCCATTTTAGCTTGTCTTCCTTTAAGTCATTTGTTAGCTTGTTTTACTACTTTTATAATAGTTTTGAAATTAATATTTGCTAGCTCTTCTTCATAGAGTTTTTTAATATAAAATCACATTTTTTCCCGGGTGTCCCTTAGTCAATAAAATTTGCACTTTTATATGATGGATTGCTTATATCAAAGCTCACCTTAAAGTTATTCTAATTCTAATTTCAGTTTTATGTTAACCCTAAACTTATTAAGAAGGATTATCTGTTAATTTTCCAATTGAGCATATTTTATTTTCAAATGTACTTTTTAAAATTACTGAATATATGCTTTGTAATCAGTGTAAATGGAGAAATTTTGCTTTTTGGAATTTGTTGAGATTTTACTTGGGACAAATATATGGCATTTTTGGCAATTTTATAAAATGTAAGACCCATAGCAATCCATTTTTATAAAATTTCATCATATTATCAAATTCTTTCCAGTCTATGTATGTGCATGCAGGTGTGTGTGTGTATCCAGTGTATGTGTGTATGTGTGTGTGTGTGTATATATACATATGTAATATATACATACATATATTTTCAGGTTTATTTTGTTTTTGATTTTAGTTTTTTTCTTTGTAAATTTCATCCCAGTACTTCCTGTTTTTGAATACTTTCTGGATCTGCTGATGCATCTTTCATTGCTTTTTTTTCATTATTTTTGATTTATTAGTTTTTTTCTCATAACACCTCATTGGTCATTTCTCGAGAGTATACATGTAGGTATTATAGACATCTATGTCATCTTCACTTTTGATCCAGTTTTAATTGCTTTTTGTATGACAAAGGGCAAAATAGTAAAATGAAACATTACTTAATTGTGAAAGAAATACCTATTTTATTTGCTTATCAAGCTACTAATTCTTTTTTCATTTTTGAAAATTAGTTTAAAAGAATTTCTCTAATAAGTATTTTATGTATACAACACAACAGAGAACAGAAAACATTACTGGGAATATTTTTAGATACCTTACAATTATAAAAGAATACCGCAGATTTTAAAATATGGACTGATTTTGAGAACACCAAAATAGTCACTTTGTAAAGTTTGCTTTTGTCTGTTGTGGTAAATCGCTTTTGAAAGTGAAGTTTTCTCTGAAACCTTCCCTATTATTCTCATGCTGCAAAATATTTTTGTAAGTTTATTTATTTATTTTGAGAGAGAGAAAGAGAGTGAGTGTGTGAATGGGGTAGGGACAGAGAGAGAGGGAAAGAGAACCCCAAGCAGGCTTGGTGCTGTCCATGCAGAGCCAGACATGCTAGCTCGATCCCATGAACCATGAGATCAAGACCTGGGTTAAAATTAAGAGTCAGATATTGAACTGCCACCCTGAGGCCCCCATGCTGCAAAATATTTTTAAAGAACATATGGAAATGAGACTTTTTCCTGGATTTTCCCTAATAGAGGGGGAAGAAGAGTCCTTCTCCCCATCTTCAGTATCCATTTAGTTGTGGTTAGAATACATCTTAATCAGGCTTACCCCAAGGTAAATATTTTAAGAATTTATCTTGTGAGTCTCTTCTAATGGAAGGGACATTTTATTTTTATTTATCTTGCTTTTCCTGGAATTGAAGATGTGCATGGGAATTTGTTTCTAGGAGGAACACTCTGTTATATTTACCACAATGAAATGGGCACATAAAGCCAAAACCACAACAAACTGCAAAAATAACAAAAACAAAAAATAAAACATTGGCTTATTAGATCTTCTTTTATTCCCAATGTGATAATACACACAATCACCTAGACTCACTCCTGTGTTTTTTTTTCCACTTCCTTCTTTTTCAATATTTCATTTCCTCACACACATACAATAAGAGCTATTCATTTTGCTTATTCAATAGGACTGACTTCTTGCCTAACATTTGCTCTGGAAAGGGGAAAACAGTGCATATTATGCATGAGTAGGTGACACTATGACTTCCAGCCCATTTTCCACTTTAGTCCTGCTGTTTGGCATTATGAATCCATTCAATCTTTGATTAACGGTAATTTATTCATGTTTCTGGAAATAGTTGATTGATACCTGATTTCTCTAACATGGCCAGTTGTGATTGAGTATTTCAGGGGAGAGATGGCAAAGAGGGAAGTAGAGGGAGTAAAGTGTTTCTAGCTAGTTAATATTGTAATGACACCACAATTTGTTTTATGTCTTGCTTAATGGAGATGATGAGTCTAAGATAGCAGATCACATAGGAAAAACAAAACAAAACAAAACAAAACAAAACAAAACAAAAACCTCTGAGTTTAGGAATATGTGATTTTGCATCAGTAATAATGGAAAAGGTAAGAAATATTCTATTCTTAAGATACACTGAATTTAAACAAAACTCAATAAGATTCAATGGTACAGCACATTACAGTAAAATCAAACATAAATATAGTTGTAAGGTTTCACCTGCAGTTTCTCTAGAATGATCCATCATCATCCAAACCATTTGATGTGACAAACTATATTGTTCTCCTGTATGTATTACGTCCTTAAATGAAACTGGATTCTTTTAATAAAAAGTGTATTGATCATACATGTTTGAATATACAACTATATTCTCTGCTATAGTCTGCCCCTCTAGTTACCCAAACATCTATGCTCATTATGCTTATTATTCAAATAATACACTCAGCCAGTTCTCAACAAGACAAACCTGAAGTTATCCAGTTCCTGCATCCTGTTCTATATGTCTGTATGATGTATAGCCATCTCTCCATCAGCAACATTTTTGAGATTCTTGGATGCATAAACACTCTGGAAGGAACTTCCCCACTGCTCTAAGCCCTGGTTCTGCTCTCCAAGAGACTTTCCTTGTTGCTTTCCATATGAAGTAGGCTGTAGAAAATAGGTCTTCCTATACAGAGTTTTCACAACTTTCTTCTTGTATTACAGTTTTGGAGGAATATGGGTTGCATTAGAGGAAAACAATCACAATCTTTAATCCATATTTCAATATGAAAACTTCTATTTCTTTCTATGAGAATAAGTATAGTTTATTCGTTACATTGAATGTAATAAACTCTATTTCTAAAATAACCTGTCTCAATTATTTTTTTGCCTAGACTTCCAGTGTTGTTTGTTGATGGATATTTTTTTAATTTTATTTTTTGTTTTGAGAAAGAGAGCAATCAGGGAAGGAGTGGGGAGAGAGGGAGAGAGGAGAGAGAATCCCAAGCAGACTCCACACTGTCAGGCCAGAGCCCAATGAGGGGCTCAAACTCACAAACCATGATATCATGAGTTGAGCTGAAATCAAGAGTCAGACGCTTAACCGTCTGAGCCACCCAGACACCCCTGTTTTTAACGAATATTAAATCGACTCTGTGCCCAAGATTCTTGCTGGATTTGTGTGTGTGTGTGTGTGTGTATGCGCACACAAAACATACACATGTATGTATATTCTGTCATATCTATACATTTGTATGTATGCGTATAGAGATATTTACAGATTTGATATTAAGACTGTGGCTATATAAAACAATTTATCTGGATGTTTAACTCTAATTCAAATGTCATTTTCTCTTGTTTAA
Source organism: Prionailurus viverrinus (assembly GCF_022837055.1). Lineage (NCBI taxonomy): Eukaryota > Metazoa > Chordata > Mammalia > Carnivora > Felidae > Prionailurus > Prionailurus viverrinus. Next base: position 85,421,389 of record NC_062566.1, on the reverse strand, counting down.
TACTTAAAGAGTCCTAGTACTGTGCAAAAGTGACTATGTAATGAAAAGTTACTTATTCTTGGCCAATAAACTGAAGCTAATACTGCTTAATTATCTTTTATCACTAAAAAATGAGCAAAGCATGCAAAATTTCCTTTAAATTAAAGCAAAGAAATGCCATATTAAGTAGTTCTAAATTTTTAAGTATTATTACATTCCAGAAGAAAAAAATATTCCAAAAAGAATGGTGTATTTTGAACTGTGAAGAGTCTTGTCCAATCTAATTAAGAAAGTCAAAGAAAGCAGAAAAGTGGAAAATGGAATTAATGGTGTATTTAAGCAATAATTAAGACCTTCTTTCTAATTTATGGAATAATATATCATATTCATATGTGCCTTCTTGCATGAATTACTGGGTACTTTAAAATTGTGACCTCTCTCTAAAGATTTAAAACTAAAACAATAAAAGTTCTTAAGAAACAGGTGAAAGAATATATTACTCTTATAAATTATTAAAAAAAAATGATGGTCATCAACACACGCTCTAAGTAAGTTGGGGGGACTGATAGGGCCAGTTGTTGCACTTTGTTCGTTCTGCATTGTTTACATACCGACCATTTCATAGCCTTCCCTTAAGCCCAGTGTGGCCATGTGACTAGTGATGGCAAATGGAATATTGGTTCGATGTGACATGTGAATTCTGGTTTGTACTCTTATGTGGAAGAAGTAGGTCTTTTCCATCACTTGAACTCCTTCTTGATAACTGGAATACCAATCAGGTGATGAACCATTTTGACCTTGTAGTACGAATGGAAGAAAAAAAGGACAGGAATTTTGTTCTTTCCATATTCAACTTAGTTAATTTATATTTAATTAAAAATTAATGACAATAGTGTGTAACATCAGTAATTTACTAAATTTTTCAAAATGCACTTATACTGATCTCCATTAAACTGAGTTAAAGAAAAAACTGTATCTTTACCTATAACTTACTACATTCCATTTTAGAGATTGATTTCAGTGTTTTCTATTATTTTTTCTGCTCTTGTTTTTACTTTTTGCTACATACAATAATATCATGCAATAGATTAAAAATATGGAAAATAAGTTAAATGCAAATAAAAATATGCCAGTGGTTATGGACCAGAGAAGAAAAGTAAAATATTCATGAAACAATGGAAATTCTTTCGATAAGATACTTAGTCTTCATACATATTTTAAAGTACTGTGAAAGCTTGGGAATAATTTCATTCAGAACTTTTTTGGTTTTGTTCTGATTACTAATGTAGTCATCAGACAGAAGGGAAAACACCCGACTGGGTTTTAATCAAGGAAACAAGACAGGAAAAGAGTGGCATTTAAATAGTAGAAATGATTCTAGAATCAAGTAATCAAGCTGGGGAAAAGCAGGCAAATTAAAGACATAATATGCAGGAATAAAATTTGAAACACATTTTAAATGGGTAATTTTATTGTACAAATTCATCTACTAAACAATTTATTCTTTCAAGAATTTAAATCTGTTGTCATATTTCTATCAATAGATACTATGTCTTTAAGAACACATTGTTACCCTTTGGTTCACCATTTTTTACTAGTCTCAAGCTTTTCTTTTCTAATCTAGCCTTTGTGTTTACCTTATTAGTTAAGTTTATGAGTAAGATGGGGGAAAAAGAATTATGCTTACAAAGGTAATTTACATAGAATTCCCAGAGGAAAAAAAAGAAAGAATATTTCCCATTGAACCAGTCAATCTAAAATTCCAGATACTGTATTAACCAAAGAATGATTGCTATCAGGTCTTCATAGTTGGAAAGTATTTAATTGTCATATATTCAGTTGGGTAAGGGTCTGTCCACTGATTTGATAAACTTTGATGAGGCATTATTTTTTTCTACAATTTTTTTTCATTTCGGATATATTAAAAGTTACACAACAGACTAAATTATAAGTAATAGTGTGCAAAATTTTAGAAGATAGAAGTGTCAAAGTCTACAAGTAGGAATAAGGTGGAAGGGACTTATTTACTTGTATTCTATTTTACCTTCATGTATGCATCATAGTGGTATTTATGAAATATAACTATACTAAACTAAAATACATTTTTCTTTTTTAAAAAAAATTTTTTTCAACGTTTTTTTATTTATTTTTGGGACAGAGAGAGACAGAGCATGAACGGGCGAGGGGCAGAGAGAGAGGGAGACACAGAATCGGAAACAGGCTCCAGGCTCTGAGCCATCAGCCCAGAGCCTGACGCGGGGCTCGAACTCACAGACGGTAAGATCGTGACCTGGCTGAAGTCGGACGCTCAACCGACTGCGCCACCCAGGCGCCCCATTTTTCAATAAATATAGGATAAAACATTTTAAATGATAACAAAACATTCTGTAAGTTAATTGGCATAATTCTTTTCTTCCTTGGTAATATATAAAATAATGGTTATAATAAAAAAATTTTGAATTAGATGAAATATAGCATATCTTGGATTTATTAAATATATTTGGCAGATATTCGATATCTGTGCTTTTTTTTGGTAGTCAGTCTTTTTTTATTTTTTTAAAAATTTAAAACAAATTTTTTTAAATTTACATCCAAATTAGTTAGCATATAGTGCAACAATGACTTCAGGAGTAGATTCCTTAATGGCCCTTACCCATTTAGCCCATCTCCCCTCCCACAACCCCTCCAGCAACCCTCACTTTGTTCTCCATATTTATGACTCTCTTCTGTTTTGTCCCTCTCCCTGTTTTTATATTATTTTTGTTTCCCTTCCCTTATGTTCATCTGTTTTGTCTCTTAAAGTCCTCATATGAGTGAAGTCATATGGTTTTTGTCTTTCTCTGACTGACTAATTTCACTTAGCATAATACCTTCCATTTGCAACTACGTGGTAGTCAGTTTTTTATTAACACCGTTGATAATAGTAGTAATACAAACGTATTTTGATTGTAATCTAGAGGTCAGAGATGTCTCTGACTTTCAAGAGTGCCACATTAAAAGCAAACGAAGAAGATAAGTACACTGACATTCAGAGATACTAGTTGAAATTGTCAAAGCAGCTAAATCTTAATGCAAAGTTTAGGATTTGCCTCTCAGTTCAACAGTCTTTCCAAAATAACAGTCTTTGGAGAAATAAGCAAGAGCAGGCAAATAATATATTATTTGATTAGCACAACCTCTAATACCACACATCAAATCCAGAGTTATGTTGGGGCGCCTGAGTGGCTCAGTCGGTTCGGCTTACAACTTCGGCTCACAGTTCCTGAGTTTGAGCCCAGCGTTGGGCTCTCTGCTGACAGCTCAGAGCCTGGAGCCTGTTTGGATCTGTGTCTCCCTCTCTCTCTGCCCCTCCCCTGCTCTGTCTCTCTCTCTCAAAAATAAATAAACATTAAAAAAAAAAACTCCAAAAACTAGAGTTATGTTATATACCTAAAATCACAGAAAATGTTAATTGTATTCTGTATTCTACATATTATATCATGTACTAAATTATTCATTAAGTGATAATTTTCTTTATGTTCACGTTGGGTTTATAACTAATCATGCAATAGTAAAGTGCTTACAGAGTTTCTAATCATTTACCCACTCACTGTGCTTATTTCTGATCTACTTGATGTATCACTAGTTTTAGAACGCTTTATAATTTATTTACTTATTTTTTTCATGTAAAATATATTTTCCATTTATAGGATGCAACTTTATTAACTTGTCTATTGATTGCTGTATGTTTATTGCATTATTCAAATTGTCTCTTCAATTATTTTTCTCTAGTAAATCAGATTCTGAATATGATAGTAATATTGCCATTCTTGTTTCCTCCTTTATTGCATTTGCCTGAATGCCTATTATCTGACATAAATCAACATTTCAGCATTTAGTTCTTTGTTTTAAGATTTTCCTTTTTATAATGCATAGTAAAGTTGATTTATCTCGATATTAATATTTGTTTTTAAAATGCAAATTAATTTATATTTACTCTGTATGATTTTACTACTCTTATCTTAGTTCAAGGTTTTTTTGTTTTGTTTTGTTTTGTTTTTTTGAGAAAGAGAGAGAGAGAGAACACGTGCAGGGCAGGGAGGAACAGAAGGAGAGGGAGAGAATCTTAAGCAGGCTCCAGACTCAGTGCAGTGCCCATCCAGGTGGGGCTCAATCTGGTGACCCTGGGATCATGACCTGAGCCAAAACCAAGAGTCAGATGCTTAACTGACTGAGCCACCAAGGTGCCCCATCTTAGTTCATTTTTAAAATTATGTATTACTCATATGTGGAATTTAAGAAACAAAAGAGATGAACATATGGGAAGGGAGGGGGAAGAGAAGAAAGAGAAACAAATCACAAGAGACTCTTAACGATAGAGAACAAACTGAGGGTTGATGGAGGGAGGTGGGTGGGAGATGAGCTAGATGGGTGATGGGTGCACTTGCTGTGATCAGCAGCAGGTGTTGTATGTAAATGATGAATCACTGAATTCTACTCCTGAAACCAATATTGCACTGTATGTTAACTAACTAGAACTTAAATGAAAAAAAGATTGCTTTACTTTGTTACATTCTCTTCTATCTTTTGCTTGTCTTTCCTGATTTGTTTTTATTCATCCTCACTTTTAATCTAGTTATTTTTGACGTTCCTTTAAGATTTCCGTTTGTCAAGTGTTTTTTTAAACATTCCCAATGTCAATAATCAATTAATATGTTTCCACTATATGTAAATGTATCAACTCTATCCTACAACATATCCTACAACGAATAAAATGGTTCCATGCTTCCTTTTCCCAGAATATGACACTGTAGAGATAATGCTTTTATTTTCTCCTCCTCAATCCAACACTCAGATTCTAGATTTTGCCATAATATTTTGATAATTTTAGTTATGGGCTATTATTATTTTTCCCTTGAAATTTGACTGTTATTTCAAGGAAGAATATTTTCAAATAGTAATTCAAGTCTTCAACCCAGGAGAAATATATCCGTTATCTACTTTCTTAGTTTTGTTCCTCAGGAGTGTCTGGGCTCTGAAATCTCTGCATTAGAGTAGAGATCCATTATCTTTGCTGACCTTGTAGAAACACTGCCATTTTTCTGGGATCAGGAGTATCTGACAGTCCTTTTACACAAGGCTTCCAAATGGTTAGGTGCTACACTACTCCAATAGGGTGAAATGCCTTTTTAAAAAAATGTTTATTTTTGAGAAAGAGAGAGAGAGAGAGAGAGAAAGAGAGAGGCAGAGAAGGAGAGAAACAGATTCTGAGGCAGTCTCCAGCCTCTGAGCTGTCAGCACAGAACCCGACCGGGGCTCAAGTTCAGGAACCAGGAGATCATGATCTGAGCTGAAGTTGGAAGCTTTGCCAAAGTCGGAAGCTTAACCTACTGAGCCACCCAGGAGTCCCTAGGATGAAATGCCTTCTGAGAGCTCACCTCTTCCTGACAATAGAGTACTAATTTTACTTTAGTTTCTTCCTTCTATTCCTGCCTCAGACATTGGCTTATAGCAGAACAAAATCCTTTCTGTGTGGGCTTCCTTACAAATCATGACTTACTCCATTTACAGTCCTCTCTTCTTGCACTGACATATTAATTTTTTATGATTTGGAAGGAAAAATTATGATGAAGGAGTATAGGTAAATTGGAAGTCTCAATAGACAATGATCTGATAATAAAATTGCATTAAATACTGTTTTTAATATTAGGAAATGTGTTTTACTTAACATCTATATTCAGAACTCTTACACTCTGGTGCTCAAAGCATAACTAGGCACAGAAGTTTTGGAGAAAAATTTTTGAGGATCTATCAAAAGATTTAGCATTTTACTATGCAAATGCATTAATTTCACAGTTAACTTTACAGCAAAAATATCAATGTAATGCAGGTAGACTTTGATATATTGTAACAAGTTTAAAAAATACCCATGACTCTCATAGCATAAAAATTATAGCCTCTCTATATATCATAAGCTACTTTTTACTTTCCCCTGGAAGTAAATAATTTATATTTTCTGAACCCTATTTCCCCAGTGTTATGTGAAATTCGAGCAAAAAATATAATGCTTTAATATATTCATACACTTTCATTGAAAATCTCATGGATTAGCCTTTTAAAATCAAATTGTACCTTTTTATTGATCATATTCTTTTTGATTTTTCTATCTCAGTGAACCCTTTGTACACACATAATAATGAATTACCAACATTAATACTGATAAGTGTCACAATTGTTCCAACCAGAGCAATTTTCTATAAAAATACATGGAAAAATATGCAGGTTTTTAAAAATGAGCTAGGAAGCACCAGATTCTGGGTAATTTAGTTGCCCCATGAACTATTTTTAAGATTCTGTATGTGGAAAACCTACTAGACTGAATCAAACTACTGATGTCTATACCTAAAGATTAGTAAACTTAACATTTCCGTTATCCTTTTCATAAATACATTTTACAATATACATTGTAAATAATACATTATAAATGATGATTCTTAAATGCATATGTTGAATTCAAATTCATTGTAAAAGATCAACCCACAGCAGGTTCATTTTCAATTAACAGTCGTAGGAGTAAGTCCATACAATCAATGCTATGATTCAAAGCATTATATAAAAAGGTAAAGATGCTTTTGCTTTCTTCTTTGTCAGAGTGGAGAATGAGACACCTAGACATGATACACTATAAAAATCTAAATTACGTGGCTGATGGGAAATGAAAGAACACAACAGTAAATTTTATTTTCCTTTATTTTTAAAAATATGAATTTATATTTTAAAGGAGTATTCACTATACATTGTAGAATTTTGATCTGCTTTGTGACTTTTTTTTTTCAACGTTTATTTATTTTTGGGACAGAGAGAGACAGAGCATGAACGGGGGAGGGGCAGAGAGAGAGGGAGACACAGAATCGGAAACAGGCTCCAGGCTCTGAGCCATCAGCCCAGAGCCTGACGCGGGGCTCGAACTCACAGAGCGCGAGATCGCGAGATCGTGACCTGGCTGAAGTCGGACGCTTAACCAACTGCGCCACCCAGGTGCCCCTCTACTTTGTGACTTTAAATGGAAGTGTTGATAATAAGGTGATTGAGGATTTGCAGTTGAAATTAAGCCATTGGTTTTGCTTTGATTGATTTTATTCTCAGTAAAATCAATACTTGTTTCTTGTTTTTATCATGCACAGAAAAAGCAGGCAGTGGTAAATCACATGAATGTCTTCCTGATTTATTTACACAACCACAGTCAGTATAGCAGGTTAGTTGTGTGAGTTGACCTATTTGCCATCTAAATATTTATGTTCTGTTTTTCAAAGGATTAAGCCATATGGGTGAAAAATTGTATCATACTCTGAAACCAAGTAGCTGGAAAATACCCCGAATTCTGAGGCTGCATCAGGTAATGGCCAAGGTGTTGACACTGCAGAGCTCTGTCCCTCTCCTTCACTCAGGGTTTCACCAGCCTACTGCTATTTTTCAAGCATAATTTTCCCACCTACTCCTCACATCTGAAGTTAGTCTTGACAGGTTTGAACTGGATTTCCTCACTATCTGAATACTCTGGAAATGACATTTCTCACAAAAGAGGACTTCCTTCCCAATGAATTGGGTCCTGGGCTTTGGGGAATTGCTATTCACAGAGGACTAGGAATAAATCGTTTTCAAATATGTAAGCACAAATTTCCTTTTAAAGTAGAATGATGTTTAGAAAATATTACTAGTATTAAGATTTAATTGTGTAATGAAAAGTGATAACATCCTTTTAATTAAATTTTGTCGGGTACCCACCATATGAAGTTAATTGTAATAGCTGTTGTATGAGACACAAAGAAGAACATGAAACAAGAAATAAGAGAAAAAAGAATATTTCTTGAGGCGCCTGGGTGGCTCAGTCGGTTGAGTGGCCGACTTCGGCTCAGGTCATGATTTCGCGGTCCATGAGTTTGAGCTCCGCATCGGGCTCTGTGCTGACAGCTCAGAGCCTGGAGCCTGTTTCAGATTCTGTGTCTCCCTTTCTCTGACCCTCCCCTGTTCATGCTCTGTCTCTCTCTGTCTCAAAAGTAAATGAACATTAAAAAATTAAAAAAAAAAGAATATTTCTTTTGTGAACACATACTTGTGTTTAAAAAATGATTCCTTCATTTACTACTTGTGTAGATTTAGGCAAGTGGTTTACAGTTTTTGACAATTGACTCATTTCCAAAATGCTGATAGCAATATGTGAACTCCTAGGGTTGCTGTGAGAAATGGGCACATGTAAAACATCCAAAAGAGACCTAACTGCAGATCTCAGATGAAGCCTATAGAACATAAAGATCTACCAGTGGAGGTATACTTCCTAAGTGTTTTAATAGTGAAATAGATATGTGTAGTATAATTGTATATGTGAGGGTCAGAGAACATCCAAAACAGAGGTATTGCCTAATGGCTGAAGAGCCATGAACTAATGGCACTCTTGCCTTTCTATGGACCTGAAGGCCCATGGGATAGGGAGAAGAGGAAGGGTTATGGGTAGAAAAGTATTAAATAGAAATAGTGAAAAGAGTCTTAGCCATTGTCTCTAATAAGGAGAACTCATGGAGCCACCTGGGCATGCTAGGCTGCACACATGCATAGGGGGCGGGGGGCGGGGGGGGTTTGTAATCCGGGGCTGAAATTTTGACTGTAACCCCCTCCAGAAAAATTGTAATGCACTGGCCATGCACAGTCTGGTGTGGGAGAGCAGATTCCCTTCATGAAACCTTCTATGCAAAGCCTTGTAATTGGCTACGGTTGGATCTGAAAGATCCCACATAAGATTTGTGCTTAGAGCCAGACTCCCTACACATATTTTGCCTTACATTAAATGTGAAGACAAAAATACCGTCATTCACATGACATATTTTTAATATGTTTCTTTAAAGTTTCATGTTATGTTTTTGTAATTACTTACATTTAATTGATGTGGTCTTAAAGGGGGATTTTATTCATAAACTACTTTAAAGTGATGTCCATAGATTTTTTTTCTACCAAACACAGTGTGGTAATGTTGAAATTTTACATTGATTTAGTAAGTAAATTAAGTACATAATAAATGTGGTTGGCTGTTATACTGGGACTTTAATACTAATATATGTGTATGCAAGTATAAAATTAACTTTGGGTTTATTAACTTGAAAGTCAAGAATGACATGATTTTTAGAGCATCACATAAATTTAATTTTGGGAATTTCTTCAGAGTGAGTCTATTTAAAAGGATAGGACTTTAGCATTCCAATGTTTACACATTTGTACAATGCTAACATTTAAATGAATTTGCAACTTCTGGGATGGAACACATGATCTGGAAGATATGTTGAAATATCTTTCACCCATTTTGATGCATTCCATTGACCTAGGGAATAAGGTTTTGACAAGACATGTTTCATGGCCCTATACCCCGTTCATTCCACAAAATTAGAGTGTTAGAATCTACTTAAGACAGTTGAGTATTTGTATGTTGTTAATTAAAATCTGGAGTTCAGATTTTTTCTAAATTGCTACTGTGTGTGAAAGGAGGACATTTTCTGTATAATGAGCCATCAAGAGCACAGGGCAGAAATAGATAAGGCCCCCAACAGGGTCTTTTTGCATGTACCTACACTCTAGCTTTGGCTTTCAGTTGTCTGTAACACCTGAAACAAACAAACAAGCAAACAAACAAACAGCAGACAACAACAACAAAAAAATAAAAGCAAAATTTGGGGAGCAATTCTAAGTACTTCAAATGAGGCAAAGTAGGAAAAAGTTTTCAAGGGCTTAGTTGGTTTTACTTCATCTTACAAGAACCAAATCCTATGTCCAAAGTTGACTAACTAACCCTCTGGGTTGGCAGTGTCTCCATTTCTCCAGAAATGGAGTTAGTTAAGAGTGAGAAAAAAAAATGTATTGGAGGGCTTCTGAAAGCAGGTGATTTCCCAGCCTCTAAATTCATATCATATGACTTTGTAATAATAAATAGTAAATGATGGTCAAATCATTATTGTAATCTCTGACAATCTATGACTTTCATGTCATAAATAACCTGGGAAAAGTGGTAACAATCAAATACTGAGAAATACGAGGTTTTCCTATTAGGAGAGCATCACTGATAGGGAACATCTACGCTGAACATGTCTTTTTCTCCAACACACACACATATCGATGGATGGAAAGGAGAATGAGACCAGTTGTTATGATTGGGAATATTTAGACATCAGCTATGAATAGACAAAAACCTGTGTATAAAAGATCTAGCTTAAAGTTCAGTTAGTTCTACTTCAGAGTTACTATTTGGAGCTGTAAATGAGTTGTTATTGACCTTAGTTGGCAACTCATTCATCAAGACTCTCTAGGAAGGCAAGCCTGGCTCCACCCTCAGCCCACATGATGGACAGTACATGATAACTGGTGCCTTAGAGAGTGCCATGTTCACCATCCTAAGGTGACAATAGGACAAAGACAATTTCAATTGTATTACAAAATATTTTAATTTTCTTACCTTTTTTCTTTGTTTTCATTGCCATATTCCACTAGAGATGAGAATGTGTGGGTACGATACCTGAAGTTTAAATTCAAGAAGAAATTAAGAAATTTATGTGGATATTCAATCATGCCTTTTTTTGGTACCATCTGGTTCTCAAAAATTCAAATACTTTAAAAGTAACTTGTCCTTAGTTTTCAGACCTTTCTAAAAGACAAGAACAATACCTCATCAAAACATCAAGGAAAATGTGTTTGCCATTCATCTTTCCCAGTAGAATTTGTTCTTTTCCTGGTACATTGATAGGCACTTATGGGATGTTGAGCAATAAAGCTATACACAAAAATATATAAAATATAATTATAAAGTAATTACCTAAAAGGAAAGGCATAAGATACCCTGTGAAATAGTTAAGTAGAATAAAGAAACTTTTTGAACTTAATTTTTTATGAAAAGTAATTCAAATTGCTACTTTCTCTTTGTGCTTGTACAGTAATACTGCTCTTTTTTCTCAATAGTACTAAACCCAAAAGGATCTAGGTAGCATTCTCTCTATGTTCAGTATCACAGGTGTAGCATTACCATCCCTTATATCATCTGAGTTAGGACCCTGATGTTGTTCTTCCTATTACTTTTGTCCTCTTATTTCAATATATTATCAACTCACCATCTTTAGGTTTAACTGGCAACATGTATTTTTAGTTCCTCCTTTATAGTAACAATCAATTCTTGACTTTAGGACATCCTTCTATCACATTTATTAAAATTGCTTCTTTGGTTGCACTTTTTTTTTTACCAGTTTAATGGTTTACCTGGTTTAATATTTTGTTAGGAAAATTTAAGAACCCTTATTTACATGAGACCAATCTTATGTAAATACAGATCTCACTGTCTGAATTCTTTTGACTCCACCACATTACATACAACCACAATGACTATACTTTATTTTCTTCCACTGACCACCGAATATAGGACAACCCTATAGCACAGCATTGGATTTTCATTATTCTATTGTGGCAAGGACTTTCCAGATATCATCTTTTACCTCCTTTAATCTAAACACAAACCTGAAATTCTTCTGTTCTCTATAGCATCCATCCATGTTGGATAGCTCATTTATCTCTCACATTTCTTTTCCAAGTGTCCCTTTCTAAAATCGAAAGCCCATCTCTTCATCTCCACCTGTAACATGACTCCTATTTCATGAATAATAAAGCCAAAAGCATTGAGAGAACAACAAATATAAAAATACTGCAAACAGCTGATTAATATTGCATTTGTCTCTTATTGCTGCTGTAACAAATTGCTACAGCTTAGAAACTTAAAACATGATAAAGTTAATATTTCACAGTTCTGTAACTTAGAAGTGTGAGTTCACTCAGCTGACTTCCAGCTCCAAGAATTACCAACCTGAGATTAAGCTATGTGCAAGGCTGTGTTCTTTTCTGGAGTCTGTCAGCATCAACTTATTTCCAAGCTTATTTTGATCGTTGAAGATTTTGGTGTCACTCGTTGTAGGACTAAAGTCCACACTTCCCTGCAGGCTGTTGGTCAGGGAGATTTTCAGCTTCCTTCTGCCACCACATTACTATTCTTACGGCCATTGCCTCAATCTTCAAAGCCAGCAACTGCAGGCTGATTCTTTCTCCTGCTCTGAATCTCTCTGTTCTGTCCTTTCATTTCATCTTTCCTAATTTTCAAGGCTGAGAAAGTTCTGAACATTTTTAGGAGTGCCTAAGGTTAGATTGGGCCAACGTAGATAATATAGGATCATCTCCCTGCCTCAAGGCTCATTACCCTAATCATTTTCAAATTCCATTTTGTCACATTTACTCCATATTCACAGGTTCTGTGGACATCTTTGAGAGGCCCTCATTCTGACTACAGCACATACATTCAAGAAGAAAAATATGCTTTAAAAATATTCAAAAGTAGAAAGAAAAGAGTTAATAGAATACACAGTAACACACACACATATTTGTGTGTATAAGTAACTGTTAATTATGGTCCTTATTTTTGACTCTCACTGATATTTATATACGTGTTATTCCAATAAGTCAATTTTATGGATGAATCCATGCTTTAACAGAAAATTTTAAAGTGTTCTGGTTGAAAATGTTCACGATTTATTTATTTATTTATTTATTTATTTATTTATTATTTTATATTATTTTATTTTAACTTTATTTATTTATTTTGAGAGAGAGAAAGAGAACCTGCAGGGGAAGGGCAGAGAGAGAGAGAGAGGGACAGAGGACCCAAAATGGACTCTGTACTGACAGCACAGAGCCCGAGATGGGGCTCAAACTCACAAACTGTGAGACCATGAGACCTGAGCCAAAGTTAGAAGCTTAACCAACCCAGCCACCCACTCGCCCCAAAAATGTTCATGTTTTTAAAAATTTCTGTTACTATCATTTCATATCTGTTCCTTCATTTGATTTTCTTTAAAACATATTGCTCTTTATTATTTTTCAGACTTTTGATAACCCATCATGCTTTCCCTTCCTCTAATAGTTTCTTCTTAACATTACCTTTTTTTTTTTCCTGGCACCTGAATTCTAGTCTTCATTTATAAATTGTTCTTGTTCCTGTTAGTTTTTCCAGTACTCCTGCAGCTACACATTGTTCCACTAGCGTATTAAAACACATCAATTAGGTATTTTTAAAATTATAGTATAGTACACAAATGCTATCCAAATAACTCTAAGACTTGCTTTTATGTATAAAATTATTTTCTCCATTCTTGGTATTTCCGACCATGTTTTAATCTGTTATATACTCACTCTTGAACTACTTTTTATTGGTGAGATTGAAAGGGGAAAAAAAAAACAGGCATGAGTAGTTTGGCCCCTATTTTTCTCACTTATTCTGGAGAGAGGTCTCTGCAGCCCAGGCCTGTAGATCTGTAGCTGGCCGTGTAAGTCAACAGAAATCTGTTTGACTCTGAAATTCAGCACTTGGAAAGCCACTTATCCCATAGATAGAATTCCTTCTCTATTATCTCCATTGAAGTAGATATTTGACCTCCACTCACCATATATTTTTTGTTTTATTTTTCCATTTAGTTATGCATCTGAGGAGGGAAGAATGGCACTGTTTCTTGGATCTCTACACACCCCAAAATGTACAAATAGTTATTGTGGAGGAGGGACAAAACACACATTTTTTAGTACCTTTTATGTGAACAGGCATTACAATAGCCATTGCATGTGAATCAGATTATTCAATCCTACAAGTGACATTAGGAGTTAATTATTGTCTTTATTTTAATGATGAGGATAAAGATAATTTAAATAATTTTCCAGTAGTCACAGACATAGGAAAAACCAGGGCTCAGGTCAGAAGCCATCTCTGTTTAACATGAAAGACCATGCTATTTTACTTCATCTTCTCCAGGAATTTACATATATTCTTATTTTGAATTTTGTACAATAAAGTAGGTACTATATTATTCATACAAAATCACTTTATCTGTTATTATTATTTGCAGCTTACTTCATATTCATTTAGCAGTTTCTCATTAGTTTTTTCCTTATAGATATTATCTAGCAACTCCCTTTAGATTTGTGTATTGACCAAAGTTATTTTAGTTGTAAACAGCAAAACTAAGTCTGGATATTTTAAGCATAAAATATAACTTTGGGAGTAAAAATGAGGTAGTTTGCAAGATCAAAGGAACTTTTGAAAGCTAAGCCTTCTAAAGGGCAGGAGGTAGGGAAGATTCTGGGCAGCAAGAATATTTATGGATCTTTTCTATATATATAGAATTAAATTTATTGTCAAATTGGTTTCCATATAACACCCAGTGCTCATCCCAACAGATGCCCTCCTCAATGCCCATCACCCACTTTCCCCTCTCCCCCACCCCCATCAAGCTTCAGTTTGTTCTCAGTATTTAAGAGTCTCTTATGGTTTGCCTCCTTCCTTCTCTGTAACTCTTTTCTTTCCCCCCTTCACCTCCCCCCCTGGTCTTCTGTTAAGTTTCTCAGGATCCACATATGAGTGAAAACATATGGTATCTGTCTTTCTCTGCTTGACTTATTTTACTTAGCATAATACTCTCCAGTTCCATCCACATTGCTACAAATGGCCAGATTTCACGCTTTCTCATTGCCAAGTAGTACTCCATATAAGCCACATCTTCTTTATCCATTCATCAGTTGATGGACATTTAGGCTCTTTCCATAATTTGGCTATTGTTGAGAGTGCTGCTATGAACATTGGGGTACAAGTGCCCCTATGCATCAGCACTCCTGTATCCCTTGGGTAAATTCCTAGCAGTGCTATTGCTGGGTCATAGGGAGATAATGGATCTCTTCTCAAGAGGTCTCTCAATAAGAAGTTTTAGATTCAAGTACTCCTAGATTTTGTTTCTCTTTTCCATCTTTTAAAATTCTTGAACAAAGTCTATGAGAGACCAACTTTGAGTTGTATATTTATTTGCCCCTTGACTTATGAACGATGAATGTGGAAAGCAAAACCTTGCATGCAAACTTGCCCAGTGGAGGTCTACTCATATGGATTGAGGAAAATATCCACTATAAGCCAAATAATCACTTCAAGTACAACCTGCATTGAATAAAATACCTGCATGAATTATAAGACAGTTATTACTTCAGACATATATAGCTTTTAAAACTTCATTTTTCACTTAAATATTCATTGATGTGAGAAAACAATGCTATTTGAAAATAAATGTAATCCATAACACAAAGGATGCAGTGTTATAAATTTGTAAATGGAGAGTAAAATTCCTAGACTTATGGAACTAAATCAGATTGTCTATTTATGTCTTTAGAGCAGTCTATTTGCTACATTTATTTTCCTGGTAAATATTTATTGTGGCTTCAGTGTTACTCTAGAAATGGCACAATAACTTATGAAAAGCTCATTATCTAAGACAGTACACATGACAAACCAAAGAAATTGACCACCTACTTCAGATTTTCTGAATGTATTTTATTGTCCAAAGTCATGGTTTATATGATCTGATAAGAAATACACCTTAGGGTATTCTATAAAGTGAAAGGGCAAGCAATGATATTGGTCAAGGACATACATAATGGTATTGACAATATTTTATTTCTTATCATACTAAAGTCTATCTCTTCTACCTGTTATAACAACACCTAATGTCTCATACTTGGCTATCTGGGTAAAGTTAATGGCATTATACAAATGGTTGACAGAACCTTTGTTACATATAATATATATGTTTTCCTTAAAGAATATTTCACATTCTTTAATCTATCCCATATGTTTTTCACCTTGATGATAATTATTGCATTAATGGAAAATAAAGTATGATTATCTACAATTTTCCAGTGGGTGATGGGCATTGAGGAGGGCACCTGTTGGGATGAGCACTGGGTATTGCTTAGAAACCAATTTGACAATAAATTTCATATAAAAAATAAATAAAATTCTCCATATTCTTTTAAATCGTTATTTGCAAATACAAGCAAAATTAGAAAACCACATAAAATTTTGTGAAAAGTCAAAGACATCTCTCTACATGGCACAGAATGTCTTAATTATTAATATTGTCTTTCATGGCCCAGGCCTTTATAAGGGAGAATTATTGGGAATTTAATTATCTTCACAGACACTCATCCTTTTCATTTTATGTGACAAGTATCTATATAACATTTACTATGTGCCAGGTGCTATTCTAAGTGTTTCTTAAGTATGAGATAGTTTTATTATATCTACTCTACAGGTGAGGAAACTACTATGCAAAGAGTTTAAGTGATTTGCTCAAGTGCCAAAAAATGGCATAGCATTTATATAGATACATAAGATGCAAATTAAACTATGCCCAGAAACTGGAAAAAGCTAAGTGGAGTGAAGGTTAAATGTTTTTGTTCTATTCATTTATATTTATTCCTAAATGTCCTAAGGTATTAGGACAATTACCTTATTAACTTACATAATATTTTTAGCATTATAATGAATTGTTATCCTTACTAAGATATCCCACTAAATATAAATTGATATATAATGGTATTAAAGCTATTAAATTTTTATTATAATAAATGGTACAAAACATTGATTCATTTTTATAGTAAAAATGATAATTTCCCTACTTCTTATAATAAAAAAGTACTACAATTTAAATACATAATTGAAAAAATGTTATATATTTAAATGCTACCTTAATGAACAATTCTCTTGCATACATCTTTCATTGACCTGAAACTCACCATTATTTTTCCTTGCTTTTAAATGCCTATTTGCTTTTTTGCTTTAATGTATGTAATTATATGCCTAGATACGGTTTTGCTTCTTCTTTTTGGTTTTCTTTGGAAAGAAACCAATAATATTTATTACCAAATACATTTACGCTTAAGGATCAAGAAATGTAATGTATTTAAAATGTTCCTATTTAGTTGTATTACTAAGAAACTTAATTGGCATTTCTCAAGAGCACCATAAACATTCTAAACGATACAATCTTTATTTGTAAAATTTGTCCAATGTCTGATAAAAATGTGACTGTGTAATTTTCCCATCTGAAGCTTTGCATTATTAGGCACACTTAAATGAGTCTTTTTAAAACAAAATAAAGCTTTGGCCATCCCTTGGAATGTACATTGGGCAATATAATATATAAAACAAGCAAATTTCTGTGTGCTATGGTTAGAAAATATTCTTGAAACCTATCACCGCCTTTCATTAAACATTATCCTATGAATCTGTTTTTCTTGTTTTTACTCTTCTCATCACTAGAATTTGATATCTTTTTTAAGAAAAAAATTTCAATTCCAAATGTGCAATTAATAACATGTTAGAGCAAGGCTCAATAGACGTCAGCCTTAAAAAAAAAATTAGACACCTTGAAATCTCTAATTAAATAAAGCTAGCATAATTTACCAACAGAAATACTGAATTTTTCTTTTGCCAAGGGGTAGCTTTAGGGCATCATTTAATCCAATAGATTGCCATCCAAACAAGTATCAAATCAAAGGCTATTAGCTAATACTCAGTAGGAAACTGAAGGTTTGAAAAGTTTCCTAAAACACCCCTGAGGTGAAGATGGATGATTATTTTATCTAAACAAATATGAGTGAGATTTATTTTCTTTAGTGTCTTTGTGACCAGAACATCAAAGGCTATGGATTTATTACTCTGTAATCTGTTTTCAGTATGAGAAAGCTATAGTGAGAAAAATTTCTAGAGAGAGGATTTAACTGCACTTGAGATTCTAATTACATTTCCAGATACAGATATTTCTACTCAGGACTCATTATGTAAATGTATCCATTATGTAAATCACTAAACTAAGACATACACATGCCTTTATTTTACCAAAAAATAAACTCTTTCCATTCAATAAGCAATCTCAAGTGAAACCAATAAAAATCATCACTTGTTTATTGACAATGTTATTTAAGATACATTTTAATGACTCATAAATTATGATTTGTTGTTGCCATAGAGCAATTTTCCCGACTACTTGCAGGATAAGACAGAACTGGTTCCTTAAGCATCCTTTGGGCATGGATTCTTCAATATCTACTTAGATTTTTAAAAATGGTTTAGTGTCTTTAAAGTTCTGAATAGTGCTCCAGACAATGACGTTACCTCTGGCAGAATCTGTTGACGCCCCACTGATATCTTCTTGGCCCTTCTACTTTCTAGCTAAGTTTGTTTGACTTCCAAATGCCACCACCTGCATCCTTTTGCCCTTGGGCTTTTCTGGCTGATGGAGCCAGCTCTGTTCATTGGCAAGGCATGCAGGAAGTGCCAGGACTTTTATCCCCTTTTCTTGGAAGCATTTCACAAATGACAGAACCCAGGTTAGGAAAGTACTCCACTAAAAGCAATAAATTCTGAAAGAGTCCTGACCAAGATGCCCTCACTGTTTGTCTCTACTTGACTAAATTTTGGACAAGTTTCTTTCTTATTTTAGGCCCCCCACCCCACCCCACCCCCGCCTTTTTTATTTGAGTATACTTACTTTAGAAAATATGTAATTATAAATCCTTTATCTGCCTCTTTGAGATGGAATTTTTTTCAAAAGCCACTTTATGGCTTATGAATGATTCTTATACATTATGCCAAAATATATTGGATGGGCCATTTAAAAGCTTTGTAAATGCAAATTAAAAACATTAAAGGTTAATAAAAGCTGATAAGGTTTACGTAATTTTTTGAACCAATTTTGGTGAAAATTTAGATATTGACAAAGATAAAACCTCTTCTCATGACAGATTTCTATGCAGTACAGACAAAATTTTGAAAAGTGGTATAGCCAAAAAGGAAAAATTGTTTAACCAACTGTGATACAGTCATAAAAGAATAATATATAGTCACAAAAATCATGTAATTTTTACTTTAATCAAATAAATGAAACAATATATATATAAGTATGTACAAGTATATACAATGGGGGCGCCTGGGTGGCTCAGTCGGTTAAGCCTCCGACTTCGGCTCAGGTCACGATCTCGCAGTCCGTGAGTTCGAGCCCTGCGTCGGGCTCTGGGCTGATGGCTCAGAGCCTGGAGCCTGCTTCCCATTCTGTGTCCCCCTCTCTCTCTGCCCCTCCCCTGTTCATGCTCTGTCTCTGTCTCAAAAATAAATAAATGTAAAAAAAAAAAATTAAAAAAAAATATACAATGTATAATGTACCCAGGTATGTAAGACTAGCTTTATATCAACTACATTAGCTTGCTAATTTTAAAATTAGCTAATTTTAAAATTATGGACAGATGTTTAGATACTTTTTTGATTAAGTATGCAATCATTTCTCAATAATATTTCAAATAAGTAAAGGAAAAAGATCAGGGTCATAGCATGGCAGGAAATAGAACTAATTATCACCCCCAGCATGACATTGTTTCAAATGATGCTTTTTAAGTTAGAGGCATTTTTAAGAGTATTTTAAAGTTTTGTTATAAAATATCATAAACAACGGAATAAAGGCCAAAAGCAATGCCTATACTGTGCTTTCTTTGTATTTTTTAATGTGCTTGGAATAAAAACTGTTTCTGTTTAGCTGATCAAAGCTGTTTTGGGTTTCTTTTAAGGTGGCAAAGCTTCACCTGTGAATTTTTATAGAAGCCTGGGGAAACACTCAGCAGGATCTAACTTTTTGTTGTGGGTAAAAAACATTTTCCCTTTATGTGAAAGTTTGCTCTTTATTTGGCAGAAGGAATCCCCTGGTGAGGTGAATTTTAGTTGAAAAAAAAATACAATAAAATATACATCTTGAGAATGGCAGGCATCAAAGTGAGGAGTACAATTGAAGATTTATTCATCATCTATATTATCTAAAATAATGCCCTCTTTCTGAGGTAGATGATAGAGTTTTGCAAAAATGTCCTTGAACAAGAAATATTTAGCTGTCTTTATTTTGTAGTAGTGTTTATGGATCTTACAACATGTTGAGATTTAAACTGATTTCATTCCCCCTCCTTTTGTTTAATTAGTGTACAATAATACCTGCTACATATCCAGTCATGTATGTCTGTTATAAAATCATCAGACACACAACTCATATACAAATTACAATATGCTTTCAAACTTGATAACAGGACTTTTGCTATTAGTTTCAAATGGAATATTAGTTTTAAAAATAAATATTTTGTGAGATTTATATTAAGTATATTTATAGTATGGCAAGTATCTATATTATTGCTATGGGTAAATTACATCCCCCCAAATTCATATGTTGAATTCCTAACCCCATTACCTCAGAACCTGACCTTGTTTGGAAATAGGGTCATCACAGGTGTATTAGTCAAGAAGAGATCATAGTGGAGTAGGGTGGACCTCTACTCCTAACTGGGGGATGTCCCTACAGAAAGGGAGAATTTGGACACACATGAACGGAGGATGCCATGTGAAGACTGGAATTATGTTGCCATACACCAAGCAAGATTGGTGGCAGACCAGCAGAATCTAGGAGACAGATGTGGAACAGATCCTTCCCTAGTGCCTTCAGAGGGAGTATGGCCCTGCTGACACCCTGATCTCACATTCCTAGCCTCTAGAACTGTGAGACCATACATTTCTGTTGTTTCAGCCACTCACTTGTGGTACTTTGTTACAACAATCCCAGCGAGCTAATTCAATTGCCAATAGAAAATGTCAGAGAAAAGTGTTTCAAAATGTTCAGTCATACAAGTATTAAATAAAGTAGAGGTCACCATAAATAGCGTGAATTTGCTATGAATATTTAATCCATGATGGTTCTGACTGATACATAACTTTTTTTGAAAGTAATATCCAGTTATACTTGGACAGATGTGATAGTCTATGTAATTACATCCACACAATTACTTTTTGAGCCCCACAGAAGTGTATCTTCCAGGGAAAAAAGTCTCAAAGACATTACCCAACTTTCTAAACACATGATAGATTTGAAAGTTTGCATCAATTTATTTGCTGTGACTCAGTACATAATTAGTATGCCTCTTACTACAGCTTCCTTCCCCAAAGATTAAGAATGAAATTTTTAGTTTTGTCCATGTCAATGGGTAGCAATTATGTTAAAACATTTTTTGAAAATGTGCTGATCAAGGGATGAGTCAATCAGCCTCAAGGAAATCTAAGAAAAATAATCATATTTATGAAAAATGAGCAGTTCATAGTCAGTATACATGAAGAGAAATTTTTCTGTGTTATGTGAAATATCACCACAGGAAACAACTCCACTGAACTGTGAGAATGGTAGGAGGAAGAGAGGGTGCCCCCTGGAGATCCCTGGTATTTCTATGGTTTAATAAAATAAAATATTGATGAGGGTCTCAGATCTCTTAGTGTTAAGATATCCCTGTTCTAATCAGTACATCTTGTCGCACTCATTTAAAATTCAATTTGCCAAGGAAATAATGTCTCACCAATAGTCATCTATGATGAAACAAAGGCAAAAGAAAAAATTAAATTTCCTTACAATTTACAGCCCATTCACAAGTCCTTGAAACAGGCAGTGACCTTCCTCTGGGAGCTCAACTGCCTCCATGTTAATACTTTGCCTAAGGGCAAAAAGTAATCTTAGCTAAACATTATCCCAACCTCCAGGATCTGGTAAGTCTACTGGAATTTATAAAAATTTTTTTGGAAATTTCCTTTATCTTTCCCCCCTAAATATATGTTAGCAATCATCCTCCAAGCATACGGCTCACTGATATGCATCTGAGGGGTCTCATTATTAGACAGTAATAAATGACCTTTTCTTAAAAATATCTAGCCCCTTCAAGATCCTAGAAACCTTGCTTCCAAAATTCCTCAGAGATTTAGGCTATCCTTGACCTCGCCCCACCTTGAAAGTACCCATTCAGCCCCAGGGCAGCTCTTTCTGCCTGAGTTCTGTCCCTGTGCTTTAACAAAACCACATTTTGCACCAAAGATGTCTCAAGAATTCTTTCTTGGCCTTCGGCTCCCGGCTCCAAACCCCAACATTTCCACATTAATCTACTCTTACTTGATAAGATATTCATAGAAACTTCCCAAATCTATTTTTAAATGCAATAAGACTTTATTTATAAATGCCATATTTATAGAACAGATGATGAAATTTGAATAGTTCAAATAATTCTGAGACAAAGGAAACTAACAAAACTTGATGTCTATTATTCTGATACAATATTCTTAATAATTACAATGCAAATATGACCACCTATTTTGACTAACCTAGCTATACCATCATTTTAATATTTGTATGTATTTGTATTCTAGTAAACTAGAATTTAGCCTAAAAGAAGTATAGGTGAGTTAGGAGGGCAGGAATAAAATATAAAAATGTCACCACAGTATGCCCTAAATTACAAAAAATGATTTTCTTCTTTTTATTTTCTCTTTATAAACAATATTTCCTTGTATCCTACTTTCTGTCACAAAGATGTTAATGATAATTGCAGAATGAGAAGTTTATTTTTGTTTACTGGTCCTCTGCCTCAACATTTCTTTGATGATTAGCAAGATCCTGCTTCTACAACTTTCCATTCCCTGTCAAATATAGAAGTTTCTGGTTAGTTGCAAGCTGTGCTAAACTTATATTTTTAATCTGTGATATACAGTATCCACTGAAAACCATTCAAAAGTATTTTTATAACCAAATAGCACTTCAGCCATTATCTTAGTTTGGACTGCTATAAAAACATAGTGGGCAGTTTAAGTAATACACATTTATGTCTCACAGTTTTGGAGGCTAGGAAGTCTAAGATCAATGTGCCTGCAGAGAGAAAGCACTTTCTTCTGTCTCCTCCTAAGGGCTCCACTCCCATGATCTCATTTAAATTCAATTGCCTCCTAAAGGCCCACCTCTAATTATCATCATTACACTGGGTTTTGGTGTTTAACATATGAATTTGGGGAAACACAAGCATTGAGTCCATAATAGCCGTGGTGAATACATTGTCAAAATGTTCTTTATTGAGAATGACACATTACTAGTAACATCATTTCTTTAGAGAAATTGTGACTCAAAGTCGAAGATTATTATACTTTTCCAGGATATGTAAAAAATTTCCCTGTAAATAAACCCACAAAATATAAAAAAGATACCTAACTACTTTTCTCATGAAGAAAGTAAAACAGTATAGCTGTAGGAAGGTTTTCAATATTTATACAGAAAATACAATTTAAGAAATAACTTGATGTCATTAAATTGTGTTAAATCTTGAGTTCATAGTCAGCTAAAGGCTCATTCAGGAGACAAGAAAATGTGATTTAATTAAACTCAAGGCACAAACCTTCCTATATACCTCTTTTTCACAATACTCCTTTTTTCTTCTCTCTTTTTGTATTTAACTATTTTCTTTTCCTCAATCTAGAATAATGGATTTTATTTTTACACTAAATAATGATAGCTTTTGGAATCCTTACCATTTTCTGAAGTAATATATATTGCCAAATCTGTTTCATAGATGTCTAATTTTAAATAATGCTCAAAGAACAAAGGCTTTACATAAACATGTTTTCATAGTATCCTTATTTTAGATATCCTTAATAAAGAGAGAAATATGCATTCATATAAAATGTAAGAAATGTATTACTCACAAAAATATTAAAGTAGTAAATTAAAATCATTCTAGAATGTTTATATTTAGTACATGTAAAAAATAAGACATATGAACATATTATATATACATATATATACAACTAGTTCTAAATAAAGGGTGTTTCGTTGGTTTTATTTATTTGATATTTTCTCTGTGCTTTTTTTTAAAAAAATTAATGTTTTAGTTATTTTTGAGAGAGAGAGAGACAGAGAGACAGAGTGTGAGCAGGGGAGGGACAAAGAGATAGGGACACACAGAATCTGAAGCAGGCTCCAGGCTCAGAGCTGTCAGCACAGGGCGCGATGCGGGGCTCAAACCTGGGAAAGGTGAGATCATGACCTATGTTGAAGTCAGACGTTTAACCAACTGAGCCACCCAGGTGCACCTATTTGTGTGTTTTAATCGAGATTAAAATACATTCAGCAAGTGAAGGGTGCAAATCCTAACTATACAGCTTGATGAGCATTTACAAATATAACCACCATCCAGATAATGATGTAGAATACTTATTTCAACGAAGAGCTTTACCTTATGCTCAATTTCAGTCAATATTCAACTTTCTTCTCCTCGGAAACCTCTATTCTGATTTTTACCCTATCAATAAGTTTTGCCTGTTCACAAACATAACTCTTAACAGAGAAAACAACATAGTTTGCCAAGTTGCCTTCACAGAACAATTTAATACCAGTTATATCTAATCACAGACTTGAATTTCACTAGTAAAATGCATTACTGTGTTACTTGAACAATAACGCCAATCCTATTAAAATACGATGTGAAGTGTCAGCATATGACACATATATAACAACATTTTCTTCTCCTTGTATCACCACAATCTATAGATGAGAAGGAAAAAGAACAAAAATATCTCCAGAAAAACCTTCTACAGTATATGGGCAAATGACATTGTTGGAAAATGTCCAACGGTTAAAGAAGTTTACCTTGTGAATTTAATGGAATATTACCTCAGAGTGATGACTTCCTGGATTCTTCTTCATTTGAGGAGCCTTAGTGAACACAATTTCCATGGCCCTGCCTTCTCATTGATAGGTGGGTAAATTCAGTCACTCACTCACAAAATCTTCAAGAAAAAACGAGGTGTCTGACTTTATACATGCTTTATGTTTGTATATTTTGGATCAATGTATTTATGGAGTTGAGGCTGTAGTTTTAATGTACAAGCAGAGATAGAACATTTGGCCTTGGAACTGCTCAGAGTAAGCAAAGATCCTTACTTTCAGTACGAACACTGAAAAGGCTGCCCTTTAAGGAATGGGGGACTGGAGGTGCCCTATCATCTGTCTCAGGAAACAACAAAGAAGCATCCTAGTTAATGCCTACTCTGAGTTTTTGGTAGAAAGAAAAGATAAGTCTTTCTTGAAAAGTTAAAAAAACAAAAACATAAACAAAGTCTGCCAAAGCAGTGAAGATTGGGGCACCTGGTTGTCTTAGTCGGTTGACCTTCAGCTCAGGTCATGATCTCACAGTTCATGAGTTCGAGCCCCACATCAGGTTCAGAGCTGACAGCTCAGAGCCTGAAGCCTGCTTCTGATTCTGTGTCTCCCTCTCTCTCTGCCCCTGTTCACACTCTGTCTCTATCTCTCAAAAAAGAATAAACTTAAAAAAAAAAAAGCAGTGAAGAAAGCAGCATTACAATATGATCATAACATGCAAATGAAAAAGCAGATGACAAAATGAAAAAATAAAGGCTGAAATCATACTACACCAATATATTCTTGAATATTATGAACAGATAAATACTTCAACTAAGACAGCTCTGTTATATTGTTAAGCCTTATCCCTATGACTCTGAATGCATTGAGATATCATGTCCTACTTATGTTCTATTACATGACAAAAGAAAGTTTGCAGATAAAATTAAAGTCACTAACCAGTTAACTGAGTTCTTTTCTTTCTTTCTTTTTTTTTTTTTTTAATGGACCTGAATGGACCTACTATAATCACATGCCTTTAAGATAAGTGTTTTCTTTGGCTGGAATCAGCAAAGACAGAGATTTCCAGTGTGAGAAAGGGTTGACATGTCATTGCTGTTTTGAAGAGGTAGGGAGCTACATAAGAAGGAATGTGAGCTGCCTCTAGAGGGTGAGAGTGGCCCACTGCTGATAATCATCAAGGAATTAGGACCTTCAGCTTCATAAGGATTGAATTTTTCCAAAACTTGAATGAGGTTGAAAGCGGAATTTCCCCCAGAGCCTCCTATTAAAAGTCTAATTGGACCAACACTTTGATTTCGCCTTCAAAGGCTGTAAGTAGAGAATTCCATCGAACCTGTCCACACCTCTGACCGATAAACTGTGAGATAATAACTGGGTATTTGTTTTATGTTCCTAAGTCTGTGGTAGTTTGTTGTATAGCAATAAAAAACTAATATAACGGCAAAAATGTTTAATGTTATTAATAATAATAACAATGATAAACAGCCAAAAAAATAGTCCACCAGGGTAATTAAACAGGTGCAATGATAATCTGCTCCAAAACAACTTGGAATAATAAAAATAGTTAATAGGTAATAATTATATTTAATATTATTAAAGAAATGAAATAAAAATATAGATTATACCAGGAAAAAAAAGTCTGCGATGGAAAAGAAGGGCACATTTGACAAAAGAATTAAGTAGAACAACAGGAAGGGGGAAAAAAACTTGTAGTCTTTAACATTTAATAGCTATTAGTTAGTTGAAAGGGAGTCAAAAAACTTTAGAAGACAGAATCAGTAGGCAAAAAGATAAAGTGGGAGAAATAATCTGGAATGAAAAAGAGAGGTGAAAGATCAAACAAGGACAAAAATAATGCTGTTAGTTTGAGAAAGCTTACAGGAAGACTTGAAGGAGAGGCATTAAACAGCACATCTGTGATGGTTAATTTTAATGTGTCAACCCGACTGGGATAAGGGATGCCCAGAGAGCTGGTAAATTATTATTTCTGCTTGTGTCTATGAGAGTGCTTCCAGAAGAGATTAGCACTTGAATTAGTACTGTGAGTAAAGAAGGTTGCCCTCACCATTGCAGGTGGGCACCATCCAACCCATTGAAGGCCTGAACAGAGCAAAAAGTCAGAGGAAGGGTGAAGAGCTCTTTATGCTTGAGCTGAGATTTACATCTCCTCCCGCCCAGATGACAAATTATGGGAATTCTCCACTGCCATAATCACATGAGTCAATCTCCTATAATAAATCTTTTCTTCTATTTATTACCTATCTATCTATCTATCTATTTATCTATCTGTCTATCATCTCCTATTGGTTCTATTTCTTTGGAAAGCCTTGACTAATATGATATCCACATAAAGGTGCTAAAAACAACTCCTGGTATGGAATCAGTTCTCTATAGATATTTTTACAAGGATAAAATTTAAATTATTTAAAATCTAATTTCAATTTTTGTGTTTATATTAGATTATCTAAATGGCTAAGTACAGAAGAATAGCAAATGTAATATGATTTTTGTAAAGTGCTCCATATACCTTGTGCAAAATTAATATTCAATCAAATAATTTTGAAATGAACTGAAATAATAACAGAAACACAGGTAAGGACCTTCAAATTTTGGAGCATGCTTTATCATATTTAACAAGAATGAAAAAGGGTTGCTTTGAGGTTTTAAACCTATACCCAAGATTATGTTGTTATAGATTCTGAACTATAAATTAACCCTTTAGCTTGAACAAAGATTTCAAGAAAAACTAAAACGAAACAAAAAAACTTCCATTGAAAAGACTAACCAGTCATATTTGTGCCAGTCAATTCAAAATCAAATAATTTCCAAACTACAAAGTCTTAAATAGAAAAGTTGTTACTACATACAATCTAGATATTGTATACATAAATTGAACATTTTATGGGGTAGTTTGATATGATGTGTATTGTGAAGTAAATAGGCAAGAAGGCCTCACAAATTATTGTTTATTTTGCTTGTTTTTATTGTCTTCTACTTATTTCTGTACAGCAGGGAGGTAGGAAAATTACTTTTGATTAATGAATGAAATGCATTTGCCCCTGAGTTGGATTAAGAAAAAAAAAAAAAAAAACACAACTCACAAATCCTGAATTCACTGGTTTCCTAGAAGGAAATAACTGAAGATTGTCTGTCTGAGGGACAAGTTAGCTCAATAAAGAATATTATTACACTGTGCTTTCCCTAAGGAAGAGTTTTCCAGCAGTAACCTGAAATCACTCTCCTCAATATAACTCAGAATTCTTCAGTAACAGGAAAGGACTTTACTTTTTCTAGAACTGGAAACACATATTGTTGGAAACTTTTAATTGTAAAGAATCTAACCAAACAGAATAACCAATCAACTACTAATTCAAAGAAATAGTGAACATCTTTTGTTACTATTTGAAAGTAGCTATTGACCTAATAAATCTATATTAACTTTTCCAAATTTCCTTAAATATGTCTAACTGTGGCTTTGTATAATGGTAATTCATTATTAGAGTAATAATTACTCCTTTTTTTCTGACTTAAAAAAAACAACTCTTATATTTTGAGAAGTGTATTTTATATGCTTAAAGCCAAGTTTCTGATTCAGCTAATTTAATAACTTACATGAGTTGCACTGAGTGTATGAATTTCAGTTATGCTGGACATTTCATCTGGGCCTTACGATGGAAAAAAATCTATTAAATACTCCCGGCATATGGCTATCAGACCTTCTCTTTTCTGTGTTCAAACCACTCTTTCTTTGTTTGGTAGGCTGAACTAGAATGAAAGAACATGAGCTGAATATTTCATACTGTGCTGGTATGTATAATTCATGATCAAATCCTTCAAAAAGAAATAGATAAGAAGTACTGAAAGCTATAAATGAAATATTTTTATACTTAACAGAGGCACTGCATAAAGATCTTTTAAGACTTGTCTGCACTGATATCAGGAAGAATTATGAAAAATAACAATTCACTAAAAAAGAATCAAAGTTGCAGAGAAGGCAACTAAAAAAGAGAAAGAGAAGCAGAGAAAGAAGTAAACAGAAAATAGATAATTCTTGATATAAATTGCAGAAATAGTTTTCTCCCAAGTAATATATGAAAATGTTCACAAGTTTTGGCTCAAGATATTTTAGTCTGTTATTCACTTCTTCCTTTTCTGTTATGAATGTAAGGTGGATGATCAAGCTTTTAAAAGAAGACTTTCCAAAATACAATTTTAAACATAGAATTAAGAATAAGTATAGTCAGTTCATTCATTAATTTTAACATCTATTATCCATTTATTAATTCCACATATCTTTATTACTGACCACTATATAACTAAACTTTCGGTAGTTGTTAGGGGTATAGGTTTTATAAGCAGAGTAACTATATGTATAATTTATTATCCAAACTAGGACACTTGGAATGTGAAAGGGAATGCTGATGCATGGAATGTTGAAGAAACAGTTAAAAAATGAGACTGTCTCTGTAAAAGCAAGGTGCATAAACACTCCGCTTATAAGACTTGCCCTTTTGACTGTTTTCCAAGTTCTACCATTGTATTACAAAATGAACATAAGACTGTATAAAGTGATCCGACACAATTTTAATGTGAGCAGCTCCAGTATAGTAGGAAGTGTGTACAGGATGGAACTCACCAAGCCATAGGAGGTCATTAAAAGTGTTTCAGAGGAAGTAACTTAAAACTGAGGAAAAGGTTAAATAGCAATTGTGTGGTAAGTAAATATCAAGATTAGTAAAACACTAAAAATAAATCCAAAGCCCCTAACCAAATAAATCACCCAAAACAGGAAGAGATTATACAATACCTTCACAAGAAATAAATGAAATTTTGTGTCTGGGTTCTCAAAGTCATATAGTAGGTAGAAAGAAATGCCTAGTCTCAACTGTAGATTCAAATTATTATGAAAAACTGCTAACGTATCATTGCAAAATTCTGTGAAACTGATAGAATAATCTAATTTGGATTAATAATAGAAGCCACAAGATAGTGTTTCCAATTATAAATATAACAGACAGGAGTTCTGCACCACCTTTCTCTAAAATAGAGACCCTGCTATCTGAAAACAAGTTTAAGGCACAGTTAGTTATTTCTCCTGGACTACTCTCCCTAAACCACTCATTTCCACTTCCAGCCAAGTAGTTAAACAAAGACACAAGATTTGCTATCTTGTTAAACACCTGAAAGGATGTTTAAAAACTCATGAAAAAAAAATCCAGATGATACAGGATTTGCCTTATCTTGTATTATAACTTCATGTTATTTTGAGGAGTTACTAGATAATATTTTAATATCTTTTATCAATTAAGATAAGAAAAAATGTATACATATATACACACACATATATATGCAGTTACATAACATATATATAATACATCTAATGTTCTAAAGAAATCGTTCTTGCAAAAATGTTTTTTATAATGCGAAATATATATTTCCATAATCATAACTGTTCTCTCAATATTTCCATTTGATATATATAGTATTTTATATAACTTAATGGTGATAATAAATTTTAAAAAATGAGTTTAACATTGAGGTTAAAGAACTGGATATTTCCTGGAAAATCAATTCTTGTACATAGGAAAAGTTTAAGACGCTTCATACAAGGTAGAACTACTAGTTATTATCTAAAAAGCCTTGATTCCAAATCCATTTCATGATCCATATGCATATTTCTCTTTATAGCTTTTTAATTTGTTTATCCAATGACTGTTCTAAATTCAATAAGTAAATCTATGTTGTTTGGTATACCTAAAGATCAGTTAAAAACTCACAGCCATCAGTTTATATCATCCTACTTCAAAGTCCTTAATCTAGATGGTTTCCATCTCCAATAAATGTCAGCTCTCCATCTACATGGCACAACATTAAACTCAGTTATTATAGGAAACTGTTCTATTCCCAAAGTGATACTCATAGCATTCTCTTTCCTTCACATCCCTTGACTTCCATGTTTTCTATTTTTACAAAGTCAGTCAAAATCTCATATTTTACTTAGTCCACCAATTCCCTTCAACTATGCTAATTAGCATTGATTTTATTATAGCAAATCAGCATCTCCTACACCCTCCCCCCAAACTGCCTCATTTTTCTTTCACTACAATCTTTATCAAGCAACCTTGGAGAACTCTGCCTCACTGGCCACGCCTCTTGCCATTGGTTATTGCTATGAAGTTGTCCTATGGAATTGTATTCAAATCCCACAAAATAATTTTTTTTCAACTTTTTTTTTTTAATTTATTTTTTTGGGGACAGAAAGAGACAGAGCATGAACGGGGGAGGGGCAGAGAGAGAAGGGGACACAGAATCGGAAATGGGCTCCAGGCTCTGAGCCATCAGCCCAGAGCCTGACGCGGGGCTCGAACTCACAGACCGCGAGAACGTGACCTGGCTGAAGTCGGACGCCTAACCGACTGCGCCACCCAGGCGCCCCTAATCCCACAAAATAATTTTTAAGTGTTTGTCAATCATTTCATTTATATTTCTTGGATGGCTGTTTCTGTGATCATTCTTGGAATTCCTCACATTTTTCTTGCAGCAAGATGATCTTAGTTCGTGATGTATTTCTCCGATTTCTCAGCATTCCACTGAGGAGACAGCTATTGAGGGAACACAACTCATTTGAAAACTTGAAGTTTCTGCTTGCAAATGTGCTTCTATAAGAGTCTTTAGCAGTAGTGTCTCCATAGGCTGTGCTTCCCTGTATGTCATTCTGCAGAGTACTAAACTTCAGCTTCACTTGTTAATCTCTGAAGTATCTAATTCCAGCACTCTATTGAATTCTTATTGTCCTTTACCTGTGGGGATGACTAAGGGGCTACAACTGGACATACCATTTCCTCATTGAGACTTAGGAGAAAACAGATCCAGTCCTTAATAGTGCTATTCTGGTGTGTGTGTGTGCATGCAATACCCACTATTTTTTAAGCATCGGTGGTTCTGGGTTTATTAACCATTTCCATGTCCACTGATACTATTAATGAACATTGTGGGTGCTATATTTAGCTGCTTATCATTTTAAGCTGAAAGGATATGTTCCACTTATGAAAACTTGTAGGTATTATCAAGCAAAGTAAATGTAAATATTTGGAATTCAGAGTATTTTTTTGTCCCTCAAATTACATTGCTTTAGAAGTTCATTTGTTCATTCAATAAATACTTATTGAAAAGGGTGGTATATAAGAAACACATACATTGGTTTCAGAATTATAAAATCTGGGTTTGATTTTCATCTCCCCTACTTAGTAGATATCTGACGTAGGTAGGTTATATAATCTCTTTGAACTTCAGTTCTCATATCTGAAAAATGAAAGTAATGATTTTTAACCCACAAGACTATGAGAACTAAGTTAGAATACATGCCTAGAATATAATGTATAATGTTTAAAACACAGTAGATGTTGACTATCTTCTTATTACCTATGTGAAATTCATCTAGGAAAAAAAAATACCCAGAGGAAAATATATGCCAATAGCATGAAGGCCAGGAGGGGAGAAAGAAAAGTATGAAGTTGTACAATTTTAAGCTGTATCAAAATACTATCATATCTATTGAATATGGTCTTTGATAAGTTGAGATATGAACACTAAAGCAAGTAATAAAAACAGGTAAAGATAATGAGCTAGTAATGAAGAAAAAGGAATCACAAGCAATATTAACTTCATCTAAAATAAAGTAGAACCAAAAGGAAAAAAAAAGATAACCTAAATAGAATGGAAGTAGATTTAAACACAACCAAATCAATACTCGGATTAAAACTAAATTAAACCCCAATTAAATATTACAACTAAAATAAAATATTGCCAGGTTGGATGATAACAAAGTAAGAACAATCATAAGTTGTCCATGTTATTGGTAAAAAAAGGCATCAGTAGCTTACAATAAAAAAAAAAGTCATACTAATACTAATAAAAAGAATAAAGACTGGCTATAGTAATACCAGAAAGGTAGATTTCAGAAAGAGAAAGAATATGACTAAAAATAAAGAGACCCTTGGGGCTCCTGGGTGGCTCAGTCAGCTGAGCATCCAACTTCGGTTCAGGTCATGGTCTCGTGGTTCATGGGTTTGAGCCCCACATTAGGCTGGTTGCTGTCAGCATGGACCCTGCTTTGGATCCTCTGTCCCCTTCACAATCTCTGCCCCACTCTCA
This sequence comes from Prionailurus viverrinus, assembly GCF_022837055.1. Classification (NCBI taxonomy): domain Eukaryota; kingdom Metazoa; phylum Chordata; class Mammalia; order Carnivora; family Felidae; genus Prionailurus; species Prionailurus viverrinus. The sequence goes on along the minus strand of NC_062566.1, from coordinate 85,388,834 downwards.
CTCATGCTCTCTCTGTCAAGAATAAATAAAACATTAAAAAAAAAGAGAGACTCTTGTAATAGTAATAACTAAGGATGCAATTAAAAAGACATAAATCAAAAACATAAACAAAATGTTTACACACCTATTAACAGAACTAAAAGAAGTAAAAAGTTATAAAAGAATGAAAAGATAAAATATTTTTATTATCAGAGACCTCATTACTTGCTCTAAAAAATTGATAGTTCAAATAAACAGAAAATCAGTAAAAATATAATAGACTTGAACAATATTATTGATTAACTTTTCTTAATATTTATAGAACCTTCTATTCAACAACAGCAGGATGCACAATTATTCAACATGCAATTTGATCATTTACCAAAATATACCATATTATGGACTGTAAAATGAGTCTCTATAAAAATTATATCACACAAAGTGTGTTTTCTTTTTTCAATGCATGAAATTATAAATCAATAACAGAAATTATATCTTAAAAATCTCAAGTTTTTTTTAATTTTTATTTTATTATTTTATTTCTTTTAGAGAGAGAGAGAGTGCATGAGCAGGGGAGAGGGGTTGAGGGAGAGAGAGAGAGAGAGAGAGAGAGAATCTTAGGCAGGCTTTATGCTCAGCATGGAGCCCGAGGCAGGGCTGGATCCCACCCATCATGACCTGAGCCAAAATCAAGAATCGGATGCTCAACTGACTAGCCACCCAGGCACCCCTCAACTATTTTTAAACTAAATTAAAAAAAAAAACAAACCTGTCAAAGGAAGAATGGCAATGACTATTAGAAAACATATGAACTGGATGAAAACAAAGTAAACCAACAAACAAAATTTGCGGGATGCAGCCAAGGCAGTGCTGAAAAGAAATGTAAAAAGAAGCACATTAAACACTAACATCACCAAAGAAGAATAACCTAAGATGCCACCTTAAGAAAATAATGATATGAGAAATTCAAATTAAGCACAAAGTAAACAGAAGGAAATAATACAGACATAAGGTGTAACTAACATAGAAGATACAAAATGGCGGTTGGTGTCTCCCTCAGCACCGTGGGTATTTGGGTTCAAGATTTATTTGTTGGGTGAACTGTTCTGTACATTGTGAGACGCTTAGAAACATCCCTGCTTCTACCCACTAGATGCCAGTTATACTATTTTACGTGTCACCAAAAAAAGAGCATCTGCAAGCATTCAAACACTGCCAAATGTCCCCAAAGAGGCAAAGTTGCCTCTTCTCTCTGCCAGTGAGAACCGCCACTCATACCAATCAATCAATCAATAAACATAAATAATCTTATTACCATTATCAAAAATAAGATGAGTGAAATCACATATGATAATTAAAGAATAATATGTTTATACTTGACACCAATTTAGAACAATAAATTCAGTAAATTAGATAAAAAGGAAAATCCTTGAATGAGACCTACTGTGAAAGCTCACACTAGGAGAAATAGATAACTCAATAGCCCTATATCTGTAAAAAAAAAAAAAAATACTGGAATTGTAGTTTAAAACATACCCACAAAAACTTTAGTCCCACATTGCTTCACTTGAGTATTCTTCCAAGCATTAAAGGAAGAAATCATACCAATATCACATAATTATTTCAGAAATAAGAGAAGGAACAATCACTAATATATTCTATGAGGAAGCATTATCCTCATACCAAAATTAAAAGTAAAAAAGAAAAATCAAGAAAAGAAAACTACAGATAAAAACCCCTCATAAACATAGATGCAAAAATTCTTAACCAAATGTTAGCATATAGATTCAAAAATATAAAAATAATAATGTCATTACTAATTGAGGTTTATCCCAACAATGCAAAGTATATTTTTTTAACATTCCAGAATTCCCTTTGTGATTATAAGGTGTTACGCTGGCACCAAAGTGAAAATCCACTCTCAAGAGAAAACCCACTCCCTTCAGAATTTTATTTTCTAATAAATACATTCTAAAATCTGTCTCAACTTTGGTTCAAACAAAAACTGTTTGAAACTGTTTATTGTCAATTTGTTTCCCACACAATCCTTTATATTTGAGGTTAGTAACTGTCGGATAGATTACATAACCTGTCATGGTTTCACAGATAGGAAATTCTGATATTCAAAAGTAGGATATCTGATTTCAACACTTAATATCTCCATTGCCTTACAGTTTCATTTTGTTTGAATTATAAAGCTGCTTCTTCCAGTATCACAATGCTAAGCTATATTGAATCATTGGGCATCTTTAGCAAATTGACTGATATTATCACATACATTTGTATCAATAACTACTATGTCCTACTATACAATGAAGTCTCTATTTCTCAATTCTTAACATTTGTTCTATGGGAATACATCTTCAGTTATAAATTCATATAATAAACATATGAGTGTAAGTAGCGATTTTGAAAGTATTTGTGTATACAGGGCACCTGAGTGGCTTAGTCAGTTAAGCACTGGACTCTTGGAATCAGCTTAGGTCATGACCTCACAACTGGTGAGTTTGAGCCTTGCATCTGGCTCTGCAGTGACAGCACGGAACCTGTTCGGGATTCTCTGTCTCCCTTTCTCTCCACTCCTCCCCCTCTGATGCTCTCTGTTTCTCTCAAAAATAAATAAATAAGTATTTAAAAAATAATAAAATATTTGAGTATAGAAGATGTTTTATATTAAGACACAAAAAGAACATGAAAATAATTATTCAGAATTTTCTAGCAGTAATACTTTTCAGAAATATATGTTATTTTAATATTTTAAGATATTTCTTTGAAAGTATTTTATAACCCTAATAAATTACACATGCACATATATGTCTTTTCCTGTTTTGTTTTACTTGGAATAAGGATCAATGACTATAAATCCTACATTGTGCTCATCGCCTTTTGGCCTGGTTTGGCTCTCTATCTGTAGATTAAATCTCCTTCCATATCCACAACCATATGAAAGAGGTTCTAATGGATATACCCATGTTAAGCATATCAAGAACTCTGAAGAGTCTGAGTTTTACCCTATTTGCAAACTAGTGAGGCAGCCTGTTAGAGTTTCATGCAAGCTGACAGAAAACAGAAGACTCCTGGGTCAGAGATAAAAGTCTATTAATATACAGCAGGCAGCAGGAGCTTCATGTTCATGCCCATTTCCCATGGTCCCCAAATCCCCGGTGAGCCCAGATGGATGTGTGCACACAGTTGGTGTGTAGCATAGCAGATGAACCCTAAAATTAGGAAATTCTCATCTCTTATAATGAGATGGAAGCAAACCTGCCCAACATTTGCTCCAGAAAAACAAACTAACAAACATCTTTATTGTAACTGTAACAATAGTAAACAACGGACCCTCTGTAGCAAAGAAAAACTCTCTCTCCCAGGGCTGCTTGTTTTACAAACATCCTTGGAAAAGCAGTCTGTAGCAAAGGGACATCAGTGTCTCTGCTATGGTGGGCAGAAACGTGAGAGTCCCACGAACTGACTCCCCACAATGAAGATTTGCAAGCCGTGTCCTGTGGTTTCACAGGACAGAGACAAGACTGTTTTGTTTTCATACTTCCTGGTTGGCTTTCTGACTCAGAGATTGGATTGGAACTCTATAATCTCTTATTTTTAATTTGCTTTTACCGAATGATACTTATACACAGTTAGCTCCCCAAATTCAAATTTCCCAGGACAAATCTGCCAGTTGTTTTTCTGTTTATCTATCTGCTGGAAAGTACATAAAGAAAAGGGAAGCACTCTTCATATTAGGAAAATAATCTTTTCTTCCTTAAAAAAATAATTAGTACCTGCCATAAAGGAACTGGTTTTCTTTTTTTTTTTTTTTTTTTAATTTTTTTTCAATGTTTATTTATTTTTGGGACAGAGAGAGACAGAGCATGAATGGGGGAGGGGCAGAGAGAGAGGGAGACACAGAATCGGAAACAGGCTCCAGGCTCTGAGCCATCAGCCCAGAGCCCGACGCGGGGCTCGAACTCACGGACCGCAAGATCGTGACCTGGCTGAAGTCGGAGGCTTAACCGACTGCGCCACCCAGGCGCCCCCGAGGGAACTGGTTTTCTTATTTGTACATCCTTTTTGTTTTTGAACCATGTTAGAGGCTCTGAGAAGCAACTTTCCACTGTTTTTCATTCTGGTAATTTTGCACTGTTCACAATAGAGCAGGAAAGATAGGGAAATGGTTTAGATAACAGGCTCAACTGTTAGTTTTACTTTTGACTTTTTATTTTATGTTTCTTCATGTACATTTCAGTGCAAGGTAATAATAAAAAAAATTAGGAATTACTACTCAGATCCATTTTATATAGGAATTCTATCTGTAGATTTTTTTTGTGTGTATGTGTGTATAAATTAGAGCAGATGTACTCTAAAGCTACATTAATATAAGGTGGAAGTCAAAAAAAACTAGATCACTTGGGTCTCCATCAGAGAAAATATACATTTTTTTAATTATCAGAGGTTTTTCACCACTATAGCCAAAGTGACAAAGCTTGCTATGTTTCCAAAGAATATTTCAATTTATGACATTTCTATGTTCCTTTTAAAATATTAAAAATCACAGGAGCACCTGGTGGCTCAGTCAGTTAAGTGTCCGACTTTGGCTCAGGTCATGATCTTGTGGTCTGTGAGTTCGAGTCCCACATTGAGCTCTGTGCTGACAGCTCAGAGCCTGGAGCCTGCTGCAGATTCTGTGTCTCCCTCTCTCTCTCTCTCCCCTCCCCCACTCACGTTCTGTCTCTCTCTCTGTCTCTCAAAAATGAATAAAAGTTAAAAAGAATTTTAAACATTAAAAATCACAGCTAACCAGATTTCTTCTCTCAGACTACATTCCTCAATTGAAGCACAGAAATATTCTTTTCCAAATTGGTAGCTCTAATTTTGGTTTTGTATATATCAGGATATTATTCAAAATTCAGGTCTTAAGCAACAAACATGAAGTAACATTATTATAAATCTACTAAATCCTGTCTGTTAACTAGGTCTTAAAAACATGATTTACCACACCCCTGAAAAATCCCAGTAGTTGCCAGGGTGTTATTTACTCTCACATAGAAGCTGTTTTTTTTCCTTCTCCCCCTTACCCCCAACAGGACTTATTGTAGGGACCATCTCAGAATAATATTCTTCTTGAGGTATAAATGACCTCAAGTCATTAAATAAGCTGAGTATGATTTGATTATATAAGTTTGGGCATATTTATATACTCACAGAACCATCACCACAATTGAAAAAATAAGTACATCACGTCCAAAAGATTTTGGACATGAAACTTTTGCCCAACCCAAGATCACTAAGACTTTTCCTCTTTTACCTTTTTCGAGATGTCTTATAGTCTGGTTTCCCTTTAATCTCCAGCTCATTTTGAGTTAATTTTCCTCATGGCGTAATGTATGAAAGTTAATTTTGTCTCAAAATGATGTGCAATCAATCTAACACCATTTTGAAAGATTATCCTTTCTTCATTGAATTGCCTTTGCAATTTTGTCAAAAATTAACTGAATACATATAATTTTCATATTTATATCTTTATTTGATTGAAGAGATTAACTAATGTTTTTCTTTTTTAAATCACAAATGAATATGGATTTTGTCAAATACTTTTTATGTATCAGTAGAGTTAGTCATATGATTATATTTTCTTTTTCATTTTGTTATGGTTATTATTTTTTTATTTTGGCTAAATACTTTTCTATTTCTCTTTTATTATCTTTCTTGAGTCATGGGTTATTTATAAGTTTGTTAGTTTCTAAATATTTAGTCAATTACCAGAGATCTTTTTGTTATCAATTTCTAATTGAATTCTATTGTGACCAGGAAGCATATTTTGAATACTTTTATTCTGTGGATAATTTTACCTAGAGGGTCAATTGGAGAAAAAAATTTAGGAGAAAAGCAACTTATATTCCACAAGCAGCCTAATGCACTTCATATTAAAGAGAGTTCATTATTGTCATTAGACAAAAACCAATTATGGGGGCACATGGATGGCTCAGTTGGTTAAGTGTCCAATGCTTGATCTCTACTCAGGTCATGATCTCAGGATTCATGAGATCAAGATTGAGCCCCTGCATCCAGCTCTGTGCTGACAGTGTGGAGCCTGTTTGCGATTCTCTCTCTCCGTCTCTAAATATCACAACTTAAAAAAAAAATTATGGCCTAATTTAACAAGTGGGTACATTTATAAGATATAGGAAAAGAAATACAATAATCCTTAAGAGTTTGAAATGTTGCTCTGTTTCACATACAGCAACAAAAATACATAAATTGACTCTAACATTTAGGAATAAGGATCCATCAAGGGAGACTGAGAACCAGCAGCCAGGGCAGTAGGAAAACCAGAATAAAGTAGTGTCAGGATGACTGAGAAAGAGGAAAAAATTTCCAAGGAAAAGGAGGGATCAACTGTTTCAAATACCACAGGAGCTAAACCATTACTCCTGAAATCATACTTACTGGCCTGCTCCTGTCAACCATGCATCCTTAGCCACCTCCCCACCAGTCCTGCATCCTCAAAGTTGGATTCCAATTGAGACTGCTCCCTTCAGAACACATTACTCAGAAGATGAAAATGTCTCAAATTTCTTCTTTTTCCTCTATCTCCCTTCCACTGCTTATCCATTTTTCTATATTGTCCTTTTAATACATGAATTTAGGTAACAAAGAACTATAAGCCCATTTAAAACCGGCATATGGCTTAGGCAATGCCATCTGTAACCTCTTAACTAATGAACAATGTTCAGGAACATCTAATTTCTTTCATAATAAAAAAGAATAATACACTGTGACCAGGTGTGGTTCATCCCAGAAATATAAAATTTAATTTGAAATCTAATGATAAATGATACATAAATATTTCTGTATTTGTATTAATACTAGTTTATTATTTATCAAATTATAACATTGAAACATTAAATATTGTTATTGTACTTGCCCATCACATAATCATTCTAAAAAACTGTAAATTTTAAAAATCTACTTGACATAAAGCTAAAGTTGAGAATTTCCATAGAGAATTTTTTGAGACTCAATGAGATTGAGGCCAAAGCTTGTTGGTTTATGCCCACCCTTCCCTCTCCCTGTTCAATATTGTAATATATAGATGACATTTGGATGTTTTTAGATCAATTTTATACTTTAATTTTTCTGTGGTTTAAAAATATTGCTCTGTTCCACTGGAACAGACTTGTGAGGCATTATGTAGGGAATGCATTAAAGAACAATTTCTACGGATGCTTATGTAAAATAAGTTCATATAAGAGAAATTATTTTTAGTTATGTTGCCCAATGTCACTATGGTGAAATAAAATTTAAATGTGTATGTAGTCTACTATAATAATGTTAGTTAAACACTTGAAGCATGTAACTAAGATTTGGCTTTTATCCACCAAACTAATTGCTCAGATAGTCTTTCTCAAAGTATTCAATCCAGCTGAAGATTCTCATTAGAATAAAAGTGATATTGAGAATGCATTTTTTGGATTTACAAACAAAAATCATATCAACTTATATATATATATATATATATATATATATACACACACACACATATATGTACACACACATATATGTATGTAAATATATATAATCTTTCAGCTAAACTATTTACTTACTCAAGGCCCAATTCATTAGATCCTTGAAAAAGAGATAATGTCATATTCAGTAAATCATATCTGAGGTATCACTGAAGAGTTAATTATTTCTAAAAAGATTATAACACATACTTACATATGCCAGAGAAATTCATACATTTTTGTAACTATGACCTCCACATTTTTTTTTAACTTGAGAGAGAGAGAGAGAGAGAGCAGAGGAGAGGGGCATAGTGACAGAGAAAATCTTTAAGCAGGCTCCACACTCAGTGCAGAGCCTACCATGGGACTCAATCCCCCAACCCTGGGATCGTGACCTGAGCCGAAATCAAGAGTCTGACACTCAGCCGCCCGAGCCATCCAAGTGCCTCTGACCTCCATATTTTGTATATACATACAAACACACACAGACGCACACATATTGTATCATACATATCCACAATATGTAGACATGCACATAATTTTCCTCAGGAGTCACACATCCTTAGAATATAATAAAACTAAGTGTGGAAAGTGAGGGGAGAAGAATAATTTGAAGAGAATTTGAAGAGAAAATACCATACCTCTTTGTGAAGTGACAATATAGTTATGTTGGCAAGAATGCAGTCTTGTTATTAGCAAATACTAGCACATTAAGCTTGAAATATGATAAGCTCTCTTTTGGGGTTTGTGAATTCATTTGTTCATAAACATATTTACTGTAGCATAGACCTATTCTGAGGCAAGTGGTGTTGTTAAACTTTACTTTTATCTTCTTCATGGTGACAATTGAAGCCTATACCTACATAAATCGAAAAGCCAAATTTTAGAATGACTCTAACTGAACCAGTGACTTCAAATAGAGAGAATCATCACATCAGGTATGCCTTGCCTCAGAGATGATTTCAAGTCTCAGAAAACTCACTTCACATTCCAAAATAATATTCTGAAAGAAACAGACATATGTGAAATATATTCTACATCCTAAGTTATGATATTTGTAAACAAACCAGTTATTCTTTACAGCAACAAAGAGAAATTATGCCACCAAGTAGTTCAAATCTTTACTCTCCAGCCTATCAAAATCCAAGAAAGTTATATTAGATCAAGTTAGACTTACACTTATCTATCAAAGCAAACTAATGATTTGGGAATTTCTAATCATTGTATGAATATAATTATAACCTGTTAGCAGGAAATTTAGTGGTTAATTCTGCAATTGTCTAATATGGCATACGTTAAAACTTTTTCTAAAGGAATATCAGTTTTCTTCTGGAGAATGAGGGGAATTATTACACTTTTCTATCCACTATGAGTGAGCTGTGGCCATGTAATTTTATCTGTTCACTCAAAATAAATGAAATTTTAATTTCCTATTTTCTCCTCCCCTGCTGTGGTAGCCCTGTTGAGATGGAACATCCATCGGCACGAGTACCTCATGGATTATATTCAGCCTAATTGACCTGGACATCATAAGATGAACAGGAAGTAAACTTCTGTTGTTTTAAGCCAAAGAGATTTTTTTTCATTAGTAGCAGCTAGCTGATTCCCAAATATACAACTACTATTCTCAGCTAGTATTCTCAGAAAATAAGGAGAGATACAGACAGACAGGGAGGTGGAATTCTGAGAAGTATTGAAGAGCAAAGCGACATTTAAATGTGAAAATAATTCCTATTAGGTAGTTCCATAGATACGTTGAATCATATTTTGAATCAAATTCAAAAACATGTAGATTCAATAAAAACACTTAAAAAGAAATAAAAGCTACAACCAAAGTAACACCTCAAAATCCGAAATACTTCATACTAGAGTCTTCAAGAATTTTTATAAGGATTTTAGTATAAGTTCTCCCAGTCATTTTTTTAAATGGACATTTTGTTTGCTTTCTGGTGGGTCTGGTTTTATACAACTGGAACAGATTCTGAAAAACGTAAGCAGAAAGCATCTTATTGGAAAGATATGGAGGAGATCATAAATGCAACATAAACGTTGGTAATTCAGGAAATTGGTTAGGGACTGAGAGAGGTTATATCTCAAAGAACATAGTTAGGAACATAATCCACAGTCTGGTTTGGAAAATTTCACAGGAAAACTGCTGTCTTCTGCACCAGCAAGCACCCACAGCACCTGGTATCAGTCATCTCTTTTACGAGACTTCAGATTGTGGTTGATTCTCTGAATAATATATATAGAATTTTTTTCATCTTAGTGTCATTGAACAAAAGATCAAGATCACAGACTAGAACATCAAGGAAAAGAAAAGGAGTATACAGACCACTTATGACTTACAGAATTGGGTCAGAATCTTATTTTAGGATTTAGGCTAGGAAGCAAAAACATAGTAAGAGTTCACTACTTTACAACAAAACAAAACAAAACACACACACACGAGTATATTTCCAAAAAAATCAGTTATGCTTTTAAAATTTTATAGATTTTTTTCTTTTATTTGACTCAGTAGAATTCTTTTCTTTTACATTTTTTATAGCTTCAAAATAATTCACCTTAGCGATTCAAATAAAACTAATGAATCCCATTGAATTTCTTTTTTTGCTTTTGAAAACTATAATAGTATAACATTATAAATATTTAAAATTTTTCTCTCAAAATTAAACTCAGACATCGATTTCTGAGTAAAGGGGAAATGTATTAATATGTATTAGTATAAGAGTAAACAGCATTCAATCACATTGACTGCAAATATTTAATCAATAAGCAGAGAGGGAGAGGGAATGAAATGTAAAACTCCTCTTTTATTCAGACCTTACAATTCTCCTCAGCCCCAAGCGGAAACTACTCATAATAGTTTGGTCCATGTATCTCCAGTCTTTCTTTCTTTTTTTTTTTTTTTAATCTACTTGTGATAATTACGTATGCACTGTTTTGCAACTTCATTTATTTACTTAATATATCTTAGGAGTATTTTCATTAATAAAGTTCAGAAAGTTCTAACTCATATAAGTCATTATTTTAAGTGTCTATACAGCATTACATGACACATTTGTTACATTATTTGTATATACACAACTTGAAAGGTATTTAATTTGTGTGTATTTCAATTTTTAATTATTATAATTCTATATATGACCAGCCATAACAAAAATGCTAATATTTAACCATATTTAAAGGCAATTAAATATGAAATGAAATTATCATATGGCTCCATATGGTACTGTTGGAGAAAGACTGCAACAAATATTTGAACCCCCCAGTTGCATGGCATGTACTTATATGTATATCCCTTTTTTTCCTTTTTTAAGATTCCTAAAGCTGGAAATGATGGAGGAAACCACAAACATATTTTAATCTTTTGATTACTAATATATGTATAGATAAGCCCATCACTATTTTCTACTCTCACAAATGGTTTATTTTATTTATTTATTTTTTACAAATGGTTTATAAGACTATCAATATTCTGCATCTTCCTCAACACTAGGTTTCATTATCCTTTCAACTACTGACAAAATGATAGACAAGAATACATTGCTAAAATGTTACTATCATCACACATTTCCCTATAAAAAACATTGCCAATCATTTTAACCTTTTCTATCTGATAAGCAACAACTTATATCTCACTTATTTCCCTATATTTTCAATGCCTTTTGATTTTGCATTTTTTAATTGAAATTTGTGTTGCGATCATTGTAAATTCACTTGAAGTTGTAGGAAATAATAGAACTGTTGTGCCCTTTACACATTTTCCCTTAATTGTAAAATTTGGCTAACTGTATTTTAATATCACCACCAGGATATTGATATCAATACAATCCAATCTTATTCAGATTTCCCCATTTTACACATATGCATGTATGTGTGTAACTCTATTGCATTCCATATAATTTTTTTAACATGTACATGTTTGTATATCGACTATCATGATTGGTATTCTTAGCAAAGACCTATTTTATAAACATATCCACTCCCTTCCCATCTCTGCCAATACCTAATTTTTGGCAATCATTAATCTGTCCTCTACTTCCAAATTCTGTCTTCAAAAATGCTATATAAATATAAATGTATTAAACAGTATGAAATCTTTTGCAATTATCTTCTTTTTCCATTCAGCAAAATCTTCTTGGGATCCATCCAAGAAGTTGTGTGTATCAATAATTCCTCCCTTTTTATTGCCAAGTACACTTCAGGATTATGTGTGTACCACAATTTAGCATTTCCCTGTTGAAGGAAATGGTGACTGACTGCAATTATCAATTATTACAAATAAAGTTGTGGACATTTGTGTATAGATTTTTTTTGAGTGGTCATGTTTTTAGGTCTCTGACATAAATGCCCTAAACTGCAATTGTTGGATTTTATAATTGTATGAGTAATATTTTAAGAAAGTGCCAAATTTTTCTAACCTGTAAAAGTTGTAAATTTGTTTGCTAATATTCAAATTGTTTTTATTTCTTTGATGATGGTTAAAGTCATATAAAATTAAACCTAACTTTACTATTAAGATTTTTCTTTCCAGGGCCTTCCTGGGTGGCTCAGTCGGTTAAGTGATGAACTCTTGATTTTGACTTCATGGTTCATGAGAAGGAGACCAGCATCAGGCTCTGTGCTGACAGTACAGAGCCTGTTTGGGATTCTCTCTCTCCCTCTCTCTCTGCCCCTCCCCACCTCAAAATAAATAAATAAACTTAAAAACAAGATTTTTCTTTCCAGAAATTAGGATAGTAAACTATTTAAATTAGAATATAGACAGATGTTCACTTCTAAGCCATCTGTTTACAATATTTTGGTATTCAATCTTTTTAAATAAAAACAGAGCTAAATCTAAAACTATTCACACTAATTGTTTTCAAGGCAATATTTTTATGTTGTTTCCATAAATTTCACAATTTAGATTTTAATTTTAATCATCATGAGTATCTTCTTTATTTTTTTCTCTTTTATATTTTAGTAATACTATTCTTAAAGATAACAGGTTTCAGAAAGTCAATTCCTGTCACTTGGGACACTCATGGAAAAAGTGACAAATTAAGTGTAATAGAATTTAAACAAAATGACTAATAATGAGTAACCAAATAGGAATTAATTGGCAGGGAAAATCAATTTGGAATTAAAACATAGTTTGCCTCATTGATTTTCACAGCTCATTGAACAGCTACTATTGTTCATTGTTCTCTGAACTAGACTAAAATTATGGTTAGACTTCCTCCACACATGAGGACATCTAGGTAAAGTCCAGGTATGCAATAAAGCTAAGTTATTAGGTGTTTCCTTGCAGGGTACCTTTTAAAGGGAAAATAAATTAAGTTTCTGAAAGGTCATAGGATTAATGCCACAGAGATAGATTACCGGCTCTATGTACATATCAGGGACATTTGTAACAGTCAAATGTATGGTGGTTTCTTACATCATTTTTATTAGTGTGTGTGACGGTGCCTCCTGACAGAGGGACAGGTTTTAATTAGCATTTTCCGACACAAATTTTCATATATGCCCTAAAAGTGTCCCAAAGCAAAATCGCTTCCAAGTTGTTCCATAGTCTTTGTTGCATTGTGGGGCAATCTCAAGTTCTTTTATGAGAAAAAAATATCGATCTTATGTGTTGGCAACTCTTGCAGTCTATTTTTGTGTATATTTAGTTACTGCTTCTCAATATGTAGGCTTCTTCCATATATAATTAATATTACCTTTCTTTTTAGGCCTACTTTTAAATTCATGTTTTTCTTTGTGTAAACAACATCATAGAACTTATAATAATAACTTATAATCATAGACGAAATTATAGTTCTCTTGTTGGAATCTTTACTATTGGAGTAGGTAAATTTCAAGACATGTTAAAGTTTCCTAGGAAACTTTATTTCATTGAGAGATTTACTGTTTTTCATCTACATGCTTCCAGTTATCTCTGTGGTTAAAAAAAGTTATCTCTGTGGTTTATTATATCAGATATATAGGCTTCGTAAAAATTAAACTTCATTATTATTGAAGTACTAGTCCCAACCATTATAAAGAATTATATTATGAAATAATTCCTCAAAAAGTTTCTATAAAAAACTCTAATTAAAATGATGTAAGTCTTATCTTAAAATATTTGCATTATTAATTTGTCTTAGGTTTTAATGGCAGTATAAATGAATACTTCCACAAACAAGTCTCTGAATGCTTCTCCTACTATTGTTAACATCAGAAACAGAGACTAGCCTTGAAAACTTCCTGAACAGACAAACACAGTTTAATCATACAAACAAAGCTTAATTTAGCTTATTTTACAAAGCCAACTTGACCTGGATCATTTCTTGCTTGTGCTTCTGGAAATGAGAAACAAAACTTGAACTATTTCCCGAGGTTGATATGTGGTAACCACTGAAAATTGTAACATTGCAGCCAGTCACTGAGACAGGTTAACAGTCACAGCTTTCTCACTACATAAGCTGCTTTATAACATATACACTACTGAGTCTCGTTTCACATTCTGGTTTGACTGTTCTTGGATTACAAACTGTCTTTTAGGTGGGTGCACAACAAATTTTAACTAGTTACTGTTTTAGTGATTCATGGGTTTTACTTTGGCTATTTTGAGCATCTATCTGACACTACATAACTCAATACTTTCCCAGTTTTGCTTGTCTGCCAGTATGATCTGAATTTGTCGTTCAACTGAAGTATTCAATATGTTCTAATATAACTTATCCAAAAGTGATAGAATTTTTTTGTCCTGTTGAACATATGTGAGGGATAAATCTTGGGTAAACCAAGACAATTCACACATGAAAAGAAAACAAAACAAAACAAAACAAAGACTATAGAGTTAAGTAGATAAATGGTACAAGCAAGAATATAATTCATTCTGTTTACATGATTTATGACATTAGAAGAAAAATTAGTATTTTGCAAAGGTATTGATCCTGAAAAGGGTATACATTTTGTTTTTCTCCCCTCTCTCGGAGACAGTGATGAAGTGTTACTCTTTTGTTCCTAAGATACCAGACTTTAAAGTGTATCCATCCACTGCTAGGTTTTCTCAGGCGAAGGATAGGAAAAATGTTCTACTCTTTTCATTTCTTTCAAAACCAGTTGAATGGAAGATCTATATTTTCTATACAGTGTATTTAGATACTTTGTTTACAAAGATACATTACGTTTTATTAAATATTGATTTAATCTTAGTTACCAGTTGAAATGTCTTAAATAAAATTTTAGTCAATTTTGAGAAAGAAAAGATTATATAAAAATCAGAGGGAATTACCAAAGATGCTTCTGAAAATATTATTTCAGTCTGATAAAGTTTCTCTTTATTTAAACCATCTTTTATACACAATAGGGTTAACTGTGCAGCCTCAAACTTATTTTCCTATTATAGAGTTTTTGAAGGGAGGAAAGAAATAGAGAATAAGAAATGGTGTTTTTCTGGTTATTTTTTCATACTTTTAGATATATCTTTGAATATTATAAGCCATGTGAATTAATTTTCCTGTAGTGTTCCAAGTAAAAATCCTTATATGTTATAAAGTAAAGGAAGAAGACATTAAATGACTATACACACGGTACCCCTTTACACAGCCCCCATGACTATGCTAACAGATAGGTAAAAATATGTATACTACAGGAAGTAGGAACTGGGGATCGTGTACTTATATAGAGATTTGAATCCCAGTTCTTTGATTTACTGGTTTTGCTGCTTTGTTCATGTCATAGCACTTTTCTGAGCTTAAGTTTCCTCATCCCTAAGTGGAAGTAATGACACTGTGTTATTGCAGTGTTAAGGTATCCTGAGATAATATATACCCTGTGTTGTATTAACCCCATCTCCACATTTTCTACTTTTAATGTTAGGACACATCTTATGCTGTGCCTCTATTGATGGAGACTTACTTTGAATCAAAACACCATAATATAGTAAAAATTAAATCATCAATGCAATACTTTTTAAAACTTTTTAAAATGTTTATTTATTTATTTTTGAAAGAGAGAGAGATAGAGACCAAGCAGGGGAAGGGCAGAGAGAGAGGGAGACAGAATCCCAAGCAGGCTCTGTGCCATCAGCACAGAGCCCGATGTGGGGCTTGAACCCATGAACCATGAGATCATGCCCTGAGCCGAAACCAAGAGTTGTATGCTTAACCAACTGAGCCACCCAGGTGCCCCCAATAGTTTTTAAACCTAAGACTTGTGACAATAATAGGTAAAACAGTTTTATAACACCTTGGATAAAATTCTATACAATTATTCTCCTTGTGTGAGATCAATTTATTTCCCAGAAGATGAAAATGCTTTTTCAAATAAATTTTGCTTTTAAAAGAACATTTTCTGCCTTTGTGGAAACTCAGGAGAACATCATATGCACATCCAAGTGTTGTTTTATTTTGGAGAATACATGTGAGGTTAGTGCAAATTCTCAACAGACTTGGATACCAGGGACAGACCTGGATATGTTTTCCCCTTGCAATGGACACTGAGATCTGGAGTGAATTTACTTTGAGTGAACACAAGCTTTGCTAGGAAGAGATGTGAGAGTGCCTGCTCCTTCCTATATAATTATTGCCACATATTTTTTTTTTTGCAACTGTAAGTAAAATAGGTTAACCCATTAAGGGGGGATTTGGGGGCCATGAAAATGTTTTGGAAATAGAGAGAGGTGGTGATTGCACATCATTTTGAACACACTAAAAGCTACTGAACAGTTCACTTTAAAATGATTATAATTAAGGGCACCTGGGTGGCTCAGTCGGTTAAGCATCCAACTCTTGATTTTGACTCATGATTTCACGGGTTTGTGGGATTGAGCCCCACATCGGGCTCTGTGATAACAGTAAGGGAGCCTGCTTGGGATTTTCTCTCTCCCTCTACCTCTGCCCATCCTCCACTCTCTCTGAAAATAAATAAATAAACAAGATTTTAATGGTTACAATTATGTCAGATTCATCTCAATAAAAACAATGCAAAAGAAACTTTCAAGAACTCCCTTGTTCACAAATTTTAATATTATCAATAGATAAAAAATCATTGTCTCCTTCCTGATATGTGCACAGAGAATGACACGGAATAATTTTAGTTATAAATTCCAATTTGCAATATTGATATAATAAGATGCTGTTAAATTATCTTTTTGAGAGTTGTTGTTTTTCCTCCATGTAATTTTACTTTTAGTTTGAAATGCATGGCTTTAAGATTCTGATGTGTTACATCTTGGATAAATTTTGTTTGGGTCTTTATAGCTGAGGTGAACCCTCAGCTGTATCCTGTATTGACATCAGCACTCTGCATCTAAGATAGGAGGCTTTTAAAATTGTCTTTATAATGATATTCAGACTTTGAGTAATCATGCAAAGCAGCAGAGGTCAATCAAATGTTAACCTTGATATATTTCTTGAAATATCACCATAAATGAAAGAAACATTATAAAAATAGTGTATGATTTATCTGTTATGACACATTGCATTATTGGGAAATATGTGAACTGGTTAATCAAAATGAGTTAACTTCATGGTTCATACTCTTTTGGAAACATCTAATAAACTTTCCTGTATCTATTAAACTGGAAATTAGTTTTCTCTCAATAGCGACATAATCATTAAAAAAAAAAAAAAGTTTAGTCTTTTGAGTCCTTGAAGTCTTGTGCATATCAGACCATCTCGGTTCAAAACAAATGTTTAGCCCAACCATAGTGATGGGATCCTACAAAGATAAGGCCCAGATTTAGGGATTTAAAATTAACTAGTCCTTCAGAAGACAATAATCAGAATCCCAAGAAAAGGACATGGGACTGTGGTTTATATGTGATATTAAAAGTGTATGAGCTTGAGAAGGCTAGGAGAAAGCAAGATGACACTTTTTAGCTTCAGAGGAGGAAGTCTGTAGTTTGTTTCCCATTGGGTTTCTTTCATGGAGACATCTCTAAAGTGGAAAGAGCTCATAGGAGCCAGGTAGCTGAAAAAGCCAGGTAGTCATGTGCTTTAGTTCAATACTTTGGCTACTCAACATCCTTGCATGGCCTTGTTTCCAAACTCATACTTTCACAAAAAATTGTTTGGGTTATTATTGTAAAATTATGTCTTGAATAACAATAGGAAAAGTAAAAAACCCTGAAGGAAAATAGTTTTTCCAGCTATTTCAACCACATTAAGCCAATGAATCTCAAATAGGGTAAATGCAAGAGAAGCATAACTAGATGCATCATAGAGAAACTATTGAAAGACAAAGACAAAAAGAAATTCTGAAGAGCTTTTAAAGAGAGCTTGTAATCATAGAAAGGATTCTTTGCAAAATGTTGCCATTTTTTGCCAAAAGCCTATCTGCTAATATTGCTCATAATTCTAACCACTGTCCTATTGCTTTGTTTTTCAGCAGCATGAACAAATGCCAAAAATAAAAATGAAAAATAAAAAATAAAAATCAAGCAAGAAGGAAATGTATGAAAAAAATTAATTGTAGCTAAAAGGGGTTCTCAAATGAGGTAGGAAAATAGGTTTCAATTAATGAAGAGTCAGAGATTAAATTTCAATCAAAATACCACAGCAGATGTGTGATAAGTAAAACACTACCAAAACTAGCACCATTAACAGCATATTACTGGCACTGCATGCCCAATTGGTAGTTTCCCCTGAAAATGATGTGTTATTGCTATCACTGTTATCTTCAAAGTACATTCCTCACTGTGCATGTTCCTTTAATTTAAGAGACACTATAATTTGTTAATAACATCCAGAGCTATGAAAATGTTATTCATCTAATTAAAAGCCTTGCTGAATTACAGATATATAAACAAACAGACACACAGAAAAGGGGTTTACAGTGTCAACAAATTTAAGCCATGGATCAAGAATAAACACAGAAACAACAAAAAAACCTTCTCTGGTCCAGATATCAAAAATAGTTCTTGTGAACAGAACAGTAAATAGCGCTCCAAATGGGTAAAGAAACAAACAGGAAAATCCTTACAAACTAGATTCTACCTAATCCCTCATCCAACAGAGAATAGACATCCATAAATTTTAATCAATTGTCAGAGATCATCAAATGATCATATTTAAGATCAATTGATCACCTATTATTGCTGCTTGCAATGATTATTGGCTGCTAATAAGCCTAATATAAAATTAAAAACAAAATATGTAATGCAAAAGTGGTAGGATAGAAAAATAAAATTAAAAAAACATAGTCAGTAAATTTCTCTTAACTTTTTGTATTCCCTCGGACCCAACAAAAGACTCAACGGACCTTAAATTGTCATCAGGTGCACCTCTCTGATAATGAAATTTACTTAGTTCTGTTAGGTGATCTAATGGGCATCACATGGAAAACCTTCAAAACTATTAATTATCAGTTTAAAAAAACTAAAATCATAATTCTTGTACAAACTATAAACGAACATATATTAAATATTTTATTTAACTATAATGAAGGAGTAAAGCAAATAATTTAACAGGTTCAAAGGAGAATTGAGAAATACACTTACAGAACAGGAATATTTAAATAAGTGTGAAAATGGACACAGAACTGGATTCTTCCAAGGAAGAAATAACTCCACTGAAACTCCATCAGAAAGGACAGAATTTATGTAGAAAAGAATTTATCTATAAGAAACAGTAGTTTTACATAACCACCAGATATCTGTAACTTACAGAATTATAAAATAGTTCCTATGAAATCAGTATTATATAAATTAGAATGGTATATTATAGAGAATACATAATTTTTAGTAAAGCCTGAATTTTTAAATGAATTCTTTGTAAAGTATGTGTTGATACTATAGCACTCTATTTCCCTATTTTTATATTTAATCTTTTGGTGATTATTATCTATCTATACAATTATCTGTCTATAGATGTGTCTGTTTAGAGAAATATCTTTCCTTGAACATTTCTCACAGCGTATTATTCTGAAACAAAAAAATAGCCAAAAAGTCAATCAGAACTAGACAGTTTCTCCCCTAATGCATTAAAATGAAACAGTTAAATTTTTTTCATTATGAGTCTTTCTTTTTGCGTGTAAGCCGAAACTGAATTGTGTAGTGTACTTTGGTTTTCTAAAAACCTGAAAATAAATATTTTTGTAGGAAACAAATAAAGAGGAATGTTTTCTACAGTATCCAGAGCTATCAAAGCTGAACAGCTTAGTGAGTAACCCAAGCTCATGAAATTACAAATTTAACAGTTTTCTTCATCTTTGTATGCCTTCAAAACACCAGAAAAGGTGAAAATGAAAAATCAGGGAAAGAAAAAAAAATTGCCATACTAATTATATATTAATTTAAGTATGGTAGAGAGTTTTTTCCTTCTGGAAAACTTTCATCAAGATAATAAATTGCTACTTTATAATTTTGGAGATTTCCATAAATTTATTCAATATATAACCTAGATGTTTGACTTCCAAGAACTTTTTTAAAAAAAAAATTATTATGTGCTGTACCTTTAGAATGGAAACAAAATTTACATCTTTAAGTCTGGTGAGACTCTGATAACAGATACATATGTTTCTTGTTTCAGAATAACATAATTTATTAAATATTAAGTTGTATCACAATGCTAGCTGAGTTTTGACATAATGAATGACTTCTGTTTCTTTTTTAATTAATAAATTAATTTTTTATTAAAAAATTAATATTTATTTATTTTTGAGAGAGAGAGACAGAGAAAGAGAGAGAGCGTGAGCAGGGGAGGGGCAGAGAGAGAGAAAGAGATACAGAATCAGAAGCAGGCTCCAGGATCTCAGCTGTCAACACAGAGCCTGACACGGGGCTCCAACTCATGGACTGTGAGATCATGCCCTGAGCTGAAGTTGGACACTTAACCAACTGAACCACCCAGGTGCCCCAAATTACTTCTTTTTCTAATGGTGTTGTTTTATAATGGCATCTGGTAGAGAAACTCCTTGAAGTATTAACAAAAGCAATAGTTTATCTCAAAACAAATAATGGAAAGGTATAATTTAGCACATAAAGAGTCTCTTCTAACCTGTTTTTTCTGATCAGTAAGAAAACTGATAATTGGACTGACTGGACATAAAACATTATACATTGTAGAGATTTTTCACATCAGTTTTCCTCTCACATTCCTTGCACATTCTTCAGTTTGTTTCAGTTGTTAGAGAAAAAATAATCTGACTAGACCCATTTAGTTCTGAGTTGTGAGTAAATGAGAATGGTAAGTATCCAGGGACATTTAAAATTTAATATTGAATATAAATTTATAATTTAAAAGTCTCCAAATTGTTACTTCAGTTTCTTGTAAATGTTTAAGAGAAACTTTTCTATTGTTCTGTAAATCCTCCTATTTAACCGGAAGCAAATTTATATAGTAAAATTTGGATGCTATTTACCTATTCTTTCACATTATGGTAGGCAAAATAAGAGATTAATCAGATCAAAATAATATGGTTGGTGTTTTGTTTTTACACATATTGAAGGATTTGGGACAGGATTCTGATTAGGGATGTCTAGCTACTATGACTACTCTGACACTTATTAGCCACAAACATTCGGTATACCATTTGACAAGTTTTCCTTATAGATAAAGTCAAATTATGTCAATGTCACAAGGATTCGTATGAAGACCAAATAATACATATACAAATAATACAGCATTTTTCAAGATGTCTTAAAATCAATGAGCTTCAGAACATTGTTTTTTAACAAATTATTGTATAAATTCCCAGAACATAAGTAAATATATGCCAAAACGACACGTTTCAGGGGGCAGGAAATATTTACAAGGCCAGATAGTAAATAGTTTTGCAGACCATAATATGGTCTCTCTTTCAACTACTCTAGTCGGCCATTGTACAGTGAAAGCAACCTGACAATAAGTAAATGAAGGAGAGTGGCCATGTTCCAACAAAATTTTATTTATGGACACTGAAATTGGAGTAAAATAAAACTTTAATTTGTCATGGAACATTATTTTTGACAATTATCAATTTATGGTTATATAATAACATACTCTGACCATGGAGGTCATATAAAAAAGGCCATGGGCTAAATTTTGAGGCCTCCTAATATTGGCTTCTCCCACTTTGGTCAGTGAGGCCCCTCCATAAAGCCTAGAAAACTGCACAGAGAATGATTTGGATGATATAATGCATTACAAAACTATCAGTTTGGAGGCTTATATTTTGGATATTCAAATAATCATTGAAATAATTGCATAAATTTAGAGACTATCTTAAATTCAGGACAGTAAAATAGACTTAATTTTTCTGCTTATGCCAGTAAAGATAGGTAACACAATATAGGAATTACATTAATATTTACAGATTTATAAATTGCTTCATGAATTTAATGAGAAAAAAAAAAACCTGAGTCTTGTCCAGCTACGTATTTCCAAAAGGGTAGTTGGCTTTCACTATATATGGCATATATATTCATTGAAATGAGACTGGCTTAATTTATTATAATCATTATGGTTTGTCACATGGCAAAACTGTCTTTGCATTTTGCAAAAATGTGAGCACTTTAGAAGTATATGTAAGCAGAAGTAGAAGGAGCTGATCTCTTCCCCCTGCACGTTGGCATATGACCCTTGGTGATCCACTGGACCTCTTTTAGGTCTAATAGTCTAGGTGAGTAGATAATGCCTAATATTTCTTTGTAGTATAATGACCATTAGTGATGGCATGTGATATTTAGCATAAGAGATTGGGAGTGGATCTTTCTTAATTTAATGCCAAACTGCAAACTGAATTTTCATTAATTAATTTCTTAAAGCTCCATCCTAATTCCAGATATCAGTCCAAGTTTAGCATATAAATGTGGATTCTCTATAGTTCTTCACTTTCCTGAATCTCTCAGATTCTTTTTATTTTTTCCATTTTGAGTTGTATGTCCACCTTTACAAATTGATTTTTTGGTTCAATTGAACTGAATTATCACACTCTCTCTTCCTGAAATCATAGGTTTTATTAAGAGCAAGAACTGAAAGTTATATTCCATAAAGAGTTTAAGGATTGCATTAGTTAGGATATAATTGTGGCTGCTCTGAGAGTTCCAAAACCACAGTGGCTCAATTAAGAACTTCATTTCTGTCTCACATAAAAATCTAAGCTGATATGGCAGGTCTGCTCTTGAAGCAGAGCAAGGCCACTCCTATCTTTTTCCTTCTCCAGCCTCATGATTCTCCTTTATTCACCTGGTCCAAGATGGCTCACCATATAGCAACATTGTGGCCTCTGGTAAAGGGAGAAGACAACTTGGGAAATCAGGTGTTTTCTTATCAATATATAAACTAGACATTGCATACACCCTCCTCCTACTCATACTGACTAGGAATTCATCATAGTATAGGCAAATCTTTGGAGGAGGCAGAGTAATAATAGGCTTATTCTTGGTAGCCATGTGCTTGCTCAACATTGAGGTTACCCTATGGGTAACGCTAACAAAATCTATGCTAAATTAGATATTTCAACTGAGACTTTTAAATATGATAGGGGCGCCTGGGTGGCTCAGTCAGATGAGAGCCCGACTCTTACTTTTGGCTTGGGTCATGTTCTCAAGGTCGTGAGATTGAGCTCTGTGTCAGATTCTCCCTCTCTCCCTCTCTCTCTGCCCCTCCTTTGCTTGTGCTTTCTTTCTCTCTCTCTCTCTCTCTCAAAATAAATAAATAAATGAATAAACTTTAAAAAATATGATGGATAATGGATAGATAGCTTACCATACATAAACATTCATGGAAATATCTGAGAGGCCATTACCCTAGCTATTCACAGCAAAATAAAGGAATAAAATATAAGTCATGAAAATTTTTTCGAGAATTTCTTTGATAATAACTGTGCTATGACATCCATTCCTTCTCTTTCAGTTAATCCAGGAAGGAGAGAGATTCCACTCTTTCCTCTATTGTTAGACTTACTGTTGGTTAAAAAAAAAAAAAAAATCCAAGTCTGAAGAAAGGCTGCTTCATCTTCAGACTAAAGAACACTATCTTCAGAGGTATCTTCACTTGATTGGTCAGAAAGATTAAATGACAACAGTGATTGGTACGTGCAATTTGGTCAGTACAACATTGTTTAAAAATATTTGAATACGGGGCGCCTCGGTGGCTCAGTCGGTTGAGCAGCTGACTTCCACCCAGGTCATGATCTTGCGGCTGGCGAGTTCGAGCCCCGCATCGGGCTCTGTGCTGACAGCTTGGAACCTGGAGCCTGCTTTGGATTCTGTGTCTCCCTCTCTCTCTCTGACCCTAACCCACTCGCATTCTGTCGCTGTCTCTCTCAAAAATAAATAAACATTAAAAAAATTAAAAACATATTTGAATACATTTACATGAGAAATATTTTAGTGATATATGCTCAAATATGTACAATTATATCTTCTTTGCTGTGGGATTTGAGATGGGATTTTTGTATTTATATTTATAAAAATAAAGAAAATGACAAGGAGCAAGGTATTACACACAAATCAAACTGCAGGCATGTAAAGAATGATCTCTGCAACTCTACACAATAGTACTCCTTTTATCCACAGTGTCAGTTACCTGTGGTCAACCACAATCTGTAAGCAGATGATTCTCCTTCTGACATATTGCTAGACTAACGCTTCATCATTAGATGAATGTAGCATTCATGTAATGTGAAGACTATGTGAATGCTATGTGAATAACAGGCACTATTATTCACCTCACTTCATCTCATCACATGGGTATTTAACCTTTCATATCATCACAAAAAGAGAGTGACTACAGTACAATAGGATATTTTGAGAGAGAAAGAGAGAACACATTCACATAACTTTTATTGTAGTATATTCTTATAATTAATCTATTTTATTATTGCTGTTGTTAATCTCTCACTGTGCGTTATTTATAAACTAAACTTTAGCATAGGTATGCATGTATGGGGAAAAACATTGTATATCAGCCTCAGTACTACCCACAGTTTCAGGCATCCACTGGGGCTCTTAGAGCATATCCCCTGTGAATAAGGGGGAAGTACTGCACATTTCCCCCCCCCCCCCAATGGATAAAACTAGTCCATACTGAAACCTTAAGGAATTAAAAAGGTAAAACTCATCTTAAAGTCTTTTTGAAACTTGTGTCTTACTGTCTGGCCTCTATGGAGATTGGAAAAATAAGATGATTAATTGGGATATGGTTCTCCAAATTGGGAGTGAGTTCAAGATTACTATTTTTTAATCTGGGTATGAATGATACTTCTGTTTGTGGTTACCCCACCATAAGCAAGGGAGCTAAACTCTTGGTTTTTTATTTCCACCTCTGCATTTCAAAATAGAGTTTATGGAGAAAATATAGCACATGCTGTATAGCCAGATGCTTTAAGTGGTTATTAGTATCATGTTAATATAAAAGAACTTTAAAAAAGAAATAAACATTAAGTCACTGGATGACTGAGCTTCCAAAACAAGTAAAGGTAACTCTAGGGATGAGCAACTATGTGTTCTAGTGCAGGCAAACCTGGGATAACCATGCAACATTCTTCTGAAGTATACATTTTAATCAGTAAAACGAATTGGAAACCTTCATTAGGTATTTTTCAAGGTAGATGGACTATTTCTACAATGTTACCGGCTCAGGAACTGTGATACATAATATTACAATGTTCAGGTAACTACACAAGGGTAGCTCTTAGATGTGAATTGAATTTACAAATTAAGTGTGATTCTGTCCACTGAAGAAACATTTTTTACACTGTTTCTTATTTTTTTATTTTTATTTTTTGAAAGAGCGAGAGACGGGAAGGGAAAGGGGGACGGAGGATCCCAGTGGGCTCTGCCCTGACAGCAATGAGCCTGATGCGGGGTTCAAACTCAGGAACTGTGACTTAAGCTGAAGACTGACGCTCAACTGACTGAGCCACCCAGGTGCCCCCATTGAAGAAATATTTTAATTCAGTCCTCAGTTATGAGTCATCCACTTCTTTTCAGGTGATAGCAGTTAAATTACTAAGTAATGCTCAGAATTAATAATTATAGGACCTTTCAATAAGACAATATTGAATAAGTTTTCACAGCAACTTAGATATCACTTTGAACTATAATAAATGCTCACTCTTCCTTTAATAAAAGTATGCATGTGTTTAGCACTTAGAAGTTTTTCCAGCTTGAGGGCCACCTGGGTGCCTCAGTAATTGGGCGACCAACTCGATTCGCCTCAGGTCACGCATGATCCCAGAGTTGGGAGATGCAGCCCCATGTGGAGCCTGCTTCGGATTCTCTCTCTCTGCTTCCCCCACCAAGGTTGCTCACATGCACTGTCTCTCTCAAAATAAATAAACATTTTTAAAAGGATTTTCTCAGTTTGATATATTTTACTCCTTTGCTAAACCTATAATATTAGTCTTAAACTCTTTCATGTCACAGTAGTTATTCTGTTACTTTCTGGAAAACAAATCTTCAGAGGACTGAAATACCACAGTTGAAGTAGGTGAGAACAAATCCAGCAGAAAAAAAAAAAAAAAAAATATATATATATATATATATATCCATAAACTGATAAGGAAAGACCAGTATTTGGAGTATAAAACATGACCTAAAACCGTCCAATGCCCTTGTAAAAGAGACCACTTCTTCCCTGTAGACAGTGTATTGGAAAAGTTTTTGAAGCATAACTCCTTAGATTCTCACTTAAACTTTTTTTTAATCCAGGAAATCTACCTGCAAAGCTAGCTGAACTCCTCTTCACAGACCGCTCACAGCAGAGTTGGATTCGCTGTGCAACAGGCCCATTCCCGTTACAGGAAAAAGTGCGTACTGGATTTTCAGCTCTATAAAATCTATGCTTTACTTACAAACTTAGGACTGTCCACTGACTGAAACTTAAAGATCAAATGTGAACGTTGAGGCTAATCAGAGTAATAAGACAAACGTCAGGAAAAAATTATAATCATCTGATGCTAGCAGATAACATGACTGCCATTTGGTAAATCTTCAGAGCAAGTCCTTTTTAAGCAGTAACACTGATGTATAACTTACATATGGTTTTGGATATCCTTGTGTAATAAAATTAAAAATGAACCCCCAAATCCCTCATGTCTGCAAGCAAGCAAAATTCCCTGGTGCCAGGGGAATGAGCTGACCTGGGAGCCAAGAGGAAATAAATAAGAACGAATTAGGATTAATTAATAATTAATTTTACATTAAAATGATGTCTTAAAAATAAAAAGCGGGGAATTGTAGGGGCGCTTGGGTGGCTCAGTCAGTTGAGCATCTGACTTTGGCTCAGGTCATAATTTCACAGTTTGTGGGTTTGAGCCCCACATCAGGCTCTGTTCTGACAGCTAGAGCCTGCAGCCTGCTTGGGATTCTGTACCTCTCTCTCTCTCTCTCTCTCTCTCTCTGCCTCTCCCCTGCTCACACTCTGTCTCTCTCTCTCTCTCTCTCTCAGAAAATAAACATTAAGAAAAAAATTTTTTTTTAATTTTTTTTTTCATTTTTTATTTATTTTTGGGACAGAGAGAGACAGAGCATGAACGGGGGAGGGGCAGAGAGAGAGGGAGACACAGAATCGGAAACAGGCTCCAGGCTCTGAGCCATCAGCCCAGAGCCTGACGCGGGGCTCGAACTCACGGACCGCGAGATCGTGACCTGGCTGAAGTCGGACGCTTAACCGACTGCGCCACCCAGGCGCCCCAAGAAAATTTTTTTTAAAAGAGGGGGGTTGTAGAAACTAGGGCATAGGATTTGTATCACAATGATAGAACTAGAAGGAAATTAGGGGAAGAAACATCTGTGGGTGTGATTTAAAGGTAGATCAGTTGGATAGTAGAGGGCAGCTGGATTTTCACCACAAAACTAGAAGTAAGCGGAGGCCTACTGAATATCCTCCCTGGCCAGGACCTGGAGACCAATGGAACTAAGCCAACAGTGGGGAAGGGTGAGCAACACATTTCTTGGATGAAGAAGCCATTACTCGTTCTCCAGTTCTGAGCTTACAAATTCCACTGGGCCTCAAGATTTTTGGGATTCTCATCCATAGGACAAAACACAAGCAGGACTCTGAGCTGAACCTAATGTAACACAACTGACGTCAGAGAGCTTGACACTTAGAGGAACAGAGGTGATGTGAAAAGAAAAAGACAGCACCAGCCCTTGGAGACAAGTTGCCAGTGAATTAAACCTAAATTATAATATTTCACATATTTGAAATGTTACACTAGGTTAAAAACAAAACAAAACAAAAACACCACACACCTCCCTGCACCTAAGAGAAAAAAATGGTAATAAAATGCAAAATGCACAGGACAGATTAAATAATGAATGGTATCTTTCGAGAAACAAAGAGTATACACTTCAGAACTCCTCTGCCTTCCATATAAAATGAATTATGACATGTTGAAGATTAGACAAGTTGCCTAGAGCCCTGCTTCACTCTGCACTGCGGAGATATTATGTTTCATATGACACTTGGAATTTCTAAGCAGAAATTATTCTTCTGACTTATTCATAATGAAAAAGAGAAATTTCTAAAGAAGTTAGTTGGCTACTTACACCAATGGCTAGACTCCTTGCTTTTTAAAGAGAAAGTTAAGTCTAAAATAGCCTCTTCAGCTTCTCATCCTCTATCCAGAGACATAAGAACACTTTGCCTGGCAAAAGTAAATATTTAAACATTGAGATTAAAATTAAATAAAAACTTATAACAGAAAAATACAAGAATTTTGGACTTAAAAAAACTTTTTACTATCTCTGAAACAGCAACAATAGGATTCCATGAACTGTATGGGAGGAGAGTAATGAGGTTCCTTGGAAATAAAATTAAAACACTTTAAATTTTACAGGCATCTAGGAAAATCTAATTGCATAAATATAAAAATAAACATTTTCAAAGAAAATATAAAACAAGGGCGGATTTAGGGGTATTCCAGTGTTAAACCTAATGTTAATACTGGGTGTTCTAATATTATATTTCAGATTTCTAGCACTTCAAAATATTGATTTATTAAAATTTCTCTGTAACACCAAATTGGTTTCTATTTTGTTTTTCCTAATAAAAATAAAGCATCTCACTGGTTAAAAAAATCAGATTATCACTTTACACTAAAATATATATATGTTTATAAAATATATATGTAAACATATATATTTATGAAGTATATATATGAAATATATATATGTATCCAAATTGCCATTTTGGATATAAAAATTAATTGGACAAAATTTTTAATGATTATGCTACACTTGATCTTTGTCAAAAGGCCGAGAAGCGATTTTAGTGATTATAGTAACAAGTTAATGCTAAATAATGAAAATATGCCATGTATTTTTTTTTTTTTTATACAAATAATCAGAATGTCATCTAGAAAGCTTGTATCAGCTTTTGGTTCCATAGATATATGTGTAAAATTCCTTATACATTTGAAAATATAGAATTATTGATGCATGATAAATAACGTTTTGTTTTGTTTGTGTGCCTTGAAGAGTAGAGCTCTGGCCAGTCTCATTTGCCATCTCTGCAAGTCCTTCTACTGCCCTTCTCTGTCCTGCTTGCCAAACACGTTGGCCATTAGAACATTCCATAGGAGTGTGACCTGCTGCTGTCTCTTTCATGGGTCTAGGTCTTAGCTGGCTTCACTAGTACTAGTAACATATTATTTCTTTACCTTTTCAGACCCAAGATTGGTCACAGTCTCTTCCTAATGCCGGTCTTTGGGTTACTTAGCATTTTCTGTTCTTCCTTAAATGTGGCCATACTTGTGGTATATTCCTTTATTAAATTCTCTCTGAAATCCAGCTGAGGGTACTCTTATGCACATTTCATATATATGTTCATATGTACTTATATATCATATTCATATATATATTCCAGTATTGTCTACAATATTCTTTGGCCTTTTTATTTAAAACCTGAATGTTTACCATAATTTATTGACTTACTCTTTTTTTTTTCCTTTCTCAAGTTGTTCTTTGTATTCTAAACTTGTTTATGCTTGGACCTTTGTCTTGTTCGTGTTTGCCTTGCCATAAATGTTTTATAGTTTTATATAATCACATTGATCATTTGTAATTTATCTTGGAAAAAGGAATGAGATTATCTCTACTCCTTAGTAGCACCACCCCAGCCTGATGCCCTAACGTCATTTACCAAAGAATGTATTTATCTCATAATCTCTAAATGTCTCCCATATAACATATTGCGTTTCCATGTGTCATAGAGTTTATCTCTATTTAAAGGTGTCACATTTACTACATCTTTTCAGTGGCTATTTTATGTCAAGAATTGTGAAAATTCTGAGAATTTACCCTACGTACAGGTAACAAATTAGCCTGCCATAATTTCACGTATGCTGATGGAAGACACAGGTATCCTGGGATAGAGACAAATGACTTTATCACTCACGATGCTGCAAGCAGCCTGATGTCCCTGTTTTAGTCAGATCTCCTTGACACCAGGTTCCATGAGTGTGTAGAGTAGAGCAGAGACAGATGTGCACATAGTGTGATTACACCACAGCTAAGAAGCTTAGTGCTGAGGGAATTATGAATGTTTTATAAATGGCTGAAGGAAGACATTTCTTTATTATACCGGACAGTAAACAAATGTCTGTTCACAACAAGGAGACACTATCTCAGGCTTCCAAAGCTGTTTGCTATACAAACGTCCTTAAAAATATAGTCAAAAAAGTGATTGCCACTATGTGTAACATGTGAAGAAACGCAATAGATCCATGGATAATAATCTACCAACATTAAAAATTGTAAGAAAATGACTGATTTGGTGTCCAAATTTTGTCATTAACCTCACTCTGAACATTTTAATTGATTCTTTACATTTACATAGCTAAATCTCTTAGATCTAGGTAGTCAAATCTTCCACAGCTACTGATATATTAGCTTCCAATTTTAAAAATCTATAGAGCTACTTTTACTTTTCTTTTCTAATTACAGTGATCAGAATTTCCAAAAAGGTTTTAGCATTGTATTGCTAATAATAATTAACTGTATGCTCCTCACTGCAGTAAGAACACTACTAGATTTTCAACATGAAGTACGATTGTTGCTTAGTGATCTATACATGAAAATAAACAACATAAACTTACATTCACTTATCAGACTGAGATGTTCAACTCTATGTAGTACATACCAAAATTTTAAATGGGATTGTGGGTAAAGATCAGGAGAAATCTCATTGTTCCTTTCCAGGATCCTAAATGATTTTTTGTTTTTAAACCAGAAATAAAACTAAGGGAATTTCTTGCCTTCAAATGAATGTTTCTTCACTATAGGAAATATTATTTCTAAACTCTTCATGGAATGTTTGAAAGAACTACGAAACACAGTGAGAGGTTGTGGTTTGGTTTCTGGGCTTTTAAAAAACATGGCCTATCATTTCTAAAATATCTGCTGATAGCCTGCTATGTGTCATAAGGGCATTGGCACTCACATGTCCCTTTTTTCTCCCTTCCCTGCACATTTCAGTGTTATTAGTCAGTCATTATTTTGTAATGATATTGCTTATGGTATTTCATACTCCTTATCTAATCATAACTGACAAAAATATTCAATTTATTTTTATGTTCATCATGTCAATCCATGTTCGTCATCAGTCATTTTGTCTCATTTTTTTCCTTAAAGTTTCTATTTTAATTTCTTCACTTGGCTCAATTGAATTGCTAAAGAAGCTTATCTTCCTCGAGAACAGTTTATATGTGTGTTTTTGTTAGTGAATGTCTGTCTATTGTTTTTACACTTGAATGAAAACTTGGCTGGATGAAATGTTCTTGACTACATTTTTTTTCCCCTTTAAGATCTATAAGCATTTTTACACAAGCTTTGGGCGTTGACAACTCTTATAGAGAAGCCCTAATTTTAGTCCAATTGTTCCCCTTTGGAATAATGCACCTTTTTTGCCAAGATGGTGAATATATTTAAAACTTATTTCTCACATTCTACAACATAAAAAAGTCTCAGAGTTGTACTTTATCAAATTTCCTTGACTTTCAGTTTGCTTCTCAAATTAGAATATTTTTTCATGTACTGCCAATAATTTATTGCATTTTTAAAAACTGCTTTGTTGTTCTATTTATTTTCTCATGTTTCACTTCATTTTGCTGATTTATGAACTTATCTTTGAGTGCTTATTTTATTCCAATTTTTTTTCATTGAGTAATTCCACAGGTTAAGGCACTGAGAAACTTTCTTCTATTGGGCCAGGTTCGCATGCAGGCACAGTCCTACAATACACTGTATTTTCTATGCTGGCAAAGAAGACATCAGTATTGAAGACGTATTCATAGTGTCATTGTGCTTCAAACAGAACATGGCGAAAGTGAAATATTATCTGTACACTGCTTCCTCTGTGTATCCCTCTTCACTTACATTTTCCATTTAATATCAGTGAAGTGCATTGTAGTAAGTAACTATATATATTTAAAATTACAGGTAAACCTTATTTATAAGGAATCATTGATACATTTGTATCTATTGCCCTGATAACCCCATCCCTTCAAAAACTTGAGTTTTTTTTTTGTTACTGAAATAAAAATAATGATACATTTTCATTGGACGATTGCAACACATGTCTTATAACCTATTAAATGCACCCAGTCTCCAGGTGTTAAACCAACTATAAGGAAAAATGATATTTGAATATAGATCCATTTTAATGGTTCAACTTAATAGGCAAAATTTTACATTTATATTCCTAACACAAATATCAGAATGTGAATATCTTTTGAGAAGTTTCTGGTTGCTTAAACAAAAACAACAAAAGTCTGAAAAAGGAACTTGTAAAAAATAAATAAGGGATAATTATGTAGTAATGAAATTAAATTCCTTGGAAACCATCTAATCAGAAAAGAACTGCTTACCAGCATTAGATAAAATTTTAGTGTAATTTCCTACTTTATGTCACCATTTAATAAATATTTTTATAATATTCGTCCCTAGGAATCACATTTTTTCACAAAATAAAGGCTATTCACAAATATATATATACATATATATATAATTAAGATTTACAGTGCTAATTGAATTAGTGTAATAAACTAGAATTGAAAGTAGCTAACTGTTGGTATATAAAATTAGTCCAACATTTTAACATCAAAGATAGGTGGCATATTTTACATCTATGTTCTTTCTCCACCGTTTCTGTTTTATCTTTAGTCTTATCTTTCTGATTATGCAGAAAAATGACCTAAATATAGTTGTGAATAACTTTCCTCCCAACATTTTGCCCATATACAATAAAAGTGAATCACTGACTATTTGAGGACAATGTACATGGTAGAAAGAACAAAAGACCCGTGAAGTAGTTTTCATAATAAAAATCAAATTTTCTGAAATACATTACATGCTATCTTGTTATAAATGCATACATGTGATATTTTAGAGTGTACCTTAGAAAGTAGATACTAGGGGTGCCTGGGTGGCTCAGTTGGTTGAGCGTCTGATTTTGGTTCAGGTCATGATCTCACGGTTTGTGGGTTTGAGCCCTGCGTGGGGCTCTCTGTTGACAGCTCAGAGCCTGAAGCCTGCTTCAGATTCTGTGTCTCCCTCTCTGTCATTCTCTCCCTCTCTCTCAAAAATAAACATTAGAAAAAATTTAGAAAATAGATAGTAAAATTAATAATTTAAAGGACATAATATTTGGAAAATGTTTTCAGAATATATTCCCATCCCAAAACTTTCATTAAATAGAATGCAGTCCCCTAAATGAACAAGAATGACATGATAAATATTCAATGTTTGTTTCTATACACTTAGTGAAAGGATTATGTGTTAATGGTAAATTATCAGAGTTTTTTAGCTTTTAGTTTTTACTTTTCTATGGATTTTCCCTTCATCTTGCATTTGGAGGAGTATAGATCAAAATATTACTAGGCAATAGAATACATATTTTAAAATCTTTAGAATTAAGGCAAAAACCTGTGCTTTTATAAATTAGTTTTCATAAATTTTAGTATTTGTTTATTAACATCTGCCACAGTAAGCTTAAAGTATCATGGCTTTGTGGTATGATGCCTTATGTATAAAAAATATGTCTTTCAACATTATAATTGAAAGCAGTAAGTAGAGATTTAAATACAAAGTCAAGAAGAATTTTCATATAATGTTAGTTTCATAATGTACTGTTTTAAGGAAATTGAGAAACTTCATGAAATATTCCATGATCATAATTTAAATACTTAATATAAAATTCCATTTTTCTCTAATTCAAAAGATTTTCAAAGTTAAAATAAAACCTTTTCAGGAAATTATTTAAAGGGACTTAATTATAGACACAGAAGCTATTTTTTATATAGTTCTCAACAATTATTTTTTCATTAACATACTTGTATATAACACATATTGCCTTCAATTTATCAAATTAACATTAACCAACATTGGTTGCCATTTTAAATTTTAGCTTAGTTTTTTCTTATATCTTTTTTAAAACTTATTTACTTATTACACATTAATATTATGAACTGAAAGATGAAGATTAGCTTATTTGCACTATTTCATTCTTTTCCCCTTGCCTAATTTTCATAGCTACTTCAAGCTATATGACAAGCTATGGTAGTTATCTGGAGACATTCTTTAAGAATCTTTTTTTTTTTAAGGTTATTTATTTATTTTGAGAGAGAGAGAGAGATCACGTGCAAGTCAGGGAGGGCAGAGAGAGAGAAGGAGAGAGAGAATCCCAAACAGGATCTGCACTGCTAGCACAGAGCCCGATGCAGGACTCAAACTCATGAACCTTGAGATCATGACCTGAGCCAAAATCAAGAGTCAGTCGCTTAACCAACTGAGCCACCCAGACACCCTGGAGACAGTGATTATCATCACTTGGGCAGGGGACATTGCTAGCATCTCGTGTTTTGAGACTAGAGATGCTACTAAACATCCAAGAACAACAACAAAGAACTGTCCAGTCCAAAATATCAGTATCACTGATATTGCAAAACCCTGATCTAACAGAAACACTTAAAATTCCACATCTTGCACAACTTTTGTCTCTAATGTGCTCACTATACTAGAATAACACATGTGTGAGCCCAATATCTTTCTGCTCTGTGCTCTCTTTTCATCTACCTACCTCTTATTTTAAGTACTACCTATCTGAGTTGATAATATTTAAGTTACATTCTGTGACAATATTCGATTCTTCTATAAATATTCTATAGGTTGATTCAAAAAGTTGGAAAATTATATAAACCATACTTGAATTATATTTTTGTAGGAAACTTAATATTTTACTAAAGTTCCATACAGTAGGGTAGGTTTACTTTTCATTCTTTATTGGCAAATGTCATAACTTTTGTTTCAATTATACAATTATTGTTAGCATATGGGTCAAATTAAATTCTATTTTTTATGGAAAAATCAATTATTCAAAAATAATAAAATATTGAAACATAAATTTGCTAAAGATATTGAGTATGGCTTTTCCTTGTATTCTCATTTGAATTTCTGGCCTTTTTTTTTTTCTTTTGAAGAAAAGAAGCAAAAGTCTTATTTGCTATACTGAAGTCAAATAGTTATTTATGGTATTGAATGCATTTCAATTTTTTTGTTTGTTTTTGAAGACATTTCCATTGAAACCCAGGAACTCCATTTAATTTTTCCCAACTGACTTTAGGTGTGCTAAATAATTTTAATTTGGGGTTCATTTTATTTGGAACTCATTTTTTAGATATACAAGTATTTCATTTTATATTATTCATTTATTTTATTTTTATTTTTGTTTCATTAACTTTTTGTCATTTAAGGTACAATGAGTAGTACATTTTCAAAATTATTTTATCCCTGAAAATACCACTTTTTACTGTTCTTGGTTGAGTCTCACAACTACCTAATAGTTTGATGGCAATACAACAATATTGATTTCAAACTTTGAAGGATTTTTCTCTCATGTTTACTCATCTCCAATATTTCTGATCAGTTATTAAGCCAGTCTTAATCTTATTCATTTGTAAAAGATAAATTTCCCTTTTTGGACATTTTTAGCATTTTCTCGTTATTTTCAGTCCTTCAAAATTACATAATGAAATGTCACTCTAGAGTGTCTCCCTTTTCTCTGCTCACACTTGATGTGGTAAACTTACACAATTTGAAGGTTAAAGTCTTTCTTCAGAGGATACAAAGTGCTATGTGTAGGTCACCTCCTTGAACTAGAGTTCCTTAATCAATGGCTTGAATAAAAAATATAAGTGATGAATTTTGTACATACACAATAGGACAATTTCAATGAAACTGAACTTTCTCAGTTGTGAGATGTGAATCATAATAAAATAATAGAAAATAGTAAATAGTTTTTTTTACCACATTGACATAAATCTGACTTGTTTTTTTGTCTTATCCAATCTACATGTAATTCATAAATTAACTCCTGGCATCCTTAGTTTCTGTTCAATTAAATTAGAAGAATAAAGATTGAAGGTTCACTATATTTGTGGGAAAGTTTAGTTCACTGTGAAAATCAAACTCCAATTCAGTACTTAACTAGAACATCAATGTCTTAATAGATTTGTTTTTTATTTTTCTGTGTACTTAGCTATGAGTAGGAATCAGAAAATCTTTTGCCTTTCTCTGATTTTCCTTGAAATGGGTTTTTTAGCTATATAATACAAAAAAAAAAAGTGACCAACTGGCATTAGTTCTATATCTAGCTGATTCTGAAAAAAATCACTGGCTAATTATGGGCCAAAAACTAGTCATTTTTTTTTCAAATTGCCATATTATTTTAAGACAGTCAAACATCCGGGGCACCTGGGTGGCTCAGGCGGTTAAGCATGCAGCTCTTGATTTCTGCTCAGGTCATGATCTCATAGTTTTTGAGATGGAGTAAAATGCACAAGGCTTGCTTGGGATTCTCTCTCTCTCCCCCCACTTCCCCACTCACGCTTGCATGCACTCTTTCAAAATAAATAAATAAACTTAAAAAAAGTCAAACATTTGCTAGATGCATGAGTTATAGACACCTGTTGCACAACCTAATGCTTATGGCTAATGACATGGTATTGTGCACTTCAAAATTTAAGAGGGTAGCTCTCACGTGAAGTATTTTTACCATAAAAAGAACAAAACAAACAACAGGGGGACACAAGGAAACTTTGTGAGGTATTGGATGTGTCTTATCTTGATTGTGGTGATGATATCACAGCTGTTTGCACATGTCCTAACACATTAAATTGTATACATTAAATGGTACAATTGTGTACCAACTACACCTCAAAAAAGCTATAAAAAAGCCAAATGTATTAATAACCAAACATATGCAAAATTTTAAAGTAACATGATATAAAATTTACACAACAAAACATTTTTTCAAGTGCTCTAATCATCTTAGGGTGCACTTCCTGAAGACAAATTGCCAAAGGCATGCCTACTCTTGATCTGTGGTAGCTTATGGGATGGAGGACTGAAACTGGATAAGCAATAAAACTGGGGCTGTTATATCAGGAAGGATGTATTTAAAAAGTTGTTTTATGAAGTTAATTCTCTCTGCCCATTTGAGAACCAGTTTTTTTTTTCAGCTGAGACTATCTACAGTGACTTTTCCTTCCCAAACACAAAGCTTGTACAACCCCTTTGTTATAGTACAGTTCTGAGACAGCCATGCAAGACAGACATTCCAGATGATGCAGACAGCTAAAGCAGGCATTTTCCAAAAAGCAGAGTACAAAAGAAAGCAGATCAGAGAGTACTGAACAATGAGTAGATCCATGGAAAATTTTGTAGAATATATTAAAAGATTAAGATATGGCTTATGCTACAACATTTGACATTTCTATAAAAATGAAGACTTAGCTTGATAGAGTGGTAGAAATACTTGATTATGAATCATCACTGAATGTTTGAACTTAATATTTAATATTAAAGTCTCTAATAAAATAAGTAGTAACTTAAATGAATATTAGCAAAAGAAAAAAATAAGATACAATCAACTATTACAACTAAGAAGGCAAATATGTAGTAGAACAGATCTGGAATAAAGAAGGGATATTACTCTTAGCCATACATGAATAAAATAGTGCAAATCATTCCGCAGCGAGGAAGAAAGTGGGAAAAAGAAAGGACTGGAAACAAAATGAGTTTCAGTTCATGTACAAGTGGGAGTGTGTCTTTCCTAAGAAATTTGGAAGTCAGGAAGAGTGTGTAAATTTACGGCGGGGACTCTCAAATGAATAAGTGGTAAGTTACATTGGAAAGAGGAAAAGAAAGGATAGTCTCGCTTCCTTCAACCACTGCAAAGCTAGAAAGTGACATTCTGCTGTAGTTTGTCCTGAGGCAAAGTGGAAATGTTACAATACCAGGAAAGGAAGTTAGATTTCAGAGACACTACATTTATTTTTTATTTTTAAATGTTTATTTATTTTTGAGTGAAAGAGAAAGAGTGCGAGCAGGGAAGAGGCAGAGAGAGAGGTGGGGAGACACAGAATCGGAAGGAAGCAGGCTTCAGGCTCTGAGTTGTCAGCACAAGGCTGACACAGGGCACAAACTCGTGAACCTCAAGATCATGACCTGAGCATAAGCCGGATGCTTAACCAACTGAGCCACCCAAGTGCCCCCAGAAATACTACATTTAAAATGTAGTACCTTTAAACTCCCAAGCAGGATCCACACTGTCAGGTGATTTGGGGCTCAAATTCTCAAACTGCAAGATCATAACCTGAGCTGAAACCAAGAGTCGGATGCTTAACTAACTGAGCCATCCAGTTGCCCCTCAAATTCATTTTTTAAACAAAGTTTATTTTTAGGATTTTAGGTTTATAGCAAATTTGAAGGTAAAGTACAGAGATTACACATATATCTACCGCCCCTATACACACATAGGCTTTCATATTATCAACATTCCCCTACCAGACTGGCACATTTGTTACAATTGATGAACCTACATGGGCACATCATTTTACCCAGAGTGCTTAGTTTAGTTCAGGGTTCATCAGTAGATAACTCTCTACCAGCAGATAACTGAGTTATAAAATTCTCCTAACAAATGGAATGATCGTAAGAGCTAAGCCAAACTGTGCATGTACATTAACGCCTGCCTAAGACATATCTACTCATATTTCATTAGCCAAACATTTCACCTGACCAAGCCCAACACCAGTAAGGGGAAAAGTGCATTCTGCCTAAAGAAGAGGGAGTTCTATATTTACTGAAGAAAATCTAAGAATTGCAGCTCCAACCCTTATTATGTAGTGATTTTTATTAATTTTTAGTTAAGGAAATCAAGACTAGGATAGTTAAGTAATTGGCCTAGTTCTTTATATTTAGGAAATACCAGAGGCAAATTTAAAGGCATGTCTGTTTGATCCCAAGGCCTCTTCTATTTCCACCATACATTTATTTATATAGTAATTACCAGGTTAACCTTTAGAACAGTCTCAACATATTTCCTTAATGCCAGAAGGAAAGTAATATGATTTAAAATTATTTATATTAGTATGCTTCTTATAAATACACAGTTTTCATCCTTAAATGGATAACTATCATTTATGCAGTGATTTAGGCAGAATATTTAAGTCTTAAAATACTTTGAGATCAAAATGTTGCTGTAATTTGGTGCTTAATTAAACACTAAACAAAAAATGTAATAATCAGTTAAAACTACTTGTGTTACCGATCATTTTGGAATGCTAATCAAAAGCACAATGAGTTGCCACATCACATCCATTATGCTGGCTATTATCAAAAAGAGAGAGAGAGAGAAAATAACAAATGTTAGCAAGGATTTGCAAAAATTGGAACACTTGTACATTGCTGATGATAAGATAAAATGATGCAGTTTCTGTGTAAGACAATATGAATATGGTGGGTCCTCAAAAAAACTATGCATAGAATTATCATATAAACCAGCAATTCCACTTGTAAGTATACACTCGAAAGAACTAAAGCAGGAACTCAAACAGGTATTTGCACACCAGTGTTCATAACAACATTATTCACAATAGCCAAAAGGTGGAAACAACTCAAATGTCCATTGATAGATAAATGGCTAAACAACATGTGGTATATTACATACGAATTAATATCATTCAACCTCAAAATGGAATGAAATTTTGATATGTGCTACACGATGCATTAACCTTGAAGATACACTTAGTGAAATAAGCTGATCACAAGAAGTCAAATACTATATGATGTCATTATGGCAGGTACCTAAAATATTCATAGTCAGATAGTCAAATTCATACAGACAAAAAGCAAAATCGTTACCAGGAACTGGGGAGACAGGGAAATAAGGAGGTAGTTTTTGATGTGAACAGAGTTGCAGTTTGCAAGGCTGAAAAAGTTCTGGAAATGGACAGTGGTGACGGTTTCACAACCATGTGAAGGTACGTGTTACGGCTGAAATGTACACTTCAAAGAGGTTAAGATGATAAATTTGATGTTATCCATATTTTATAACTACTTAAAAACACCCCCCCCAAAATAACCATGAGAGACTATTAGCTGGATGATTTGAAGATATCAGGGTTAACCAAACAGGTCCACAGTGAAGAAGCCAGGATTCATCACTTTCACATGCCTGATTAAGACTGAACCA
Organism: Prionailurus viverrinus; assembly: GCF_022837055.1. Taxonomy (NCBI): domain Eukaryota; kingdom Metazoa; phylum Chordata; class Mammalia; order Carnivora; family Felidae; genus Prionailurus; species Prionailurus viverrinus. Next base: position 85,348,912 of record NC_062566.1, on the reverse strand, counting down.
ATCATGAGAGAATAACTTAAATTTCTTTCAATAAAACTTGTGAAATGAGTAGAGACTTGGATTGAGTTTCATGAGGTGAGACAAGAAAATGGTGAAATTTCAAGAACAAACTGAAAATCTGTAGTTAAAACTGATCTGAGACCAACAAACACAGGACCAGGTGACTGGACTAAATGTCACTGAATTATTCTTGCCTTTTCTCAAGATTTATACTTTATGGTTAAGGAAGGCAGAATTATGGTTGGCATCAAGTAACTCCAGTTGTCAGGAGAATTAGATCAAAGAAAAGTAAACTAAGACTGATAAATGCACACTTTCTCTTACTTAAAGCCTGTATCTGTGACTCTAGTAGTTTTAATAAATCTCTGATACTTTATAATTCAATAGAATTTTCCCACAGCAGAGTAGAAATTGATAAATGTGACTTCAGCTACCCTATCAACAGTTGATGTTTGTCAAGAGAAAAAAAAAATGGAAGTATTTCCCCTCTGGTACTTTCCTGTAATAAATCACAACACTTAGGTTATTTGACCAAAGAAGACAATGAACCAGTGAACGTTATCATTAATTGCCTTGCTTTTCTATAGCCCAGAAATTTTTTACCTTAAAACTATTTCTGCTTTCTAACTTTTGCACATCAATAATATAGCTCATCTATATTCAAAAAAGTCAGTATGCAGCTAATATCTATTTGGTTATTAAAACTGGGTTACAAAGAATCAACCAGATGTTGTGTGGAAGCTTTTCACCCAGGTAATAAATTATGAAATAATGATAATTTGACTTTACAAATTTATCTTCCACATGAGCATCCGATTTATATTTGTCTAAGTTCCTGTCAGTATTAATAATGTGTGTCATTAAAGAACACTGGGAGCAGCCAGAATGAAAAGGAAAGGTGAAGTAGAATAAATAGACTGTCTTTTAATCAGTGAAGGCAGTCCATACAAAAGGAGCAAAAATAAAGACTTCAAGGAAAATATTTAAATGCATTATAAAATAGTTTTAAATTTTTAATGGAGATCAGGTTATAAGAAAATATTTGTTTTGGGGTCTCTGGGTAGCAGGCAGTTGGTTAAGAGTTGAACTCTTGATTTTGGCTCAGGTCACAATCTTGCAGTTTGTGAGTTTGAGCTCCGAATCAACTGACAGTGTAGAGCCTGCTTGAGATTATCCCTCTCTCTCTCTGTTCCTGCCCCCTGGTGCCCCCCCCCCAAAATAAATAAATAATTAAAAAAATTAATGACTTGGAATAGAATACTATAGCATTTTCTTTATTACATGTTAAATAACAAGAACCATTAGTGAATCTGTTAAGTACTGTACCATAATTTTGAAGATGTGATGAGAGTAAGCAATATGTTTAAATACATATCTGTAATGTGTTATGAAAATATATCTGATTTCTATTGGTGAAAAACAAGCCTGAAATGTTAATACTATTATGTTGTGTTCTTTACATTTATAACTGATGGATGCATTAAATTGAAGTAAAGAGTTTAGTGAAAATAAAGAGCCAGCTCTTTAACTTCCTTGCATGCCAATTTCTCCTACTAGCTGATGTTTCTGGTTATTAAATAGAACATTGTGTGAGAATGCTTAGCATGATGCCTAGCCTTAGGATATATTTAATAATTATTCATGTATGTAAATCCACTATAGTCATTACCAAAAAACATATCCAAATATACATTTTAAAATGTGACTGTGTGATCAACTGCAATTGTAGAACCACCATAACCACAGCACAAAGAACATGGCACATTGGGATTCTAGGAATTACAAAGAATCTTAGGGGGAATTTAGTTCTAACTGGACATTAATAAATTCTTCTTGATTATAGTGCCTGATAGAATGAAGAGACAGCTTGAGCATAAACAGGGAAGGTTGGCCAAGTGTACACACAGGAGAAAGTAAACAGAAATTTATGGTTACGGAAGACAGAACCGATCATATTATAGGTTACAGTGTAGACCTATCAGGGTGTTGAGAAGATAAGAGTAAGAAGGCAAGATATTGTTTTTGTGACAAATTGTGGTGAATATAAAGCTAAGATACTTTGGGTTGTTTCTGTAGGTAATGAGGATTCATGGGCCAAATGTGCATATTTGTGTCTTTGGACAAAAATTATTGGTAGAGTTTGGATTCAAGTCTGAAGAGGATTAGGTTATTTTCAGGAAAAGTTTTCATGAGACTGCAAAAATCAAAAAAGAGGTAATGAGAACTTGAAACAGGGAATAAAATTGTCAAGAAAGTCACAAATGCAAGACATATATCAACCCAAGTCTTCACTATTTACCATAATAAGATTCTCATCTTGGAAAATTATTCATATGGCTTTTTGCCTCTCTATGAAACTCTTATGTTTAGCAGCATACACACACACACATGCACAAACACACACACACATACATACATGCTAAAATTTGCATCTGAAAGTGTTATGAAAAATCCCTACTTTCCCTGTACATTAAATACATATCACGTATCTCACGTTATGGGATGTAGTATCATGACAAGTTTTCTTTTTGCAGCTTTCATTATTTATAAGAGGAAATGAGAATAGCACTTTGAAACTCATAGTCACTAGGAGACTGAGATCAAATAATATTTGCCTAAGATTATTCAAATATCAAATAGAATTTTAAGTACACCCTGAAATCCCAACTCAGCACAACTCCAATTGAAATAACTTTTCAATTTGAACTTTAAGTGTTTAAAGTCTCTTTCTAGTAGGATACCAAAGCATTTAATTTTATCTGAGATGGAAGCAAGGGAGAAGGCTAAAACTCAGACACGCCACCATATAATTAATATCTGGGGAAGGGTTTAGAACAAGGGAATAAGTACGGATTTAGGAAATGTGAAGACCTGGATTAGTTTTGTTCTTTTCTCCTCAACAATGGTGTGAAGCCATCTCTCTAAATCCAAAATGGGTATATCATGACTTACCACGTGACATTGTTTTAAGAATTGAAAATTTAGTGTTGGCCAAATACATTAGTATATGTAGCTCATAGAGGACTTTCAAAGGTTTAACTGGAAAACCAAGTCCTGTCAAAAACTCTCATCCAAAATATCACCCAATCTATGCAAGCTACATACTACATTTCTACTACATATCTTCACAGAAAGAAGTAAACATTGAGGAAAAACTACAAAGAATAAAAAAAAAGGACAAAAGGAATGACAGCAGGATAAAGTTTGATCAAATCTATCCCTAGAATAAAAAAACCCACCCTATGTATTAAAATACTGAAAAAGTTCATTACTAGGTCAGAGCACTAACTCCAGAGAAAAGACTAAAAGGTGCATGGGAGGCATGAGAAGATCGCCTTGGAATGATGCTGCCCTAAGGGCAGAAGCAAAATAGAATCAAGCGTGAGGTCCTCTAAGGAAAATTAGCAGTGAAGATGAAAACAGCAACATGAAGAAACGATAACTTAGTACAGTACAAGAAAAAAGAAAACTAAACATGTAAAGAAACACTAAAAGTGTATCTTTTTTTCATATTATAGGTTACAGTGTAGACCTATCAGCGTGTTGAGAAGATAAGAGTAAGAAGGCAAGATATTGTTTTTGTGACAAATTGTGGTGAATATAAAGCTAAGATATTTTGGGTTGTTTCTGTAAGTAATTAGGATCCATGGGCCAAGTGTGCATATTTGTGTCTTTGGACAAAACTTATTGTTAGAGTTTGGATTCAAGTCCAAATTTTCTCCAAAATTTTTTCCAAATTTTCCCCAGAACAAATAGTTATCCAATAAAGAAATCATACTTTGCTAAAGGAAAGAGATGCTCTTGAACTAAAAACCTGACAAACAAAATTGTCATCTTTTCCCAGAGAAATGCAAAAGTGCAAACTGTCTTCATCTGTATAAACTGCATTCATCTATATAAAACATTAAAAAATAAAATAGAAAATGAGAACCCCAATAATTCAGCAAATGATCCCCCCCCCCAACAAACAATGGTTAGGTAGAAGGGATGTAGAATTTAGCACTCCTTGGTGAATTAAACATTCTCCCTATATTCTGCTTCAGGCCAGAAGACATGGGAAGAAACTATGGAATATCAAAGCTTATAAGTATCATGCCTAAAGATTATATGAATTACTTCCACCCATATTTCATTGGCCAGAGCCAATTTCATGGCATTAACTAAATCCAGAGGACTGATTTACATGCTGAATACATACAAAGAAAAAAAAATAAAAATAAAAAACACAAGAACATACCATAGATAGTGGTGAGATCTAGCAGTCTCTCTTGTGGCATATTTAATGGCCTATTATTTGGCCAGCATGGTTCCATCAGGGTGGTGAGAATGAGTGTAATAAATGAAGTAAAGGAGAAAGGAAGGATTCAGAGCAAAATCAAACAGGAATCCCATTTAGATTTTTTTTCCTAATTGCAAAGAGAATGAGCTCCCTTATGGAGAGAACTCAGATCAACATATAAGAGGACAAAGTCCTGATATGTTCCAAAACATGAGAATGAAAGCAAGTAACAGAAGTCACAAAGGAAATAATATAAAATAAATATGGAGATTGGGGAAAACAAAAACAAAAAACAAAGTCAACCTACAAGCCAAAGAATCCTTAGAAACAGTTATCCTAAAAGGGAATATTAAGTTATTGCAAGTGATGTCAAAAGGCAAATTAAGATGTGGACGTAGAAATAATAACTGAATTATAATAAAATGATCCATTTGGTAACATTTTTATTGGAATCATTGGGGATAAAAAAACAACTAAAATGAACAGGAGAAAATGGGTGACTTCTTAAGAAGGAAGACAATGATTCAGACCAGTCCTTTAGGCTTTCCTTAATGAGCCATTACTGCACTAAAGAAAGTACTAGAACAAATAAATAAAACATAATTTCAACCCTCAAGAAACTCATAATTTAGTGGGTAGCCAATTCACTAAATCCCATTTAATGTTTTAGGCTTTTTACTAGCTATAGAGAACATAGCCCACTGGGGACACAAAGAAGGACATTATCAACTAATTTAATTAAGTATTCTATTGTCTCTGAAGACAAGAATAAAGTATATTCTATCTCCTGTAAACTTAAAAATATATTATTTGTAGCTCTGTCATTAGTTCATTTAAATTTATTGTCAATAAATTTTCACCATTTGCCTCTTATCTTTTGATATTAAGGAATTACTGGACTCTATTTACTATATAATATTGCCTTTTATTTTCCTTAACCTCTTTATTCTCTTCCATTTCTCTTACTTTCTATATTGTACTGAAGTATTCAGTATATTATATTCAAAATTAACCTGGATTATACTTATCAGTCTGGTCAAATCTTTTGTCCAATATCATGACAGAGTTCATGATCAATTATTATGCTTACCAATATAGTTTAAGAATAAGATTGTATAGATATTTTTGACATATAATTCTTAAATTTAGTAAAGTGACTTTTGTTAAATGATTGTGTGCAATATCAGCATACAATTATTTATCTTTTTCCTCTAATCTGAGGTAACAAGAGAAAAATGTCTTAATAAATAGTATTGTGCCTCTTGTTGAGACATATGATGATTATATACTGAATCCCTGCCAGGTTAATTAAGCTCCAAGCACAGTATATTTAACAAATGCATCTGGTATTCAGGATTTTCAAGAATATTTTTCAAGATTATTTTCAAGAATAATCTCAGTAATGGGATGCTGACATAAATTGATAATAATAAATATTTCATGGTTTTTAAAAATGACATTACAGTCCATTTACCTCATATGGAAAACTCATAAAACTCATAGTTAAAACTCAATTATACTTGTCAAAATAAGTTAATAAAGTGTGCTATTTTACACATATATTTTGTTCTATTTACTCAATTGCTTTTTAGCAATATCAGTATTTTACAATATTTCTTTTTAACATTAACACATCTAAAAGTCATTATTTTTAAATTTTGTGCCTAAGATTTTTATTGTAAATCCAGTGGTTGCTTTTTTTCCTAAAACTTATTTTTATAAGTAGTCAAAATTGTTTTCAATGTGTTTGTAAAAGACAAAACTTATCCTAACGTTTAATTGGTCACTGTTTCTTTCACACTTGTATTAAGGGAGTTGTTGCTACTTCTGAAAATGAAAGTTATTTCTTTCATCTGAAAAGTGAGATATTTTAAAATTGATTGAAATTCCACTAAAAATGAGAAGTCATCCAAAACAGATTAATGCCTGGTCTAGTTGCAATGCCATGATTTTGATAAGAACATTTCCCCATTAACATGACATCAATACTTCCCATGTTAGAACTTAGATTGGGTGGTAATTATCCTAAACCTAAACCAGCTCACAACAGAACTATAGTCAAAGCCTTGGATATAATGTAGACAGAATGAGTGCAGGAGGGGAGAGACAGAATGTGTGCAGGAGGGGCAGAGAGAGAGGGAGAGAGAGAGAATCCTAAACAGGCTCTGCACTGCCAACACAAAGTCCCATGTGTGGCTCAAACTCACAAACCGTAAAATCATGACCTAAGCTGAAATCAAAAGTTGGACACTTAACCTACTGAGCCACCCAGACGCTCCTAGTCCAATCCTTTTATCTGTGAACTCGTATGTTAACAACACCTATGTATCACATAGAGCTCTGAAAAGAATTTTTTCATTTTGATATGACCCAGGCATTTCCCTTTTAGTCCCACTTGTAAGTATAATTGCTTATCACTATTGGTATATCTAAATAGTAGAACATAAAATATACATCTTTTTATGTTATGTCTCTGAGGCTCTCCCTTCTCAGAGTGAAGGTCAATGCACCTGCCGTGACCTAAGAGACTTTCATAATCTGGCTCTGTTTTTAATCTGTTCTCATCTGTGACCCTTGTGTGTTTATCCTGTCTTCTAGCCACACTCTTCTTCCTGCTCTTTGAAAACATCTGGCACGTTATCTGCCTTAATCCTTGTTCTTACTCTCACCTCTCTGAGTATTCTTGATGTCTGCACAGCTGACTCCCTTACTTTCTTCCGGTTCTTCATTGAAAATCGCCTGCTCAGAAAGCCTTACCTGAAGTGTCAACAACCCTTCACTGACATTTTTTACCCTTCTTCCTTATGTTTCTCCTTAGCAGTTTGCACTTAATGACAACTGTTTAGTTTATGCCATTTATTTTCTTTGTCTCCCTCAAGAATGTAAACTTTGTAACAGCATGGGGTTTTGCTTTTCTGTTTATTACTCATGATATCCCCAGGGTACACTGCCTGACACCTGGTGCCTTCTCAATATACAGTATTGTTGAAAAAATTAAAATCTCATATAACTTCACATCTGAAATATGTCTTAAAAATATATTTCAAAACTTGCAAAAGAGTCAGTGAATGCAATGTAAGACGACTTAATTTCTCTTTTTTTCTCCCATTTAAATTTACATTTCATTAAACCACTTATAAATGCTCTCATTGTTTTGTGGTCAAAAACATCTCTTTTTTCACTGCATATTTATTGCAGAAACACTGAGAAGTTTCTACTGATGCTGTGGTCACTGTTGCTCAATTGTATTTTCTATTTCTTAGATGATTTTCCTCCAAGAATTCCAAGTGTTGGCAAAGCTTATTAGTAACTTAGGCGATTGTCTTTCCCAAACTCTTTTAGAGATTGATGTCATTATTATAATTAATGTATGTGGTTGAGAAAATTTAAGTGAAAAGAAATTTTATCTGAAAACTATAAAGAACTATTTCTGTCTTCCTGCTTGATCTCCCTTCTCTCACCTATACCAAAAATTTCATCAGAGAAAACCAGTATCAGAGAAAATAGCATACTATAGCACCACTGCAATCAAAAAGAAAAAAAAAAAAGCATACCTAAAAAAATGGGAATTTTAGCATCCTTAGTGAGCATGGTGTTCCTGATATGTCATAAATTCCCTGTTACTAGGAGTGAAATGATATATTTGAATCATTTTGACCTCAATCTGTTGTGATGTGAGAGACAAGTAATTTACAATAAAATGTTTTCTATTAGAAAGATGTTTGGACTGTGTCTTATTGTAAGTCAAATTATTTTAAAATCAACCTAAAAATCCTAAATTCCATGATCATAATTAGTATAAAATTAATGGAAAGGAACAAAGTATAGGTTCAGCAAGAACCATCCTGAAAAAAATCATTGGAATTCAAGAAAATAGGTTTTTATAAAAGCAGCTATGATTATTTAACTTTTTTCTCTAAATAAGATATTTCCAAATGTATGAAGGAAAAATATTGAATTGCTAATCTAAAATGTATCTAAAGTTCCTTTTCAAAAAACAAACAACACCATGGCTATATGTCCTAAGCTTTAAACTCTTCCAAGTCAGAGAAATAATGTCTACTTTCGATGAGCAGTAATATATATATATATATATATATGCACATATATATAATGTGTTATATATAATGTGTTATATATGTTATATATATTAAATATATCCTCATTCCAATAATAAAAATGCAAATCAAAATTTTTAAAGATCACAAAGTTTGATAACAAGCTGTGTTGAGTGTCTACAAAAAAATCCGCTCACACGTTGCTGATATTGTATATGCTGCTGCACTCTCAATCATCAATAAGATGAATATTACTTTACGGGAGACTGGGTGGCTCATTCAGTTGAGCCTCTGACTCTTGATTTCAGCTCAGGTCATGATCCCAGGGTCGTGGGATCAGGTCTCGTGTAGGGCTCCATGCTGAGCATAGAGCCTGCTTAAGATTTTTTCTCTCCCTCTGCCCCTCCTCCCCCACTCACCACTCTCTTGCTCTCTCTAAGATAAAACAAAGATGAATATAACTTCAAAAAAATAGGTACATACAGAACAAACTAGACAAGTAATCAGTTGCTTAATGTTAGTAAATGAATACAGAGAAATTCTTACACATGGGAGTGGAAAGCTTTATAGTGGACATTCTAAAAGGAAGACTTCAGATATGCCCTTGGTTGTAGGCTGTTGGCATGATGAAGCTGTGGGTGGGCTAACCAGAAGTGGGGCATCTTATGTGACTGGTCAGGAGATATGCCTGGATTTCTCTAGTTGATCTTAACTAGAATTGGGAACAAAGTTTAGGGGAGCTGTCAGTTATTTAATCAAGTCCTGATGTTTAGTTTAAGCATCCCGGGCTTGTTATTGAAGGTAATGGATTTGTGTCCTGGGCTGGTTGTTGCAGATTGTGGGTCAGAGATGTCTTTTTACATGTGGTCTGGTATGTGTCCATTTGTATATTCAATCTTTAACCACATATTGGAAAACATGTGGAGCAGATCTGAAACCAAACTGGAGGCTAAAGCCCCAAGCCTTTATTTTTATTTATTATTTATTTTTAAAATTTTTATGTACATATGTATGTATTCATTTATTTACTTAATGTTTTAATTTAAATCCAAGTTAGTTACCATACAGGGCAATAATGATTTTAAGAGTACATTCCAGTGATTCATCCCCTATGTATAATACCCATTGCTCATCCCAACAAGTGCTTCCTTAATGTCCCTTACCCATTTAGTCCATTCTTCCACCCACAATGCTTCCAGCAACCCTCAATTTGTTATCTGTATTTAAGAGTCTCTTACGTTTGTCCACCTCCTTGTTTTTATATTATTTTTGCTTCCCTTCCCTTATGTTCATCTGTTTTGTGTCTTAAAGTCCTCATATGGGTGAATTCCTATGATATTTGTTTTTATCTGACTGGCTAATTTCGCTTAGCATAATACCCTCCAGTTCCATCCACATAGTTGCAAATGGCAAGATTTAATTCTTTTTGATTGCCGAGTAATACTCCATTGCATATACATAACACATCTTATTTATTCATTCATTCATCTGTCGGTGGACATTTGGGCTCATTCCATACTTTGGCTATTGTCTGTGGTGCTGCTATGAACATTGGGGTGTATGTGCCCTTTCAAAACAACACACCTGTATCCCTTGGATAAATAGTACTGTAATTGCTGGGTCGTAGGGTAGTTGTATTTTTAATTTTTCGAGGGACCTCCTACTGTTTTCCAGAGTGGCTACAGCAGTTTGCATTCCTACCAGCAGTGCAAATGAGATCCTCTTTCTTCGCATCCTCGTCAACATCTGTTGTCTGAGTTGTTAATTTTAGCCATATTGACTGGTGTGAGATGCTATCTCATCGTGGTTTTAATTTGTATTTCCCTGAGGATGAGTGATGTTGAGAATTTTTTCATGTGTCTGTTAGCCATCTGGATGTTTTCTTTGGAGAAGTGTCTGTCTATTCATGTATTTTGCCCATTTCTTCACTGGATTATTTGTTTTTTAGGTGTTGAGTTTGGTTAAGTTCTTTATAGATTTTGGATACTAACTCTTTATCTGATATGTCATTTGCAAATGTCTTCTTCCTTTCTGTCAGTTGCTTTTTAGTTTTGCTGATTATTTCCTTCGCTGTGCAGATTTTTATTTTGATGAGGTCCCAATAGTTCGTTTTCGCTTTTGTTTCCCTTGCCTCCAGAGACATGTTGAGTAAGAAGTTGCTGTGGCCGAGATCAAAGAGATTGTTGCCTGCTTTCTCCTTTAGAATTTTGGTGGCTTCCTGCCTTACATTTAGATTTTTCATCCATTTTGAGTTTATTTATGTGTATGGTGTAAGATAGTGGTCCAGGTTCATTCTTCTGCATATCGCTGTCCAGTTTTCCCAGCACCATTTTCTGAAGAGACTGTCTTCATTCCATTGAATATTATTTCCTGCTTTGTCAAAGATTAGTTGACCATACATTTGTGAGTCCATTTCTGGGGCTCTCTATTCTGTTCCATTGATCTGTCTGTTTTTGTACCAGTACCATATTGTCTTGATGATTACAGCTCCTTAATACAGCTTGAAGTCTGGGATCGTGATGCCTCCAGCTTTGGTTTTCTTTTTCTTTTTCAGGATTGCTTTGGCTATTTGGGGTCTTTTCTGGTTCCATACAAATTTTAGGATTGTTTGTGCTATCTCTGTGGAATGCTGGTGTTATTTTGATAGGGATTGCATTGAATATGAAGATTGGTCTGGGTAGTATTGACATTTTAACAGTATTTGTTCTTCTAATCCATGAGCATGGAATATTTTTTTCATTTTTTATGTCTTCTCCAATTTCTTTCATGAGCTTTGTATAGTTTTCAATGTATAGATTTTTCACCTCTTTGGTAGGTTTATTCCTAGGTATTTTATGGTCTTGGTGCAATTGTAAATGGTATCCATTCCTTTATTTCTCTTTCTGTTGCTTCATTATTGATGTTTAGGAATGTAACTGATTTCTGTGCATGATTTTATATCCTACTACTTTGCTGAATTCATGAATCAGTTCTAGGAGTTTTTTTGGTGGAATCTTTTGGGTTTTCCATATAGAGTATCATGTCATCTGAGAAGAGTGAAAGTTTGTCTTCTTCCTTGTCGATTTGGATGCTTTTTATTCCTTTGTGTTGTCTGATTGCTGAGGCTATGACTTCGAATACTATGTTGAATAAAAGTGGTGAGAGTGGACATCCCTGTCTTATTCCTGACCTTAGGGGGAAAGCTCTCAGTTTTTCCCTATTGAGGATATTAGCAGTGGGTCTTTCATATATGGCTTTTATGATCTTGAGGTATGATCCTTCCTACTTTATTGAGGGTTTTTATCAAGAAAGAACTCTGTATTTTGTCAAATGCTTTCTCTGCATCTATTGAGAAGATCGTGTTGTTCTTGTCCTTTCTTTTATTGATATAATGTATCACACTGATTGTTTTGTGGATATTGGACCAACTCTGCATCCTGGGTATAAGTCCCACTTGGTCATGGTGAATAATTCTTTTAATGTATTGTTGGATCCAGTTTGGCTTGTATCTTGTTGATGATTTTTGCATCCATATTCATCAGGGAAATTAGTCTGCAGTTGTCCTATTTAGTGGGGTCTTTGTCTGGTTTTGGAATCAATGTAATTCTGGCTTCATAGAATGAGTATGGAAGTTTTCAAGCCCAAATTCTTTAACTCTAGTCTAGCCCAGTGAATTTCAGCTGATCTTCAGATATATGACTATGGGAATATTTGGTTAGTGTTTTAATTTCTGAGTTTTAGAGTAGTTTTCTAAAAGTAATATTGTGACAAGAGTGGACTAAATAAATAGTCTCAGTCCTAGGTACCTGCATCCAGGGTCAACAGATATACTGCCTTTCGAAAGATTAGAGAGCATCCAAAAAGAAAATCACCTACATTCATTTGACCAGCACAGTGTACTAGGTAACATAAAAGCACAGGTTTCAGAGCTAACCTTGCTGGGTTTCCTTATTGTTTATTGAGTATCTGTCGTGTGCATGGTCTTAGTCTAAGCACTGAGGATATAGTCATGGTCAAAGCAGATAAGATCACTGTTTTCTTGTTTATGCAGTCCTGGAAGAGTAAAAAAGTTAACAGGAAAATTGAACAAAGAATATAATTGTAAATTATAACAAAGTAAATGAAGATAACAAGGGCAATGACATAGAGACTAAATTCTAATCAAACTTCATTATTTTTTAGCAAGTTACTTAATATAAAACTTAGTTTCCTGTAATATGTGCATTATGACCCACTTGGTTGTATAGCTTATGTAAATTATTTATAACACCTGACACGTGGTATGCTTTTAATCAATGAGATGGTGATGATGACGATGATGGTGATGATGAAAACTCCATCTATTAAGAGTGTGGTCAAATTCAATCCATTGAACTGAAACAGTGCAAGTCAGTTCTTTCTTTTTTTATTAAGTACGTAGCAGCAATAAAAGGCACAACATAAGGAATATCGTCAATGATATTGTAATAGTGATGTAACAGAACTTTGTGGTAAACATACCAGAATGTGTAATTTTGCCAAAGTTGTACTTTGCCAAAGTTGTCACTAAGTTGTACACCTTAAACTAATTTAATATTGTGTGCCACCTATACTCAAATAAAAATAAATAAATAACAGATAAAAAAGTATGATGATGAAGAAAATGGGCTCCACAGAATCTGTTGGGATATTGTTGTAATAGTCCAGGTGAAAAAGTTAAAGCGGTGTCAAAGAGGATGGGGAGATATGGGTAAATGTAACAATATTTAGAAGCTAAATTGACACAATTTGATAATTTACTGCAGATGAAGTAGACAGGGTAAAGATAAACGATTAATGAAACTACAAAGGTTTTACCTCCACAGCATGTTGGGATATTGGTAGTATTCAGTGAGATAGAAAATACAAATGAGAATTTGGAGGAGACAGTTAATTACTTATAAACATTCCATTTGAGGTTCTGTGTTTATTCAGACAGAGATACTCAAAAGGAACTTCAGAATTTATCTAGAGTTTTGTAAGAAATTTTGCATTGACACAGTGATTTTGAAATCAATTGCATGTAAATTGATAGTAGATGTATAAAATAATAGAAAAAAAATCTATCTATCATCTATCATCTATCTATCTATCTATCTACTATCTATCTATCTTTCTATTTAGATCTCTGGTTCCTGGTACAGAACTCCTAAAACCCTTGAAATTTCCTAGGTTACAAGAGCACTAAGGGAATCTTTTATTCAAATATCTGCTCTTTGACCCTGGTTTCTGACAAGGAGCTCCTAAATCTGTTGTAACTTCCTGGGGGATAGAAACGTCTTTTGTATCCTAATGAGGCAACTTCTAGTGGACTCCTGGATAGATTAAGAATAAGGACTGGTCACCAGAAAGATCAAGCCATAATTAGAAGCTCCAGGAGGAGAAGAAGGGCTCAAGAGTGAGTTAATGATGGATCATGTTGTAATGAAGCCTCCATAAATATCTCTAAAATAAGGGTTTGGATAGCTTCCAGATTGGGTAAGACACTCATGTGTTGGGAAAGTCATGCACCCAAACTCCATGGAAACAGAAGCTCCTATGCCTGGGAGCTTTCCAGACCTTGCTCTATGTATCTCTTCACCTAGCTGTTCATCTGTATCCTTTACCATATTCTTTTTTAAATATAATAAATCAGTAAGCACAAATGTTTTTCTGAGTTTTGTGAGTCATTCTAGCAAATTATCAAACCCAAGAAGGGAATCAGAAGAACTATGATTTATAGCTAGTCTGTCAGAATTACAGGGGACAGTCTTATATTTGTAACTGGCACCTGGAAGGAGGAGCAGGTAGATAGTGTCAAAACTGAGTTAAATTGTAGGATCTCAGCTGATGTCAGAGACTTGCTGGCTGTATGGAAAACCCCAATATCTGGGGTCAAGAAGTGAAGTGAAGCATGCTGTGCTTTGAGGGAAAGGAGAAACACAAAAGTGTTTTCCTTATACAGAGAGTTATGGACATAATAAACACTTGGAAAGTTAAAGAAGTAAGACAAAATACTTTGAGAAATATGTAGATGTCAACAGGGAAAGATGAATGTAATAATGATAAGGTGAAAGAGTGTCAAATGAAGATGAAAAGCCCAGTATGTTAAGTTTTGAAGCATCACCATTGGATACAAAGCTAAGAAGATCACTAATAGCTTTTTAAAGAATAATTTTATACAAGAGTATGTATGAAAGGCAGGCTATAGTGGGTTGAGATGTCATTCAGACTTAGGATATAGAAAAAAATAGGTAAAAATTGCTCTTTAGGGAAGTTTGGCAATGCAAAGGTAAAGGATAGGAATGAATGAAATAGGCACAGTGAAATAGAAATAAAGAACTTTCGGGTGTTGAGAGGGAGTTGCACACATGGTTGATGAGGAACAAGAAGCAGTACAGTGATTGGAGCTGCGTGAGTAATTAAGCATGGTTCCTGGGAAGCTGGAGGAAATGAGCAGGCTCTCATATAAGCCTCAGATTTAGTACTTAAATGTACTTAGATATGTACTACATTTAAGATGTAGTAGTATTGGGCTCTATGCTGAGCATGGAGCCTGCTTGGGATTCTCTCTCCCTCTCTTCCTCTCCCCCAACTCATGCGTGAACACTCTTTCTCTCTCAAAATAAATAAATAAGCATTATACAAAAGAAAATATCTGGTTTATGCCAAAATCACTTAACTCAGTTTAATTCTAATATATACAGATGTTTACACTTATAGTTTATAATTATTTATTGCATAATTAATCATTTTCACTCATATATAGCAAAGATGAATGTGCTTCAGTGTAACTGTTATAATAATTATTCCAGGGGTGCCTGGTGGCCCAGTGGGTTAAGCTGCCGACTCTTAATCTCCACTCAGGTTGTGATCTCATGGATCATGAGTTTGAGCCCCGTGTGGGGCTCTGCACTGACGGCATAGATCCTGCTTAGGATTCTGGCCCCCTGTCTCTCTGCCCCTCCCCTGCTTGCTCAATATCTCTCTCTAAAAATAAATAAAAATAAACAAAAAATCTTAAAAAAATAATTTCTCCATAAAAATTAATTTTAAAATATGTACTATAATTCAGTATTTATTCTATTCCAAAAATTAATATCAAAATTATATTTTAGTATTGTATAATATCAACTATAATTTTTTCTAGATATGTATATCAGATTTATATTGGGCATTCTGAATAATCCTAATTTAACCATATACATTTCCTGGAATGTATTCAAATCCAATGAGAAAGGAAAAACCTATGGAAAAATTGGTCTTCTGTACTCATTTCTCAGTGTTAAGTTTGTGGCAAACTCTGGGTTATCACACACACACACAAATTCTTTAATCTGCCTACAGCCTCCTCCTAACATTCAGATACTACACAAAAAGCTGAGCCCCAAAACTTGGTTTGTTATAGATCATCTTGTTAGTTATTCTTTACATCCATTGATCCATTTATAGATAAGCACGCATTATCTTCCTGAAAATGAAACCCAAAGAAGTCTTCAAGTAAAATCAGACAAACAGAAGTTCAAGTTCTGGTGTCAAAGTAACATTTGTAAATTCCAGATTTAAGAAAAAGTTTGAAGGCACTGGGGACTGACCAAAAGCAGGCATAAATTGGAATGATGTATCTATGAGAGATGGAAACTATACTATATGAGATCCACATTTATGTGAATTTTACTTGAGGACAGTCTCCAAATTTTGAAGACTAATGTAGCTATAATCCAAACAAAAAAAATCTGCTATGGGTGGGAATGCAAGCTGGTGCAGCCACTCTGGAAAACAGTAGGAGGTCCCTCAAAAATTAAAAATAGAACTATCCTATCACCTAGCAATTGTCCTAATAGGTATTTATCCAAGGGATACAGGTGTGCTGTTTCAAAGGGACATATGCACCCCAATATTTATAGCAGCACTATCGACAATAGCCAAAGTATGGCAAGAGCCCAAATGTCCATCAATGGATGAATGGATAAAGAAGATGTGGTATATATGTACAATGGAGTATTGCTCGGCAACCAAAATGAGTGAAATCTTACCATTTGCAAATACGTGGATGGAACTGGAGGGTATTATGCTAAGCGTAATTAGTCAGTCAGAGAAAGTCAAAAATCATATGACTTCACTCATATGAGGACTTTAAGAGACAAAACAGATGAACACAAGGGAAGGGAAACAAAAAAATATAAAAACAGGGAGGGGTACAAAACATAATAGACTCTTTAATATAGAGAACAAACAGAGGGTTACTGAAAGGGTTGTGGGGGGGGTGGGCTAAATGGGTAAGGGGGCATTAAGGAATCTACTCCTGAAATTATTATTGCACTACATGCTAATTTGGATGTAAATTGAAAAAAATAAAATAAAAAAAATCTGCTGTGGGTAAAATTTTTTTTTATTTTTTTTAACGTTTTATTTATTTTTGAGACAGAGAGAGACAGAGCATGAATGGGGGAGGGGCAGAGAGAGAGGGAGACACAGAATCGGAAGCAGGCTCCAGGCTCTGAGCCATCAGCCCAGAGCTCGATGCGGGTCTCGAACTCACGGACCGCGAGATCGTGACCTGAGCTGAAGTCCCGCCCAACCGACTGAGCCACCCAGGCGCCCCTGCTGTGGGTAAAATTTAAACAAAATGTAATGGGAGCCATGGATCATATAATTAAGTCTGGGGCTATCATAGCTTGTAAAAATTTAGAGGGAGGGCCCAAGATAGGAAGAAGCATGAAGATTTTATAAATGTTTGTGTAAACTATGCATAAATTCTTGAAAGACACCTGAATGACATATGCAGAGGGTTCTCCAAGGGTTCCAGCAGACACATCCACTGGAGACATTAAAAAGGTTGAGCAGGAATTTCAGTTCCTGTTAGCTACTTTTGAATAGGGATGGAGTTCATAAATTAAGTGTAGCTAAAGTTGAAAATTTACTAAAATGAGAATAAAAATTCTTCAGTGAAAGATAACAGAATTATTAGGAGCTCTACAATGCATTATCCACAATATAGAGTATGCAACTAAAAATAAGAGAAACATGAAGAAAGAAGAACTATAGACCAATAGACAAGAGAAAAATAAGTAAGTAGAGGCTGAAAAAAATTACAGAGGTTAGAATTAACAGAAGGTGGTTTTAAGCAGTGTTATAAACATGTTCAAGGACCTAAAGCAAAATACTGTCAAAATGAGTAGAGAGATGGGGAAGAATCCCTGGGAGAAAAAAAAAAAACTATAAAAAGTCCAAATTCTTAAAGTAAAAACTATAATATCTAAAATTTAAAATGTACTACATGAGCTTTACATCATGTTGAAAAATTAAAAGGAAATATACTTTAGAAGATAAATTAATAGAAAGTAATCTGCTATGACCAATGGAAAAAAAAGACGGATGGCAATAAAGTGATAATGTGTTGAGTCATATGTGGGAAAATATCTGGTGGTATACCAAATGTGTAATTAGAGCTACAGGAGGAAAGGAGAGAGAGAATAAAGCAAAAGCAACCGAAAAAAATTAATAGTTTAAAATCTCTCACCATTGAGGAAAAGTAAAACTTACAATTCCAAGAAGTTTAACAGACTCATAACATGATAATTCAAAGACTTATGAGCACACCTATGAACAATGTAGACAAACTCTCGAAAATTAAAAAAAATTAAACACTTAAATGCAGCCAGAGAAAAATACCAATGTATTACCATGTATTACCTAAAGGAAATTAACAACACAAAGTAAAGCTGGCCTTTCTTCAGAAATAAGGGGACCAGAAGACAATAAAATAAGATGAGAAATGAAGATACTTCAAATAAGAAAAAACTATGATAATTTGGTAGGACAACATATATGTTTTCAGACTAAAGGTAAACAGCAACAGGAAAATTTTGGATCCAGAATAAAAATATGAAGAGTAACAAATCTAAAATATGGGAAAATGAAGAGATTATCCTTCTCTTAAAAATCCAATTTATTGGGGCGCCTGGGTGGCGCAGTCGGTTAAGCGTCCGACTTCAGCCAGGTCACGATCTCGCGGTCCGTGGGTTCGAGCCCCGCGTCAGGCTCTGGGCTGATGGCTCAGAGCCTGGAGCCTGTTTCCGATTCTGTGTCTCCCTCTCTCTCTGCCCCTCCCCCGTTCATGCTCTGTCTCTCTCTGTCCCAAAAATAAATAAACGTTGAAAAAAAAATTAAAAAAAAATCCAATTTATTTGTTAGAAACACAAGTCAGTAATTTCAACTTTAAAAAACTGAATTACAGAGCTCAGTATGTGAAGTATATCAAAGTAAGGGAATTAGAACTAGGGAGGAAGTGAATATAGTGTTGCAGAGTACTTCTACTTTATCTCATTTGGTACAGGAGTAACTCTATCTCCTTTGTGATGGTTTAAGATGCTTGTGCTAATCCTTACTCCAAGCACTAAAAGTTATATAAAGCAGAATAACTAAAATCCCATTGGGTAAATAAAATTAAATCCTAGGGGGAATAAAAGAGTATTGCATCCACTTACAATAAGTCACGAAGGAAGGAAATATAAGAACCAAAAACATATGGGATAAATGGAAAACAGACAAAAATGGTTAAGCTAAACCCAATAGGGTTTGATTTTTCTTTAAGTGAAAATGGAAGAAAAATCCAATTAAAAGTGGAAATTTTCAGGAAATATAAAACAGAAAAAAAATGCATAGTTTCTAACTTAAGGTAAAAACAATTATTTTAGGGGTGCCTGGGTGGCTCAGTTGGTTAAGTGTCTGACTTCTGCTCAGGTCATGATCTCACAGTTGTGAGCTGTCCTGTCAGCTCAGAGACTGAAGTCTGCTCCAGATTGTGTGTCTCCCTCTATCTCTCTGCCCCTCCCCCGCTCATGCTCTGTCTCTGTCTCTCACAAATAAATAAATGTTAAAAAAATTTTAAAACAGTTATTTTAAAAGTAAAACAATAAGAAAAGATATACCATGTGGAAAAAAATAGCCCAGTGTCCATCAACTGATGAATGGATAAAGATGTGGTTTATATATATACAATGGAGTATTACTCAGCCATCAAAAAGAATGAAATCTTGCCATTTGCAATGACATGGACGAACTTAGAGGATATAATGCTGAATGAAATAAGTCTGTCAGAGAAAGGCAAATACCATATGATTTCACTCATATGTGGAATTTAAGAAACAAAACAAATGAGCAAAGGGAAAGAAAAGGGAGAAGCAAACCAAGTAACAAACTCTTAACTAAAGAGAACAAACTGAAGGTTACCAGAGGGGTGGGTGTGGGGATATGGGTTAAATAGCAGTGGGGATTAAGGGGTGCACTTGCTGTGATGAGCACCGGATATTGTATGGAAGTGTTGAATCACTACATTATACACCTGAAACTAATATGACACTGTATGTTTTTTAACTAAATGGAATTTAAATAAAAACTTAAAATAGAAACACATGGAAAACCACAAAGCTGTGTTAATACATGTCAGCTAGTCTAAGAAAATAGTATAATGCAGGTATAGTGGGAAATTTGATAACAATAAAACATCAGAGAGGCATAACAATTATAAACATGTATGCATCTGATAAGTTCTTCAAAACCTATGAAATAAAAGCTAACAAAACTTGAGAAAACAAGAGGATTTTAGCTCTTAGTTATTATTCAGGACAAAACCAATGGAAAATAGAAAATAGACAATAGAAAATACACAGACAAAAGTTGGTAGATCTAAATATGATAATATCAGTGAAAACATACATGAAAATAGAATAAACACACCTATTAAAAGAAGAGATTATCTAACTTTATACAAAAATCTATAAATATTGCTGAGATAAATTAAAGAGGAGCTAAATAAATGTAGAGATATACAACTTTTCTAAATTGTAAGATCAATACTCTAAATACATCATTTCTAGCCAAATTGATCTATAGACTTAACCACTTCCATTCATAATCTCAGAAGTTTGATGTAGACATTAATCCTGGCTACATCATTTTATGGAAAAACAAAAGGACATAGCATATCTAGAACAATTTTTAAAAAGGAGAACAAAGTTGTAAGACTTCTATTGCCTAATTTCAAGAGTTATTTCAGTCTAAATAATGAAGTAGGGGTGCCTGGGTGGCTTAGTCAGTTAAGCATCCAACTTTGGCTCAGGTCATGATCACGGTTTGTGATCCTATGCCTCCCTCTCTCTCTGCCCCTCCTCCGCTTGTGCACTCTCTCAAAAAATAAGTAAACAGTAAAAATAAATAAATAAATAATGATATAAGTACAGTATTGACAGAACAGAATAGGGATTCCAGATCCCTATAGATCAATGTATATAATATATAGATCAATTTATATAAAATCAATTTTTTTGTGCTTGGGTCTAAGATAATTCAAGGAATGATATAGTAGCCTTTCTTACAAATTGGATGGATTTATTATACATTATATTTAATGGGAACAATTAACACTAACACCACCTCAGAAATAATCAAAGGTGGATATTAGAAATAAACAAAGTGTATATAAATATAAATCTCCCATTGAGTAGGAAGAAAAAGAAAGAAAGGAGCGATATTGCAAAAGTGAAAAAAGATGTAAACATTAAGTATGAAAGCAGTTACATGGCATTTACAGCTTTAGTCTGTAAATATCCTCCTCATGAATATAAGAAAAATATATCCATAATTAACAAATAATTCATTTCATGTAGCCTTTAAATGTTTGCTTCAGATATTGCTGAGTGTAGTCAGTTTACTGCTGCATTGAGTAATATTAGCCAAGTCACTTCCTGGAACAGCTGCTATGGATAAAAAAGCCTCTGCTAAGAATTTTTAGTTTTTCCTATACTTCCTGTTGGCTTTTTTGATGTGTGTGTAAAATATTCCTATAGAAAAATTCAAAATAACCTGATGTCTAACTTTGAATATGGTTCAATACCTAGTGAATTAAATATTAAAAAATACTTAATTGCTTAATTCTATAAGGTAATTATTAAGAAAATTACTTTTAGCACTTTTAGTGTGTTTATTTTGTTAAATAAATATCTTCTTACTCATTACTTGAGAAATATGCTGTGAAGATACTGAATTTTTAGATACGTAACACTACTCAAGATTATTCCCAATTCTTCAATCTGGGATTGACTCACAAAGGCAGGTAATGACTTTTACAGTTATGTCAACTGTGTCTTGATCTTTGAATGCTATTTGCCATCTGCTATCCATATCCCTAGACACTACTGAACTCTAGCCTTTATTTGGACTTGGTAATACCATATCCTGAGAAATGAGGTCCTACTAGACTTTTAACATATTGGAAAAATACAGAATGCGAAAGCATATTCCTTAGATGAGAAAGTTATAAGAACAAAGTAAAAAAAAAATCTTTCACTATCTTTATTATTCATTTACATCATGTCAACACCAATATTGGCTCTGTATGTATAAATTGCTCTAATATAAATTGATCACCTCTGGGCCTGTTTGACAGATATCATACAAAGTGTATAAGGAAATAAATACATTCCTGAAAAGATAGGGTATAGCTGAGAGCAGTTAAAAAAAAATGTTCCAGAAAGAGTAGGGATAAAGCATGGTAGAAAAAAGAAAAAGATCCATAAGAATGATAAAGAACAAATTTGCGATGGAACATGCGTGATAGTGTCATGATTGTAAACCAGAATAAATGGGATGTGCTAGAGAATACCTCCCCAACACTGACAAGATTTCAGAGTAGAAGCAAAATATCAGTGCAGGACATAGAGCCATCTTAGCAGTGTTTAAAAGATGCGTCGTAGTACAGGCAGATAAAGAAATGAACATGAGAAATTATTGGAGCTAGCCTCTAGTATGGACATGACCAGGACATGTTAAAAAGTACAATGATAACAACAACAAAATTGACAAAATAGTGACCCGACTTCCCTTTGTATACTTGACAAGCTGCAGGATATTTAGGGTAGTTATAATTAAAATTAAAATTGTCATTTTTTATGGCTAGCTAAAGCATTTAGATAGAGATGCACAATAAACTGAGAAGACCTGATCTTAGAAAACCCAAACTTAGTTTGTCCATTTTTATAGAAGTTTCGTTTATAAGGAACACTTTTTTTTTTTAACTGACTTTCATCTTCCACTCGTCAAGGTTTGACCCAGGGGTAACAACTTTCATCTATTTCCAGGAATACGCATGTGTGAATACACAGCAGATTTTCACAGTATCCCACACACTGCATCAGAAAGGTGCAGGGTAGAACAGTAATTGTCAGTTGTCCTCACAGGTCCTACTCTGTCCTCAAGGTTTTAGTGTTCCCTTTCTTTCCTTCTTTCCACGTCCAGACTTTTTCCAGAGTGCTTATGGGATTGTGGGATTGACCTATTACAATTTCAAGCCTCCTACCACAAAGGAGTAAGAGCCTTCCATAAACCTCTGTACTAGCACACATCCACAATTTAGATTGTGAGCAACTTTTCTTTGACTTTTTAATTATCATCTTAAAATCTTTTCTTCCCAGTCACCTCACAATTATAGGGCTTCTTTTCACAGAAAGTCTTATTTCATATCACTCATAATTGTTGAATTGACCTGACCAAACCCAAATGACAAAGATCCTAATTATAAAAATTATAAGAATAAAACAAAAATGTATCTAGTTACTTGGTTGACCCATAATACCAGATTTGGGTAACTGCTAGATAATAAATAGCAATGAATTATTTATTTATTGCCCAATAAATAAACAGTATGATGTTTATATGCCCAGAATCCCATATAGTTGAGCAACAAGTTACACAAAAAGAACAAAATATGTATTGGATATTATGAAGACTGACATCTTGTGCCAATAATTTAGAGTCATTTCTGTTCCATTAAATGTGGAAAGGAACAAGATGAAAGAAGGCAAAAGGCCAGTCTGATCTTCTCTCTGCTTTGAAAGAAAGGGTGCCAGGGTAAGTGGACGAGACCATAAAGAAACTAAAAGCAAATAAGGAATCCATCTGTATGCCTTGTCTATAATGAAAAAGCACACACTTGGGGTGTCCTGTTATGGATATCAGAAGGAAAGCAGGAGGATTTATCTGAGAACAAGTGGCAAAAGAAAGAAAAAATCCAGTTTAATGGCAGACACCGACAAGACATGTAAATCCGAGGGTGGCATGCAGAAAGCCTAACCGAAATTTTATTCTGAAGGCTGTATTGAATACAACCTTCTCAAATTTAAATGGGTATATGCATCACTTTGGGTTCTTGTTAAAATACATATTCATAGTCAGTAGATGTGGGATATGACCTAGGTTTCTGCATCTCTACAAGCTCCTAGGTGATTCTAATGTTGTAGGTCTGTGGATAGCATATTGTTTAGCAAGGATCATATAAAAATTAGTTATAACCAAGAAAAAGAGAAGCATACACTTGCAAGGAAGACATACAAATAACCAAATACAACCAAATGACTCAACAACTTTAGAAAGATGACCTTTTACTAAATAAATATGGCAATTTCAAATTACTTTATAGATTAATTATAATCAGCTACAATTTTAATGAAATGTATCACAAAACAAAGAATGTAAAATATATTAAAATATTTTTTAAAAGATAAAACAAGGAGGGGCACCTGGGTGGCTCAGTTGGATGAGCATCCGACTTCAGGTCAGGTCATGATCTCAATGGTTTGTGAGTTCGAGCCCCGCATCGGGCTCTGTGCTGACAGCTCAGAGCCTGGAGCCTGCTTCGGATTCTGTGTCTCCCTCTCTCTCTCTGCTCCTCCCCCGCTCCCACTCTGTCTCTCTCAAAAATAAATGAACGTCAAAAAAAAAAAAAAAAGATAAAACAAAGAAAGACCAAGGCTAAATATTGTCTCATCAGAATATGGTATGTTACCTAAAAGAATACATTTGTTCTTAAATGGAACAACTGTATATTATAAGTCAATTATCCTCATTTAATTTATATATTAATTCTAACCAAAGTCAGTGAGGTTTTCACAGACTTAGTCAAGACTTAAATATGACTTAGAATAAAAAATTAAAAAGAAGTTTTAAAAACATTAAAAAGAAAATTTACCATGCATTAAAATCTACATGGTATAAAATAATAAAACTGTCTATACTGACATGGGAGTAGATAGATAAACTGAACATAGTAAAAATTCCAGAAAGAGATACAAATATATGTTAGAAAACATAATACAATAAAGGTGACATTAAAAAAACTACATGTAAAATAATGCAATTTAATGAATAATGCTACCAGTATAATGTATAATTTTTAAGCAGTATGCCACATATGCCAACACAAAGTTTAAGTGTTTTTTTTGTTTTTAACGTTTTATTTATTTTTGAGACAGAGAGAGACAGAGCATGAACGAGGGAGGGGCAGAGAGAGAGAGAGATACAGAATCGGAAGCAGGCTCCAGGCTCTGAGCCATCAGCCCAGAGCCGGACGCGGGGCTCGAACTCACGGACCGCGAGATCGTGACCTGAGCTGATCGGACGCTTAACTGACTGAGCCACCCAGGCGCCCCACAAAGTTTAAGTTTTTTAAAAGCAACCATAAGAAGGATGCCTGGGTGCCTCAATCAGTTGAGTGTCTGACTCTGACTATGTAATTTTACAAATAATCACTGGAAGTCTGAGAACTAAGAATTTTTTTGGCATCTCTTATCTGGATCAAAGTGGATTCTTCAGAGTCCTAGGTAATATGCCAGTCCATTTAAAAATAGGAGGTGTCAACTGGAAAATGTCCATAGCCCTTCATAACTTTCTAGGAACAAGGATGGTGAATAACATTGTTGTCTATTTTAGGTAAATCTAAAATTGTTGTACTTGCAAAAGTAATGGCGACACATAATATGGATAGTGTAGTCTTTAAAAACTATAAGGGGCACCTGGGTGGTTCAGTTGGTTAAGGCTTGGGTCATGATCTCACAGTTCGTGGAATTGAACACCACATTGGGCTCTGTGCTGATAGTGTGGAGCCTGCTTGGGATTCTCTCTCTCTCTCTCTCTCTCTCTCTCTCTCTTCAAAATAACTAAATAAACTTCAAAAAAAGGAATCTACAAAACCAATTTAATCTACAATTAATCTACAAAACCAATTAATCTATAATTAACCTATAATTAATCTACAAAACCAATTTATTTATTGATTTTTAAATTTTTTTTTTCCAACGTTTATTTATTTTTGGGACAGAGAGAGACAGAGCATGAACGGGGGAGGGGCAGAGAGAGAGGGAGACACAGAATCGGAAACAGGCTCCAGGCTCGGAGCCATCAGCCCAGAGCCTGATGCGGGGCTCGAACTCCCGGACCGCGAGATCGTGACCTGGCTGAAGTCGGTCGCTTAACCAACTGCGCCACCCAGGCGCCCCTCTACAAAACCAATTTAAATACCAAATATATTTATCTCTTAAATTATTCTATCATTTATTGCACATAACTGTTATTACAGCATATTTCAAATATATTTGCATATCCTCATGTGTATCCAAATTGAGCTATATTAAACCTTACTATGTTGTCATTTGTTTTTAGAGTATTTTAGTGAAGTAAAACATTAGTTATAGTTGAAATTCCCTGTGAAACATTCTTCCCCACCTGCCTTTCCTTGTGTGAGTCAAAATTTAATTAGAACTATTGCATTCTTGAGTGATAAGAATTCTGTAAAAGTGATCTAGAGCTGGATTTAATGGTGACTAGATTTTTAACAATTAAATTTGTTACATCTATTTTCATCAAGTTATTAAGATTTTATATTTATTATAGAGTAAGTTTCGGTAAATAATATTTTTTTCTGGGAAGTTGGAGACTCCATCTGTTTTCAAAGTTGTTGGTTTAGAGCTTTATTTAAGATTTTTAATGTTTTATCCTCAAAGGTGTTCAGCATAATGAATTGTCTAGAAAGTAAAGCGTCTATTCAAGCAAGTCGAGAAATATACCATCACTCTAAGCACTGTGCAATATTAGTGTTAGAGCACTGAGAATTTAAGGTATTACATACAACCAATAGATCAGTATCATAAAATTTATGCTTCATATTGAAAAAAGAATGAGAACATGAAATAAAAGAAAAAAAATCCAATTAAAAAAAAAAAAAGGTCTCGGGGCGCCTGGGTGGCGCAGTCGGTTAAGTGACCGACTTCAGCCAGGTCACGATCTCGCGGTCCGGGAGTTCGAGCCCCGCGTGGGGCTCTGGGCTGATGGCTCAGAGCCTGGAGCCTGTTTCCGATTCTGTGTCTCCCTCTCTCTCTGCCCCTCCCCCGTTCATGCTCTGCCTCTCTCTGTCCCAAAAATAAATAAACATTGAAAAAAAAAATTAAAAAAAAAAAAGGTCTCAGGGAACCTTGGTGGCTCAGTTGTTAAAAGCGTGCAACTTGGTTTCTGCTTAGGTCATGATCTTATGGGTTTGTGGGTTTGAGTCCCACGTCAGGCAGCATGGAGCCTGCTTACGATTCTCTCTCTCCCTCTCTCTCTCTCTACTCCTCCTATGCTCTCTGTCTCTCTGTCTTTCTCAGGATAAATAAATTTTTTAAAACTAAAAAAAAAAAAAAAGTCTCTATCACTCACTCCTCATCACTCTTTCCCAAACCTGACCTTACTTGTAATTCCATAGATCAAACAGTTTTAAATACGTTAACAAACCACAGAGTACATGTTGTTTTGTGACTGACTTCTTTATTCAACATTATGCTTGTGAAATGTAGCTATATTGCTTCACATACAGCAGTTCTGATGGTACATATGGTCATACAGGAGAATACCCATCACTACTAAACTTTCTATAGATAAACTACATATACATCTGTACATTCATATAGATAAACTACATGTTATTTTTCAGATTCCACTGCTGGTAGACATTTGGGTTGTTCCCTGAGTTATGAACAATACTGATATGAAAATGCTTACAAATGTCTTTTAGTGCATCGTTACTCAAATAATAAGAATGGAGTTTGCAGATAGACAGTGACCTTTAGACCACGCTTTTAGTAGTACTGTTTTGGTGCTCATGTATACGTGTGTCATTTCCAAGTGGAATTACCAAGTGATAGCAATTGGAAAAGCATTTAATATTATTAAATTTAACTAAACAATTTTATTAAATCTTTGCAGTGATTTATATGTGTAACAGTACTATGTAAGAGTTCCTCTTTCTCCAAATCATTGTCAACACTTATTTTTTCCAGTATTTTTCATTTCAGTCATTCTTGCAGATGTGCCCTGATATATTATTATGGTTTCAATTTATATTTCTGTTGTTATTAATAGGCTGGGCAGAGGATCAAACTTAGCCTCCTCATTTTAGTACGCTTAGATGCCCATTATGTTATGCATTATAAAATACATATTATTATCTATAAATACTTATTGCCAGAAATAACCCATATGTAATCAAACCTTGAAAATGACCAGCATAAAGAAAATAATAATTAATAGAAAAAGTTAAAAAGCAGATAAAAATATAAAAGTATAAACAGGCAAATCCAGATTGTGAAATGTATACTGTAAAACTCCCCTGACCTCTTTCTGTCAAAAAAGTCATAGGGGAAGGATGAATATGATAGAACTGTTCTAAATTGAAAGAGACCAAGGAGTCACAAAATCCCAATGTAATTCTTGAAACTTGATATGATCATTTAATGAAGAAGCAGCTATAAATATATTTAAATATATTTGGTAGGGAAGGAATAGGGAAGTTTAAATATGCACTGGATCTGAAATTTCAGGGAATGATCTTATATTTTCTAATTTATGATGAATAACTCTTAGAAGATGAATCTTGAATTATGAAGTGTCATTGTTATTCAAGTTATGTTGAAATTTTTTACCTATAGAAAGAGAGAAAGATTGACAGAGACACACAGACATGGAAATTAATTTATGGAATATGTTAAATAATTGTTGAAACTGTATGTCCATATGAATGCATTTGCTGTATAAATTTTTGAACTTTTCTTTCTACTTTAATTTCTCAATAAAACATGGAAAAATATCGCTTCTATTTCCCTCTTCTGTCCAGTCTCTTAGAGAAAGCTCCAATTATTCCATTTAATCATTTATGTTTTTCAACTTTTTCAATGTCTTCTCTGTGCTAGTTGCCCAGTAATTTATTCAGCTCTATCTTTCATTTCACCCATCATTTAATTTTTAATTGTAATGACTATTTGGTTTTCTTCCTTGAATTTTTATTTGATAATTTTTCAGTTAAGTCTGTACCATTTTTCATTTCTATTCACTTATTTTCTCATTCTATAAATTTTAAATGTAAAGCATCATTTTTATGATACCTGTTTATATACTTAATATCTTAAATTCTCAGAGTTCTAATCCTACTTGTATAAAAAGCTTAAAGTTTAGGGTAAAAAAAACCCTAAATATATACATTTTCAGATGCCATGATTTTATATGCAGAAATTCCTGAGGAATTTATGTTAGAATTATAAAGTTAATGGAATAAGGTCACAGGGCAGAGGGCACTATACTAGATAGTTTGAATTTCTATATAATACAACAAAGAATTGGAAACTGAAACAAAAATAAATTATTTAACAAAAAAATTAAATACCTAATCTAGGAATATATATATTTTTTTAATGTGAGGAGATCTATACTCTAAAAATTAAAACACATTGTTAAGAGAAATTAAAAACATCTAAATGATGTAAATAAGTGGAGAATGTCATATTCACTGATTACAAGACTCAATATTTTTAAAGTGTCAGCTCTCACCTAAGCAATCTATAGATTTGAACACAATCCAATACAAATCTTCAAAGTCTTTTCCTTTTTATAAATCAACAATCTAATTTTAAAATTAAAGTGAAAACACAAAGGAGCTATAATATATAAATATTCTGAAAATAAAAGAACAAGGAAAACTTATCTAAGTTGGTTTGAATAATTTTAATAACATGACAGTAACTGAGATAGTCAGTGTATTACTGTCATAAGGATAGGCAAACAGGTATTGGGAAAAATTAAGTGCCCAGATACAGACAAGAAATGAAAGAAACAGAGAAATTTTCTCACAAATACATGATCAATGAGCTAAGATAAAATAATTTTTTGTATCTTATAATTCTGTTCATCTGCAGGCAGATATCCAGCTTTCTAGATGGCAAAAAGCAAAAACTTCAAGCCAGTTAAGAGTCACACCTAGAAATGGCACATTGTCACTTTAATTTTATTCTATTGGTCAAAATAGTCACAGGGCCATCCAGGATTCAAGAATACGTAGGACTAAATTCCATCTCTTGATGAGGTAGTGGCAAAATAACAGTGCAAAAGAAGATGTAGGATGGGAGATAGTGTTAAATCTACTCAAAAGCATGGGTGAATCTCAAAAAAAAAAAAAAGTAATCCATTAAACAAGTCACCAATTTGATGACCTTGAATACATAAATATGTATGTATATATGACAAGAGACAGACTGGAGGTGGGCACGAGGACTTTTTGGTGATGGTAGAAACATTCTATATAATGATTGGGGTGTTAATTGCATGGGGTTTATATATTTGTCAAAACTCATCTGCAGCGTTTGCTACATAACACACCAACTATATCTAAATTTAGTGGCTTAAAGCACAAACCACTTATTATTCTTCATGATTCTGTAGGCAAGGCTGACTACATAATTTGCAGGGTTTAGTGCAAAGGAAAAATGGGGATCCTCTTCTTCAAAAACCTGAGGGGGCGGGGAAATTGTTAAAGATCTAAATGTAAAACTTTTTTTTCTTTCTTCCTAGATGACCTCTCTCATGACCTGTCATGGTGGTTTTTAAATTTTTTTTTTTTTAATTTAATGTCATTCCTCTGTTAGCTGTGGATGCTCCTGGCAAGTATGAACCTCACAGGTGCTGGGAGACACAGCCCATTATGTGGTACAAGGGCGTGGCTCATGGGCTTCAAGATTCCTTCTCCTGTCAACTACCATAGAAATACATTGTGTTCCTGCTAAAGATAAGAAAACCTATCTCCCCATACAGTGAGCTTGCTGCCCCTATCCCTGGCAGACAGATGACTCCCAAAGGTTTGCAACTTGGATGAAGGGTGAGCCAGAGTCTTGCCCACCTAGAAATTACATGGCATTACATCCAGGAGCAGGAACAGAAGCCACCACGCCCCACCCTGAGGTACTGAGGTATTGTACACACTAGATCCAGTGCTTGCACCCAGACCACTGGAGGAAGCAGTAGTCAATGGGCAGGGGCAGGGAGAGAAGGCCAGGGAAGGGCTGCCAGAGGGAGCCGCAAGCACTAAGGGAAGGAAGAAAACCTGCTGACAATCTGTCTCAGAAAGGCAAGGAGGCTGTGGATGGCAGGACTCTGTGTGAACCAAGAATCCAAGCCCTCTTGCCTGCTCCATCGTCCAATGGGACTTTACTTACAAAACACAAATTCAAAGATACAATTATTAGGAATTTCAAGATAGCAATGACAAAATATTAAACTCCAAGTATAAGATTCTTAAGCTTTTACCATCACAGAGACCTGTACAATGACACACTTATGAAGCCATCTATCAGTATGTCACCATGGAAGTTATGATATGGATCAACCAGTACTTGAGGTCAGCTGGAGTCCTGGCTCAAACTGAATGTCTAAGATGACAACATTCACATATCTGGTGGTTGGTTAGGTTTCAACCAGAGCAAAGGAGATGGCTTGACCACATGTTGATCATCATCCAACAGGCTAGACTCATTGCTAAGAGTTTAAACTATTCCATTATATTGCTGCCTCTGATAACAGCCTACAAAGTTACAAGTCACTTCCTGATGTGACTTCTCTAATTCCCTAGTGACGACCACACCCCAGCACCTTCTCTTTGTTCTTCCTTTAAATAGGACCCTCTTGGAACTTGCCAAACTCCACTCTTTTTGGTTGGAATTGACAATCTGGCCTTAGTCCACCCACAAAAGCTGAAAGCATTCCACTCTCAGATGCTAATAAAGACATATGTCCCAGGTCATGCTGTTCACTCTCTGCCTGCACCCCGCCTTGAACTTCTAAGTGGCCCCTGCAGGCATCCACGTACTTCAACCAGGACCTGTAAGTAATATACTTCTCTATTTAATTTTTCCTTGTGGTCTTTGTTGATCCCGGGTTCACCATCTGACACCTGGGGCTCTACTTAACAAATGTTAATTTAACAAAAGTCACAACTCTCACAGTTGTGGTTTGAAGATTCCCACAGGCAGCAAACAAGCAAATCCCAGGTGAAAGCACTTTTCAAAGCTCTACTTGAATCTCATGTTGCAATATCCCAAGGCCAGCCCAGCGTCAATGTAAGACCATATTTGCAAAAGGCTTGGTTACAGGGAGAGGAATAATTTGAAGCCATTTTTCTAATACACCAAACTCATAAAACTGTACACTTCAGATCTGTGCTTTTACCATATATAAATTACAGAACATTAAAATCAATTAATTAACACATGAAAATGACCTGGTAGAACACTAAGTCCAACAGCTTCTGGGGGTAGGAGGAGGGTTACTGCTTTAGCTCAGACGGATAATTTGATTTCAAATTGGCTCTTTATGAGTTTTTATTTTTCTTTTGTTGTTTTCTTATGAGCAGAGCTGAAAATCATTTTTATGCATATACAGATATATTTGTTCACCCAAATTTCCCATAAATTTGATTATTTGTTGTGAATTGACAAATAGTTTATGTGTCATTCTTATAATGGTGTATCCTATGTGTCGAGAGCATATATCTATGAAAATAAAATACGCATTTCCAATATGGAATGCTTGTATATGTCATGTCAGCTACATCATTTAGTTCTTAATTTAATGAATTTAACTTAGTTGAAACTTTAATGAATTACAACATTTTATGAATGCTTAAATTGCATTTGACCCAGCATGCAAGGCCTGTAAGGGACATACATGTCCTACATTTCTTGTATGATATTTCTCTTAAATTATTGTCCAGTTAAAGCAAAGGCAATAATTAGGGTTTTGATTTTTTTTTAAGTTCCCAAATATTCTCTTCACCCAAACCTTTTCAATTAGTACCATTTCCTTTGATAGAAAAATCATCTTTTTTATGGATTCAAGTGGCTTGTCTTCAAGGCCATACTTTCTTCCATTATACTATAGTCCTTTGTAAAACATAGCAACAAAGTCCTTTTTAAAGGTCATAAAATTATATCAAGAACCACCTTCTGTCAATTTTGTATTGCTGCTCCTAAAAGAAATTTGACTGTACTTACTACAATCCTCCTTTTATGAATTCCTGCTGACCAAAAATGAATTACACACTTAATTTTTAGGTCATAATGGCAGACACCCAAGTGTTCCATGGCCTTGAGATCTTGACATTTACAATTTGAAAGCTACTCGAATTTAACCCACTTCACATATTTTCCTCATATTTCTTCTAATTGTATATTTTTATTTTCCATTTTTAAACTTTCAAGTTGTAATTTATGAGCTTTATATTTATTGTGCCTCAATTTCAAAGTGGCATATGCATTTTTTTATACATGTTTTAGTCTTCTCTTTATACTACATTCTAAATTTCACCACAGTAAGGGGTGGCTGGGTGGTTCAGTGAGTTGAGCATCAGACTTGATTTTGGCTCAGGTCATGATCTCAGAATTGTGGGATTGGGCCCTGTGTTGGACTCTGCACTGAGTGTGTAGCCTGTTTAAGATTCCCTCCCTCCCTCTCTCTCTCTGTCTGCCTCTCTCCCTCTGCTCCTTTCCCCCACTTGCACTATCTCTCAAAAAAATCGCGCCACACCCAAGTAACTAGTTGGAGGATATTAAAGTATTCTCTCTCCTAAAGTAAGCCAAATTTTCAAATCATGAATTTAAAATGTACTTCTCTATTCTTTATACCTTTCTCTCTAGAAATCCATTATATTTCATCTGTCTATACTTGACTGCATTTAATCAATTTTAAGAGGCATGCTATCTACATTTTAATGCTTCTGAAATTGAGTTGTGGTTTTAAGTGATGTCATCTTACAATTACTGCAGCTTGAATGGCTGTCATGCCATAGTTGTCTTTGCTTCTGTGCATGCAAAAGTTGATCATGTTGTCATAATTTTGCCTCACAATTGCAGTTTTGAGACTAAAACATTAGGTTTAATTGTCACATAATCTGCCAAACAGATCACTGTAGATTCAGCATTGCAACAGTTATTCATTGTGTATATATACATATATGTATAAAATCCAAGCATGAGGTGTAAATTTTATAATTTTATAATTTTATAATTTTATAATTACTGGAGAAGTGATGAAAATTCCCTATTCTCTTACAAAATGGCAACCAAGTGCTTTATATCATCTAAGAAAGGAAGATATCTATGAATAGATAGAGTTTTCCTATATTTGATTTACTGAGCTACAACAACAACAAAAAGATTATCCTTCCCATTGGAATGAAACTGATCAGAGTAATTATAAATTATTTTAAAATATAATAAATTTTAGGCTATATTTGTATTCCAGGGGAAGAACTTAATAGAGGAAAAGAAAGTCGTTATATAGAAGAAAAAAAAAAGAATTGCAAAAAGGAATTCTTAGAAGGTAAGAGGTGATAAACTATGGACAGAAGTTTTAACGTTGGCCTTAGAATATAATTCTAGGGAGATTTTCCAAGGTTGGTAGAAAGTAAAAATAACATTCATTTATTTAACCATCTATTGAACATCTCTTATGTGCAAGGCTGCATGCTAAGCATGGGAACTTGTTCTGGGCATGGGAGATGGAATGAGAATAGAACAGACGTTCCTGCCCATTAAGGAGCCAACTATTAGAAAAACTGTTAGCCTTGGGGTGCCTGGATGGCTCAGTCGCTTAAGTGTCTGACTTTGGCTCAGGTTATGATCTCATGGTTTGTGGGTCCGAGCCTTGCAGCAGGCTCTGTGCTGACAGCTCAGACCTGGAGCCTGGATCCTGCTTTGGATGCTGTGTCTCCTTCTCTCTCTGCCCCTCCCCCACTCACCCTCCGTCTCTGTCTCTCTCAAAAATAAATAAACATTAAAAATATTTTTTTTAAAAAAAGGAAAATTGTCAGCCTTGAAAAATATAATTACACACTGTCATGGGTTAAATTGTATCCCTCCGCAAAATATGTTGAAATCCTAATCCCCTGTACCTGTGAATGTGAGATTATTTGCAGATAGAGTCATTGCAGATATAATTAAGATGAAGCCATACTGAATTAGAGTGAGCCTTAATCCAAAATGACTTGGTCCCTTAGAAGAGAAGAGACAGAGGTAGAGACACACAAGAGAGGATGGCCACATAACCGCTGACTTAGAATTTGGAGTGATGCATCTACACTCCAAAAAACACCAAGAATTGCTGGAAAATACCAGAAGCTACAAGAGACAATCATGGATTCTCCTTCTTCTCTCAAAGTTTCCGAGGAAGCTTCATCCTGCAGACACATTAACTTCAGAACTCTAGGCTTGAGAACTGTGAGATAATAAATTTGTTGTTTCGAGCCACCCAGTAATTGACAGTGTAGAAAACCAATACATACTTTTGTAAGTGACATGGAGAAAAAGTACAAGTGTACAAGGGAAATCTATGGGGTCTGCGGATCGCAAAAGGCCTCTTCAAGCAATAACAGGCAAGAGGAATATTCCAGGCAAATGGAAGTGTATAAACAGGGGCAGAGATAAAGAAATCATTGTATGTGAGGAAGTATAGGAAAGTCCATGTGGTTACAGTATAGTTAGGTATGAATGGTGCTATGGCCTGAATGTTTGTGTCCCCCCACAAAATTCATATGCTGAAATCTTATCCCCAATGTTGTGGTATTAGGAGGTGGGACCTTTGGAGGGTGACTAGATCCTGAGGGTGGAGTCCTCAAGAATGAGGTTAATGCTCTTTTATTTTTTTTTTTATTTTTTTTAAAAATTTTTTTTTTCAACGTTTATTTATTTTTGGGACAGAGAGAGACAGAGCATGAACGGGGGGGAGGGGCAGAGAGAGAGGGAGACACAGAATCGGAAACAGGCTCCAGGCTCTGAGCCATCAGCCCAGAGCCTGACGCGGGGCTCGAACTCACGGACCGCGAGATCGTGACCTGGCTGAAGTCGGACGCTTAACCGACTGCGCCACCCAGGCGCCCCGATTAATGCTCTTTTAAAGGAGATCACAGAGAGCTCTGTTACCACTTTCACCAGGTAAGGACACTTCAAGACGACAGCAGGGTGCACCTAAACAAGGTTGTCACCAACACCAAACCATGCTGGCAATCTGATCTTAGACTTCCAGCCTCCAGAACTATGAGAAATGAATTCCTGTTGTTTATAAGCCACCCAGTCTATGGCATTCTGTTATACCAGCCTCAATGGACCAAGACAAGTGGCATTGTGATATAAGGCAGAGGGTGTCCAGATTATTCCTAACACATTGATTTTGCAATGGCAAGCTAATGGAGGACTTTGAGGAGGGCATTTTCTCCTGTCTTAACTACCTCGAGTACACTCCATTTTCATAATGAATGTTGCAACGTCAAAATACATGTTAAAATATAAAATAAATAGGAGATTATATGGTTAGAATTTGGGAAATAATTCTGACATACTTAGAAAAGTATTCTGTGGATTCAGGTAACTCATCACAAACTACAAGAATAATAGACTACGGGGGCAAGTTAAAATTTTCCAATGTCCATTTGGGTAGCCCATAGTCCCCAGTGGAAGGGGATAACAGTAAGAGTTCGATGTCATAGCATAAAGCTAATTAGTTGTTTCTGCTGAGTTTATTTTTATAAAAAACAATAGGGGCGCCTGGGTGGCGCAGTCGGTTAAGCGTCCGACTTCAGCCAGGTCACGATCTCGCGGCCCGTGAGTTCGAGCCCCGCGTCGGGCTCTGGGCTGATGGCTCAGAGCCTGGAGCCTGTTTCCGATTCTGTGTCTCCCTCTCTCTCTGCCCCTCCCCCGTTCATGCTCTGTCTCTCTCTGTCCCAAAAATAAATAAACGTTGAAAAAAAAAAAAAAAAAAATTTAAAAAAAAAACAATAAAAATACTAAAATATATTTTTGAAAAAAAAATCGATGGAAATCTAAGTGACAAGTTATTATAAGAAGGATTATGAAAGTTCTGCCTTTATAATTAATAAAGACCAGGATTAATAAAATTCTTAAAAATGTTAATAATAAAAATTGACCAATATCCTAATATATTCTCTTAAAAACAAATAACCATAAATTGAAATATGCCGGAATTATTTTTTAAGTTTATTTACTAATTTGGAGAGAGAGAGAGAGAGAAAGGGAGAGAAAGTGGGGACTTGCAGAGAGAGAAAAAATCCCAAGCAGGCTCTATACTGTCAGCACAGAGTCTGGCATGGGGCTCAATCTCATGAACCCTGAGATCATGGCCTGATCCAAAATCAAGAGTCAAAAGCTTAACCGACTGAGCCATCCAGGCACCCCACAGGAATTATTTTTTGATAATTAAATAAGCTAATGCATTAATGAATTCATAATTTAACCTAGTGTTAGCATGGTTAGTGGTAAAAAAAAAAAAGGCACTCATTTTGTGTCAGAAAATGCACAGGTATTTAAGGGTCAGAGTGAAAAACTGAATGACCTCTTGAAGTGAATGTAACCTCCAACTTGGAAGAACTGCTAGACCAAAGGAACCATATGTACCCATGTGCAGAGGGCTGTGCATCAGGCAGTAAACCTGGATTTTGAGCTTGATGAAATACGAGGATGTAAATTTAGGTTGTTTTCCCTGGGCAACAGGTGGAAAGCATGTAGGTATGTCCTCTGTAGGTCAAATGGTGCCCAGAGATGGACCAGAGCAAAACGATTAGCTTTTCCCTTACATGGTATGCATTTTGTAGGTTGGAAGCAGCTTGAAACAAAATGTCCGAGACCTCTTGTAACCATATGTTTGATTCATGGAAAAGGAATGTGAGTGGAAATGATGTCTTCTAGACTAAGGCTTTTGAAGCAGTCATTGTTTCTTCTAGCTCCAGCATTCTGTTTTTTTTAAATTTTTTTGTTAATATTTATTTTTGAGATAGAGAGAAAGAGAGAGAGACGGCATGGGTGGGGGAGGAGAAGAGAGAGAGGGAGATACAGAATCCAAAGCAGGCTCCAGGCTCTGAGCAGTCAGCACAGAGCCTGACATTAGGCTCAAACCTACGAACTGAACCATGAGATCATGATCTGAGCCGAAGTCGGATATTTAACCGACACCCCCAGACACCCCCAGCTTTCTTGATACAGATGCCAAAGAGGAAGAAACTCAGTCCTTAATGATTGATTGAATGAAAGTGGCCCCACAGAAATGAATACTCATAAATAAATGTTTAATTTTTTGCACGAGAAAAATTTCAGGTTATATTTTTATACGTCTTTAGTTTTTCCAACTAATACATTGATATGGTGAGTGCCATTTGTAAATTAGTACAACTTTCTGGTGAGTAATTTGTTAATATGTTTCATGATCAATACATAGGTATATTTATTTCTAATTTCTTTTATGTAAAAGCAAAATATAGTCATTCTCTAAGGGCTGACATATAGATTGTTCACAACATAGCTCTTTACCTTGGAGAATAAGCTGGAAACAACATAATTGTCCTAAATTTGAAAATAATATCAAAATTACAATGTATCCATATAAAATAATCTTCTGCAGCCAAGAAAACCATGTCTTGGAGCACTGAAGAATAACTCTTCAGTCATCAAACTGTAATAATTAAAAAGAAGATATAGCACTATGTATTATATATTTCATTTTTATAAGAAAAGAAGAGGGAAGGTCAATGAAAATTTCAAACATTAGTGTCAAGGTGGTGAGATTATGAATATGTGTACTTTATATATCTATATGGTGAACGCTTTTCTGTAAGTAGTGTGATTCAAAATTTTCATTATTTTTTTGTACTATTTTAGTCAGTCCAAATTTAATGTCAATTATAAGTACATATTGGCTTCCATAAACCAAACCATAATCATAACTTAAAACTAAAACTATTAGCTAAAATGTTTCCAGTAATAATATAAATATTCAAATGACCTGAATTGTGTATAAAGCATTATATTCTGGATACCTATTATCATCAATACATTCATGCTGATAATATTTACATATATAAAATAGAACAATGAACAGCATTTCCTTGACATGTGTTTAGAAACTATATTTTTTTAATATAAAAAAACAAAATCTTGAGAAACCACAGAGGGAAAATATGTTTTCTAAAATGAATCTTTTCAAAGCCCTTCTAAACTAACTCATAAAATATCAAAGAATACATTTAAGCCAGAGGAAAAAAATGCACTATGCATGTGGTTTTACCAAGATAAGACTTTCTAGCCCTGTGTGAAATATTGGTACAATGCAAACTGACTCTTCCTTTGGGCAAGTCATTATCTCTGTACTATTTCGTTTCCAAAATTATGTATTTTCCTCTTTGATTAGATTTTTAAAGAAAATTCTCAATAGTCAATAGACTTGCTTAAAGTTAGCAGTGCTTATCACATAGTAGCTCTTTAATATGTATTATATCAGTAAATATATAAATTAATGTCATTATAAAAAATTTAGCTAAATCTCCAAAATTAGTGAGAGATGTATTTTTCTACCTTGTAAGTAAAGCCATGTCATGTGCAATCATAATATTAAAATGTGCATAATTTTTAAAATTTTAATACATTTTAACTTCCACTAATATGGTTATAATTTCTATAATGCAAGAAAGATGTAATCAGAGACAGTTGTACAGATGGTAGACAATTTGACCACAGGCTAAAAGACCAGAAGGTAGAAGGAAAAATTAGCATTTAGAAATAAAGCAGTAGCGTGGTGACTGATAATCATAAACTTGGGAAAGTTCACAGCATTCCAGCAAGGGGAGAATAAAAGTCCTTTGAAACTAGGGACTCATGTCCTAGGTCACTCTGCACTTCCAGTTTCTACGTCTGCGATCTTTACAGAGTAAATGTGATATAAATTTTTGTTAAACCAGTAAGTAAATGACATTGAACAATTACATAGTTCAAGCAAACAAATGAAAATCCTCCAAAGCAGAGAATGATTTGTAATCTCACCAACACTTCAAATCATTTTAGTTAAGTAGCACTTAAACTCAATTTTTATGTAGACTTCTTTATAAACTGAAAACCTGTAAACATTTCATATTCTTCTTTTCTCTCTAGCTTGAGAGATACTGATGTAGAGAAGCTTCACTTACAGTATAATAAAAGAATATTCAGTTTAAATGACTGTAACCATATTGTATTTCTTTTAGCTTACTTTAAAAAAAACAGAAGATACTAACGAATCAGTGTCTATGTGTGTATTTTGAGTAAAAGCAAATAATGACATATGTATCTCATTTAATATAATTATGATTTTATAAGACACATTGATATTTATATCAAAATACCTATAAATCAGTGCAAACACATTGATACATGAAAGAAAAACAACAAAGAATTTGTGAATTGGGTCTTGGTCACAGATATGCTAGTATGAAATAGTATTTATATATTAGTTACATAAGTATAAAAAATATTTGCCCTCGAACAAAAATTCTTAGATATTTCTTCAACCAGATTAATAGTCCTTGGAGCTAGATAAGTTCCATGCAACTCTAAATCATTTATTTACAGTGTTGTTGACTAATACAAGTGCATGCTATTTTTTATTGGTGGAAACTTGATCTATATTAGAATTAAAGATGTGTGAAACTCAACTATAAATTTGATATGGAACTCCTCTTCTTAACCTAGCCAAAGTTTATCAGTCAAGGTAGAGGTTTTATGTAGATAATGGATATATGATATGTTCTTAAGTATACATATGTTGTTTATATAAAAAATAACAATCCTGTGTGATTTATGTATCTGCTACCTTCAAAAGTTGGTTACATGATAATGCAACTAAAACCAGCTAAAAGAGCAAAGGATGGCCAAAGACTTTTTTTTTTATTCCTGATATCAAGGTTTCTTGTTCAATCTCTTTTTGCTTATATCAACTATTCTTTCCTCTCCATGTCAGCTTCCTCCTCCAACTGGCCTCCCTCAAAGAAGAAAAATGGTTTCAGTGGATCCAGACTTCAAGTTACATGTCACATCAAGAAAAAAGAGATCTCAGGGTGCCTGGGTGGCTCAGACAGTTAAGCTTTAACTCTTGGTTTCAGCGCAGGTCATGATTTCATGGTTTGTGAGTTCAAACTGGCAGCACAGAGCCTGCTTAGAACTCTCTTTCCCTTTGTCTCTGACCCTCCCCTGCGCCCCTCCCCTGCTCCTGCTCTTCTCTCTCTCTCTCTCTCAAAATAAACAAATAAAATTTTTAGAAAAGAAAGAATTCCTACAACTCTACAATGAAAAGACCAATAACCAAACTTTAAAATGGGCAAAAATCTGAATAGCTATTCCTCCAAAGAATATACACAAAAATTTATACAAGCAGAAAATATTCGGGGCACTTGGTGGCTCAGTTGGTTGAGGGACCAATTTTCTTTCCCCTCTCTCTGCCCTTGCCCACCTTGCGATCTCTCTCTCTCAAAAATTAAAATAAACATTAAAAAAAATAAATATAAAATGTTCTGAAAATAGATAGTGGTCATGGTTGTACATCTTTGTGAATACACCAAATAAACACTGCTTTGTACTTGAAAAGTTGAATACTATGGTATTTAATTACATATTAATAAAAAAATTCTGGTCTTATTATTAGAAGATTATACAAATATTATCTTAACTTGAGCTAAAATAAATTGTTAGCATTCCTTTATTATTTTCTTGTAGCAAGAGCTCTTATCATCTGATGTGAAATAGCTCATTACTAATATGTAGGACTGAATGGATATGAAAATCAACTAAGAGAAATAAGAGAAATAATAAGAGAAATAATTAGAAGTAAATTCATTATGAGTCCCTTTAAATTTAAATGAGTACACATATCTAATTGGTAAGCCTAGGCCATAGTAACATGTCTTAATGAGCAGTTGAGTTTAATCTTAGGAAGTCAGGTGGCCTTTTCCTGATGTATAGTGCATATTGTTTCACCTAACCAATGCTATTTATATTGATGCAGCATGATCCATTAACTATTAATTCTTTTGTCTCAGCAAAAATAATTCAGAGCAGTGCTTGAACGCTGGTTAATAAATGTAACCTAGGCCTCTAGAATAATATTAGTCTTTTTTTTTTTTACTTCTTCCAGGATAATAATAAACTCTGGTTGAATTTTTCTGGTTGCTTGTATTCTTGCTGTTGGAAGAGCAGCCCGAATTGTGCACATGAAAAAAGTTTCCTATCCCTCTAGGTAGTAATCCTGAGTACTCTGTGCTTACCTTAGTTTGGAGATTTCCAGGTGCAATTCCCAGGGAAACATGGTCCCTGGAGAGGCAGGGATTTTTAACATATGGAAATCTCTAATAACTGTAGCGTAAACACAAGGCAGGTTGCGTGCCATAGTAGTCAATTGAAAGTCTGCTTTCCACTTAAGAATTAATACCCTGGTGAGGAACATATTGTACAATTTTTCACATCAGGGATAAGCCAATTATCCATCCTCAAGATTAGTAGATTCTCTTAGTAGAAATGAATAATTCCTGAGAAGCAGGCTGGAGAATCTCTGAAAAGAACAGACTGGCTACTGTGGTGAGAATAGCTCCTGTATCAGTGTTCTCCCTGGTGAGCTCAGCTGTGTCCACAGGGTGGAATTCTTTATACAGAAGCATTCTGGTGATTTGTGGTGAGGATCCAATTATTACAAGATTGAAAGTTGGAGTTAATATGTGAGAATAATTCAAGTACACACACACACACACACACACACAGAAATCTGTTGTATAGAATTTGCTCTCTATAGTATTTAATGAAGCATAAATTAGATGTTTATCAGGGGTTTAAGTGAGAGAAAACAGGTTCAACAACCATAAAGATTCAGAGAAATGCACAGATAAGTGCATATGATAGAGAAAGGCTCTCTTCATATGATAGAGAAAGGCTGAAAAAGTATCTCGAAGCCCAGAGCCTGCTTCCGGTTCTGCGTTTCCCTCTCTCTCTGCCCCTCCCCTGTTTGTGCTCTCTGTCTGCCAAAAATAAATACATAAACATTTAGGAAGGAAGAAAGAAATAAAGAGAGAAAGGAAGGAAGACCACGGAATTTGTTTTTAATCAAAACTAAAAGCAAATGTTACAGAAGTGCATCAGTTTCGATTCTTATGGAAAGTCAAAAATAGAGATAGTATAAAATGGATAGAGTTGTTAAAAAATAAACCCTAATATGTTTTCCATGAAGAATTCCTGACCCATCTTCACTTTAATGTTGGTACTACTTTAAATTTCGATGTTGTTTAATATGAATATGTCAAACAACAAAATGCATTTTTTTACACGAAATTTATTGTCAAATTGGTTTCCATACAACACCCAGTGCTCATCCCAACAGGTGCTCTCCTCAATGCCCATCATCCACCCCCTCATCAACACTCAGTTTATTCTCAGTTTTTAAGAGTCTCTTATGGTTTGCCTCCCTCCCTCTCTAACTTTTTTTTTCCTTCCCCTCACCCATGGTCTTCTAAGTTTCTCAGGATCCTCATTCTCGGTCTTAGATGATTTTGAGCCCTTTTAATTATTTTGCTAGTTCAAAGTGAATTTATTCTCACTTTCTCTTAGGTTACTACTTTAAGAATTATTCTCTTATCTTTTTTTAATGTTTATTTATTTATTTTGAGAGAAAGAGAAAGCATAGAATGTGCATGCGAGAGCAGGGGAGGGGCAGAGAGAGAGGGTGAAGAGAATCCCAAGCAGGCTCTGTGCTGTCAGCACAGAACCCAATGCGTGACTTGATCAAGACCTTGACACTTTAATGAGGCTAGAGCTCACACTGCTTCCTATGTTAAAACCAATTACATACGTTCTGCATATATATACTGTGGAATAACTCTTTCCACAGGTAATTATAGATCATATTCTCCCCTTCCTTAATTGCCCATTTAGCAAAATATCCAGATTCTTCTCAAAATTATAAAATACTTTTTTGGTCTTATCCATTTTCTCTGCTTGAATTCTATTTTATGGAGACAAAACTCACAGGATGATCTCGGACTTCCAAACCCATAATAGTGAAAAATTAATTTTTGGTGTTTATATGCTACCCAAACTATGCTAATTGTTAGGTAGCCCAAAGTGACTAAAACATTTCACTAAAGATGATATCAGATGACAAATAAGCATACGAAAAGATGCCCCACATCACACATCATTAAGAAAATGCAAATTAAAATAAATTTGGGATATCACAACATACCCATTAAAATGGAACAATCTAAAGTACTGACAATGTCAAATGTTGACAAGAATGTGGAGCAACCACAATTCTTTTATTGCTGGCGTGAATGCAAAATGGTACACTTACTTTGGAAGACAGTT
Source organism: Prionailurus viverrinus (assembly GCF_022837055.1). Taxonomy (NCBI): domain Eukaryota; kingdom Metazoa; phylum Chordata; class Mammalia; order Carnivora; family Felidae; genus Prionailurus; species Prionailurus viverrinus. The sequence continues at coordinate 85,305,251 of NC_062566.1, read as the reverse complement.
TGACAGTTTCTTAATACTGAACATACTCTTAGCATACAATCTAGCAATTGCCCACCTCTAGTTTTTATCCAAAGGAGTTGAAACTTATATCCCACAAAAGGCTGAGTATGGATGTTTACAGTAGCTTTATTCATTATTGTCAAAACTCAGAAGCCACCAAGATGTCATTCAGTACATGAATGGATAAACTATGGTACATCTAGACAATGGAGTATTATTCAATGCTGAAAAAAATGAGCTATCAAACGATGAAAAGATACAGAACCTTAAATGCATATTATTAAGTGATAGAAGCCTGTCTGAAAAGACTACACACTGTATGATTCCAACTATATAATATTTTGAAAAAGGCGAAACTGCAGACATTAAGATCAATGGTTGACAGGAGTTCAGGGAGGTGGGAGATGAATTAGTGGAACACACAAGAATTTTAAGGCATTGAAAATACTCTTATGACACTATAATAATGGATACATATTTTAAAAAAAAATTTTTTTTTCAACGTTTATTTATTTTTGGGACAGAGAGAGACAGAGCATGAACGGGGGAGGGGCAGAGAGAGAGGGAGACACAGAATCGGAAACAGGCTCCAGGCTCTGAGCCATCAGTCCAGAGCCTGACGCGGGGCTCGAACTCACGGACCGCGAGATCGTGACCTGGCTGAAGTCGGACGCTTAACCGACTGCACCACCCAGGCGCCCCAAAGATACATATTTTTATACAAACCCATAGAATGTCAAACATAAAAAGAAAACTCTAATGTAAACTATAGATAGGGGTGATTATGATGCATCCGTGTAGACTGATCAATTGTAACAAAAGTGGCACTCTGCTGGGGGGATATTGATAATGGGGGAGGTGGGGTCTGTGCATGTGTATCTATACCTATGCAGGCAATATATGGGAAATCTTTGTTCCTTCCTCTCAATTTTGCTGTAAATCCAAAACTTCTCTGAAAAAGTCTTTTTTTGTTTTTTTTTTAATTAAAAAATGTATTGGGGTCTAGTTGATATACCATATTATACTAGTTTCAGGCATACAACATAATGACTCACCAATTATATACACAATGAAATGCTCACCATGAAAAAGGTAGATACCATCTGTTATCACACAAAATCTTCACACTATTTTTGACTGTTTTCCCTATGCTGTACGTTTCATCCCTATGACTTATTTTATAAATGGAAATTTGTGGTTTTTTAAAAATTTTTTAAATGTTTATTCATTTTTTTTGAGACACAGAGATAGAGACAGAGCACGAGTGGGGGAGGGGCAGAGAGAGAGGGAGAAACAGAATCCAAAGCAGGCTCTAGGCTCTGAGCTGTCAGCACAGAGCCCGAAATGAGGGGCTCTGACCCATGAACTGCGAGATCATGACCTGAGCTGAAGTCAGACGCTTGACTGAATAAGCCACCCAGGTACCCCTGTTTTGTAACTTGAAGTCTGTATCTCTTTATACTCTTCACTTATTTCACCCATCCCCCATCTCTTCCCTTCTGGCAACCACCAATTTGTTTTCTGTTTTTGTGGGTCTATTTCTGGTTTTGTTTGTTTATTCATTTGTTTTGTATTTTAGATTGCACATATAAGTGAAATCATATCGTATTTGACTTTTCCTGTCTAACTTATTTCACTTAGCATAATATCCTCTAGGTTCATCCATGTTGTCATGAATGGCAACATTTTATTTTTTATGGCTGAGTAACATTCCATTTTATATATACCACATATAAGTGTGTGTACATACATATACATGTATATGTATATGTATATATGTATCTTCTTTATCCATTCAAAATAGTCTTTAAAAATAAGTTAAGATAGGGATAAATAAAGCAGTATGTGTAAAATATTTACTTAATATTCCTCATGTTTAAATAGATCACTTTGATTTCTTATGTCTTCCAGTTTTATTTTTCTCTATCAAGATATTAGTAGTCACCATGATTTCCCCATCAACTATATTTAGAAATCAGTTTGAAGTCCAATATGCATAATTTTTAGTTACAAGATGAGTAAGACCTGAGGATCTAACATACAGCATGGTAACTATAGTACTACCATATAATATACCTGAAATTTGCTACCAGGGTAGATCTTAAATATTCTCACTATGACCAACAACAACAAATGTTATCTATGTGAGGGCATGGATGTGTTAAATCATTTTATAATGCATACCTCTATCAAATGTATACCTATATTATTGTATATACTTTAAAGATATTATCATTTTATGTCAGCTATACCTCAATAAAGCTGGGGAAAAAAAGAAATAGAAATAAAAGGAAGCATAATTATTTTCTAGAAGGTGAGGATTACTTTTGGTATGGACTATTCACAGATAAAAATGATAAGTGAAAAAAACTAAAATAAGTAGCTGTGGCATCAACATTATGATAAAGTGGTCAAAATTTTTAATTTTGAAAATTGCAATTTTCAGAATCTAAAAGTCATTGGTCTTACGTCAGAGACATAAATTCATGTTTGGAATATAAAAGAGAAAGATGCAGCTTAGTATGACTGTCAGGAAAGAGATAACTTTAAATATAAAAGGCCAAGGTGAGACCATTTAATGAATTGACAGGGATAATTGGGGCAGCAGGGGAGTCAGGGAAACGATGCTGCTGGCACTGAAAGTAGTGTCATGGAACATTTTTTTCCAAAAAAAGGGAAGAAGATATCGAATTATTTGGATGTTAGATACAGCTGGGCAGTGATAGTGGGGGTACAGTAGGCGGGTTAGAGACAAATCAGATTTTTATGAGGAGACTGAATAGAGATGAGGTACTTTGATTAGCAGAGACTGGGTCATAGAAGGGTTTGTACATCTTAATATTGGATTTCAATGTTAGTTTTAAGGCAACAGAGCCATACTAAAGGTTCGGCGACCTGCAGTAATATTATATAACTGCTTCTCAAAAGATCACACTAGCTACAGCTCAGAGAATAAGTGGGAGGTGAGCAGGGCTGGAGAATTTTCACCCCAGAAAACAAATATTTAATGTGAATATATATGCACCAATAATATTACATATGAACCCATTTTAATACAACTATATATATTTAAACAAAGGTAACAAGTACAGAAAATGCCAAACATTTTTATGTGCAACCTACCCAATAGTAGGAGTAAATTACTGAGAAATTCAAGTAGCTGAACTGCTACACTAAGCATAAATAGTGTTGAATAACATGCATGACATTAATGCTTGTTTACAACTGGTGTATTTGTCTTCTCACCAAGATCCAGAACAATATAGAATCTTACACACTTACTTAAAAAGCAAGAAGAAAGCCACTGAGCAGGTTGAAAACAGACCAACTTGGTAATAGACACAGAAAGAAAGCTTTCTTTTTTTTAAGTTTATTTACTTTTGAGAGACAGAGAGATAGAGCATGAATGGGGATGGAGCAGAGAGAGAGGGAGACACAGAATCTGAAGCAGATTCCAGGCTCTGAGGTATTACACAGAACCCTACGCGGGGCTCAAACCCACGGATGGTGAGCTCATGACCAGAGCCGAAGTCGGATGGCCAACCAACTAAGCTACCCAGGTGCCCCAAAAACTTACTGTGGAGTACTATGCCTATAGCATAAGGATGTTTGTTCATTTGTTTTTTAGGCACATGAAGAAAGAAGTATACCTTTTTAAGATAAAAATGATCAAAGATATGACTTTAATATTACCCCATTATCATATTTAGAAACTTAACATTGTGAACTCTGAAAGATTTGATTATAAGAAGAAATTTAAATTTTTCATAAAAGAAAATATAGTCAAATACAAACAACAAAAGTCACATAGAGCATCATAATTCACATCAGTTAATTTTTAATAAAGATTTCAATTTTTTTGTCTAAACTTAGATGTCCAGTTAAACTCTCATAATCAAACATAAAGGTAGATTAAAGGACAGGTCATATTAGCAGATTTCAGTGAGTTTACCTCAACTCTTAAGAGTTTACTTGAGAATGAGCTTCAGAAAATCAAGGTGGCACCTAATAAAGATAAAGACAGGGGACCAAGAAATGTTATGTCTAATCTTAAAAAAAAAAAAAAAAAAAAAAAAAGCAGGTGGCGCCTGGGTGCTTCAGTTGGCTGGGCAACCGACTTTGGCTCAGGTCATCATCTCGCCATTCCTGAGTTCAAGCCCCACGTTGGCCTCTGTGCTGACAGCTCGAAGCCTGGAGCCTGTTTTGGATTCTGTGTCTCCCTCTCTCTCTACCCCTCCCCAACTCATGCTCAGTCTCTCAAAAACAAATAAAAATATTTTTTTAAAGAAGCAGAATTTCTGAAAACAATAGCTTCAGTGCACAGCTAGAGAAAAGTAATTAAAAATAAGAGAAAGATGAGAATAGAGCAATCTCAGACTGGATTTATTCAAGGCAAAAAATTCTACAGAGTAGACATTACACTAGAATAGCTACAACTACTTAAGGATGAAATTGCACAGCAAAAGAAAAAAAATGAAAAGATAAATTGTTGTGTAGAAAGGAAATAGACTTGTAGGATTTCATTTGAAAATGCAATTATGCAATTTTGTTACATTGAATTATTGATCTGTGTTTTTACCACAATTTTAGAGTACACATTAACATACTGTTATTGCTTTAGCAAGGTCAGAATGTGTTTCACCACCCTTTTACTTTGGACTTGGCCAAGTGATTTGCTTTGTTTAATGCGATGTTAGCAGATATAACAAAGAAAAATCTTTAAAACGTGCTTTTCTGTCTGAGGTTTTCCTCTCACATTTCCCCCTGCTTCAATGAGAGGAGCCTTCTTTAGACTGCCTTGTTATATTAGGATATGTGAAATGGGCCCAATATGAGCTTGAGACCTGGGGAAAACTGAGCCCACCTATGATCGATGGAACTCCAGTTAACATGTAGATGAGTGAGCGAGGAATAAATGCTTATTGTCTATTCCATTGATATTTTGTGTTTGCTTGCCATATATCATAACTGTCTGATACAACAGTGAACATTATATTCATATCAATATAAGGTAAACACTGTATATTCCTTTTTAGCCTTTAAAGCCAGCTTTTAGACAAAGATTTGTGTATCTATTCATAATCATAGAATGTTTATTAATGTTTTCCACCTTAATATCATAAGAGTACAGATGAGAGAAGCCAAGAAGTTGAGGGATGTAGACGTGAAGAAGACTATAGAAGAAACTTACAAATTGAAGTTAGTGTACTACAAATGGTAGAAAGTAAGTAGGTGTATATTAGTTCTTCCATATTTTTACAAGGTTATCAAAAGAAAAGATTGCAATAGATACTTGAAAATACAAATATAAAAATAATATAAATAAATACATATAAATATAAAAATATATAAATATATTGAAAATATAAATATATCCAAAAAATAGTATGTCATGGAAACAGGGATAAACAATAAGGCTAATCTAGAAGTGAAAAGTTCATTATAAAGATATTTCCAAAAGGATTACAAAAGGAAATGCCTTTGTTATATGAGATAGGAGGTGATCCCAAAATAATGCCTCTCTTTGCAAGAATATGTCTTTGCAGACATAATGTGTCAAAGAGGTGGCTTACATGAAAGAGTATATGCAAGTTGAAAAATAAAAAGGAAGAAATGATCTCCAAAATCACTGATTCCTGGTTGTAAATTGTACCTCACTGACAGCTTTAAAAAAAAAAGTTTATTTATTTTTTGAGAGACAGAGAGAGACAGAGCACGAGCGTGGGAGGGGCAGAGAGAAAGGGCAACACAGAATCCAAAGCAGACTCCAGTCTCTGAGGTGTCAGCAGAGTCTGACATGCGGTGGAACCCACAAACCGAGATCATGACATGAGCCGAAGTTGAATGCTTAACCAACTGAGCCACCCAGGTGCCCCTGTACCTCAGTGACAGCTTCTTAAAATTTACCTATCTTCCAACACTCATTCTTAACCCTATCTCGTAGATTTTCCAGGTTTTGTACAAAGACATTGTTGGGATCTAGCTTTTTTTTCAATTAAAAAATAAAAAGCATCGGAGAAATAATTGAGACTTCACAATATGTGCACTAGTTTTTGAAAATTCCATTTATCCATGAAGATGAAAAGCAAAGCCAAAATACAATGCAAAAGTGATTCATATTATCAGAATGATATTTTACCCTCCTTTTTAATGTACCAAATTAGACAGTACTAGTGGACAATAGAAAAAAAAACTTATTGATTTATCATGTCTTTATTGAATCCTTTCTCAGTCTAAATTCTGAGGTCATATACAACCCAAGCTGTTTTTGAAGTAATTTTTATTTGAGTCAGACTAATGTACAGCATCTTACCAGCACAGCTGTCATGGGTCAGGGTTCACACACACTTGAAGAAGTAGACAGCTGCTATGCTTATATTAGCATGCCACAGTTATATCAATTGCCATTCAAAACAACGTCGGGTAACTATTGATATTTTTCTACCAGCCTATTATCTTGAGTATCATAGGTGGCAAAATCATTATCAAAGTTCCATTATCTTTAATTACAACAAAGTAATTGGCATAGTGATCAAAAGAAACCTAAAGATCTCATAGTTCCCAATACAGCAAATAACAAACTATTACAATCTTTGCATAAAGGAAGAGCTATTTGATTAAAGAGCTTCTTTTGAATGATTACCAAATATAAACAGCCAGCTTATATTCAGAGTAATTAAGAAAACTATGTCAGGAGAAAAGCATCATCTAGGCAGGAATGAGAGCTTCTATACAAAACTACATGCTGGGAATTGGTACTTTATTCTCACAATTTCAGGGGATAAACTCATCCTGTTCTCCTGATGTATATGAAAATTTGGAGGAAGAGAAAGATTGTTATCTCTAAACAAGATGTTATAAGTCAGGTCATTACCATTAGGATTAGTTGCTTGACTGGAACAGATTTATAAGCATTCCACAAATAATAACAAATAGTATGTAATTATTATATGAAACAAATATCTCTCTTCTGTATATATCTTTTATCTATTTTCTTCATTTGATATATCTTTAAAACAATATGATAATTTTGTAGATAATATAATTATATATGGCATGGCCTTTAAAAAAATATGATGCATATACTGAATCAAATAAGACTGATCAGACAAACCTTTGAGTTGAGGGACATTCTACAAATTAAATGCCTGTTTGTGTCAAAAATGCCAGAGTATTAAAAGACAAAGGAAAATTTAGGAAATGCTCCAGACTGAAGAATACTAAAGAGACATGTTAACTAGATGCAATGCATGATTTCAAATTGGATTATGAACCTATAAAAACAAATATTAGAATTCTCAGCAATACTTTAACATCCCTGGAATAGATAATAGAATTTTACCAGTGAAAATGTCCTGATTTCATGGTTGTACTGTTGTGATAAAAGGAAACATTGGTATTTTTAGGAAACACACACTAAAATAGTAACCTATAATTTGGTATCATACTTGCAACATGTTTCAAAAGATATTTTGTATGTAAGTATATATACATTTATATAGATAGATAGGTAGGTGGGTAGGTAGATAGATATTTCTACAATAGTGGATTGACAGGGAATAAGTTGAATGTGGTAAATGTAAAACATTAGGAAATTTGAGAGCACATATACGATATACTCTTTTTGCACTCTTTTTTGCACTTACAACTTTTTGAAGGTTGAAAATATTTCACATTGAAAGGTTAAAAGAAAAGAATTATACTGGAGACCAAGAAAGCCCCTAAATTTATACATATAAATAGAAAAAGAACGTGCTATTTTTTTAATGCTTATTTATTTTGAGAGAAAAAGAGAGAGAGAGACAGAGAGCGCACATGTGAGCAGGGGAGGAGCAGAGAAAGAGGGAGAGAGAAAATCCCAAGCTGGCTCCACACTGTCAGCACAGAGTCTAACATGGGGCTCCATCCCAGGACCCATGAGATCATGACCTGGGCTGAAGTCAAGAGTCAGATACTCAAACTACTGAGCTACCCAGCCCCCAGAACTTGCCAATTTTTAATCTGAGATGTCTATCCTGTTACCAACTCAGAGGTAAGGAAAAAAAAGAAGAAAAAAAACCCAGTTATTTCCTGTTTCTTAGTTATAAAACTGACAATTTTTCTAAAGCCAGTGAATAGAAGGTTCATTTTTCCTTTCTTTTTCATCTTTCTTTCTTTCTCATAAAATATTAATTCAATAACCAATACAAGTTAGGTGATTTTAACAATACAAAGATATAAGCTAGAAGTAGACTATACACCAAGGGAAAAAAAACTTACAAATCAATCCACAACACTGTATCATTTATTTCTGCTCTAATCTTTATTATTTCCCTTCTCCTCCTAGCTTAGGCTACATTTGTTGTTCTTTTTCTAGCATGGATATTATTAGAGAAATCTGAAGTGTGTGATTCACTGAGGTAAGTCATAGCAGTAACAGAACTTAACCCTTACTCTTAACTAGATTAACTCAATCCACTGCCTTAAGTCTAATAAAAAGAAAAATGTGCCCTATTCACATATAAAAACCACTTACCTCAATGTCTACTGTCTTACGCTAGATGTCTGACATTTAAAAAAAATACAAAGCATAAAACAAAACAAAACAAACAAACAAACAAACAAAAAAACACACACACACACCAGGGCCCTGGGTGGCTCACTCAGTTGAGCATCCAATTCTTGATTTCAGCTCAGGTCATGAATTCACCACTGGTGGGATCGAGCCCCAAGTCTGGCTCTGTGCTGACCATGAGGATCATGTTTGGAATTCTCTATCTCCCCTCTACCTGACCCTCCCCTGCTCACAGACTCTCTCTCAAACACACACACACACACACACACACACACCAAAAAAATTGCAGAAAAAACATGACACTCAATAGACAAAGCAATAAACAGACACAAATATGACAAAGGGAATTTAAAATATCTAAAGTTAACTTGCTTTTTAATGGAAAATATGAACCACATGCAAGATCTGATGGGTGATTTCATCAGAGAAATGGAAACTCTAAGGAATAATGTATTATAAATATCAAAACAAAGACAATTATAAAAATGAAGAATGTTTCCAACAGGCTCTTGAGGAAATTCAACACAGACAAAAAATAATTAAATTTGAACATTACTCAATAGAAATTATCCAAAAAGAAATATAAATGGAAACAAAAATAAAGCATAGGATAAAGATGACTTCCATAATTGTGGTATAAGGGATGCCACCAAAACACTTCTCAGTGAAAATACCCTAACTGATGAAACATTTAAAAATGTTTTTAATTATTAAAAAGTTAAAACCTCTGGAAATTGCCCAAGGGACATAGAGCAAATAAAGAAATATTACTCAGGATGATCTACTAAATCTCAGTAAGAATATCAAGAGCCTGTAGCAGCTAAATCACAATCCATGGTCTCTTTAACATCCTCCAGCTCCATGTGATAGAAGCTCCACCAGGTAGATATGCCCAAGAAAACAGGTGTTTCGCTTCACTCAGCTCCTAGTTATTTGGGATATCTGATATCTTCTTAAGAAAGGCAAGTGGCCACCGTTCCTCACCTTCCAAATCTCCAGCTTCATGTTGCAGCAGGTAAAATGCAAGTGATGTGGTCAAGATACCAGGGTCTCCCTTTTTCCACTCAACATTGTCTTGTAAAATGAACATCGACCCCAGTTGTAGCAGACATGGAACACTTCATACTGAATGTGCTAAAGATTTTACTACATAAGCACATGATATACATAGATACACACACACACACACACACACACACACACATATATATATAATCCCTATTCAAAATTGTTTAAAAAATGTAAATTATTTTTGAGAGAGTGAGAGTGACAGAGCACAGGCAGGGGAGGGGCAGAAAAAGAGGGAGACACAAAATCCAAAGCAGGATCCAGGGTCGGAGCTGTCAGCACAGAGTCCAACACAGGGCTCGAACTCACAGACCGAGAGATCATGACCTGAGCCGGAGTCAGATACTCAGCCTCCTAATGCCCCCAAATCTCTTCTTTGTGCATTCAACAGATGATGGACATTTGGACTCTTACTATAATTTGGCTCTTATTGATTATGCCGCTGTAAATGTTGGGGTACATATGCCCCTTCAAATCTGTATTTTTGTATCCTCTGGATAAATACCTAGTAATGCAATTGCTGGATCCTAGAGTAGTTCCACTTTTAACTTATGAGGAGCCTCCATACTGTTTTCCAGAGTGGCTGCACCAGTTTGCTTTCCTACCAACAGCGCAAGCTAATTCCCCTTCCTCTACATCCTTGCCAGCATCTGTTGTTTCCTGTGTTGTTAATTTTAGCCATTCTGACAGGTGTGAGGTGGTATCTCATTGTAGTTTTGATTTGTATTTCCCTGATGATGAGTGATGTTGAGCATCTTTTTGTGTCTGTTAGCCATCTGGATATCTTCTTTGGAAAAAAAATGTCTATTCATCTTCTGTCCATTTTTTAACTGGATTATTTGCTTTTTGGTTCATGAGTTTCAAAAGTTCTTTATATATTTTGGATACTAACCCTTTACCATATATGTCATTTGCAAGTATCTACAATTTCATAGGCTGCCTTTTAGTTTTGTTGATTGCTTCCTTCGCTGTGCAGAAGCTTTTTAATTTGATGGGGTCCCAATAGTTCATTTTTGCTTTTGTTTCCCTTATCTCAGGAGACATATCTAGTAAGAAGTTGTTACAGGTGAGGTCAAAGAAGTTATTGCCTGTGTTCTCCTCTAGGATTTTGATGGTTTCCTGACTCACATTTAGGTCTTTAATTCATTTTGAATTTATTTGTGTGTATGGTGTAAGAAAGTGATCCACTTTCATTTTTCTGCATGTTGCTGTCCAGTTTTTCCTACACCATTTGTTAAAGAGATTGTCTTTTATTCATTGGATATTCTTTCCTGCTGTGTCAAAGATTACTTGACCATAGGGTTGTGGGACAATTTCTGGGTTTTCTATTCTGTTCCACTGATCTATGTGTCTGTGTTTGTGACAGTACCATACTGTCTTGATGATTACAGCTTTGTAATATAGCTTGAACTCCAGAATTGTGATGCCTCCACTTTACCTTTCTATATCAAGATTGCTTTAACTATTTGGGGTCTTTTGTGGTTCAATAAAAATTTTAGGATTCTTTGTTCTACCTTTGTGTAAAATGCTGGTGGTATTTTAATGGATACTGCATTAAATATGTTGATTTCTTTGGGTGGTAGAAACCTTTTAACAATATTTTTTCTTCCAATCCATGAGCATGGAATGTTTTTACATTTCTTAGTGTCATCTGCCATTTTTTTCATCAGTGTTCTACAGTTATCAGAGTACAGATCTTTTACCTATTTGGTTAGGTTTATTCCTAGGTATCTTAGGTTTTAGAGTGCAATTGTAAATAGGATCAATTCCTTCATTACTCTTTCTGCTGTTTCATTATTGATTTATAGAAATGCAACAGATTTTTGTACATTAATTTTGTATCCTGTGACTTTATTGAATTCACGTATCAATTCTGGTGATTTTTGATGGAGTCGTTTGGGTTTTCTATATGATTATGTTCGCGACAAATAGTGAAAGTTTGACTTCTTCCTTGCCAATTTGAATGTCTTTTATTTCTTTTTGTTGTCTGATTGCTGAGGATAGGACTTCCAGTTCTATGTTAAATAACAGTGGTAAAACTAACCCCCTCTGTATTGTTCCTAACTGTAGAGGAAATACTCTCAGGTTTTCCCCATTAAGGTCATTAGCTATGGATCTTTCATATAAGGCCTTTATGATGTTAAGGTGTGTTCCATCTATCCCTACTTTGTTTTTGGTTTTTATCAAGAATGGATGTTGTACTTTGTCAAGTGCTTTTTAGGCATCTATTGAGAGGATCATATAGTTTTTATCATTTCTTTTATTAATGTGGTGCATCATGTTGATTGATTTGTGAAAATTAAACCACACTTACAACCCAGGAATAAATCCCACTTGATTGTGGTGAATGATTCTTTAAATGCACTGCTGGTTTCAATTTGCTAGTATATTGCTGAGAATTTTTGCATCCATGTTCATCAGGGATATTGGCCAATCGATCTCTTTTTCAGTAGTCTTTGCCTGGTTTTGGAATCAAGGTAATGCTAGCCTCATAGAATATGTTTGGAAGTTTTCCTTCAATTTCTTTTTTTGTTTTTGGAATAGTTTGACAATAGGTATTAACTCGTCTCTAAATGTTTGGCAGAACTCCCCTGGAAGCCATTGGTCCTGGACTTTTATTTGTTGGGGGATTTTTGATTACTGATTCAATTTATTTGCTGTTTTTTTGTCTGTTCAAGTTTTCTATTTCTTCCTAATTCACTTTTGGTAATTTATATGTTTCCAGGAATTTATCCACTTCTTCCAAATTGTCCAATTGGTCAGCATTTAATTTTTCAAAATATTCTCTTATAGTTTTCTTTTTTTATTTCTGTGGTGTTGGTTGTTATTTCTCCTCTCTCATTTGTGATTTTATTTATTTGGGTCTTTTTATTTTCTTTTTGATAAGTCATTTTTATTATTTCTTTCAAAGAAGCAGCTCCTGGTTTTATTTATCTGTTCCACTGATTGTTTTTAGTTTCTGTATCATTTATTTCTGCTTTAATCTTTATTATTTCCCTTAATCTGCTGGCTTAAGTGCTCACCAATTATTCTTTTTCTAGCTCCTTTAGGTGTGAGATTAGGTTGTGTATTTTAGATTTTTATTGCTTCTTGATGTGGGCCTATATTGCTATATACTTCCCTCTTATATCTGCTTTTGCTGCATCCCAAAGTTTGTGGGCCATCATGTTTTCATTTTCATTTGTTTCATGCATTTTGAAATTTCTTCTTGAATATCCTGGTTGACCCATTCATTCTTTTTACAAGGATGTTCTTTATCCTCTATGTATTTGTGGTCTTTCCAAATTTTTGCTTGTGATTGACTTCATATTTCATAGCATTGCGATCAGAAAAGATGCATAGTATTATCTTAGTATTTTTGTACTTGTTGAGGCCTGAAAGGAACCCAGTATGTGATCTATTCTTGACAATGTCCTATGTATACTTGAAAAGAATGTATATTCTGTTGCTTTAGGATGAAATGTTTTAAATATATCGGTTAGGTCCATCTAGTCCCGTGTATCATTCAAAGCCATTGTTTCTTTGTTAATTTTCTGCTTAGATGATCTGTCCATTGCTGTAAGTGGGGTGGTAATATTATTGCATTATTATTTATGAGTTCCTTTATGTTTGCTATTAATTGTTTTATATACTTGGGTATTTCCAAGTTGGGGCATATTTAAAAGTGTTAGAGTTACTTGCTGGATAATCCTCTTTATTATGATATAGTGCCCATTTTATCTCCTGTTACAATCTTTGGTTTAAAATATAGTTTGTGTGGTATAAATTACTACAGCTCTCTTTTGGTGTCCATTTGCATGGTAAATGTTTCTCCATCCCCTCACTTTCAATCTACAGGTATCTTTAGGTCTAAAATTAATCTCTTGTAGGCAGCATATACCTGGGTCTTGTTTTATATATATACATATGTATATGTATATACATATACATACATATGTTTTATATATATACATATGTATATGTATATACATATGTCATATGTATATATATAAAACAAGACCCATGTATATGCTGCCTACAAGAGATTAATTTTATATATATATAATTTTATATATATATATATTCTAACACCCTGTGTCTTTTGATTGGAGCATTTAGTCCATTTAAATTCAGAGTAATTATTGATAGATACGAATTTAGTGCCATTTTATTACTTGTTTTGTCATTATTTCTGGAGATTTTCTCTGTTCCTTTCTAGTCTTTGTCGCTTTTAGTTTTCTTTCCCCACTCAAAGAGTCCCCTTTAATATTTCCTGCAGGGCTGGTTTAATGGTCATGAACTCCTTTAGTTTTTGTTCATCTGGGAAACTCCTTATCTCTCCATTGTTCCGAATGATAGGCTTGCTAGATAGAGTATTCTTGACGGAATATTTTTCCCATTCAGCACATTCTAAATATCATTTCATTCCCTTCTGGCCTGCCAAGTTTCTGTGGAGAGATCTGCTGCTAACCTTAATGGTCTTCCCATGTAACTTAGGGACTTCTTTTCTCTTTCTGCTTTTAGAATTTTTTCTTTATCTCTGTATTTTGCAGATTTAACTACAATATGTCTTGGTGTTGGCCTGCTTTTGTTGATTTTGACGAAAGTTCTCTGTGCCCCCTGGACTTGGTTGTCTGTTTCCTTCCCCGGATTTGGGAAGTTTTCAGCTATAATTTTCTCAAATAAACCTTCCGCTCCCTTTTCTCTCTCTTCATCTTCTGGGACTCCTATGATACGAATGTCATTATGCTTGATGTAGTCACTGAGTTCCCTAACTCTACTTTCATAATCTAAGGTTTTTCTTTCCCTCTTTTAACCAGCTTCATTATTTTCCATAATTCTATATTTTATACTACTTATTTGTTCCTCTGTTCCTTCTATCTCTGTAGTCATTACATACAGTTTGTTTGAATCTCGATTATTGAACTTTTCATTTTGGCTTGACTAGTTTTCAGGTCTTTCATCTGTGCAGTAAGGGACTGCTTGGTGTCTTCCATGCTTTCTAAAGACCAACCAGTATCCTTGTGATTTTTACTTTAAATTCTGCAACAGGCATATTATTTATATTTGTTTCACTTAGATCCCTGGCCCGTGTCCTCTTCTTGTTCTTTCTTTTGGAATGAATTCTTCCATCTTGGCATTTTGTCTAGGTCTCTGTCTTCCCACATGTGTTAGGGAAGCCTATTATGTTTTCTGCTCCTGAGAGTAATGTCTTTATGAAGAAGAGGTCAGATAATGTCCAGGGATTGGCATTTCAGGAAGCATTGCTGCTGTGTGCTATGCGCACTCTGCTGCTGTGTTATGGCTACTCTATCCCTCAGGTCAGTCCTCTGCAGAATTTCTCCTTGCCTGCAGTGAGGAGTATTTGGATCTTGGCCAAAATGTGGTGAGTTTTAACTAGACGTGTTCTGGTTTGCTTGCTAAAAAAGACCTGAGGCTATTTGCACTAGAATTGAAGATCTGCAGCCTTCTATCATTAGTAGACATGGTGTGTGCAGGGTTTGTGCTGGTCTTCTGGGGAAGGGGCCTACCGTACTGGTTGTTAGGCACACTTGCCCTAGAAAAGCACTATCGGTGGAGCACAGAGGGAGGGATTTGGTGTAAGCAGTTTAGGCAGCCAGTGTTGCCACTGTGTTGTTTACTGAAGTTGGTTTATGCTGAGGGGCATGGAAGGAAATGGTGCTGACTCGCTCCTTTGTCCCTGGAGAGGGGATTCTACGCCTGTTGCTGTCAG